>NC_092690.1:434201-1156701 GCF_964275005.1 Diadema setosum
CGATTCTAACCCTAACCCTAACCCGAATCCGCTAACCCTAACCCGAACCCGAACCCTAACCCTAACCCTAACCCTAAACCTACCCCACCTAACCCTAACCCTAACCCTAACCCTAACCCTAACCCTAACCCTACCGTAACCCTAACCCTAACCCTAACCCTAACCCTAACCCTAACCCTAACCCTAACCCTAACCCTAACCCTAACCCTAACCCTAACCCTAACCCTAACCCTAACCCTAACCCTAACCCTAACCCTAACCCTAACCCTAACCCTAACCCTAACCCTAACCCCTAACCCTAACCCTAACCCTAACCCTAACCCTAACCCTAACCCTAACCCTAACCCTAACCCTAACCCTAACCCTAACCCTAACCCTAACCTAACCCTAACCCTAACCCTAACCCTAACCCTAACCTAACCCTAACCCTAACCCTAACCCTAACCCTAACCCTAACCCTAACCCTAACCCTAACCCTAACCCTAACCCTAACCCTAACCCTAACCCTAACCCTAACCCTAACCCTAACCCTAACCCTAACCCTAACCCTAACCCTAACCCTAACCCTAACCCTAACCCTAACCCTAACCCTAACCTAACCCTAACCCTAACCCTAACCCTAACCCTAACCCTAACCCTAACCCTAACCCTAACCCTAACCCTAACCCTAACCCTAACCCTAACCCTAACCCTAACCCTAACCCTAACCCTAACCCTAACCCTAACCCTAACCCTAACCCTAACCCTAACCCTAACCCTAACCCAACCCTAACCCTAACCCTAACCCTAACCCTAACCCTAACCCTAACCCTAACCCTAACCCTAACCCTAACCCTAACCCTAACCCTAACCCTAACCCTAACCCTAACCCTAACCCTAACCCTAACCCTAACCCTAACCCTAACCCTAACCCTAACCCTAACCCTAACCCTAACCCTAACCCTAACCCTAACCCTAACCCTAACCCTAACCCTAACCCTAACCCTAACCCTAACCCTAACCCTAACCCTAACCCTAACCCTAACCCTAACCCTAACCCTAACCCTAACCCTAACCCTAACCCTAACCCTAACCCTAACCCTAACCCTAACCCTAACCCTAACCCTAACCCTAACCCTAACCCTAACCCTAACCCTAACCCTAACCCTAACCCTAACCCTAACCCTAACCCTAACCCTAACCCTAACCCTAACCCTAACCCTAACCTAACCCTAACCCTAACCCTAACCCTAACCCTAACCCTAACCCTAACCCTAACCCTAACCCTAACCCTAACCCTAACCCTAACCCTAACCCTAACCCTAACCCTAACCCTAACCCTAACCCTAACCCTAACCCTAACCCTAACCCTAACCTAACCCTAACCCTAACCCTAACCCTAACCCTAACCCTAACCCTAACCCTAACCCTAACCCTAACCCTAACCCTAACCCTAACCCTAACCCTAACCCTAACCTAACCCTAACCCTAACCCTAACCCTAACCCTAACCCTAACCCTAACCCTAACCCTAACCCTAACCCTAACCCTAACCCTAACCCTAACCCTAACCCTAACCCTAACCCTAACCCTAACCCTAACCCTAACCCTAACCCTAACCCTAACCCTAACCCTAACCCTAACCCTAACCCTAACCCTAACCCTAACCCTAACCCTAACCCTAACCCTAACCCTAACCCTAACCCTAACCCTAACCCTAACCCTAACCCTAACCCTAACCCTAACCCTAACCCTAACCCTAACCCTAACCCTAACCCTAACCCTAACCCTAACCCTAACCCTAACCCTAACCCTAACCCTAACCCTAACCCTAACCCTAACCCTAACCCTAACCCTAACCCTAACCCTAACCCTAACCCTAACCCTAACCCTAACCCTAACCCTAACCCTAACCCTAACCCTAACCCTAACCCTAACCCTAACCCTAACCCTAACCCTAACCCTAACCCTAACCCTAACCCTAACCCTAACCCTAACCCTAACCCTAACCCTAACCCTAACCCTAACCCTAACCCTAACCCTAACCCTAACCCTAACCCTAACCCTAACCCTAACCCTAACCCTAACCCTAACCCTAACCCTAACCCTAACCCTAACCCTAACCCTAACCCTAACCCTAACCCTAACCCTAACCCTAACCCTAACCCTAACCCTAACCCTAACCCTAACCCTAACCCTAACCCTAACCCTAACCCTAACCCTAACCCTAACCCTAACCCTAACCCTAACCCTAACCCTAACCCTAACCCTAACCTCTAACCCTAACCCTAACCTCTAACCCTAACCCTAACCCTAACCCTAACCCTAACCCTAACCCTAACCCTAACCCCTAACCCCTAACCCTAACCCCTAACCCTAACCCTAACCCTAACCCTAACCCTAACCCTAACCCTAACCCTAACCCCTAACCCCTAAACCCTAACCCTAACCCTAACCCTAACCCTAACCCTAACCCTAACCAACTAGGTTTCAAATATCGTTCTTAAGTTGGTTAACAGCGTAGGGTTAGAAAAAAGGTTGAGGGATAGCTTAGGGTTTTATGCTGTATTATCTCAAATATTGTATCTACCCCTACCCTTAGTTTGGGGTCAAAGGTCAAAGGTTAAGGGGGTCAAATTCAAGCGCAAACTCAGATGAGGGACCAAACGGTCCCTTTTTGGGTACGCAGAGGTCTTTTTTGCTAACCCTACTTTTTTTTTAGAAAAATCGTTATTACTTTCTTATTTCTTACTTTTTTGAGCTGAAATTGATATAATATATGATTAAAATATAACTGATCGATCCTATACCATTTTTTGTGAAATTTTTCTGCAGACGAGAAATATAGGGCGTTTCCAAAATATTATAGGTACCCGGGGGTCCTTTATTTGGTTACCATGGTTACGGTTCCAACTCAACTTAGTTAGGGTTTTTGAATTGTACCTTATTTAGCTAGTACTTAACCCCATGACCTTTGACCTCTAACCCCTGCAGGTCAAAGTTCAATGTTTAATCCTAACCAAAAAATGCAGTTGTGTTGTACGGAGGATAGAAGTAAGGTGCCTGTTCCAGGGCTGAAAATAGCACATTTTATTTTCAGTGGAAAAAAATTAAAACAATGCTGGGCAGAAAGAGCATACCTTTTTCTATAACATATCCAAAAATTAGCTCAAACGGACTATTTTTAACGAAAATATGGCAATTTTTTGGACAAAATTGGTGTTGCGTCTTTTAATTTTTCCAAATTAGGCTCTTCTTGCATCACTGATAAAATCCTTTTTCGTAGACGTAATGATTTTTTTTTTTTCATCTAAAATAATCCTTAAGACTTGTTCTACACTATATTAAAAAAGAAAATTTCTATCTCCCAAGAAAAAGTTGAAAATTTTTAACCCTAATTAGGTTAGGGTTAGAAAAATTGAAGAAAAATCACCATGTCACAACTTTCGCCGCAGATGGCGCTCTGCTCCCAAAGACTTGGTTACTCGACTCGTCTTGTATTTAGCCTAATGCAATTATACATGGGTACCAATACATGTAGGTAGTACAGCCTAACCCTAACCCTAATTACCGTACACTTCGTCATCAAAATCCTCAATTTACATCATTTTCCTGTGGTTTTCCCGAGGCGACCTAGTAGATATCAGGAAGAGATAGACATGTGAAACGTCTTCCGTGAAATACCAAGCAAAATAACGGCGAAACTGCGATGAAGGTAAGTTGACTTTGGCATACGTTTAGACCTAGTCCCATATGTGCATATTGGTGTTAGCGATCTCAATAGCATAATTCAGTGCTGTAAAGTTAGTGTTGATGCAAATACTATTTTTTTGGGTGTTATGTGAGTTCATTATCTAAACAGAAAAAGACTATTTAAGATAACACCGCACGATGAGCCTTGAATTTAGAGTATTGGGTCTTTGTCGCTGGTAGCTGGCTCCACGGAGTACGACCGACGACCTGCTTTCGGATGCTCCTAACGTTACACGTACACTACAGATACAGTACCACGGCACTACCAATACCACCATTTACTTGCCTACATGTACCTACAGGCAGTGCTAACGTTTGTGCGTTTTGCACCAGACATCTAAAATCTATTGATAAACTAGACTGTGACAAGAACTGGAAAGTAAAAATCACAGACCTATTTCAGTGTTTTGGGGGGTTGTCGTCACTTCCATTCTTAAACAGAAAAATAGAATTTTACTGAGTAGAGTTCCCCGCAATACATAACTCACATTCATCGTCATTGACAGGGTACCTATAAGCTAGCTGAATTGAATTTAAGGCAGCGACGAAAGTTGAAAGGTAGGCGTACCATAGAGCTCTATGGTCTATGGTATGGCCACAGAACACCCACACGATTTGTACAGCTACATAGTGCGAGCTGTACAGCTACAAATCATGCGGGCTTTCTGAGCCCCTACGTACGTTTCAACTTTGGTTGCTGCCTTCGATTCAACTGAGAATGTACTTGGCTTATACCATATTGAATATCAATGACTGTAAATGCGAGTGTATCACAGGGAATTACTCAGTAAATTTTATGAGTTTGAAGAGTGAAAACAGCAACAGCCCCCAAATGACACTGAAATGAGTGTGATTAGGGCTTACTACTGTGTAGTCAACATGTCATTGTTTAGTTTCAACTTGGATTTCACAAGACGCAAGATTCATGAAAAAGTAAAATGCCTGCAAAAGGTTGATTTATACACAATCTGTTGAATGCAAGTTGGCAGTTGGAAAAAGTTTCATGTCTCCCAAAATGCTGTTGGCTCAAATTCGCAAAAGTTTCATGCTACAGCATCCACGAACGTTTCTGGTTTTACAGTATACTATTTGAACAATAAGTATCTGAAAAATCCCCACCCAGAAAAATGCCAGACCTGATGTTTGACCCATCATAATAACTCTCTTTATCATTGTCTTCCTTCATTCAGGTAAAGAGCCAGTCATCGTTTGTAACCATCCTTCTCAGAGAGAAGCCTCACTGAGGGGGACATCGATGATGTCTTCGAAGCCCTCTACCAAGATTCCAACTTGGAGGGACAAGACATCAAAGAGGAGCACAACAGCCCAAATTTATTATTACAAATATTATAAAACATATTGAATGATGTATGAAACAACTGCAAAAATGTATTCAGAGTGTGAGGAAATCACTGATTTGCAAAAAAAAAAAAAAAAAAACAACAACCATTGTAGAAGGTACACAGTGTAGTCTCGTCATTAATCACAGGAGTCTTAGTGTTATGCCTTCGATAACATGTGTTATTTTCTTTGTATTTCATTGTTTTTAATTGCGTAATAACACCATTGAATATCATTGAATCTGATTCTTCTTTTGTGATGACCTTGTTTCATGTGTAAAGACTGTTTGTTGGATGTTTGGCTGATAGCGTTGTCAAGGAGTTAATGGGTGATTGCAATGCAGAATATGTGTCTTATGTTTGAAGTGAGTGCTGAACTTTGACCTTCGTTTTCTCCATTTTTGGTTTTTAACGACATTCAACATATTAGAAGACCATAACTTAAGCAAAAGCTGCTTTCTTAGCTAGTCAATGCTGGCGAAAATGAAATGCCGTTGCTAGGGCTTTCGTTATTTTGAGTGCTGATTGGCTGCCTTCCGAGCTCGCCTTGCAAGGATCAGCTGGCGTGCGAAATGAAATGTTGCCAGTTTAACATGTAGTAGATTGATGTTATAATAATTACAATATCAATGCATTTAGCAGTGTTAAATGACTTTAAATAAATAATTTACCATTAAAAAGTTATTATAACGACAAATTTACATTTACAACTTGGAATTTGAGGAGTTTTGACCGTGAAGAAAAATTGTACTTTTGTCTTTTGTCCGCCATCTTCATTTCCGCACCACCGAACTAACGCATTATATACACATAATACATGTTACATACTGTTAGCTAGTGTACCTGGATTTTGACGTCTTGTTTTGATAGATCGTGCCTTTAGCTGTCAGCATTTCCGTTGATATTACTAATCTAGATTATATTGCACGTAAGTCATCTCTTAATCTACGTGTAATTAGACACAATCTGAGTAGCGATGCCGGTCGTTTTTCCCGAACTATCGGCCGCAGTGCCGTGGACCGCCGCCGCCGGGTGCGGGCTGGAGAACTGCGGCAGCGAACTCTGCCTTGAGTGACGCCCGGGTGGCTCGGGCATTGAACGAGGGGTTGCGCAGCCTCGATCCCGCTGACCAGAGGAATCTCTCTGCACTGATAACTTTTGAAAGGAAAATGCCCTTGTACTGAAAGTTGGTACCAGCCATTAACACATGTCCTTAATTACTGTGCAAAATTTCAGCCTAATCCGATAGTCCCTTCATAGTGGTTGCTAGGGAGTTTTGCTTCCTGTTTTTTGTTCCATTCATTGCACGGAGCTTGAATAGACCCTAAACCTTGAAGCCCCTTTTTCTCAGTAAATACTTTTCCAGAGTGTGTACAGCACTGTACTTTCTTTTCATAATTTAGATGGGTTAGGAAGGTCCATTTGTATTGAGTTATACATCATTTTAAAGCTTAGAGTCTGCTCTTTCAGAATCTGCCCCTGAAAATTCATGTCTGCCAACTGTTTGTTCGTTTTGTGGTGCAGGGTCACATATTTTCACCACTTACCCCTAACAATAATCAGTAAGAGATGAATACACAAACACACACATGCGCGCACATGCACGGGCACAAACACATTCACTGTCAAACGTATCAAATAACAGCACTATTATGCAAAACATAATCAACTGGCACTCTAGGATGTTTACATGCACAAATTTTATCATCCACCTGTACATAACTTACATACACATACTGTACATGCATGTGAATGCCCATATTAAAAAATACACCTTGAAACACATCAAATACCAGCATATTGGAACATAGTACTATTTATTAGAATCCAGTCACACTCTTCAATTTTTTCCAGCACAGTGTACATGACTTTACTGTAACCAGGAGGTAGTAGAAACGCTGAATCTACACAGAGGGAAACTCCAAACAAGATCCGCTCAACAGGTCCTTGATAAGATCAGGCATCTTATCGGTCTAAACCATAGCCATTAGATTTAGAACGAAATTGTGTTGGGCTAGTTCATTTTATTCAGGGGGAAAGTAATCCTTTTTCCTATAAATGTTTTAGCTCAAATTACCAATTTTTTTTTAAATTTTCATGCAAACGCATCTTGAAATACAGTATGTCCCCCAAAAAAAATTACAACGGGACCCTCCGCAATGATATCTTTAAAAATAGTGAATCCAACTAAATACAAATTCAGGGTATGAAACTATAACTCATTGCCCACATCTTACAGGAAACCCCATTCGATTTGCTTCAGTGGTCAAAGAGAAATGAGGAATTTTGTAGAGGATGTCGGGAATCTCTTTTGTCCTAAGTTCCGTCAATTTTCTTGTCAAAAACCCATTTTTGTATCGTGTTACACAAAAGGAAAATATGCTAAAAACAGCATATCACAATTAACTTTTTTAAAGAATTGTGATGGGGACGACCAATGTTATGTCACATTATAAATGTACAATTGTACTTCTAATGAAATAAATCATAGAAAACCAAGGATTTACACAGAAATTAAAAAAATCTGTGCTGTACTGTTGTGTATACTGGAAAGTATCAATAGTTTTCAGCTAATAAATTCAACACAGAGAATGATTACATCGCTGTTCGATTTTGAAACAGGCTCACTGCATAATGCACATCCAGTACTTTCATGAAGGTGATGCACCTTTACAAATTGAAAGGGGGCGCACATGTCCATCCCCCATTTTTTTCTTATTTCTTTTGTTTTAACAAAAAATGAAATGGGGGTGCGTGCCTGGTGCACACCCCTCGTGATCTGCCAGTGCACAAAGTTCTTGTTGAATGATGATGGGAAATGAATAACCGACAAAGCAACTACAGTCATATCTGTTACATGGGAGCAGTGATGAAACGAGAAATGACAGCCTCACACAAGAATACAGGAAATCTACCAAACCAAAATGTTGCGTGCCTTTTTATATCAAAGGACAATCGCTGATTGAATATTGAGAGTGAAGGTCAAGGTATATGATGCTATTCAAATGGCAATCACTGGCATTAGGAACATTGACCAGTAAGGAGTACACCTGAAGGAGACAAAAAAAGAAAAGATAGAAGAAGAAAAAATTACAGTGCACTCCTATTTGTATTATAACGAAATTCCAGTAAAGCAAAATTAAAATTCAGGCCGCAACATTATCTTCCCTATGTTATTTCATTGTTTAGAAATACTGCTGGTCCCGAGGACTTTGTTATAGACAATGGGAGTCCACTATGCAACAACTACAACCCATAATCCCTGAAATCAGCTCATAATGCTTGGAATCCTGTTCCTGAGATTAGGACTGCGGTTCTAAGCTTCCCCAAAACGTCTCAAGATGCCATGCAAGCTGCCTGGTAGTGTGCTCATTGTTGCCGTGGAACCTCGAGAGATGCCGTACTTTTCCAGCGAAGAGCCACAGGATTCTCTCGTCGAGGAGACTTAGGTGTACCTGCAAAGATTAGAGTATTTATCACCATGTCAGTGTCATTATTTACATTAAAAATGCCACATACAGCTGTAATCATGTAATCACTGGAAAAAAAAAATCAAATTTATAAGATATTTCGCATCTCACTTAAACAGCAAAATGAACCAGTCAACATTTTGTCTACTTTGACCAATATCTGAGTGAGCTCTTTCTGAGACTTTGAATGGGACCCCTACCATACAGCTTAAAAAATATCTCTACACAATCATAAAATCACCTTAAACAGTACATGTAGTCGTACCTTCATGTTGGAGACAGAAGTTGGAAGAAGCTCGACATCACAGGACTTCACACCAGAATTCACCCAGGAAGATGTGCATGTACACTTAGAGTGGGCCCCTACAACCAAAAAGGAAGCGGACAGCATGATGGACCCGTGGACCTCTTCTCGCATCAGCCACCTGCATTAACCATAGATTTTGACGAGAAAGACAATAGACCTACATGTAATTACAATGTATCACAATAGTTATAATCCACAGCAATAAAACTGAGGTGTGTAAAATTATGAAGTAGAAATTCTATGCAATAAATATTTTGTAGGTGTCAGTCATCCCTGCTAAATTTATAGAATATCAAAACTTCAAATATACAAGTCTATTTATTGTTCTTTCTTGTGTAATTGTCGTGACTACATACAGACACAGTGTACATACAGATAATTTCTAGTACCTTGTACATTAACTTGTCTACGGTGTCTACAAAGTACACATTGCAATGTGTACTTAGTAGACACCATAGACAAGTTAATGTTAATTTGAACACTTCGAGAACGAAAGCTGATGTTACAGCTACGTACATATAGTTTGCTTGATATGATTGATAATTCACGCTAGGATTGACAACTTTTCCAGATTGGAATACTCACACAACGTACAGTACCACCTGTTAAAACCACACTAAATACCGATAAATGTGAGGAAAAATTCGCTTCTTGTTCTAATCACAGGTTCAAAATAAGCTTGCGTTTACAGCTAGGTAGGCCCTAGGCCTACCTTGAAAAAAAAAATATGGACAAACATGCAAGGAAAGTTCGTTCATTATTTTCTGCAACTGTACAAGCGGGGAATGTTGAGTGAAGTACATGTAGAAAACAGCCACAATTTGTGCTGTGACAGTGTGAACCGAGTGTTACAACAACTCGATCGTTGTGGGGGAATTGCGTTTAGCTGAGGCAATTCTAAGTACCCAGAAAAGAAAAAAATAAGTCAAGGAGCCATTATGGGTTTGGAATAAATTTTTACACCCACAAATTTACTGAAAAACAAAGTTTTAAAAGCACATAACCTATCGTATGTAATCAGCTCAAGATTCACGATCGCCGTGATCAGCTGTTCCTTCGTACAGACTAACATGCTACAGGCACAATTTGCTGTTATTAGATTACTGACACAACAAATCGATCATTGTGGGGGAATTGCGTATAGTTGAGGTAACTTACATACTCATGAAGGATGATAAGTAAGCCAAGGAGCTGTAATTGATTTGACATCAGTTTTACATCAACAAATTTACGGAAATACGACGTTTGAAAAGCACAAAACCTACCGTAATCAGCTCAAGATTCGCGATTGCCGTGATCAGGTGTACGCACAACACGCACAACAGTACCAGCAGAATCGACAGTGAACAGGTGCAGGTACTCCTTGATGCCGTGATTTCAGCTTGATCCTTCTTCGAAATTGCATGATGATAAATGTGACCTTCTTTTCCTCTTGTGTGTTGATTTTAAGGCTTCTAATTTCTACCTCAACTTCCCAGGTCAAAAAACCAGTAGAAACCAGTAGAAACCAGTAAGCATTTTTAACTGGTCGATACTGGTTTTAACTGGTCTTAACTGGTCTTAAATGGTTTCAACTGGTACCAGTTGAAACCAGCAAGGTAACTCCAACTTTCCAGTAACAAAATGAGCGATTCTAATTGAAACCAGTTATACCAGTTAAAGACATACTGGTACCAGTTGATACCAGTTTAATCATACTGGTACGAGTTTTATATACCAGTTGAAGTTGCACTGCTTACCAGTTGAAACCAGTAAAAGTCTACTGATGGCCAGTTGTAATACCAGTTCAAGTATCACTGTACCAGTTGGTAACAGTTTCTGTCGGTTGAAGTCTTACGGTACCAGTTGATACTAGTTCAAGTGTCATTTATTTGTACCAGTTGATACCAGTTGAAGTCTTACTGGTACCAGTTTATCCCAGTTGAAGTTGCACTACTTACCAGTCCAGTTGGAGCCATTAAGTCTACTGGTTGCTAGTTGATACCAGTTCAAATATCATTTTATACCAGTTGGTAACAGTTCCTGCCAGTTGAAATTTTACTGATACCAGTTGATACCAGTTCAAGTCTCACTGTGTATGTACCAGATGATATCAATTTAATGAAAGTCTACTCTATATACTGGTTTATGAGTTGATACCAGTTCAACTCTCAATGTGTACCCCGGTGCCACTTGATACCAATTGTAATCTACTGGTACAAGTTGATACATGTACCAGTTGAAGTCTCATTGTGTACCAGTTGATATATCTTAAGGTAATGGTACCTGTGGCTCAGTGATGCGAGTTTGAGTCTTACCCGGAGTCTACTTTTGAATTCGATCAGTTCAAACTGAATTAAAAAGTAAATTAAACTTGTTTTAAAACATCAAATTAAAAAGTAAACAAAACAAAATAAAGCAAAACATTTAACATGATTGAACTTGGACTCTTAATGACTTCAACTCGATTCAACTGGAACCAATTTATATCACTTGACATATAAACTGACAGACTGTATTTCGACCAGTTTGTGTGTGTTTGTGTGTGTGTGTGTGTTTGTGTGCGCGTGATTGTGTCGGTTTGCGTGCAAATAGTAAATTGACACAATTTGAAACCCATTTACCTGACTGCATGGACTTGCTTACCACTTCATTCTAGACTAAAACCCAGTAACTAAAATATTGAAATGTTGATATCACTTGATACCAGTTGGTTTCTATTGGTTTCTACTGGTTCAATTGCACATGAATATTCATAAGCTATTCAAATTCTCTATGTGAAAAAGATAAAATATTGTTAAATTTATTGTTTTTATGATTTCAATAAACTCTTAAATGTCTGAAATGTAATTAGAAATTTACCTAATATTATTGCCGTGATATTCACAATTTCAACTTGTACCTTTGACGAGGTATTTTCATATTTTTATAATAAAAATGTAATCTACTTGGTAACCATGTCTTAAAGTATTGCAACTAGATGGCCCTGTATATATGAATGAAATATCCCTTGCACTAACTAGGTCTAGGACGTAGGCTAAGCCTAGATGTACTTGTAGGTATAGGCTTTAAGTCTAGCTGTAGGATTATGATAGGTTAGATATTAACAATGTCGTGACATACACATGTTCTGGTATAAACCCATACTTCAAATAATTCAACACAAAATTAATTTTGTCAACTGGATCCCAGTTGATTCCAGTTGATACAAGTTGATTCCAACTGGTACCAGTTGATTCCATTTCGACGAATACCAGTTGATACCAGTTGATTCCAGGTCCCATTTTCCATATTGAAACCAGTTGCCTTAACTGGAATCAACTGGTACCAGTACCAGTTAGCCAACTGGTTTTTCGACCTGGGTTGCTAAAAAACAATCTAACAAAGCGGAAAAATGTCACATTTCCGTACTGAACAGCAGTCACGATACGTGTGTTGCATGCGGTAAGCCTACACTAGAGCACTACAAATACACACGTACACCGCGGCCGCTGCTGTTATGCAGCAATCCCCATAGTATAACACGTAGATGGCTTGTAAACAAGGGTCTCCGGCGCGCGCGCGCAGTTGACCAATCGCGCGCGAACAACGCGTATTTCGATCTGGTGTCTTGGTAACGAGGCTGTTTACGCGTCTGGGAGACAAATGTGGGTACTAGGGTTCAACGCAGAATTTCTTAGACACGATAGCCAAAAGAACAGTCATTTTCGACGTAAACGAAGGGGATTTGGTCTTCAGACGTAGGATTTTTGTCAACTTTTGAGACTGACATCCCACCTTTCTCTTCAAAATTTCACATTTTGTAGATTGTATTTCGAAATATTGTTGATATCATCAGAAACTAGAACATTTCCCGTACAACATGATACCAAAATGTCAAGTTGGTCCCTGAGAACCTAAAGGTCTTTTTTTTTTTTTTTTTACAAAAAGACCTTTAGGTACCCCAAAAAAGACCATCCCCCAAAAAGGACTTTTAAGTCCCCCAAAATAGACCTTTGAGTACCTGAAGCGCAAACTCAGATGAGGGACCTAACGGTCCCTTTTGGGGTACGCAGAGGTCTTTTTTGGGGTACCTAAAGGTCTTTTTACAAAAAAAAGACCTTTAGGTACCCCAAAAAAGACCATCCCCCAAAAAGGACTTTTAAGTCCCCCAAAATAGACCTTTGAGTACCTGAAGCGCAAACTCACATGAGGGATCAAACGGTCCTTTTTGGGGTACGCAGAGGTCTTTTTTGGGGTACCTAAAGGTCTCTTTTTTTCAGGTACTCAAAGGTCTATTTTGGGGGACTTAAAAGTCCTTTTTGGGGGATGGTCTTTTTTGGGGTACCTAAAGGTCTTTTTACAAAAAGACCTTTAGGTACCCCAAAAAAGACCATCCCCCAAAAAGGACTTTTAAGTCCCCCAAAATAGACCTTTGAGTACCTGAAGCACAAACTCAGATGAGGGACCAAACGGTCCCTTTTGGGGTACGCAGAGGTCTTTTTTGCTAACCCTACTATTTTCTTAGAAAAATCGTTATTACTTTCTTATTTCTTACTTTTTTGAGCTGAAATTGATATAATATATGATTTAATTATAACCGATCGATCCTATACCATTTTTTGTGAAATTTTTCTGCAGACGAGAAATATAGGGCGTTTCCAAAATATTATAGGTACCCGGGGGTCCTTTATTTGGTTACCATGGTTACGGTTCCAACTCAACTTAGTTAGGGTTTTTGAATTGTACCTTATTTAGCTAGTACTTAACCCCATGACCTTTGACCTCTAACCCCTGCAGGTCAAAGTTCAATGTTCAATCCTAACCAAAAAATGCAGTTGGGTTGTAACGCAGGATAAAAGTATAAGGTGCCTGTTCTAGGGCTGAAAATAGCACATTTTATTTTCAGAGAAAAAAATTTAAAACAATGCTGGGCAGAAAGCCCATACCATTTTCTATAACATATCCAAAAATTAGCTCAAACGGACTATTTTTAACGAAAATATGGCAATTTTTTGGACAAAAGTGGTGTTGCGTCTTTTAATTTTTCCAAATTAGGCTCTTCTTGCATCACTGATAAAATCCTTTTTCGTAGACGTAATGATTTTTTTTTTCATCTAAAATAAGCCTTAAGACTTGTTCTACACTATATTAAAAAAGAAAATTTCTATCTCCCAAGAAAAAGTTGAAAATTTTTAACCCTAATTAGGTAAGGGTTAGAAAAATTCAAGAAAAATCACCATGGCAAAACTTTCGCCGCAGATGGCGCTCTGCTCCCAAAGACTTGGTTACTTGGTTACTTGATTACATCAAAGAGGGGCACAACAGCCCAAATTTATTATTACAAACAGTATAAAACATATTGTATGATGTATGAAACAACTGCAAAAATGTATTCAGAGTGTGAAGAAATCACTGATTTGCAAAAAAAACAACAAAACAAAAACCATTGTAGAAGGTGCACAGTGTAGTCTCGTCATTAATGACAGGAGTCTTAGTGTTATGCCTTCGATAACATGTGTTATTTTCTTTGTATTTCATTGTTTTTAATTGTGTAATAACACCATTGAATATCATTGAATCTGATTCTTCTTTTGTGATGACCTTGTTTCATGTGTAAAGACTGTTTGTACCAAATTTTAGCTTCATTGGATGTTTGGCTGATAGCGTTGTCAAGGAGTTAATGGGTGATTGCAATGCAGAATATGTGTCTTATGTTTGAAGTGAGTGCTGAACTTTGACCTTCGTTTTCTCCATTTTTGGTTTTTACGACATTCAACATATTAGAAGACCATAACTTAAGCAAAAGCTGCTTTCTTAGCTAGTTAATGCTGGCGAAAATGAAATGCCGTTGCTAGGGCTTTCGCTATTTTGAGTGCTGATTGGCTGCCTTCCGAGCTCGCCTTGCAAGGATCAGCTGGCGTGCGAAATGTAATGTTGCCAGTTTAACATATAGTAGATTGATGTTATAATAATTACAATATCAATGCATTTAGCAGTTTTAAATGACTTTAAATAAATAATTTACCATTAAAAAGTTATTATAACGACAAATTTACATTCACAACTTGGAATTTGAGGAGTTTTGACCGTGAAGAAAAATTGTACTTTTGTCTTTTGTCCGCCATCTTCATTTCCGTACCACCGAACTAACGCATTATATACACATAATACATGTTACATACTTTTAGCTAGTGTACCTGGATTTTTGACGTCTTGTTTTGATAGATCGTACCCTAACCCTAGCATTTCCGTTGATATTACTAATTTAGATTATATTGCACGTAAGTCATCTCTTAATCTACGTGTAATTAGACACAACCTGAGTAGCGATGCCGGTCGCTTTCCCGAACTATCGGCCGCAGTGCCGTGGACCGCCGCCGCCGGGTGCGGGCTGGAGAACTGCGGCAGCGAACTCTGCCTTGAGTGACGCCCGGGTGGCTCGGGCATTGAACGAGGGGTTGCGCAGCCTCGATCCCGCTGACCAGAGGAAACTCTCTGCACTGATAACTTTTGAAAGGAAAATGCCCTTGTACTGAAAGTTGGTACCAGCCATTAACAGCATGTCCTTAACTACTGTGCAAAATTTCAGCCTAATCCGATAATCCCTTCATAGTGGTTGCTAGGGAGTTTTGCTTCCTGTTTTTTGTTCCATTCATTGCACGGAGCTTGAATAGACCCTAAACTTTGAAGCCCCTTTTTCTCAGTAAATACTTTTCCAGAGTGTGTACAGCACTGTACGTTCTTTTCATTATTTAGATGGGTTAGGAAGGTCCATTTGTATTGAGTTAAACATCATTTTAAAGCTTAAGAGTCTGCTCTTTCAGAATCTGCCCCTGAAAATTCATGTCTGCCGACTTTTTGTTCGTTTTGTGGTGCAGGGTCACATATTTTCACCACTCGCCCCTAACAATAATCAGTAAGAGATGAATACACAAACACACACATGTACCAACACACATGCGCGCACATGCACGGGCACAAACACATTCACTGTCAAACGTATCAAATAACAGCACTATTATGCAAAGCATAATCAACTGGCACTCTAGGATGTTTACATGCACAAATTTTATCATCCACCTGTACATAACTTACATACACATACTGTACATGCATGTGAATGCCCATATTAAAAAGTACACCTTGAAACACATCAAATACCAGCATATTGGAACATAGTACTATTTATTAGAATCCAGTCACACTCTTCAATTTTTTCCAGCACAGTGTACATGACTTTACTGTAACCAGGAGGTAGTAGAAACGCTGAATCTACACAGAGGGAAACTCCAAACAAGATCCGCTTAACAGGTCCTTGATAAGATCAGGCATCTTATCGGTCTAAACCATAGCCATTGAATTTAGAACAAAATTCTGTTGGGCTAGTTCATTTTATACAGGGGGAAAGTAATCCTTTTTCCTATAAATATTTTAGCCCAAATTACCAAATTTTTGTAAATTTTCATGCAAACGAATCTTGAAATACAGTATGTCCCCCAAAAAAATTACAACGGGACCCCCCCCCCCCAATGATTAGCTGGACACCATACACTTAGTGTTGTTCATGTAAATAGTCCTACAAAGTGTACATGTTGCTAAATTGCATTCCAAGTGGCAAAACCAGCCAGTAACCTGCATACTTCTCAGTTTCCAGAGTGTATTAAAATACCGGTATAATAGAGACAATTTAAAACAATAAAAAACAATATATAAATGACGCACAGGTCTGAGTGCGTCAGACGGAATTGTGTGCATAAGGTAACTATGGAATGCTTAACCCACGAGGCGAAGCCGAGTGGGTTTAGGCTAAATTCCATAGTTACCGCATGCACACTATATTCAGACTGACGCACGAAAAGACATATGCGTCATCTGATTTATAGAATGGGTAATTTTCTTGTCAAAAACCCATTTTTCTATCGTGTTACCCGATGACAAAATTACTGGATGTATTTCCTTTTGGCTTGCCGTAAACGGGCATGCATACCTGTGCTTATCGTTTTTACTGGATGCATGGCCAGCCATGCATCAGTTTTTAATGGATGCATGGCCAAGCTGAGTGCGCGAACCTTTGTTACAAGTACGCGTACTCTTGCTAAGTGCGCGATAACATGTTTACCACTGTGACTCGGCGTGAATAAAACACGAAAGGAAAATATGCTAAAAACAGCATATCACAATTAACTTTTTTTAAAGAATTGTCATGGGGACGACCAATGTTATGTCACATTATAAATGTACAATTGTACTTTTAATGAAATAAATCATAGAAAACCAAGGATTTACACAGAAATTAAAAAAATCTGTGCTGTACTGTTGTGTATACTGGAAAGTATCAATAGTTTTCAGCTAATAAATTCAACACAGAGAATGATTACATCGCTGTTCGATTTTGAAACAGGCTCACTGCATGATGCACATCCAGTACTTTCATGAAGGTGATGCACCTTTACAAATTGAAAGGGGGCGCACATGTCCATCCCCCATTTTTTCTTATTTCTTTTGTTTTAACAAAAAATGAAATGGGGGTGCGTGCCTGGTGCACACCCCTCGGGATCTGCCAGTGCACAAAGTTCTTGTTGAATGATGATGGGAAATGAATAACCGACAAAGCAACTACAGTCATGTCTGTTACATGGGAGCAGTGATGAAACAAGAAATGACAGCCTCACACAAGAATACAGGAAATCTACCAAACCAAAATGTTGCGTGCCTTTTTATATCAAAGGACAATCGCTGATTGAATATTGAGAGTGAAGGTCAAGGTATATGATGCTATTCAAATGGCAATCACTGGCATTAGGAACATTGACCAGTAAGGAGTACACTTGAAGGAGACAAAAAAAGAAAAGATAGAAGAAGAAAAAATTACAGTGCACTCCTATTTGTATTATAACGAAATTCCAGTAAAGCAAAATTAAAATTCAGGCCGCAACATTATCTTCCCTATGTTATTTCATTGTTTAGAAATACTGCTGGTCCCGAGGACTTTGTTATAGACAATGGGAGTCCACTATGCAACAACTACAACCCATAATCCCTGAAATCAGCTCATAATGCTTGGAATCCTGTTCCTGAGATTAGGACTGCGGTTCTAAGCTTCCCCAAAACGTCTCAAGATGCCATGCAAGCTGCCTGGTAGTGTGCTCATTGTTGCCGTGGAACCTCGAGAGATGCCGTACTTTTCCAGCGAAGAGCCACAGGATTCTCTCGTCGAGGAGACTTAGGTGTACCTGCAAAGATTAGAGTATTTATCACCATGTCAGTGTCATTATTTACATTAAAAATGCCACATACAGCTGTAATCATGTATCCACTGGAAAAAAAAATCAAATTTATGAGATATTTCGCATCTCACTTAAACAGCAAAATGAACCAGTCAACATTTTGTCTACTTTGACCAATATCTGCGTGAGCTCTTTCTGAGACTTTGAATGTAAGAAAAAAAAATGTAGGGTTGGGGGTACCACCTATTGTCACCCTAAGGATCTGTAGCTTGTTTATCCTAAAAATATAACACAAATTTGCCTAATTCTTACCTCAAATACGCCATAAATACTGCAATTTTGAATGTCGTGACCATCTCGTTATGAATCTCCGTTTTAAGATAGCGCAATTTTAGTGCGTGCGTTCTGTTTTCTTCGCGCAGTTAAAAAGGGTACCTTGCGATCGGCACCCCTCCCCTCCATAGGTAATACACGTGAATTTCACAGCATAGGTAATACACGTGAATTTCATGGCATAGGTAATACACGTAAATTTCACAGCCATGCGTCGTTGCTGAGCGGATGTGTAATTTTTCGCTTGGTTTGTTAGTTTGTTTTTGACTTTGATTATCGTTTCTTCGTTTTTATTGTCTTTATAGCTAATGACACTTAATCCCGCGTGAACCTTTTCGTTCTATACGTAAACAGCCATGATATGCAGGGTGCCGATGGGAAGGTACCCTGCCGATAGGTGGTACCCCTACCATACAGCTTAAAAAATATCTCTACACAATCATAAAATCACCTTAAACAGTACATGTAGTCGTACCTTCATGTTGGAGACAGAAGTTGGAAGAAGCTCGACATCACAGGACTTCACACCAGACTTCACCCAGATGTGCATGTACACTTAGAGTGGGCCCCTACAACGAAACAGGAAGCGGACAGCATGATGGACCCCTGGACCTCTTCTCGCATCGGCCACCTGCATTAACCATAGATTTTGACGAGAAAGACAATACATGTAATTACAATGCATCACAATAGTGATAATCCACAGCAATAAAACTGAGGTGTGTAAAATTATGAAGTAGAAATTCTATGCAATAAATATTTTGTAGGTGTCAGTCATCCCTGCTATTGAAAGTGCTAAATTTATAGAATATCAAAACTTCAAATATACGAGTCTATTTATTGTTCTTTCTTGTGTAATTGTCGTGACTACATTCGACACAGTGTAGCCTATACAGATAATTTCTAGTAGGTTGCCTACCTTGTACATTAACTTGTCTACGGTGTCTACAAAGTACACATTGCAATGTGTAGACACCATAGACAAGTTAATGTTAATTTGAACACTTCGAGAACGAAAGCTGATGTTACTACAGCTACGTACATATAGTTTGCTTGATATGATTGATAATTCACGCTAGGATTGACAACTTTTCCAGATTGGAATACTCACACGACGTACAGTACCACCTGTTAAAACCACACTAAATACCAATATTACGATATATGTGAGGAAAAATTCGCTTCTTGTTCTAATCATAGGTTCAAAATAAGCTTGCGTTTACAGGTAGGCCCTACCTTGAAAGAAAATATGGACAAACATGCAAGGAAAGTTCGTTCATTATTTTCTGCAACTGTACAAGCGGGGAATGTTGAGTGAAGTACATGTAGAAAACAGCCACAATTTGTGCTGTGACAGTGTGAGTGTTACAACAAATCGATCGTTGTGGGGGAATTGCGTTTAGCTGAGGCAATTCTAAGTACCCAGAAAAGAAAAAAAATAAGTCAAGGAGCCATTATGGGTTTGGAATAAATTTTTACACCCACACATTTACTGAAAAACAAAGTTTTAAAAGCACATAACCTATCGTAATCAGCTCAAGATTCACGATCGCCGTGATCAGCTGTTCCTTCGTACAGACTAACATGCTACAGGCACAATTTGCTGTTAGTAGATTACTGACACAACAAATCGATCATTGTGGGGGAATTGCGTATAGTTGAGGTAACTTACATACTCATGAAGGATGATAAGTAAGCAAAGGAGCTGTAATTGATTTGACATCATTTTTACATCAACAAATTTACGGAAATACGACGTTTGAAAAGCACAAAACCTACCGTAATCAGCTCAAGATTCGCGATTGCCGTGATCAGGTGTACGCACAACACGCACAACAGTACCAGCAGAATCGACAGTGAACAGGTACTCCTTGATGCCGTGATTTCAGCTTGATCCTTCTTCGAAATTGCATGATGATAAATGTGACCTTCTTTTCCTCTTGTGTGTTGATTTTAAGGCTTCCAATTTCTACCTCAACTTGCTAAAAAACAGTCTAACAAAGCGGAAAAATGTCACATTTCCGTACTGAACAGCAGTCACGATACGTGTGTTGCATGCGGTAAGCCTCCACTAGCACTACACACACCGCGGCCGCTGCTGTTATGCAGCAATCCCCATAGTATAACACGTAGATGGCTTGTAAACAAGGGTCTCCGGCGCGCGCGCGCAGTTGACCAATCGCGCGCGAACAACGCGTATTTCGATCTGGTGTCTTGGTAACGAGGCTGTTTACGCGTCTGGGAGACAAATGTGTGTACTATTAGGGTTCAACGCAGAATTTCTTAGACACGATCGCCAAAAGAACAGTCATTTTCGCCGTAAACGAAGGGGATTTGGTCTTCGATCAGACGTAAGTTTTTGTCAACTTTAGAGACTATGACATCCCACCTTTCTCTTCAAAATTTCACATTTTGTAGATTGTATTTCGAAACTAGAACATTTCCCGTACAACATGATACCAAAATGTCAAGTTGGTCCCTGAGTACCTAAAGGTCTTCTTTTTTTTTTTTTAACAAAAAGACCTTTAGGTACCCCAAAAAAGACCATCCCCCAAAAAGGACTTTTAAGTCCCCCAAAATAGACCTTTGAGTACCTGAAGCGCAAACTCAGATGAGGGACCAAACGGTCCCTTTTGGGGTACGCAGAGGTCTTTTTTGGGGTACCTAAAGGTCTTTTTTTTTTCAGGTTCTCAGAGGTCTATTTTGGGGGACTTAAAAGTCCTTTTTGGGGGATGGTCTTTTTTGGGGTACCTAAAGGTCTTTTTACAAAAAGACCTTTAGGTACCCCAAAAAAGACCATCCCCCAAAAAGGACTTTTAAGTCCCCCAAAATAGACCTTTGAGTACCTGAAGCGCAAACTCAGATGAGGGACCAAACGGTCCCTTTTGGGGTACGCAGAGGTCTTTTTTGCTAACCCTACTATTTTCTTAGAAAAATCGTTATTACTTTCTTATTTCTTACTTTTTTGAGCTGAAATTGATATAATATATGATTTAATTATAACCGATCGATCCTATACCATTTTTTGTGAAATTTTTCTGCAGACGAGAAATATAGGGCGTTTCCAAAATATTATAGGTACCCGGGGGTCCTTTATTTGGTTACCATGGTTACGGTTCCAACTCAACTTAGTTAGGGTTTTTGAATTGTACCTTATTTAGCTAGTACTTAACCCCATGACCTTTGACCTCTAACCCCTGCAGGTCAAAGTTCAATGTTCAATCCTAACCAAAAAATGCAGTTGGGTTGTACGCAGGATAGAAGTAAGGTGCCTGTTCTAGGGCTGAAAATAGCACATTTTATTTTCAGAGAAAAAAAATTAAAACAATGCTGGGCAGAAAGCCCATACCATTTTCTATAACATATCCAAAAAATAGCTCAAACGGACTATTTTTAACGAAAATATGGCAATTTTTTGGACAAAATTGGTGTTGCGTCTTTTAATTTTTCCAAATTAGGCTCTTCTTGCATCACTGATAAAATCCTTTTTCGTAGACGTAATGAATTTTTTTTTCATCTAAAATAAGCCTTAAGACTTGTTCTACACTATATTAAAAAAGAAAATTTCTATCTCCCAAGAAAAAGTTGAAAATTTTTAACCCTAATTAGGTAAGGGTTAGAAAAATTCAAGAAAAATCACCATGGCACAACTTTCGCCGCAGATGGCGCTCTGCTCCCAAAGACTTGGTTACTTGGTTACATCAAAGAGGAGCACAACAGCCCAAATTTATTATTACAAACATTATAAAACATATTGTATGATGTATGAAACAACTGCAAAAATGTATTCAGAGTGTGAAGAAATCACTGATTTGCAAAAAAACAAAAACAAAACAAAACAAAAACCATTGTAGAAGGTACACAGTGTAGTCTCGTCATTAATGACAGGAGTCTTAGTGTTATGCCTTCGATAACACGTGTTATTTTCTTTGTATTTCATTGTTTTTAATTGCATAATAACACCATTGAATATCATTGAATCTGATTCTTCTTTTGTGATGACCTTGTTTCATGTGTAAAGACTGTTTGTACCAAATTTTAGCTTCATTGGATGTTTGGCTGATAGCGTTGTCAAGGAGTTAATGGGTGATTGCAGAATGTGTCTTATGTTTGAAGTGAGTGCTGAACTTTGACCTTCGTTTTCTCCATTTTTGGTTTTTACGACATTCAACATATTAGAAGACCATAACTTAAGCAAAAGCTGCTTTCTTAGCTAGTTAATGCTGGCGAAAATGAAATGCTGTTGCTAGGGCTTTCGCTATTTTGAGTGCTGATTGGCTGCCTTCCGAGCTCGCCTTGCAAGGATCAGCTGGCGTGCGAAATGAAATGTTGCCAGTTTAACATGTAGTAGATTGATGTTATAATAATTACAATATCAATGCATTTAGCAGTTTTAAATGACTTTAAATAAATAATTTACCATTAAAAAGTTATTATAACGACAAATTTACATTCACAACTTGGAATTTGAGGAGTTTTGACCGTGAAGAAAAATTGTACTTTTGTCTTTTGTCCGCCATCTTCATTAACTAACGCATATACACATAATACATGTTACATACTTTTAGCTAGTGTACCTAGATTTTGACGTCTTGTTTTGATAGATCGTGCCCTAACCCTAGCATTTCCGTTGATATTACTAATTTAGATTATATTGCACGTAAGTCATCTCTTAATCTACGTGTAATTAGACACAATCTGAGTAGCGATGCCGGTCGTTTTCCCGAACTATCGGCCGCAGTGCCGTGGACCGCCGCCGCCGGGTGCGGGCTGGAGAACTGCAGCAGCGAACTCTGCCTTCAGTGACGCCCGGGTGGCTCGGGCATTGAACGAGGGGCTGCGCAGCCTCGATCCCGCTGACCAGAGGAATCTCTCTGCACTGATAACTTTTGATAGGAAAATGCCCTTGTACTGAAAGTTGGTACCAGCCATTAACAGCATGTCCTTAATTACTGTGCAAAATTTCAGCCTAATCCGATAATCCCTTCATAGTGGTTGCTAGGGAGTTTTGCTTCCTGTTTTTTGTTCCATTCATTGCACGGAGCTTGAATAGACCCTAACCTTTGAAGCCCCTTTTTCTCAGTAAATACTTTTCCAGAGTGTGTACAGCACTGTACTTTCTTTTCATTATTTAGATGGGTTAGGAAGGTCCATTTGTATTGAGTTATACATTATTTTAAAGCTTAGAGTCTGCTCTTTCAGAATCTGCCCCTGAAAATTCATGTCTGCCGACTTTTTGTTCGTTTTGTGGTGCAGGGTCACATATTTTCACCACTCGCCCCTAACAATAATCAGTAAGAGATGAATACACAAACACACACATGTACCAACACACACATACGCGCACATGCACGGGCACAAACACATTCACTGTCAAACGTATCAAATAACAGCACTATTATGCAAAGCATAATCAACTGGCACTCTAGGATGTTTACATGCACAAATTTTATCATCCACCTGTACATAACTTACATACACATACTGTACATGCATGTGAATGCCCATATTAAAAAATACACCTTGAAACACATCAAATACCAGCATATTGGAACATAGTACTATTTATTAGAATCCAGTCACACTCTTCAATTTTTTCCAGCACAGTGTACATGACTTTACTGTAACCAGGAGGTAGTAGAAACGCTGAATCTACACAGAGGGAAACTCCAAACAAGATCCGCTAAACAGGTCCTTCATAAGATCAGGCATCTTATCGGTCTAAACCATAGCCATTAGATTTAGAACGAAATTGTGTTGGGCTAGTTCATTTTATACAGGGGGAAAGTAATCCTTTTTCCTATAAATGTTTTATCTCAAATTACCAAATTTTTGTAAATTTTCATGCAAACGAATCTTGAAATATAGTATGTCCCCCCAAAAAAAATTACAACGGGACCCCCCGCAATGATTAACTGGACACCATACACTTAGTGTTGTTCATGTAAATAGTCCTACAAAGTGTACATGTTAAGTCCTACAAAGTGTACATGTTGCTAAATTGCATTCCAAGTGGCAAAACCAACCAGTAACCTGCATACTTCTCAGTTTCCAGAGTGTATTAAAATACCGGTACAATAGAGACAATTAAAAACAATAAAAAAAACAATATATAAATGACGCACAGGTCTGAGTGCGTCAGTCGGAATTGTGTGCATAAGGTAACTATGGAATGCTTAACCCACGAGGCGAAGCCGAGTGGGTTTAGGCTAAATTCCATAGTTACCGCATGCACACTATATTCAGACTGACGCACGAAAAGACATGTGCGTCATCTGATTTATAGAATGGGTAATTTTCTTGTCAAAAACCCATTTTTCTATCGTGTTACCCGATGACAAAATTACTGGATGTATTTCCTTTTGGCTTGCCGTAAACGGGCATGCATACCTGTGCTTACCGTTTTTACTGGATGCATGGCCAGCCATGCATCAGTTTTTACTGGATGCATGGCCAAGCTGAGTGCGCGAACCTTTGTTACAAGTACGCGTACTCTTGATAAGTGCGCGATAACATGTTTACCACTGTGACTCGGCGTGAATAAAACACGAAAGGAAAATATGCTAAAAACAGCATATCACAATTAACTTTTTTTAAAGAATTGTCATGGGGACGACCAATGTTATGTCACATTATAAATGTACAATTGTACTTTTAATGAAATAAATCATAGAAAACCAAGGATTTACACAGAAATTAAAAAAATCTGTGCTGTACTGTTGTGTATACTGGAAAGTATCAATAGTTTTCAGCTAATAAATTCAACACAGAGAATGATTACATCGCTGTTCGATTTTGAAACAGGCTCACTGCATAATGCACATCCAGTACTTTCATGAAGGTGATGCACCTTTACAAATTGAAAGGGGGCGCACATGTCCATCCCCCATTTTTTCTATTTCTTTTGTTTTAACAAAAAATAAAATGGGGGTGCGTGCCTGGTGCACACCCCTCGGGATCTGCCAGTGCACAAAGTTCTTGTTGAATGATGATGGGAAATGAATAACCGACAAAGCAACTACAGTCATGTCTGTTACATGGGAGCAGTGATGAAACAAGAAATGACAGCCTCACACAAGAATACAGGAAATCTACCAAACCAAAATGTTGCGTGCCTTTTTATATCAAAGGACAATCGCTGATTGAATATTGAGAGTGAAGGTCAAGGTATATGATGCTATTCAAATGGCAATCACTGGCATTAGGAACATTGACCAGTAAGGAGTACACTTGAAGGAGACAAAAAAAGAAAAGATAGAAGAAGAAAAAATTACAGTGCACTCCTATTTGTATTATAACGAAATTCCAGTAAAGCAAAATTAAAATTCAGGCCGCAACATTATCTTCCCTATGTTATTTCATTGTTTAGAAATACTGCTGGTCCCGAGGACTTTGTTATAGACAATGGGAGTCCACTATGCAACAACTACAACCCATAATCCCTGAAATCAGCTCATAATGCTTGGAATCCTGTTCCTGAGATTAGGACTGCGGTTCTAAGCTTCCCCAAAACGTCTCAAGATGCCATGCAAGCTGCCTGGTAGTGTGCTCATTGTTGCCGTGGAACCTCGAGAGATGCCGTACTTTTCCAGCGAAGAGCTACGGGATTCTCTTGTCGAGGAAACTTAGGTGTACCTGCAAAGATTAGAGTATTTATCACCATGTCAGTGTCGTTATTTACATTAAAATGCCACATACAGCTGTAATCATGTATCCACTGGAAAAAAAAAATCAAATTTATGAGATATTTCGCATCTCACTTAAACAGCAAAATGAACCAGTCAACATTTTGTCTACTTTGACCAATATCTGAGTGAGCTCTTTCTGAGACTTTGAAAGTAAGAAGAAAAAATGTAGGGTTGGGGGTACCACCTATTGTCACCCTAAGGATCTGTAGCTTGTTTATCCTAAAGATATAACACAAATTTGCCTAATTCTTACCTCAAATACGCCATAAATACTGCAGTTTTGAATGTCGTGACCATATCGTTATGAATCTCCGTTTGAAGCTGAGGCAATTTTAAGTACCCAGAAAAGAAAAAAAAAATAAGTCAAGGAGCCATTATGGGTTTGGAATAAATTTTTTACACCCACAAATTTACAGAAAAACAAAGTTTTAAAAGCACATAACCTATCGTAATCAGCTCAAGATTCACGATCGCCGTGATCAGCTGTTCCTTCGTACAGACTAACATTTTCAGTACTGACACAACAAATCGATCATTGTGGGGAAATTGCGTATAGTTGAGGTAACTTAGATACTCATGAAGGATGATAAGTAAGCCAAGGAGCTGTAATTGATTTGACATCATTTTTACATCAACAAATTTACGGAAATACAACGTTTGAAAAGCACAAAACCTACCGTAATCAGCTCAAGATTCGCGATTGCCGTGATCAGGTGTACGCACAACACGCACGTACCAGCAGAATCGACAGTGAACAGGTACTCCTTGATGCCGTGATTTCAGCTTGATCCTTCTTCGAAATTGCATGATGATAAATGTGACCTTCTTTTCCTCTTATGTGTTGATTTTAAGGCTTCCAATTTCTACCTCAACTTGCTAAAAAACAGTCTAACAAAGCGGAAAAATGTCACATTTCCGTACTGAACAGCAGTCACGATACGTGTGTTGCATGCGGTAAGCCTACACTACCACTACACACACCGCGGCCGCGGCTGCTGTTATGCAGCAATCCCCATAGTATAACACGTAGATGGCTTGTAAACAAGGGTCTCCGGGGCAGTTGACCAATCGTGAACGCGTATTTCGATCACGTGTACGCCATGACAATGTGTACTAGGGTTCAACGCAGAATTTCTTAGACACGATCGCTAAAAGAACAGTCATTTTCGCCGTAAACGAAGGCGATTTGGTCCTCAGACGTAAGATTTTGTCAACTTTTGAGACTGATATCCCACCTTTCTCTTCAAAATTTCACATTTTGTAGATTGTATTTCGAAATGTTGTTTATATCATCAGAAACTAGAACATTTCCCGTACAACATGATACCAAAATGTCAAGTTGGTCCCTGAGGTAACTTTTTGACCTTTTTCGGGCTGTCGTGCGTAATCACTTTGCCGAGAAGTGTCGGGTTTTGGCAGAGGCCAGGTCTCATATACACTATTTCGGGGCCAGTTCTGAAAATTTCTAAAAACGAGGTTTACGAAGAAAATCTGCTGTCATTTTTTCACTATTCATTTTCTGGAAATGCCCAGCACATATGATAGAGAAGGGAAATTTCCGCATTGAATCCAAGAATTTTCTTTTTTCTAAATTGATTCCTTATCGAGATATTTATGATTGAAAATGCCCTTAAAAAGCGAAAATTATTTAAAAAAATGATTTTTTAGTTTTTTTGCTCTCTTTTTTCTGTTTGATAGAATTTATTTTAATCCTTTTGTGTGATTATTCTTTGGATAGAACTGTACATATTTGCCAAAAAACAATTTTGGATTCTCACACCGATTTTTAAGAATTTAAGAAAAAATACAAAGGTACAATAAAGTCCTTTTTCGGGTACATGGTCTTTTTAAGGGTACTTAAAAGTCCTTTTACGGGGACTCAAAGGTCCTATGTACCCGAAAAAAGACTGTCCCCCAAAAAGGACTCATGTACCTGAAAAAAGACCTTTCGGTACCCCAAAAAAGACCATCCCCATAAAAGGACTTTTAAGTCCCCCAAAATAGACCTTTGAGTACCTGAAAAAAGACCAAGTACCCCGAAAAAGGACTCCCGTCGACCCGAAAAAAGACCTTTATGTACCCCACAAAGGACCTTTAGGTCCCCCAAAAAGGACATGTAACCCAAAAAGGACCTTTATGTAACCCAAAAAGGACCGTTATGTCCCCCAAAAAAGACCATCCCCCAAAAAGGACAGGTACATAATGGTCTTTTATGGGGGCCGTCTTTTTTGGGGTACATAAAGGTCTTTTTCGGGGGTTACGGAGGTCCTTTTTTATTTGAAATCTAGCCCTAACCCTAACCCTAACCCTAACCCTAACCCTAACCCTAACCCTAACCCTAACCCTAACCCCTACCCCTAACCCTAACCCTAACCCTAACCCCTAACCCTAACCCTAACCCTAACCCTAACTCCTAACCTTAACCCTAACCCTAACCCTAACCCTAACCCCATGTACAATTCCTATGCAAGGGTGCAAAAAAATTCCAAGTCAGAAAATCCCATAGGCTTTGTACATATGTACTAAACCTATGGGGTTTTCCGACAAAAAAAAATTGTGTACAAAACCTATGGAAAATTTTTTTCCCCAAAATGTGTTTTTTACACGTTTCAGACAATTCTAAGCATTTTTTTTAAAAAAAATTTTCTTTGAAAAAATACTTTGAAAATTTTTCCAAAAAAAATTCAAAATGGCGCCAAAAAAAAAGTTATAGGAGTTAAGGTCCAAAATTTTGGGAATTTACTAACTAGCAGGTGTACTACCTATACACAAAATTTGGGATCTTAACTAGCACTTTTCATACTTGGCAAATGCCCTAACTCTAACCCTAACCCTAACCCTAACCCTAACCCTAACCCTAACCCTAACCCTAACCCTAACCCTAACCCTAACCCTAACCCTAACCCTAACCCTAACCCTAACCCTAACCCTAACCCTAACCCTAACCCTAAACCCTAACCCTAACCCCTAACCCTAACCCTAAACTCTAAACCCTAACCCTAACCCTAACCCTAACCCTAAACCCTAACCCTAACCTTTACCGCAACCCTTACCCCAACCGTAATCGTAACCTAAACCAAGATTTCCGCTTTAACATTTGGCACGAAATTCCAATATTAACCCGTTGAGGACGGTTTGATGTTGCTACAACACGCATTTCCCATAGACACCTGCCAGAGTATACTGCCCCCTAGCCCCGGAGACCGCGCCGCCAGGCGCGATCCTGGCGGCTTCCCCGCGGTTTCGCTTATGTGAGCTCCCCTATTACCACATGCGGCGACTTCACAAATAAACAATAACTAAATTTCGATAATGAACACAGTAACGATCAGAATTGAAGTATAGATTACTTCATTGGCTTGGTTCTTCTCACCAATTCATCTGGAAACTGCAAAATTTTCCACATTTTTTACGAGTAAGCGACCTGCCCCTTGCTGCCATTTTGAACGTGTATCCATTTGCACGCATCTACGCATGCGTAAATAATGACGTCATCGGTAGGGAAGCTCAAGGATATGAATAATGCATAATTACTCAGTGCATAATTACAAGGTGAAATGAATATGCATCAAACAGTTCATTTTCAACGTTTGCAATACTGTAGTACAGTACTGTATCATTTTGTATACAATTACACGGCTGGCTTAGTTACAACTACTAACAGTCTAGTTTATATAGAATTGTGATTTGAATCACAGCATCATGGATGCCATATTCAGTGAGATAGAGGAAGAGGTGGGGTTTCAGTTTTTCCTTGTTTTTTTTTTTTTCCCCATCGGTCGCATCGTCGATGTACATAATACTAGTAACATTGTAAATGAATATTCATGAACTCAGTGTGCATGATCAAGACATTATTATTATTATTTTGTAAGCGATTCAAGCAGCATTACTGGAACACATTTCTTCGGCGTATTAAGGGTACGGAAAAAAAATGCCAGCAGCATGTTGTTGTTATTTCATTTTTTTTTTTTTTTTGGCGTGTATCATTCATTTATGAATATTTACGTCTGTAGCAAGTGATACGTAGCCTTTTGTCAAGGCCCTCTTGCTGTATGGTGTGGAGAGCCAGTCGAGTGGGGTAGCGCTGTGCGCTCGGATGGACTAGCTTCGCTCGTCCGTTCGCTCTTCAGTTACAGCGAGAGGGCCTTGACAAAAGGCTAGCAATACAGTTCAAGTATTCTGTGCGCTTGTGCAAGTGATTGTGAATTCTGTGAACATAGGTGAGCTGCTTATAAGACATCATTTTGTGCATCACAAGCAATGAAATGCATCAAACAGTCGCCGATGATAGTCATTTAGGTTTCATCGACCCATGTGAGTATTCCTAGTAGTTTCTGTTGAAAAATTAAGGAAATATAGCGCCGCAAAGGCACCCGTTTGTTCAACATGAAGATCTTGAATGGGACCACGGCGCAGCCGCCACACTCCGTGTGGCGGCTGTCGCAGTTAACTGCCCCCCAAGGAAAAACGCAGTATCTAACATTTTTGGCGATATTGACTTTTTTGCATAAATATAGTCAGTGGGCAATCCTTCATATGACATATTCAGATTTTTGAAAAAAATGTTTGGAAAGCTACTTTTCCGTAACTGCCAAACGCAGTATCTACACTTAACTTGCACTTTCCCCAAGAAAAAACGCAGTATCTACATGATGAATATTTAACCAAGGAAAAACGCAGTATCTACAAAGCTAGTCTTAATTACCAGACACTGTTATTTATATATATGAATGTTTTGCCGGTTGTTCTGTAATTTGAACGTAAATTACTTTCTTTAGATATGAAGAGTTTGTTCGCAAAAACCGATAAGTCCATATTTGCCAAATGGAGATATTTGCGATTAAAGGTCAAGAAAAATAAAGAGAATAATAAGAAAATTTTTGCTTCTTTTTACCATAACTTCAAAAATGTACCTTTATATCTAGTGACCAATATATCATTTAAAAGGTATTATTTTGTACTTTATCACAGAGACCGTACTTCAAAATCTTCAAAAATGGACTTATCGGGTTTTGCAAACAAACTCTTCATATACTTGCTAAATAATAAAACATAATGTTCAAAATATCTAACCGAAACAATACTGATTAGTAAATATTTTGATGAGATCGTGATCCTAATATAAAACACAGTGTGTGATTAAGATTAACCAAGTGCACATTAAACAACAGCACAACACTGACAGCTTGCATATTTACAGCAATAAATCAATGTAACCACCTATTTTGCTAGTCACTGACTACGCACGCCAAACGAGCAAGTTTTAACACAGAACCAAGTAGAGTGCACACCCCACCCCCTGACTCCCCACCCTGACTCCCCCACTTGCGCCGTCCGCGGGCGCCCTCTTCCTCTTTCTTTGCTCGCTGCCTAGACGTAGCAGCTAAGTTCTTTGGACGGGGAATTCATCCCCTTCTATCGTTCCTTCAGAGTATCTCTATCATCTTATTTCTCTAGTGTTACAAACTTCATGGTGTTCTATATAATTTTGTAACCTTTTTTGATCTGAGAACCTTAATATTTTGAGGGATTTAGACGATTTATTGTACTATCGTAACCTCCTCGTTCAGTACCGACACGGTATAGTCCCGCGTACGTGTTTCCCTGCGGGACTTTTTGCATATCGCGCGCCGTGCATGCGCCGGCTCCTGATCCTTTCTGCGTGACTGCAGACGTTCGTGTCGGGACGTGAGTGCATATCCTGTGGCCTAGCTAACATCAGGGTAAGTCCTATAAGTTCTCATATCCTCGTTTCGAGATTACTTGACTTTAGATAAGAACAGTATATATAAACCCAACCGCCTTTTTCAAGGCGTATGTTTCTAGGTCACAAATTTTGGAAACATTATGAGCTCCTCTTCGGAGACAGTTTCTTATGGTTCGGGTCGTTCATGGCGCCCATCGGCCGGGCCTTCGCCCGAGTCGGCTTCCCCAAGCCCTGTGGCTGTTCTGCCAGCCAACGACCAGGGTGCCCAGGCCGTCCCAGGCGGGTTTCGCCCCGTCAGTGGCTCCAGCCAGGGCGAGGGGATGACGCCGCGCTCCCAACCAGCGGGGGTTTTTACGCCTCCGCTTGGGGAGCCGGCGGGGCATGCACAGCCAGTGGCCGGGTAGGCTTCTGTGCCCGTTACGGGCTGGAGCGCATCCCAGGCGGCAGGGGTTCTGTCCCCCGTCCCCCTGGTTTGCGCAGTCGATCTTTCCTCCCAGCCAGCGGTGGTTTCTGCGCCACCTCTTGGGGAGCAAGCTCGGCGTGCAGCGCCGGGGGCCGGGCAATCTTTTGTGGTTGCCACGGACCGACGCATGGCTCAGGACCCTGGGGAATTGTCCCCCCTCCCGCTTCTGACCCACAACCTCGACCCGCTACCAGCCCAGCCTTCCTCCCGCGGCTTAAAGCGGGTAGCAGAAGCCTCTCCTTCCTACGAGAGAGAGGATAAGAAAGCTAAGAAAAGGAAGAAGAAGGACAAAAAGTCCGGCAAAGATCGCCCGACAGCTGTCCCTTCGGAAGGAAAACTTATGGGCATGCTTCAGGCATTTGCCGCCCACCAGGGCTGGTCTTTGACACCACCCACTGGGGCGAACGGCAACCCGCCTAGCACGGAAAGCCCTGTCACTGGGCCCGCGGCTATCATATCGCCGCCAGCACCACCGCACAGGCCATCTCATCCTCCAGCGGCGCAGGGTGCGCCCCCCGGGAAGGAGACGTACCAGGCTAGTACCACTCCCTTGTATGTGGACCCGCCTTTTGAGGTCATGGCCTCTCCCGACCGAGCATGGGACGACACCGATTCGGTGTCCTGCCTTTCAAGCAGCTCGAGGGCCCCGTCTCCCACACCCACGGAGGCCCAGGACCCCCCTACTCTTCAGCGGATGGGCACTGAAGCCCATACCTTGCTGCACAAATACCTGCCCGATACTTACAAACAGGCAGAGCAGGGCCGGTATTCCATAAACTTCTAAGACAAATTGCTTAAGTTTAAGCAATTTGTCTTAGATTTTTGCTTAGCAAAGAAAATCGCCCTAACGGTATTCCATAAACTGTAAGGCATTTTTCTTAAGTCGGGCGATTTGGCTAAGCAAAAATCTTAAATTCTGATGACGTCATTTGACATAAGCAAGTTGTTCATGTCATCACTGTTCACGAACAGCTGCCCCGCGGTGAAAGTCTATGTATTTTACGTGTTTAAGCAACAATCGCAACTACCCTAGCCACCCATGGAAAAAGATACCTAGGCCTATTACTAAATGCACACTTTTTCAGAGGCTTTTTTATATAGGAGCAACGTCTTCATATTACTCTAGGGGGGTGTTGCAAGAAAGTCGAGTTGCGATTAATTGCAAATATCTATTGCAGCTTTGCAACAGATAGATCTATTGCAACTTGCAATCAATTGCAAGTTGCTGTTGCAAGAAAGGAGCTTGCAATTAATTGCAAGATGCAATTAATTGCAAGCTCCCTTGCTGTATTTTGTATTTATAAAAGCGACTGGCAAGACAAGCCTAGCCAATTTGTCCATTTTTCAATGCATTTTGGCATGCATGAGAGATAGCCGACTCCATATACCTCAATGTGTTGTGTCTCTCCTGTGCTGTGGTGGAGGTTTGCTGTGCGATCATTGGGGATTCGAAACAGAGTAAGTTACAAAAATTGTCGATTTTGATTTAATTATTTACTCATTGTGTCTTGTATTTAAAAGAGCTAGTTCCTTAGACTTACTTCTTATAAGAATTTTCTTGAAAAATGGGAAAATGTGTTTCCTATAACTGACAGAGTTGTGGCCGTCTCGACCACTCATTGGGCACACAGTACATCAATCATAGTCCCACACATAACTTTTTGTGTTAGCATTTTTTCTTGCACTGGCAAGCTCCTTTTCTTTTCTTTTTGTTCTGCTGCCAGAGGCAGGGGCCAGGGCTCTTATGTCTATAGGCCAGTTAAAAAAAAAAAGAAAGAAAAAAAGTCAATGTCAACTAGATCTAGACTTTCTGAAAGTACTCTAGACGCTATTCATTATCGATTCATTATCAAAATCCGCTACTTTCAAGCAGGATTAGGAGCTAACGGTAGAGTGATGTTGAGTGCTATGGCGATGAATAGGTGCTAGGCCTACGCTACGCTTTACACAATGTACGTAGCCTACATTACAGTCTATACTCTAGTCTAGAACCATCTAGATTTTACATAGCCTAGGCCTACCCCCTTGGCCTCATTCCCCTCCTGTACATGTGGGCTAGTTATTTTGCAGTGATAGAGTCTACTGTCCATGTGATGCGAAAGCTTGCTGAATTTTTTAATTGATGTGTAAATTTATTTTGGATAGGCCTATATCACTCGATTAGACTCTGTGGTCTAGGCCTGTGTTAGCCCTATATTAGTATATAAAATAGTCTGTAGGCCTATTTGTAATTTGGGCTAGTTTCTAGACCTAGCTAACGGTTAGGGGTTTACATCTAGGTAGGGCCTAGAGGTTCTAGGCCTAGTAGAAGTTCTACTTTTGCAGGTCTTAAAGAAAGTTCAGAGTTGGCCCAAGGGTACGTGCTCCACGATTTCACTATTTTAGTCCAGCGGTTAGAACTAATCAACCGTATCAACCGTATTAGCGACCCCTACACAGACGTGTCGTTATTGATATTGGTGTGGGCCTACAGCGCCCCGGGGTTAGTCTAAAACCTTCTTTGAGCAGGGAGGTGGAATCAAAGAGGTTGGAGAACCTTTTTGGGTGGAATAGACCTTGCTTTTTTAGGTTGTTCTGTTCTGGAATTTGGACGGATCAATTGAAATCTTGCAATTTAGTGTTGACTAGCTGGATCAATAAAAAGCTAGGATTTAAAACAAACAAGGGCCAAGTGCATCCCAGGGTCCCAGTCGCTGTACTTCGCACCGCATCTGGTTGGGCTACTGTTTGGGGGGAGGGGGGGGGGGAGAAATTGAACCATTTCTATAGCAAGTACCTACAAGTAATCAGAGTTGCAATGATAGTACTGTAGTGTAGTGTATCAAACAGTGCCAGTAAAACTTTAAGTTTTGTAATACAGTGTGTAAATATAGGTCTATAGTCACCAAGGCTGACATTTCAGACAAGAAGCGTACGGATAAGATGAGCAAACTGACTGTAGGATATCCAAGCAGAAATATTTACATGTGTCAGTGCTTTTGTTGAAAACAAGTGCCAGTGGTTGAAGGGGTACACTTATGAAAGCTACCCAGGCCTGGAATTCAAGTGATTTACTTGATGGAGTCATAACTATGAGTACAACAATTCTTTATGCTCTTTTTGTTTGTGGAAAGAACAAATAGGCCTTGTTAGAATGCATTTAAACAAATGGTATTTATGGACACTTACCAATCAGATACCAGAATTTGCATAGTACCATACTCTAATACAAGGTGTGTGCCACCCTATAGTGTAGTTGTATGTAACCCCATAGGCCTACCCAAGCACCACGTCACAGTGACCTCCGGATTTGGGAGATGAGGAAACATAGTTGAGAGTGCTTGCAATAGGCAGGACACATGAGAGCCTAATGGATGTGTGATTTGCAATGTACATTGTATAATATATACGGTACAGCACTAAAAATATTGTACATGTCTGCATATGAATATGAGTGGGGGTGATGGATTGATGGGCAGTCAACAGTCAACCGTGCCTAAGTCGATTTGATTTGGACTAAAGAAATAGATTCTGCTTCAAGAAATTTTGGCTTATGAAGATTAAAATTAATAGAATATAAAGAGAAGAGGATGTGAAAAGACTGCAGACGTTGGCGATTATTTGACTTTAATATGCAAGGTGAATGACTGTATAGAGGGTTAATTTGTTACAGAGGGGAGGATATGAAAGCAGTTCAAAGAGTGTTCCAACATTATTGTAATATCAAGAAAAAAGTGCCTGCTTCTAAACATCAATGTCCATTTTGTTCCTACACTGTTTGGTTGTAATTTTGCAAATTCTCATTGCTCTTTTGTACTTCTGCACAATGAGACAATTTTATCTGTTCTATCAGCAGGGAAAGGAAGAAAAAGAGGAGAAAAACCATGTTTCTTCAAGACCGAGACTCACACCAGCATGAGAATTCCAGCCAGTGCACACAGACAGTAAGTGAACATTGTACATTGTACGATAATTTCCAGTTAAGAGAGAGAATGAAATGTGTAGAACCTCTCAGCTTGAAATGTGAATATATTGATTTGTTGGAATTTGTCATTATTGTTTTAGGATAAATTCTGATGTGATGTCTCATTTGAGGATACTTGTACAATGACTTCATCCTACTGAACAAGAAAATGTACAGCATGGCATAGTAATGAGTAAAGAAGACTTCGCAGCAGTTCATACAAAATTATAAGCAAAAATGATGCATTGAAATTTACATAACACAAAGTTACCCATAATGAAAGGAATTTTTTTGTACAGCAATGGCTTATATTATGTTTAATAAAGAGTTAAGACATTCAAATCTCTTTATCAAGCCCCCTGAAAACTGAAAATGCTCTACATATCCTGACAGTAGTATTCAGGCCTTCATGATTCAGGTACATTGTATTATTTTGGCGCATGAAGTTGCATGTAATACGAATTCTTCAGTATATTACTGATTGTTTGAAATTTCCCTCATTTTCAAATTAAAATGTTGGTACCATCATACCTTTACACAAAACGCCTTTTGGATGTCCACAAATTGACTTTGTGAGTGCAATGTTTCCATTTTTATTTCCCATTTCTTATGTCTTCAATATTTCTTGTATCATGTATAGGTATAACTTCTGTGAATCAAGGGGAATGGCAGCTGAGGGCAGACAGGCCAAACTTGATGTCAAGAGACGGTATACACTGCAAAGGATGAGCAGCTCGCTGTCAACAATGAGGAAAAGTGTGAACAAAACAAGGCAGTGATTTTTTAAACACATTTCATCAGGCTGAGGTCATCACTCTTAGAAAACAAGGGACACACGAAGCAAGCAGTGTTTCAGAGCTGCAACAAGTGCATGGGTAGTAATAATCTCGGCTGCATCACATGCATCCAAGTGTGCTAGCTACAATAATAGCACGTTGTGCTTTTCAAAGATATTGAAGAGTCCTTTGGATATTTTGCCCCTGTCACTTATTCTGTGTGAGTCATTTATTCTGCAGTATTAGCACTGATAATGGGATAATCAACCTTTTAGTGAACCAGTGTTCAAGAAGTTACGTGTAACATCCAAAACCCTCCACGTAGAGATTGGCAGAAAACATATTGCAGAGCCCTGTTTTGTTCTTTTTCATGGGAAGAAATGTTCAGTCCATGATGTGAGTATGTATATAATGCAGGGAGGTGACTCACCTCCCTGGTATATGTATGTACACTGTAAAGCACCACAGTTTGAGTTTCTAGAGAGCGGTAGGACAATTATAACTTAAATATACAAGAGTGATCTGGCCATGAACATCATGTCTATGGACATGTTTTATTATATTTTTTTTTCCTTACCCTGGTCCATTATACACCGTAAATACAGCTTCTACTGTATTCATAATCTCCAAGGTAACAGTTCACTGGTCCTTGTTTTGTTATTCATACCACAAAATATGGTTTGTTACTCTGAAGGCTTGTAAGTCTCAGCCATATTCCATTTCAGGCTATCAAACCTTTAGAATAAGGAACATTCAAAATAACAAACAGTTGTATTAAAGGACATCATCGAACTCAAAACTGCCAAGGTATATTGTGAGACATTTCATGTTTCTTGGTGGTAAAAAAAAAAGTTCTTTAATAAGTACTGGTTGAAATTATGATGATCTTGATCTTGTTTACAGTTGTGTAGCACCACCTGGGGGCAGATGAACCTGTGCTGTGGCAAGATGGCACTGAATTTGATTTCTCAGCAATTGAACCACTTATTTGTATTGCATTCATGGGTCCTGGGATAGTTCCCACTAGAAGGCTAGAAGGTAGTTACGAGATATGTAGTAAACCATATTTTCCAACAAGCTGTATCTGTTTCACACTAGCACAAAAGATCAGTAGATACTGCTATGGGCCAATTTGCAGATTACAGTACTAATCAGTTGTACAAAGTTACATGTACAGTATACAGTGAACACAATGGTGGATCTTTTTTGGTTAATATGTCGTTTCCCAGTTGACATCGTGATATTGTAGCATAATTGAACACATTTCTAGGGCATTTGCATACATTTTTGGGCAAAAAATTAACAGTTCTGCATGTCAGAAGTATTTTTCGCTGTAACATTTGGTTACCTTAAACTTAATAAAGACATGTTTGTATGAGTAGATCACAGCACAAGTATACAATTTTTTTTTAAAGTTTCCTATACTATGTATAAAATGTTGTATTTTGTAATTGTATGATTTTTAACTTCACGGACTCACAGAAGAACAGCCATTGGCTGAAGTGAGTGACCCGTGGTGAAATAAAATAAACTCAAACTCAAACTCAAACTCAACAAATGCAGATAAGTTACATGTAGATAAGCTAACTTTATGCATGGTTGTCTTGATATTCAGTACTGTATTAGTACCTCTATGACCATGCATGCTTAAAAGATATGCATGAGTGCATGACAGTGGGGAACACACACATGAGTATTCAGCCATAGATGTGGGTTAATTTTGAGCTCAGTTGATGGTATGATCTGGGATAGATGTGGTTTATGCAATGGGAAGAGAAACTTGGTGTAATTCAGATGTGAGTGCATGATGTTATCATGAAGATGTTCATGTCATACACTACATATGTATGTGTTCAGTCGTGCTGAACTGCAGAGAAGACATAAGGTATAGAATACAGATTTCAATGTGGAGGCTTTGACACATTTAGCGATAGGCCTACATGTCCTTGGAAGAGAGCATGTGAAGTAATCCTACTTATGAGGATAGCTACAGGTAGTTGACTGAAGGGTTTCCAGCAGACTGTCAACCAGTTTGCAATTAAGCATGTTACAGAGAATGTCCATTCAATTTATCAGTTTTAAGTATAAATGAATCTGATTATTGATTTAAAAAACATAAAAACAAATAGAGAAATCACAAGCAATTGATTATTGAAAACATTACTCTTTGTTCACTGTTTTAATGGAGTCAATCACACAGTGAATAGGGAGCTATGTATGGAGCAACATACAAGAAACAAACAATCAGCAGTAATGAATTATTGAACCTAGTAATTATTCCAGTAGTTTAATGTTACATATATCATAATAATATGTAACACTTTGATTTACTCAACCCTTCTCATTTTGTAGGTGTAACTAGTGTTTCATAATGAGGAGTGTATACTAAGTACACGTGTAATTGGCTCTTCTGTACTCAGCAATGTGTGCATTCTCATTAACTGCCTTTTCATACTTGTAGTATGCTTTTCTTTTGCACATTTCTTTGTACTATCAGTCATTATATGAACATTTCTTTCAATATGAGAGCAACAAGAAAAGCGGTACAATGTAGGGGTCCTACATATCTGTGAAAGTGCATGCTGTCTTGTTCAGAGAGACAGTGTGTCTTTTGTCTCCATCATGTCTTGTCATCAATTGCCCAGCATCATCTGATATGGGGCAAATGGGGGGTAATTTGCGATACTGTACGCGCCATATATTTAACAAGTATTTATCAAGACTGAGACAAATTGTGCAAGTAGTTCAATTCATGATTGTGGGGTACAAAGTACTGAATGTAGAAATATATGTTTGCAGATGGACCCTAGTGTCAGTGTCAGAGTTGATATTTTTGTGTGTCTTCAAATTCATGGATACAGTACATGTAGCAGCTGTCTTGGGAAATTCATGAAGATATATACCTTGCAGAATATTGAGCATATACAGTAGGTTAATTTTAGTGTGGTATGGTGTATATCATGTAATGCATCATATTCATACTTTACGTCATTAAAAAAATGTCATTCTAGTGCTTACAGCTGCTTTAATAAATACTTGAAGTGCACCTTTAAAGTACCATCCTGACATGCGCCAAAATTTCTTCTGAATTTCCTGAAAACTGCAGGTGAATTTAAATCTGCATTTTTAAACTTGTGTTTAGGGTCAAAATGCACTGTTTCCATGACAACAGAATTTCAACTATAATCTTGTTAAATGTGTCCATCACATATTTGCACTGACCTTGCTATGTGTGTTTGTGTGTGTGTCTGTCTGTGTGTGTGTGTGTATACATATGTGTAGTACCTCGTGAGTACCTGGTGAATTTGACTACAGGTACTTCACAATTGTGGAAGTAGTTCACTGAAAAAGATTTGAAGAAAATATGCAGTAACCATGGCAACACGTCACATACAAACACACAGAGTGTCTTGCATATTACTACACCTTTGGATCATTTCACGCCCTACATACTGAATCTGAAATAAATAAACTAATAGTTCGTTCAGCAATGTTTTGGGTAGTTACCATGGCAACGCTTTCCCCGACAGACACACAAAAACATGTGTTGCATATCTACACCTCAATGTCATTATGTACACCAAATTTGAGTTCAGTTGCTTCAAAATAGTGAAAGAAGTTCAAATCTTAAGATTTTCAAGAAAATATGCCGTTACCATGGCAACGCCTAGTCGGGTACAAACACAATTAAGTGTGTCTTGCATAATTGCACCTATAGATCATTATACATACCAAATTTGAAACGAATTGCTTAAATACTATGAAAGTAGTTCACAAGGTTTTTGGAAAATTGCGGTTACCATGGCAACGCTTTCTCTGACAAACACAAAAGACATGTCTTACACGTCTACACCTCAATGACATCATGTACACCAAATTTGAGTTCCATTGCCTTAAAACTCGAAAGTTTCACCCCACATGATTTTCAAAGAAAAAATTGCCGTTACCATGGCAACGCCCAGTCAGGTACAAACACAAAGTGTGTCCTGCATAACTACACTTATAGATCATTATACATACCAAATTTGAAACAAATTGCTTAAATACTGTGAAAGTAGTTCACTCCACAACGTTTTGGGAAATTTGTGGTTACCATGGCAACGCTTTCTCAACGCAACGCCCAGTCAGGTACAAACACAAAGTGTGTCCTGCATAACTACACTTATAGATCATTATACATACCAAATTTGAAACAAATTGCTTAAATACTGTGAAAGTAGTTCACTCCACAACGTTTTGGGAAATTTGTGGTTACCATGGCAACGCTTTCTCAATGCAACGCCCAGTCAGGTACAAACACAAAGTGTGTCCTGCATAACTACACTTATAGATCATTATACATACCAAATTTGAAACAAATTGCTTAAATACCGTGAAAGTAGTTCACTCCACAACGTTATGGGAAATTTGTGGTTACCATGGCAACGCTTTCTCCGACAAACACAAAAAACGTGTCTTGCACATCTACACCTCAATGTCATTATGTACACCAAATTTGAGTTCAAGTGCCTCAAAATTGTGGAAGGAGTTCACTCCACAAGATTTTCAAGAAAATATGCCGTTACCATGGCAACGCCTTGTCGGGTACAAACACAAAGTGTTTCTTACATAACTACACCTAAAGATCATTATACACATAAAATTTGAAATGAATTACTCAAATACTGTGGCAGTAGTTTACTCCACAAGGTTTTTGGGGAAATTGTGGTTACCATGGCAACGCTTTCTCCGATAAAGACAAAAAAACGTCTTGCACATTTTCTCTTCGATGTCATCATGTAACCCAAGTTTCATCAAAATTGCTTCAAAACTGTAGATGGAGTTCGTGACGCAAGATTTGCAACGGACTGCCCGACCGACCACATGCTGATTCATATACTAGTATACTGAGTAACCCCTTATACACTTTGTGTATGTTAAAAAAAAAAGTATCTTACACAATCATACATTACATAAAAATGTCATTTATACGGAATATTTTCTTCTTTTTTCTTAAAAGAAATGATCAAATTTGGAGATTTGTCCCCCAGCATCTATATAAGCAGCCGCAATTATGACATTTGTAATCTATTGCAAATCGATTGCAAAATTTGTAACTACCCCTGAATCTATTGCAAAGTTGCAATTGATTAGCAATTGATTGCAGAGATGCAATCGATTTGCAATCAATTGCATCTTTCTTGCAACAGAATTGATTGCAACTTGCAATTGATTGCAAATTTGCAATGGATTTCAGGATTTGCAATAGATTTTGGGGAGTTGCAATCAATTGCAACTTTCTTGCAACGCCCCCTAGGTCTCACAGTGTCTAGAATGTCAGTAAACGGCCTACTTATTTAGTAGTAGGCAACCTAGACCTAACAGTTTTGTGTTGTTTTTGATCTTTTCGGCCAAAGTTAAGGCCTTACAAGTGAGACTCACACCGCAATCACATCACACCACATTTCAAGTACGACACCGAGTGAAAAAAGAAACATCATGAAATCACGAGAATCAAAATCAAAGCGAGTACTTATGTTTACACCCTAAACGTAGTTACTAGGCCCAGATAATTAGTCCGTACTCACCGATCCGGTAGAGCCGGAGAGGACGCTTTGTGACAGTACTTGCCTGACTCGATACACAAACTGTGATAGCCGCACGTGTATAAGCAATCTAGGGCATACGTCTACGTAATGTAGTGGGTTGTGGCATAAACGTAGACTTTATATCCGGGCGGCTATGTGCGTTCCTCTAGCTGCGCGCTCCACTCCGCCGCTAATGCGCGCTGAGAAGGAGGTCGAGGGCACGCGTAGTATACGCGCAACACATACCCCCCCCCCCCGATTCCCCCGTGGCCCATGGCCCACCGAGTTTCTACCGTATTGTTACTGTGCAAGTTCCCACGAGACGCACACGAGACGCTTCGTCAAACCCTGAACTCATTTCATTTACATTACTGATTACTGATGAACTTCTTTATTTAGCAAAAAGATGAAAAATCATGAGCTAAAGCCGCCATCTTTTCTACATTGTTATGCTACACCCATAATTTTTTCTTACTGGAACCCAAGTTAAGACAGCTCAATAGCTGTCTTAGATTTAGGGTAAATTTCTTAGACAAATGTCGTTTTGGAATACCGACGGCACATTTTTAAGAAAATATGCTTAGCCAGCAAGCCGAAATCTGTCTTAGCTAAGACAAAATTCTTAGCAAAATTCTTAGCAAAATGCTAAGACAAATTCTTAGCCAAATTTTATGGAATACGAACTTAAGCTAAGAATTTTATCTTATCCAGAAAATAAGCAAAATTGCTTAGATTTTCTGACTTAAGCATGCTTATCTAGTTTATGGAATACCGGCCCTGGAGGAATCGCGGGCTTCACTGCTATTTAGGCAACGAGCCCCGCCCACAGGCATTCCCCTGACTGCCGATTTCAAAGAAGAGTTTGACCGCATTGCCGGGCAACCCCCACAAAAATCCGGCACAGCCCTGGGCAAGGCCTTCACCTTCCAGGCGGAGGATTTTCAATCTTTCTTCTTAGTAGAGAAACTTTCCCCTGACACGCTAGCGGTAGGGGAACGTGTCCCAATTCCAGCGGGCATCAGGCTACTTTTAGCCAGATGGACGGACTTCAGCTTTCTCAGCCAGGGAAAACCCCTGCGGGTACCACAGCCGTCTGTCACTGTCACCACGGATGCATCCCTGCAGGGCTGGGGGGCCACTGTCAGGGCAACATGGTAGCCGGGAGGAGGTCTCACAGAGCTGCTATAAGACACATCAATGTCCTGGAGTTTCAAGCAGTGCAGCTTTCATTACAGTAGTTCCTCCCCCTATTAAGGGGACGCACTGTACTGATACGCACAGACAATGTTACGGTAGCTGCATACATAAACAAACAGGGAGGTACCCGCTCAACGAACCTCAGCAGTTTAGCGGCACAGTTTTGGAGATGGTGTCGCCGCAGGGACATCACACTGGTCGCCTCCTATCTCCCATGACAGGACAACCTGATTGCAGATTTCCTTTCCCGGGGACGCTGTTTACCCTCCGAGTGGATGCTCCACCCAGAGGTCATGTCCCTCGTCCAGAGGACGATGGGCCCTCATCGAGTGGACTTATTTGCCTCGGCCCTCAACCACCAGCTCCCTCTTTACTGCTCCCGGGTACAGGACCCCGGAGCATGGGCCCTGGATGCCTTCTCTATCAGCTGGAGGGGAATCCTAGCTTATGCCTTTCTTCCGATAGCCCTAATTCCTCGCGTCCTACGGAAAATCAGGGAGGACAGAGCAGTGGTACTCCTGGTGGCCCCTTGTTGGCCCAGGAGACCATGGTTCCTGGAACTATTCGATCTCCTTGCAAGTCGTCCGATGAGTCTCCCCGTGCGACCAGATCTAGTGGTTCAACCGATCTCGGGAATCCTACATCAACATCCAGCCTCACTTCATCTAACGGCTTGGCCGCTATCGGGGAATCGGCCAGACAATCGGGCCTTTCAGACCGGGCAGCAGAATTTGTCATGCAGAGCCGCCGGGATTCCACTAGGGAGATCTACAATTCACGCCTTGCTGCCTTCTCGGAGTGGTGCGAGTCCAGGGGTGTAGAAACCCGTACAGCCCCTTTAGGATGCGTGGCTGACTTCCTTATCTCTCTCTTTGACAAGAAAAGGGCTCTCTCTACCATTAGGGGCTATCGTTCAGCCATCGCAGCAATACACTCAGGTTTTCCAGACGGGTCAGGAATTTCCTCTTCCCCATATCTTACTAAGTTGCTCCGCTCCTTTTTCTTGAAACGACCCCCCATGACCAAGTTGGTCCCCGCCTGGAGCTTGCCCCGCGTCTTAGATGCATTCCCTTGTGAAAAAGTACTGCAGTAGTACTGCAGTACAAGTACTGCAGTACTACTGCAGTACACGTACTGCAGTAGTACTGCAGAAGTACTGTAGTAAATTGGACACTTTACTGCAGTACTAGTACTGCGTACTGCAGTACTGGTACTGCAGTACTGGTACTGCAGTAGTCATTGCATCAGTAGTACTGCAGTACTGGTACTGCAGTAGTCATTGCATCAGTAGTACTGCAGTACTGGTACTGCAGTACCAGTAGGCCTATTGCAGTACCAGTACTACACAGCAGTAGTACTGCAGTACCAGTACTGCAGTACTACTGCAGTACTGGTACTGCAGTACCACTGCAGTACTACTGCAGTACCAGTACTGCAGTACTACTGCAGTACTGGTACTGCAGTACCACTGCAGTACTACTGCAGTACTACTGCAGTACTACTGCAGTACCAGCACTGCAGTAGTACTGCAGTACCACTGCAGTACCAGTACTGCAGTAGTACCAGTACTACAGTAGTACTGCAGTACCATTGCAGTACTGGTACTGCAGTAGTACCAGTACTACAGTAGTACTGCAGTACCACTGCAGTACCAGTACTGCAGTAGTACCAGTACTACAGTAGTACTGCAGTAGTACTACAGTACCAGTAATGGTACTGCAGTACTCAGTACCGGCACTGCTGTACTACTGCAGTACCAGTACTGCAGTAGTACTACAGTACCAATAGTGGTACTACAGTACCAGTAATGGTACTGCAGTACTCAGTACTGGCACTGCTGTACTACTGTAGTACCAGTACTACAGTAGTACTACAATGGTACTGCAGTAGTACCAGTACAGGGAAACCTGGGAAACGAGGATATCTTATTGGTCTCATCTGAATTTGCAAATATTGAAATAGTAAACATACAGTATGCATATGTTTACAATGAGGTACCGGTTATAACAAGGAAAAAATGGTGGTCCCACCAACCTCATTATAAAAGGGTTACCCTGTACTTCATTACTGCAAATGAATATACATGTACAATTACAACGGTAAACAAGTGACAATCTATATCCGCTTTCATAGCATACATAAACAATAAATAAAATATAATACAATGTTTGTTTTTTTCTAGAATTCAAGTACTATATGAGACCCATGTATGTTTTTCACTGTAGGCCTACACCCCATCTGGGGCCCATATGGGCCAAATGGGCTTTGCCAATTTAGTTCCATATTTTCCCCATATACACCACATGGGGCCCACATTGGTTTTGTCAGGGCAGGCATGTAATCTAGAAGATATTCTTCAACAGTGTAAGTGTAGCTAGGTTGAAAGGGAAATTTGTTTTCCAAGGTGGAAACACAGATTTCTCTCATGTGAATGTTTGCAAAGAAATGAAATAACAAACAACATACAGTAAATGTATGAAGATGAATTACAACAGACCGCTTCTGCAATTTAGTAAGATTTTATGCATGCTTTCTTCACAAAATTGAACCTTAACAACCACAAAGCTTGACTGAAGGCTTGCCCAAACCAGCAACAGCCATGGGAATTCATGTCTGTGGAACTCGGTGGAAGGGAGCAGGTGAATGATATGCTTCATTTCTAGGCTGTTGGAAAAGAAATATCCGTAAGTTGTTATGTAATACATTACAGAAACGGTTTGTTGGCACAAGAGATGACACTTCAAACGCTGACGGGAATAATGATCAATATGATGTACATGTATTACGAAAACATGCAATCCTGATGTAAAGTTAAGTTGAGAGGAGTAGAGAACACAAAGAATTTAAATCTGAGTAGACTTGATGTAGCATAAAATTTAAACTATTTATTATGGAAAGTCCAGCAAATGAAGGAACATATTCACAATGCATGCAAGAAAAAAAAAATTGTAATGTTCTGTCAATATCATGATACAGTACATGTATAAGGAATTATATGTATTTTCAATTATGATCATATAAATAAAAATGATGCATGAAAAAAATTCCAATACTTAGTTTGATTTTACAGTCCAAGTAGTAGTACGTAGCCGACTTGATCCTGACACTTTTCCTTTTCATTCAAGAAAACACAATCAACATTCTCCTCATTTACAAAAAAAAAGAGAAGAAATGTCACTGAATGTGATAAATGTCCCACCATAGTCTACAATCACAAAGGCGACAGTCAATCTTTTTCTTAATTTCCAGCTAGAGCCTCTTGCACACTCTTTGTCCTCCTCCTCGTCTGCATGTTTCCTTTATGATCACGCGAGTTGGAAATCCAGTGGCAAGCCCAGTTTGTGGTCTCTTTCTCGCTGGTATCTTGCATCCCTTTGCTTGTGCATATGAATGTATCATGTCTGCAGTAGAAAAGATGATAGAAAAGGAAATGCTAAATTGTCAGTACATACCTGTGTATACATACATGAATTTCAAGATTGAAAAAATGAAACATCATGGAAATTTTATTCCAAGTATCCAGATATTGAATCAACCCCCTCCCCCTCCACATTTTGGCGACTACTCCGCCACATAAAATTTTTTGACTGCATCGTTCCCTGACTTTTTACTTTCAAGTCTTGCACATCTTTTGATACTGTCATGACGCTGCATGACATTTTATGTATGCCTGTCAGACTGAAAATGGCTCAAAACGTGATTTTGTGTATAAAGTCTAAGCAAATTGAGTTTTCTCTTCTTATTCATAAAGATATTTATATCTTTATGAATAAGAAGAGAAAACACAATCTGATCATTTTCACTTTCATGGGCTGAAACTAATTAAATTTATCATGATAATGCTTGAAATGGGTTCTGACATAAATTCTGCGGGAAAAAAATGATAAATCAACAGGCCGAAAAAACAAAAAAAATACATGTACCTAAGATTACCAAGAAATTAATACAACAATAAAATACTGAAGAAATTGACTTTGATACTACTTTTTTTTTTCAAATTCATTGTTAGAAATGCCACAAAGAATGTTTTCACCAAAAAATAGGGTTCTAGGAGCTTTAATATCTGATAGGGAGCAAAATGCATGATTTTATGCATATACTGTATGACGAAAATTTCCATTTCTAGGATCCACTGATTCTGAGGATGCATGTCTGAAAAAGAGTTGAAAAGATCAAATCCTTAAATAAAATAAGAGAATTTACTAAACTGAAACAAGCAGCTGACAAGACAAATGATTAATTCCTTACTTTTGTATACATGTAAAGAAACATTCAAATCTCATTTCTCATTTTATGTGACATTTAATTTCATATAAACACTATGTTCACCGTTATTGAATTGATTTGGTTAAAAACTAACAACAGATTACAGAGGACAGAGGTCAAGGGAAAGAAAAATGACACATATAGGCAACACTTTCGAATACTAGTATTTTGCTCACCAATATCTTTCTACCAGCATAAGAAATCTCCAGAAGCTAGAAGGCTGTCGAGCTCCTGGAAAGCTGCCTTACTCTCGAGGGGGTAATGGCGGCATCGTAGTCTCCTCAGCTCACCAATCTCCATGTTTACTGGTAAAGCAACCTGCTGTGGTGGCGCTCTGCAATTTGAATGTACACCTGCTCATGTTGGTCTAGCCTCTCCAATACTTCAAGCCTATGGAGAGTGAACATCCTCTGATCTGAAAATGCAGATGAAGAAAAGCATTCAAAAGATTAAAGACGTACTGTCGTGCATATTTTGAATTGATTGTAAGTGCTTTGGGCCTTGTGGGAAAAGCGCACTATAAGTAATAATAATAATAATAATAATAATGCTTCACAATGGATGAAACAATTAACCACTGGACTGCTGCAGGCTATTACGCACACTGAACACCTGGGTGCTGATGCATAATAATGCATGTGTATCTCAAAACATGCCTTCCAGAAGGGGAAAGATTGGCCAAGATTATATTGCTTGAAATATGAAATAGTGAGGCATCATCCTCTCCTGATCTGCGATACCTCCACAAATCCTTCACAAAGAGCAGCTTTACTTACTATCATCAAAAGATTCATCAAAATCCTTCTTCCCACTGTAGGTCGCCATTTTGAATTGAGACTCTATAGAAACTTTCACCTTGGAGACCAATCAAAACCCTCACAAATCACAGCTAAATCACTGATTTTGGGGGGCACCTGTTGCCCGTACATTCAATCATGTCATTCAGGTGCTGTTTGAACTGTAGGAGTAGGGGTAGCACAGCGCTGAGGCTTCAAATTACACATTATATGAAGACGTAATATTATATTACATGCTCAGCACACAATGGAATGTTGCCAAGGATATTACGTGGTCCGCAGCCAAGTGGTTAAACCCACAAATCTCACAGAAAGTTACTTGCAAAATGCTTGTGATGGAGTGAAGAGGTGTATCCTAACGGTTAGACTGAGCTTTAGCCTTTAGTTGACAAAAACTTTTGTCACAATCATAGGAATTTGACAAGGAATGTCTTAAATCTAAACGTATGTCTCCTTACAGTTAGCTGCACGCTTAAGGAAGTGCAAAATCAAATTCCGAGCCTCTGTGTCCAAATTCTCATTTTTTATGGATGTGACATAGGTGGTTACTATTCAGGATATCTGGGTAAAGGTATGATGCAAAGTTGATTGTAGAGTCTAGAGGCAGCTGAAAACTCCCCCGGCTGAACGTAACATACATGTGAATACAGATTCTAACGTTATATCTTATGGTAAGGGTACCACCTATCGGCAGGGTACCTGCTTGACATCGGCACCCTGCGTATTTATCATGGCTGTTTGCGTATGAACGAAAAAGTATGCGCGGGATTACAGTAAGTGTCATTAGCTTTGAAAACAATAAAAACGAAGAAACGCAAATCAAACTCACAAACAAACAAACCAAACTACTGTAGTAGTAGGGTTGGGGGTACCACGTATCGTCACTCTAAGGATCTGTAGCTTGTTTATTCTAAAAATATAACACAAATCCGCCTTATTCTTACCTCAAATATGCCATAAATACTGCAGTTTTGAATGTCGTGACCGTCTCGTTGATTATGAATCTCCGTTTTAAAATAGCGCAATTTTAGTGCGTGCGTTCCGTTTTCTTCGCGCAGCTAAAAAGGGAACCTTGCGATCGGCACCCCTTGTGACCCCCTCCCCTCCATTGGTAGAGTCTATACACGTGAATTTCACAGCATAGGTAATACATGTGAATTTCACAGGCCATAGGTAATACACGTGAATTTCACAGCCATGCGTCGTTATACTGAGCGGATGTGTAATTTTTTAGCTTGGTTTGTTTGAGTTTGATTTTCGTTTCTTCGTTTTTATTGTCTTTATAGCTAATGACACTTAATCCCACGCGTACCTTTTCGTTCTATACGCAAACAGCCATGATACGCAGGGTGCCGATGGGAAGGTGCCCTGCCGATAGTAGTAGCCCTAGACATAACACATAACACATGCGCATGTGTTGTGTAGCCCTAACAATGTTACACATAACACATGCGCTCAGTAACGACGCATGGCTGTGAAATTTACGTGTATTACCTATGGAGGGAGAGGTGCCGATCGCTAGAACTAACGTTGTGCAAAGAAAACGGATTGCGTGCACTAAAATTGCGCTATTTTAAAATGGAGATTTAAAACCAACAAGAAGGTCACGACATTCGAAACTGTAGTATTTATGGCATATTTGAGGTAAGATTTAGGCGAATTTGTAATATATTTTTGGAATAAACAAGCTACAAATCCAATAGGGTGACGACAGGTGGTACCCTCAATCACACACAATCAACATGTAGCCGTAGGGTATACAGTTGTACGTAACTTACCATTAGCTGCAAGCAGCTTTGCTTGATGTGTTGATGCAGATTTTCCGCTGCCCCATACTACAGTCACTTCCTCATGGGAACAACAACGTGAATATTGGGCATTGTCCTTTATCCAGTTCACCACAGGACCTTTTCCAACGCTGTCATCACAGCCACAACAGGGCATAAAATTTCTTCGTTCTCTGCGCTGCCATTTTGCTTTGTACGCGTAACGTTTTACAGAATTTGAAAATGCAACTCAACGGCGGTACTGTGCACACGCACGCGCGCGTAGCTACTACATGTATTAACCACAGAAGATTATACAGTAAACCCCACTCAGTGGTCATAGAAGCAATATGTGCGTGCGCGCGGGCTGGCGATCACACGTGCACTCGATTGGCGCCACAAAATACTAAGTAGACACGAATGGGGGGGGGGGGGCTATCGGAGATCCGGTTAGTACATTTTCGGCGCATCGTGATAAAATAAAACATAAGAAATTTGATCGGATTTCAACTCTTTATGTGCCATGGTGGAAATCCCCTGTGTGCCACGTTATTCTGACACACGGAGGTAGTCATGCTTACAAAATTCTGTTAGGATCAGCATAATAGTAGGCAAGGTGAACAGAACTAGGTACCATTTGTAGACTTGCCGCTTTTCAAACACGGAATTTCGAATTTACACCCGTGTTTTTCCCATTTTGCAGAGACCGCGGTTCCTTCCATGTTTCTTTGGTAAAAAAAAAAAAAAAATGCAATAAGATAACATCAGATCTTCCTACTATTAATTATCAAACATAATCATTTCGTGTGCGTAATTTTATAGGTCAGCCCACAAAATGCAACAAGCAAAAAAAGATAACGCACTCCAACTTTTGAGGCGACACTCGTGGCAAATATGAAAATTGGAACGCGTGTAAAACTCAACATTAACCTTTCCATTTCAATTCAATTAATTTCATTTCTTTTCCATACTTCTCATGAGCATTATAACAGAAATCAAACCAGTTCTTTAACCTTTTTTACAATGTGTGGAACACAAAATATATGGTGTTAACACAATAATTACATGTAGTGATAACTGGTTAAAATCGAAATCGAAATGGGGTTGATTAAAGAGAAGTATGACGGGACCTATATCTTGTTTGGCTGTAAGCCCCGAGTAATCAGTGTTGGCGAAAAAGAAACGGAGAACGGATAGAAGTCAAGACCAGATTATGTCATGGTGCCAAATAAGAAAATGGAGGTAACATTTGTAGTCCCGACTTCCTGTTCTTTTGCTGGTTAGCAAAAATATTGTACGAATATATGATTATAGCTGAAATGATTAATACAATTGCGATCTCTCCGGTTGACAGTAGCGTAAAAAATGTTAAATAACGCAATCCTGTCGCATATTAATTTAATGGATGTATACAACGCGAAGGGATTTTCGGGAAAAGATAAAGAAGCATCTTTGATCCTGGGCGCAACGATAATACATTGTATGAGATTATACAGCCAAAATGATTCATGAAATCTTCGCATTCCCGCTGCATGGGCACCAACAACGTATAACGTATAACCTAATCTCGCAAGTTAAGGTATTAAACGTCGCACATACTCTGAAATCATCGCGATCTCGCCGGATGACAGTAGCGTAAAATAGTTGAATAACGCATGTTAAGCTACGTAATCGGTGTTCAGAAGAAGAAACAAACGCATTTAACTCTTTGAATTGATCTGGATTTGTTTATTATCAAAATTTTAACAACGCAGTTTACAATGCAGATATTTCTTTCTTTCAGAATGGTCTACGAAGAACAGATTTGCGTAAAATGGATCACAAACTTTCTGAATTCAATCATGTTGCATATTTTTCAAGAAGGGATGTACAAAACGCGAAGGGATTTTCAGAAGAAAATGAACAACGCATCTTCAATCCCTTCGGGTGCAACGATAATACATTGTATGAGAATCTTGATGACAGCCGAAATGATTTATGAAATTATCACATTCCCACTGGGCACCAACAGCGGAAAAAAAAAGAAAAAAGAAAAAAAGAATCTCACAAGTTACGATAAACGACACATAATGTTATGTTACTTTAATCATCGCGATCTCGCCGGTGGACAGTATATAGCGTAAAAATAATTGAATAACGCATGTTAAGCTACCTAGTCGGTGTTCAGAAAAAGAAATTAACGCATTTAACAATTTGAATAGATCTGGGTTTGTTCATAACCACAATTTTTAACAACGCATTTCACAATGAACATTTTCTTTCTTTCAGAATGGTCTATTAGGAACATATCTGATGTGTAAAAAGAATCACAACCTTCTAGATTCATTCCTGTCGCTTATTTTTCAAGAACGGATGTACAAAACGCGAAGAGATTTTCGAAAGAAAATAACGCATCTTAATCCTTTCGGCCGCTACAATCATAAATTTTATAAGATTTACAGCCGATGTGAATCATGAAATTATCCCATTCCCGCTCGAAACCAGCGTAAAAATGCCTCGCAAGGTCCGGTAAACAACGCATGTATGTTACTTTATTTGCGCTGGTGTTTAGAAAAACTTAAACACATTTTATGCAATCTGATTTTAATGATAATGATATAAGCCTATGTTTGTCAAGAATGTAACATGCTCTATTATATTCGAAGAGATTTTGGAAGAAAAAATAATAGTAGTACTGACACTAAGCCACTTCAAAAAAAAATCAAAAGTACTGCAGTACTCCAACTTATAATCTGCAGAAGAATCATCAATAAAACTACCTCTCAAGTACTGCAATACTATAATATACAATGTACTGTGCTGCCTCAAAAAAGCACTACAAAATTTAAATGAGAATGGCATGAGTAATGCAAGTATTTCGATGTAAGGTACTGCGATTTACTGCCGTATATATACTACCATAGAAGTACTGTACTACAGTACTACCTCAAAAGTACTGCAAAATTACAATGAGAATAGCGTGAGTACTGCAAGTACCTCGAAGGAACTGCAATTACTGCCGTACTACCATAGAAGTACTGCAGTACTACCTCAAAAGTACTGCAAAATTGCAATGAGAATAGCGTGAGTACCATTGGTACTGCAAGTACCTCGAAGGTACTGCAATTACTGCCGTACTACCATAGAAGTACTGCAGTACTACCTCAAAAGTACTGCAAAATTACAATGAGAATAGCGTGAGTACTGCAAGTACCTCGAAAGTACTGCAATTACTGCCGTACTACCATAGAAGTACTGCAGTACTACCTCAAAAGTACTGCAAATGTACTATTATTACTGCAAGTACCTCAAAAGTACTACGAGTACTGCAGTAGTTCTGCTATGATACTGCCGTACTACCATAGAAGTACTGCAGTACTACCTCATAAGTACTGCAAATATACTATGATTACTGCAAGTACTTCAAAAGTACTACGAGTACTGCAGTAGTACTGCAATAATACTGCAGTATTTCCTGCAGTACTTGAAGTACTTTTTCACATGGGTTGGCCAGACCACCCTTTGAACCCATGGCCACATCTTCCTTACACCACCTTAGTATGAAGACAGCCTTTTTGTTAGCAATTGCTTCAGGCCAGAGGCGCAGTGCGCTTCATGCCCTCTGTCTTACCCCAGGTCATATCAGGTGGGAGAGGTGTGGGGTACGCCTCATCCCCAGGGCTACCTACATAGCTAAAAATCAAACGGCTTCCTCAAGTCCAGTGGAGATTTTTATTAGCCCACTCTCGGAACTGTCCTCTATTGCAGAAGACAAGGTTTGGTGTCCGGTCAGAGCCTTGAAAGGGTACCTCGATAGGACCAAGAGTTTACGCAAGGACGACCAGTTATTCATTATTACACGCGAGCCCTACACACCAGCATCGCGACATTCCATTTCCCGTTGGATTGTGGAAGCCATCCAGGCCGCTGGTACAGAAGCCTTACTACCAGGAGCTACCCCCCGGGCCCATGATACGCGTGGCATTAGCACTTCCTGGGCACTTTTTCAAGGGGTGCCTCTAGCAGAGATCCAGAAAGCAGCATACTGGCACTCTTCCAACTCGTTTATCTCTCACTACCTGCGGGACATCCCAGCCGGGGAGGAATCCTTCGCCTCTGCAGTGCTGACCGCCGCAGGAAGTGTTGCCTGACTCCTGGTGGACCCTTCCTCCCAGAGGGACATGCCCCCCAGACGTTATCAGTGTAAGTCTAGCAAAATAGGTGGGTACATTGATTTATTGCTGTAAATTATGAAAATCCAGGACTGATTTTCTTATTTACGAGATAAATCTATGTACCCACCTATGACCCACCCACCATCCCCGCTCCTCGACATGTCCCACTGCTTGGGACTCCCAAGGGCTGCGGCAGTGTTCGAGGAAGAGGGCGCCCGCGGACGGCGGAAGTGGGGGAGTCAGGGTGGGGAGTCAGGGGGGTGGGGTGTGCACTCTACTTGGTTCTGTGTTAAAACTTGCTCGTTTGGCGTGCGTAGTCAGTGACTAGCAAAATAGGTGGGTACATAGATTTATCTCGTAAATAAGAAAATCAGTCCTGGATTTTCATAATTACCTGCACTGAGCATGCAGTCAGCACACACAGGGCCCGGCCGGCTAGTCAGCATTTACGACAGTGTGAGTGTGTAGGACCTACTTGTCTTGGATTAAAACAAAATGTTGTCGCGGGGAAAATTACTCGTGAGCCTAGCCCTCAAGAAAAATTTATCTGCAGATAATGAGTAAGTAATTCAAAACTATTTCAATATTGAAAGAATAAAGCTGATCGTTTCTCACACGAAGCGAGGTAAACACTAATGCATGTTTGTCACACGAAGCGAGGTAACGTTAGAGTTCTAAACACAAATGCATGTATACCTCGCTTCGTGTGATTAACGATCAGCTTTTCTTTCATATTCTACCTTGATGATGAACATCTTTCGTACTATTTCAATATTAACTTGTTGTGAAGTAATTTTGATAGGCCTAGACCCTTGTCAAAATTCCTCAGGCTCCAAATCTGAAAGTTTCGTCGAAAGGCAATAGACCTAGGTGCCTAGATCTAGGGCTATTTGTGTTGTATCGGATAAACGTTGCGTCTCTTTTCTAACGTTAGACTTAACGTTAATCAGAACTTTCAGGGTCCGTATTCCGAAAGTCTAAAGAAAGATGTAGTGTAGGACTAAAATAGGCCTACTCTAGGGCAGGCCTGTTTATAAAACTAAGAAAGAAGTCTAAGACTACTGTAAAAGTGGAAATTTTCGCGGTGTTCAAATTTTCGCGCATTTCGGGCAACCAGAAACAAGCGCGAAAATAAAAGCACGCGAATATTTTTGCTTGCCATATGTGCCTGTGTGTGATGTCTTGATTCCGCGGAATTAAAAACACGCGAAACTCTTCCGACCAGGCCAAGCGCGAAAAATTAGTCACGTGAAAATATCCACTTTTACAGTAAAACTTAACCACTCAGAATCCTATTCCTAAGTCTAACACCGCTAGTGAAGTGTCAATGTTCAATTATCTACTCCATACCACACTGTCTTAAAATAATTACATAGACAGCGATCTAGTTGAAAATAGATTATGTGAAAAATAGGTAGGGGCCTAACGTTAGACCGGTAATCTAAGGGCTTAGACTAAACCTTCTGCAGTTCTAACGTTAGGCTATTTTTTTTTTCTGTGAGTATCGTGCATAGCCTGAGGCTGTAGACTCGTGTAGCCTGCTACGTAGCCAGCCTAGAATAAACGATATAAAAACTAGACCTAGTCTAGATCGATCTAGGTCCAGACATCCCGTTTAGATTTATTTTGGTCTAGACAGACTCTAGCCTAGACTGTACAGATCTAGATCTAGTATTCTAGATGCTAGTTAGCAGCTAGGCCATATCACATTACAGCCCTGGCAAGCTTCATATTTATAAACACGTAACGTTTACAGCAAGATCGGTCTGGGAATGTAAGCCAAACGTTCCAAGAACGATCTGTTATTTGTTAATGCTATTTAAGTATTGTTATGAAGCCTCCTCAGTAATCAGGGCATAAATGGGGGATGGAGAATGCATCCCCCAGGGCCAGAGGTTGAGGATGGTGCATCATGAATACTTGTACAATGATGTATACATGCATACATAATTATGGCAGAAGATTAATCCTAGTCATTCCGCTGTAGATACTGCGTTTTTCCTTGGGGAAATTCGTTCCATTGTAGACACTGCGTTTTTCCTTGGGGAAATCAGTCAATTGCGTGGGGTTTCCCCAAAGTATCTACATTTTCATTAATAACTTAAAAACAAAACAAAAACACAAAATGGTATTTTCCAGGAAAATTGGTAGCTAGATAGACTAAAATTCCACAATGAAGGAATTTTTCAAAAGAGCATATTTTCCAGGGGCTTTGGCAAAAACATAAAATGGTGAATATCTCGGTTGTTGAGAAAATGGAGCTGGATGTAGATACTGCGTTTTTCCTTGGGGGGGGGGGGGCAGTATACTCGGGACTCGTCCTCAACGGGTTAACAATTGGCGCTACATTTTAGTTAAATCACAAATCTTGCTGTGCTGATTACATAGCTAATACATACACGTATGAACATTTCCCAGGCAGACTCAACACATGTATGGAAGTTTCCCAGCCACAGTCAACCAGTTTCCTGCCGTAACAGTTGGCGCTATATACAAATGAAATCACAAGAAGTCCTAGCTGTACTTCTTACATAGCCAATATATACATACACGTATGGAAATTCCCCAGCCACAGACAGCCATCTAACCCTAAGTATCGTCCTGATTGGAATTAGTATCATTATTAGATTTCAAATGTTTCAGAGCATTTCAAACCAACATGGCGGCAAGACACACCACCAAGGATGTCGATAGTGCCATCCTGATGGGAAATCACAATATAATATTGCTTGCCCAGTTTAAATAAGCAGAAGTATTTTCTATAGGACAGCGATTATCGCCAGTGCTTCCAACAAAGGCGTAACGGGCAATTTCGAGCATGGCCTCCTTATCCACGCAGAAAACTTCGGGGGTCTGAATGCATATGTCCTCACTAACTACCCTTTGGCTGACTTCAATGGGCGAACCCGAAAGTTCCTGGCTGAGAAGCCGTGCACGGGTAATATATGATATTGTACTTTCTTCAAATGAAATTACATATTCTTTATGAACATTAATACAATATTTAATTTAATATAAAGGTAGAAATTACATTCTTCTTGCCATAAGAGGACATTATTGCACTTTATACATTTGTGCATACTAACATTATTCATTTAAAAATGTTTTCCAGCATTTTCTAAAAAAAAAAAAAAATCAAAGGAAAAAACTGAGAAAATGTGTAAAAACCTATTGAAGAAACAATTCTTATGGATCTTTAGACTTTTAAACATATTTTTTTCCTATTTGTATTCAATATAGACGAGGGTTTTGGTCTCGATAACGTTTGGGCAACACACTGCACTACGGCAGATGTGGAAGTGATAAAGGAAACAAACCACTACCAGATCATGGCAAACGGCGAATTTTGGAGAGGATTTGTCGAATGGATAGAAGTAAGTTCTTCAAATGTTGCAAACTACATTGTTATCCCATACCTAAGGGTTACGCCATTTCCTGACCCACTTCATCTGACACACTCTTTCTGACACACTTTTTTTGCCATTCATTTTGTACACGGGGCAGTTTTCATGAGACGGCCTCTGTTATTGGCAACTGTGCTAATGAATATTCATCAGCCTTGCGATAATTTTTTCATAAGAGTCACTCGGTCTGATTCTGTGTCTGTGATTGGCTTTTAGCTATTGACTTAACGCGTGATATCGATCTCCTCAAGGGGACCAGTGCGTGTGTCTGTTGAATTGCGTTTTAGTGCCAGTGAGTGTGGCATAACTTCTGCAGGTTTCCTGTCCATTTCTCTCTCTTTTTCTCTCTTTTGCTTTCGTATCATCTTATCTCTGTTATTCTTAGAGTACAATCGTACTACCACAAGTGTTTTCCCCCATTTTTTGAAGTGATTATCTCGTTTGCAACAATTTAGAGGTGAGTTTTTGTTCGAGTGTTTGTTGAGTTTTTTGATTGAACACGATGTAGATTATCTACGTGTGTGCGAGAACATTCATGGTACCCACTCGTTTGTTTCCGTGTGCATTTTTACCGTACAGTGTCTTCATCGTTCGTCTTCCAAGCAGCGAGTTTTCACCCTAGTTTTCCTCAACGTAGTTTTTTACCTCAATTTTTTTTTTTTTTTTTTTGCGGTGCAAGATGTTCAGTGTATTTTTTCTACGGTAAAATGCCATCGTTGATGATCTCCGTGTATTCATTACTAGTTTTCCACCTCCGTTTCATTTTGTGTACAACTATTTAACATTGATCTAAAGTCTAACGTAGTTAGCTACAAAGTCTGCGATGTCTGTATGCTGATGTGTTTTTGTGAGCTGGGAGTGACTATGGTGGGAATGATATTCAGGGTTTTGCTGTGGTTGAGATGATAGTGATGATGATCATAATGATTCTGGTGATGATATACGAACCCTTTTGATGATGCAATTTATTTCGTGTGACCATGACGTTGATCATTGATGATGGCGAGAACGACACGAGTAGCCTAGCCTAGGCCAAGGACGAGAGTGACACTGTCCACGGGGGCTGTTGCTCGCTCATGCACAGGAGTGGTCTAGACCTAGAGACCTGCATTTAATCAGTTTTTTTTTTTTTACCTTTTGGTTGTTCACTTGGGTTAGTGCTCCAAAAATTCGTTTCTCTAAAGAAACTCAACCAAAAGCTTGACAATAAGGTTGCCTCAGGGCTATTCTTTAGTAAATATTAGATCTAAATGGCGATGCTAATTTAGTTTTCATTTTAAGAACTCGATTATATCCCATTTTCTTTGCTCATTTTTCAAATGATAAATTATTTAGAACTGTAAATTTACTTAAATTCTGACGTACTGCATTCACCATTGTAAAAATCAATAAAAAAGAGCCCGCTGAGCAGGTGTTTCATTCTATCCTTTTCATTTCCTTCCTATCGTGTCGGTTTCCTTCCTGTCACTTCCTTCTTTGACCCTGGACGGAAGAAAAAAAAATCCCATCTTGCCATGTAAAGACAGAACACATACCATCATGAAATATTATGACATTAGAATAGTTTTAAAAGATTATGTAAGTCATCAAAATTCTTGTGTGTGAAAATAGATAATACATAAAAGGTGATTTCTTACAAAGCAGTTCTTTCAAATGTCCATAACAGCCTCAGAACAGCTTCGATAATGAAGCTAGTGAAATCTCAAAACTATCGTGGCAACAAGTGATATTGATAGGAAATTCTGACAAAAACTGTCACAACATTTGATGTTTAAATTTGTCTAGTTTTATTGGATTAGGTCATGAAACTATAAATGCCACCGATAAAGTCACAATCGCTCTCAATTTGAACAGAGGCAGTAGGGTAGGAATGACTCAGCAAACAGCTGATTATTTATGCGTCGTATCCATGGGCAACTGCGGGGTAACTGGAAGAAGACGCACGAAGTTTAGACTTGAGTCAAGAACTATTATTTATTATCAATTTTTTATTCAAAACATTTTTTTTTTCTCTGGATTTCAAAAAAAGGTCAAAATATTTCATATTACGCTTCTTAAATGTATTACGAATATAAATAATTATGAAGAATTTTTATCGTGATTTCATGAAGAATTAGAATTATTATGAATATATAAATACTAGACGGGCTGAACAATGAAGTCTAATTTTGCCCCAAGAATTTGCAGCCCACCGTACGTGCTGGTGGTGCATTCCTAGCGTTCTTGCCGCACTCTCCCAGCCACGTGCAAGCATGCATGCAACAGTCACCAACAGTCACATGGAGTACATGTTTAGCTACTTCACCGATCTCACTCCTGATCTCTTGCAAAGAAAACCTTTACAAGTGTAGAAAATTCTCTCGAAACTAAGCCAGACATGAATTTGGAACATACATTACAGTGTCAAGACCTTTTCAGTGGACTTTGTTTTCGCTATTTGTCTGTTTAGCTCTCGAATGTACGACTTCTTACGTCCGATTTGTTTTTTACCTCACCACGTGGTACTGTTTTTTCAGCCCCATGCTTCCTCCATATGCACACATGTTGTAAACACACACAAGCCACCGGCACCGCGATCGAAGTTAGTAGTTGAACGTATCACGATTGTAAAACAAATATTTTTCTATGTCTCTGCCAATTTGAATTAGGTTATCTAATCATAGATGGATTACGATTTTATTCTAAAATAGATTAGCTATGGCAAGAATTTGCTTACATGAGAGTTATTTGATAACATTGCAAAATAAAACCCCCGTCATTGAATGGAATGTTCCAGAGCTATCTCGGGGGGGGGGGGGGAGGGGTTGGGAGCATGAATACCCTTCGCGTGTAGATCGCGCCGTAGGGAAGATCGCGCCCAAGTTCACTGCCGACTTACTAGGCAGGCACGAAAAGCTAGTACACAGAGGCCCGTACGTGGATGGGTTAAGCAGCTGAAAAAAAAAAAGGCACTGGAAGCCCACGTAATAGCAGGGAGGTGAGACAAGCTCACCTCCCTGGTAGTAGCAAGGCCTACACGTGGATGAGGTTAGAATTTGCCGCGCGCCTCCGGCTCACCAGCTCCTGGCCGCCTCTTATTGGCCGGCCTTGAGCGCGACGTTCGACAAGCCATACCATAGTCTTGAATATTCATTAGCACAGTAGCCAATAACAGACGCCGTCTCATGAAAACTGCCCCGTGTACAAAGTGAATGGCAAAAAAAGTGTGTCAGAAAGAGTGTGTCAGATAAAGTGGGTCAGGAAATGGCGTAACCCCATACCTAACTACCCTTTAGCGTCAGCAAATTAGCATCAGACAAAAGTAAATTTCATTGCTGAATTGAAACAAATTCAAAATGAAATGAGACAAAATATCACAGAATAGTAAGTATAACAAAGTGTGACGAAGAATGATGAGGTATTCAAAGCGATATACTGACCAGCTTATATTAATTGAATTGGATTTTTTTCGATGACTGCAATTTGTTTCTAATCCCACTTATTCAAATCTCATTTTCTGTGTCTCATATTTCTTCAGGGAGTCATCAGGACCGAAGGAGAAGTCAACTTTTTCAAATTCGAAAATAGAACATGGCATGCGATGGGGTGAGGACGTGTTCAGACATTTCATGGAACTAATACCGCCACGTTGTCTAGACTACCTCGATTTGCACTCCAGCCTCAACCTGATGATGACGGAGGGATGGATAATGTTAGATGGCGAGTTACGAAACACCCTTCGTAAACAAGGAAGGGTGTGCCAACCGATGGCATACATGCTAGGAGTTAGTGCAATCCTGAAGGTGGAGGCAGATGGCTCCATCATTGATATAGTGAGCATATATGCATATTTAATTATTGCTTCTAAAGTTCAAATAAAAAAGCAGGTATTCATATATCATTATGTTGAATAGCAGATGGGAGTCATACAAAATTTTCTGAAATTTCTTCATGTATTTTTTTTTTTGAAAACATGCCAAATGATCCAAAACGTGTAAAAAACACGTTTTAAGAATTGTTTTTTTTTTTTCACATAGGTTTTGTACACAAAATTTTAAAGACGGCTGGAAGACTAATGGAAGTAAAACTTTGAAATTTGAATATGTGGACCTTCCACACCACCAATGAATTTTTGGAAGTATGAGTGCATATCTATGATTAGTCTCCCTTCCAGGCGCTTTCAAATATTGTATGTATAACGTGTATACCAAAAATTTCAAAGACGGCTGGAGCAAAGACTAACAGGACTTTCGGTCTGAAAATCACATGTTATGTTGGATCTTGGACTAGCTCAATAATGTTTTTCAAGTTCAAATTCTTTACTATAATTGTGACCCGCTACAACAAAATGATCCTAAAGTCGGGCGAGGTTGATTATTTGAAAATTGCATGATATAATCCCCTAATCTTTCTGCTTTAAATTGATATATAACACATTTTATAAAAATAATCGGCTGCGGAGATACCGATGTTTAAAAGAGAGCATGTCGAGACGTCTGGAAAATCACTGTTTCGATAAAAGCGCCCTAAAAGTCTTCCTTTAGGCGCAATCGCGACAAGGGACACGCAAGTCAGTTTTCACCTCTGGACAATAGAAGGTAAGCCCTAGCAACCCCCGAAGACCCGTTAGAGTTCAGTCAAGCACATCAGCGTCGGCGGTCTCCTCACCAACCAATCAGTGACCAGGATGTGAGAAGCGGCTGAGCATAGCCCATCCCGCCCGCACGCACCAGTCGACTGGGCAGTGTGCGAGCTTCAAGCTTCGGTTAGCAGCAAGCAGCAAACTGACCAATGAGATCACTCTGGTCGTTGTTAGGGGCGGAACCTATCTGTGGCGCTCAATCCAAATTTTCGAACCAGTTTCCGCTTCGTTGAAACGCAAAAAAAAAACATGGCTCAGAAAAACGCTATTTTTTGGTCTTTCCTTTGATCATTTTGCTTCGAAATTTCGACAGATGATAGAAGACATGTTAGACTCCAATAATACATCAAAATCAGAAAATCGTAAGTTTTGACAAATTTTAATGCTCTGACTTCAAACTCGATTTTCACGGCTTTGACCTTGCGCGACTTTAGGACCTTTTTGTTGTAGCGGGCCACAATTATTCTTCCTTCCACCAGCTTCCATTTATTTTTACGTACAAACATATTGTTTAGTTTAGTTTAGTTTATTTTGCACCAAGCATTAAAAATATACATAGCATACAATTAATACATGTGTGTACAAAGTGAGATACAAAAAGAGAAAAATTCATAGGACATACAACATAAAAGTAAAAATAATGTGGCGGTATGACTACATACAAAGACAATGTCATTGGTGGCGGAAGCAGCAAGAAAGGAAAAACCCTTGTGTGTAGCTGACCCATTTTACTGTAACATACATACCTTTGACAGATTTAAGAAAAAAAAATCTCAGTTAAGTTGACAAAACAGAACAAGTCAAACCAATGCAATCATTACAAAAGAAAACTACGGAGGTATTGACGATAACAACACAGAAAACAGCAACAACAAAAATACGCCTTGAATTAACTATGTTTGTAATTTTCCAATAAAAAGTGTTTATATCTAATTTTGAAATTATTTATGGATTTTGATGCTTTAATTTCTCTAGGGATAGAATACCATATATGAGGGCCCTAATATATAACTGAATTTTTGAAAAATGAGGTGCGCATGTGATATAGATGATAGTTTGCAGAATTTCTTGTTTCAACCAGGATAGTGCTGTTCAGCGAAAAATAATCTAAAAGGGATTCTGGAAGGAGCTTTTTGTAACATAAATACATAAGAATACCCAACTGTAAAAGATAAATATCATAAAATTGCAGCATCTTATACAAATGAAAGATTGGTTTTGAATGGGCAAGATATGAAGCATGGTGTACAATACGTATTGCACGTTTTTGTAAGACACAAATTCTGTTTAACTGGGTTTTTGATGCATTGCCCCAAATTAAGATCACGTATATATGACATATGTGACCCTGCACCTCAAAACAAACAAAAAGTCGCCAGACATGAATTTTTAGTTGAGACCATATTCTGAAAAAGCAGACTTTAAGCTTTAAAATGATGTATAACTCAAATCAAATGGACTCTCCTAACCTATCTAAATATTGCCAAGAAAGCACAAACTCAGGAATAGTGTGAACTGAGAAAATAGGCTCTGAAGTACAGTGTCTATTCAAGCGCTTAATCTTTACCATACCGTGCTGGCTGTGCGATGAATGGGACAAAAAACAGGAAGTAAACCACCAGAGTAACAACAATGAAGGGATTATCAGATGAAACTGAATTTAAGCATGTCTCATTAACACATTCTGTCCATAATTGACGCAAACTTTCAAAGCAGTAGCACTATCCTTTCAAAAGTTCTTAGAGTTGAAAGTGAAGAGTGTGGACTATGTTTTTCAGAAATGAAAAAGGGATTCTAAAGACACACCTAATCGAACTATTCTACCATAAATGTTCGAGATAAACTACTAAAAAGAACACACGTTCCTGCCCGTTTTATGATACCAAATTTTAGCATACTGTAAAAGAAGACCCGCTCTTTCAGAAAATATGGAAAAGTCAAGTTCGGCTAGGTTAACCCATTTCACTTATTTTCAGTCCTCACGCAAAATCAGTGTGTGCGACTTTATGTTCGTTTTAAGGTGCACGGTCACATATAGTAAACTTAATAGCGGCTGGAGCCAAGACTGATCGGAGTTAAAATCTAAAATTTTGGAAATTTATATCTCGACTAGGCCTATCTACCATATCTATTTGGGGTCTTAACTCAGGGTCGGTCTTATGTGATCGAGCCCTATTTCTCTGCCCCTTTAACCCTAACCCTAACCCTAACCCTCTTACCCTAACCCTAATCCCTAATCCTAAACGGTAACTCTAACTCTAACCCTAAACCCTAACCCTAGCATTGTGCACCAAACCTATGGGGAAATGTTTCTGTACAAAACCTATGGGAAAAAATTCCCATTTACTGTTTTTCACACGTTTCACACGGTTTTTGCAAACAAACTCTTCATATATATATATATATATATATATATATATAGTACTAACCTAACCAAGAGCTACCTCAACATGATTTTTATTTTAGAACTTAACTAGTAGTTTCTAGATTTTCCATATTGCCTAACCCTAACTCTAACCCTAACCTAAGAGCCTATCACACCCCTTACCATAACCCTAACCGTAACCCTAACCTTAACCCTAACCCTAAACCCTAACCCTAATTAACCCTATAAAGGGCGTATCAAAAAAGTTGTACTTTTGAAAAAATTGTGTAAATTACATTTCAAAATATATGGAAGATTTTTTTTTTCATATTTATGGATGCCCAATAGTCTTATCTATCAAGTGCAATCAACAAAACACATTTTGTTCACGCTTGGCTAAACACTGACGCTCTTTGTCCAGAGTGTGAAAAAGGACTTGTGCCAAATTCAAAGGAGATGGAAAATTCAGCCAGCAGTCAAAATAAGTGCTCCCATTCATACAAATCGCTCTTTTGCTCACAGTCTTGATTACGTAATGATACCTTAGGAATTTTCTGGCAATTTTTTTGTCACATTTCAAATTATTCCACTGTGTTATGGAAATTTGATTGACAACACCAAGACCTTTTAAGCACAATTATCACAAATTATGCACAGACATATCGAACCCAAATCCCATACACTTTGTGAAGAAGAAAAATATACATCCTCAGATCAATCAATCAATTAATCAATCAATCAATCAATCCAATCAATCAATCAATCAATCGAGCAAGCATCAATCATTCAATCAAGTAATTTATTAATCAATCAATAAATCAATTAATCATTCATTTAATCAATCAATCAGTCAGTCACAATTGTATGCATGTTTAAAGTGACAGATCGTCATAGGGAATATCACCCCCCCCCCCCGCCAGTGCCTTAGAAGCTGTTTTTCGTTTTGTGTGGGTATTTTGTTCATCCAGTCACTGCTCTCTTCCCTTGTTTGTTTCCACCACCAGCCCCTTTACTCATGTATTGATGGGTTGTTTGATTGATTAATTAATTAATTAATTAATAATTGTTTAATCAATTGATTGATTTATGAGATGAATGACTTGAATGTTGATTAATTTGGTACTACTACCACATTAATGAATAACTGGCATATGGTATTAATGTGTCTGTGTATAGTGAAAACTGTGCTTTAATGATCTTCAAGTACTTACACACTCTAATTCTCACCCATTAATTTAGAAATAAAATCATGAAAATACCGATAAAGCTGACAAATAAATCTCAGACTATCATAACATAATCAAAGCTTCAAGCAAAAGAGCAATTTGTTTGAATGGGAGCACTTATTTGGACTGCTGGATGAATTTTCCATTTTTTTTTTTCAATTTGGCTTAAGTCCTTTTTCACACTCTGTACAAAGAGTGTCAGTGTTCTGCCAAGCGTAAACAAAAACTTATTTTGTTGATTGCACTTGATAGATAGGACTATTGGGCATCCGTAGATATGAAAAAAAAAATCATATACTTTGAAATGTAATTTACACAATCTTTTCAAAAGTGTAACTTTTTTATACGCCCTGTATACTTCACTTAACCTTTATAGACGTGATATACCTTCAACAAAGATTATATTCTTTCTGACAATGTTTGAGTGCTTACCACCAACTAGTCTTTCCTCCAGCCGATTTCAAACAGTTTGCTACATACATTATACATAGAAGATCAAGAAATCCCTGGAAACAAAACTGCCCTACTTTGGCAAAAGGAAGCAAGTGATTTTTTTTTTTTTTTTATATAGATATTGACTTTTTATTGATCTACTATTATACTTCACTACTATACTTTGAGGCATGCTCTCTGAAAAAAGTCCAAAAGTCACAATTTTGGCCCGTTCTGAGATATTTGGGTGGCAAAAGGAAACAAGTGCACAAAATTGCATGAAAATATTGGCAAAAGTAAGCAAGTGACAGCATGTTAAATTGACCAATCACAATTCATCACTCATACTGCTCATTCCCTCCTAGTAGCCAATCAACGTGAACAGCAATTACATACACATTCACAGTGATCAGTGCACAGATAGTTACTTGAGATCAATGACACAATGCATGCATAATATGTTTTATAGGCAACGAACTGTATATTCATTAAACATCATAAAAGCATTCTGCATTTTCCAAAATAAACCAATCTAAACACATTTCTTTGATAACATTAAAAATCGTAATTTTAGAATGTCACGTTTACATCATAGCAATGACGGCTGCCATGCTAACAACTGTTTTAAAAATGAAATAACGATATTTTCATGAAAAGTACGAAAACATGAAAAGATTTCGTAGCCCAGGGGGACCTATTACTCAGAAATTACTATGATGATTGTCAGCATTTTTTACTATGTTCATCCGACATTATCATCGTTGCTATGGCAACAACATGAGATTTTTTTTTTAATATAAGGAAAATGTTCATTAAAAGGAGAGAAAGCATAAAATAAATGACAATTTTTGTAGAGTTTAATTTTTTGTGTTCTTTCCTCTATTGGACATGCTGAAGTGAAATTCACCTGTTGCCATTTTTGTCTAAATGACGTCTTCGGCTGTTGCCATGACTATTTTCTTTAAAAGATCATGTGTTCCTCTTTAAACATCATAAAAACATGTTGTGAACGCCAAAATATGTCAATATGAAAATATTTCTTTAAATGAATAAAACATTCAAAATTAAAATTCTTTAAAAGATCATGTGTTCTTCTTAAAACATTATAAAAGAAACATGCACAATGTGAATGCCAAAATATGTCAATATAAACATAGTTCTTTAATTTAATAAAAAACAATTTTACTTATAACATAATTCTAATTCGCTCCCTCTTGCCAGATTTTTCATGTTTGTACTTCATGTCACTTGCTTTCTTTTGCCAAAGTAGGGCAGAAAACTACTTGGATTATGACCATCCAATTTACATATATTGTAGTTTAGGCAAAGATAATCTTTTTCTGGAAGAGATGAAGTTCTTAACTACCACCAGTCTCTCTTCCAGGCGCTTTCAAAATTCCAAAAGACTTTATGCGTATGCAAAATTGAACACGTCTGGAAGCAAATGCTCGAACATTGAAGATCAAATTAGCATATAATGTAATTACGACCAAGACTTTTTTTTTCTGACAATTTTTTTATTCCTTAACACTATCAATAATTTTTTTTTTCAATCTGCTTAAAAAAAAAAAAAAAAAACAAAAATGATAATTCATGTGCATTATATATATGGAAAATTTAATAACGGCTGGAGCAAAAACTACTGGAAATTACTTTATCTCGTGGATCTCTACCACTCTGCTAATATCATTCCTTAACAAGTAACTTTATTTTTAACATTGGGCCATAAACTAAACTAGTTTAGGGCCCAATCTAAACTCCTATAACTCTAACCCTAACCCTAAACCTAACCCTTGCACATCTTCACAAACTAATGCATCAACGTCTTTCTTGACAGTAACTACACAAAACCCGGTTCCTTATTTCATCGATGTAATCACTCATGACAACTCAAAAACCAAAAGAAGAGGTAGTCATCATGGTCTTGAGGTCGTTCATTAAGGAGTCCTACTTACCGCAGTAACGGTCATATTCCATCGACGTCCATCTCCGTCAAACATGATAGGTAAGTAGAAGTGACATCAAACAGTGGCGTATCTAGGGGGGGGGGGGGGCAAGGGGGGCACGTGCCCCGGGCGCCACTCCTTGGGGGCGCCAAAAACGAAAAAAAAAAACGAAAAAAAAAACCGAAGAAGAAGAAGAAAAAAAAAAAGGGGAAGAAAAGGAAGAAGAAGAAGAAGAAGAAGAAAAAAAAAACCCTCGCCCGGACCGGGGGGGGGGGGGGGGAGGGGGGGAGGGGGGGGGGGTTGCAGAAAACCAAATCAAACAAGATAAAAACAAAATATGATGATGATGCGGACAAAATGACAATGTATATTGTGTTCACATATGTCATTTTATATTTAGCAGGCAAAATGTTACACGGAGCAGCAGCTGCAATTTCTTTCGTTCTGAAGCGATCGCCAATTGGATCAAAGAAGGGCGCCAACGGTTTCGAACATGGGGGGGGGGGGCGCAAAAAACAAATCAAATAAGATAAGAACAAAACGTAATGATGACGCGGAAATATACAAATTTCGGCTCACTCGCTCGTACTAATTTAGAGTATTTTTTCAAGACCTCTGTTTGTTGGGTATAAACCGTTATCTATAAGGCCGTCACTATATCGTGATTAGAATTGTAAGATTTAATAAGCAAAAAATGAAAAGAATTCCATGTTTTGTAAGCTGAAATACAAAATTTTCGGCTCGCTCGCTACGCTCGCTCGCCAACATTTATCAAAGAAAAAAGAAAGAAAAGAACAAAATGTGATGATGACGCGGAAATATACAAATTTCGGCTCACTCGCTCGTACTAATTTAGAGTATTTTTTCAAGTCCTCTGTTTGTTGGGTATAAATCGTTATCTATAAGGCCGTCACTATTCTTGATTAGAATTGTAAGATTTGATAAACAAAAAAAAAAGACAAGAATTGCATGTTTTGTAAGCTGAAATACAAAAGTTTTCGGCTCGCTCGCTGCGCTCGCTCGCCAAAATTTATCCAAAAAAAAAAAAAGAAGAAGATAAGAACAAAACGTGATGATGACGCGGAAATATACACATTTTGGCACACTCGCGCGTAGTAATTTAGAGTATTTTTTCAACTCCTCAGTTTGTTGGTATAAATCGTTGTTATCTATTAGGCCGTCACTATATCTTGATTAGAATTGTAAGATTTAATAAGCAAAAAATAACAAGAATTCCATGTTTTGTAAGCTGAAATACAAAAATTTTCGGCTCGCTCGCTGCGCTCGCCAAAATTTGTCACAAAAAAAGATAAGAACAAAACGTGATGATGACGCGGAAATATACAAATTTCGGCTCGCTCGCGCGTACTAAGTTTGAGTATTTTAGTTTGTTGGTATAAATCGTTATCTGAAGGCCGTTACTATATCTTGATTAGGATTGTAAGTTTTAGTAAGCAAAAAATGACAAGAATTCCAATTTTTGTAATCTGAAATACAAAAATTTTCGGCTCGCTCGCTGCGCTCGCTCGCCAAAGTTTATAACAATTTATTACATCTAAATCACTCTCAAAAGACCCCTTTTAAGTGCTTGAAAAAGCATATAATTTCATGAAAAAAGCATAAAGTCCTTACCGGGATGGAGTTGAGGTTGAACACTTTTTTTCAGAAATTAGGGGCGTAGATTTCCGCGCTTGCCCCGGGCGCTGTTTTCCCGAGATACGCCACTGACATCAAATTAAGCAGGCATGCAGTGTTTTGAAATCAAGGCATATTTAGCGAACAAACCTATGTAATTGTGTTGTGTGCGAACATATGGGAAATTTTTGTGCACAAACAAATGTGTTTTTTATATATCGTTTTTAAACGTTTACATATTTTCGAGAAAGAAAAATTACAAATCAAAACTTCTTGTAATTAATTTCCAATGTTTCAGAAAACATTTGAGTTTGAGGTGAACTACCGATCACTTGATAAGGGATCTTAAGCTCGTTCGTTTGACCTCTGTCAAAGTCCCTAACTCCTAACCTAACCTCTAACCCTCACCCGTAACCATTTACCCTTAACCGTTCGTTCCGCAATTCTTTGAGTGTCTTAAATGCCCCCAAACGAGATTCTTTTTGCCCGTCGACAGCGAACGGACAGGTTGATAATCCGCCTGAGCGAAAGCAGTGAAGCGGTACATTGAATCCCCTTTCAACGGTCAACTACATTGTGCCATCGAAGAAGGCAAATAGCGATCAAGTTCAAGGAATGAATAGAGCGTGCTCTGAAAGGCTCATAGACTCGTTTGTGTTCTACACAAAACCGGGCATTTGAATGGGATGACTGGTCAGGGTCAGCGAACACAGAAAGAGCTCAGCCTCGATCGCTATATACACGTTGATACAAGTTTTATAGCAAAACAGACGCAAACTAAATCGGACAACGAAGATAATAACACTCACCTATACACATTCTTCTAACAGAAATTGAACATATGATGATAGAATGAACTCTTATCGTTGTATCAAAGCTACACTTTTCTGGACATTACAATACAAAGAAACGTGAATTTAGGCATCTTGGGAACCTAGTATACCAGGTTCCCGTATATCAGTTGCTCTCACGGGAACCTGGTATACCCCATGTTCCCGTGAGGAAGGTTAACCTAACCTTTATAGTATATGATATACCTAACACCAAGACTATCTTTCTGACACAGTTTGAGTGCTTACCTCTTACTATTCTTTCTTCCGCCCGTTTTGAAACATTGCTACATACACACAGAGAAATTACGGTTCTAATTTGCACCCTAGAGGGTGCATATCGTTGTAACACCAGCGGCTCCATTTAGGGTTCTATTTTTGGGGGTGCTTATTTAGCACCCTATATGTAACACCATATATGGTGCATATTTGCACCCCTCCATTGGGTTCCCTTTCTACACCCAATAGGGTTCATATCGTTGTAACACCAGCGGCTCCATTTAGGGTTCTATTTTTTGGGGTGCTTATTTAGCACCCTATATTTAACACCATATGTGGTGCATATTTGCACCCCTCCATTGGGTTCCCTTTCTGCACCCCATAGGGTGAACAAAAATTCAGGTGCAAATTTGCACCCTTTCTGGTTCATATCGTAACACCAGCGGCTCCATTTAGGGTTCTATTTTGGGGGGTTCTTATTTAGCACCCTATACTCAACACCAAAAAAGGTGCAAATATAGACCTCTATACAGGGTTCCTCTTCTGCACCTCATACCTGCACCCATTATGGTTCATATTGTTATTGTTGTAAGTTTGCACCCTATGGGGTGATAAAGTCACCGCAATATAGGATGCAATACAATTTGCACACGTCTCTATAAAAATATATAGGGTTACCTTTCTGCACCCCATATGGTGAAAATTATAACCTTTTTGTTAAAACCAAAATAATTATACACTGGATGCCTTCACTGACTTCACAAACAATTACCTAAGGTCTACTGGATGCCTTCACTGACTTCACAATTACCTAAGGTAACACTCCAGACATGAAGCAAAATAACATGCATACAGTAGATTTACAGACAGTTTCTCAGTCAATTAAATCCACAATCTTTCGAAAACTGAAGTCAGAGACTTCAATTCAACAACAAATAGAACATAAACATGATGAATACAGTGCATACTTACATATAAATTATTAACATTTTAATATATGTCTCATGGAAGAAGGACAAGTTAACAGCGATTTTCTTTTTCATGGTTTACTTTAAAGTGAACATGAAATATACATTGTATTTCTACAAATTCTAATACGAGATGCATATTCTGTCATAAAAAGGGCAATGTAAATCAAAAATGTATGAAATTTGGTCAGTACATTGAATAAGAAAAAAAATATTCGTTCTTTCCATCACATGATTACTTTTTCTTCTTTTAAAGGAAGTTACCACATTGACAAAAAGCACTAATTCTTTTTATTCAAAAAATCCCTAAAGCTTGCTCAGAGTAATAGTAAACTATGTGACAAATATCTTTCACATTGTCCTTCTACTTCTAGAATGGATCATAGATATGCACCTTGAATTTACCGGTACATCTTATGGTAATCAAAAGCACCTTTATGACGCTCTTAGACATTAACAGCGATATGTCAACTCTGATTTCTGGTACACAAGTTATTGCCAAAACAATGAAGGGTATGGCAAAGTTCTGTCATATATATTTGAAACTCACTACTTGTACTGACATATTCCATCCAATTCCAAGCTTGAGAGCTTGCAAATGTGCCCCATTATACAATTAGTATACTTCACATTTTGTTTTTCATATATAATTACACCAATGATAAGAAAGGTGAAAAAAAAAGAATTAAAAAATGAAGAATGCACATCTAAATTTGGTTACTTTTTTATGCACACAGCTAAAGATATGTCCCAGTTATAAATGTTGGGCAGAATAGCACATCTGAAAACACTTTCATTGCATCAAATTAACATTAACAATTCCACAGAAAATGTTACCTCAGAAAGGGAAAATAAGGTTAACCAATCAGTGGTATTACAAACTGGACATAAAGAGGAAGGAATATGTCTTGTGAGACAAGTTTAAAAACAAATCTTTTGATACATTGTGGGTTTTTTTTTTTTCAAGCGATGGAAACAAGAAGCACATTGTACTCAGTAGACCATAAACATAATTACACAATGTATGCAGTTTAGCCCCAACATTCAAAATATTGTTAGGAGCAGTCGATTTTTCACATTCATAAAGCAGGTATTGGTATTGGCACCATCACAAGCATAATGATCAGGAGCAAAATATATTATTATTACTATTATTATTATTATCATCATTATTATCATTATTACTATTACCATCAATATTTTACAGAGATTTATGATCATGCATGAGAAATACCTCAAGTGTTGATGTTACAGTCTCACAACTCTTCCAATCATTTTAACACTTAATTTTCACCAAACCTTACACAAATATATCAGCACTTTATACAACCTACTTAAAGAAAGCTTAAAATTATAATCAGAGTTAGAGGGCAAGTCCACCTTCATATAGACCTACATGTGGATTGAGTGAATGCGCTGCAATAAGCCAGTCCGGAGATAGCTCATGTGCACAAAGGTACAAATGACCTTTCATTTTTCTCAGTTGGTTAGGCACTTCACTCAATTCAAAGTGACATAATGCAGCAGCTTGCCCACCATAGCCATTTATGGAACTCATATTCAAACAAAGAATGAACCTAACCAGTGTAGCTGAAGTGACCAGTATGGTTCGTCAATCAACACTTAGGGAATCATCTATTTTATCAAGTGCTGTTTTGAATATGTTAACAAACTTTTTTGTGTGTGTTAACATTGCCAAATACCAGGCTTGCTGTCAAGTGGATGTACTGGCAGGCACCATTTATAAGGATTCCATGAATAATCCTAGCATTACAGATGCTTATCTCAGTGAAATAAAAAAAAAAAAAACCAACCTGTCTCTCGGTACAAATAACCTTTTTTTCGCACATGCTCAAACTGGTACCCCGAACTGGCTTAAACGATTAGAACACATCAGTAAAAAAATTGAAAAGCGGACATTCAATTCAAAAGTTAATAATCTTTAAATCATTTGTGCAGTTGCATGCGTAGAACAATTCAAGGAAAACCTAAAGAGAATTTCAATTTTTTTTTTCTTTTAGGAAAAACATGCACATTTCCTCAACAAGTCACTGACGTAAGGGCAATGATAATAGTTTCTGCCTTCTTAAAGAGTGAAGTCCAGTGTTCATTTATATGCAAAAAAAAAAAAGTAGATATGATATGTTGAGTTTTCTCAGGTTTTGGAACAAACTCTATTTTTCAATCCTTATATTATACATAAAGGGTTTGTGAGAAAATCATGCTTTTGTCAAGTGTCACAAAGCTACTCCACTTATGACATTGCATTGTCAAAGATTGCCCCAAATTGACATATATTGTGTGGCTGTCTACTACAAAAAAAAGCAGGCGACTTATGTTTTTTTTTTTTTTTGTTCCCTACTTAAACAATCAATTCAAAGTGTGCATGTGTTGTTGAAGCACTGAGGCTATCGATGGTGAAGAAATATCTAAAATATGAACAATACAAACTAACCCCATGTAGTATGAAATATAATGGAAAGCATACTTTGAGTATTTTATATCCATTAGCAGATTCATATTTTCATCCATAATCCACCCTCCCCCCCCCCAAAAAAAAAAAGAAGATAAAAGTGAATAGAAGTCAAGTTCTCTTAAGTTCGTTCTCTTGTATTTTTCTATTATATATTTCTTTAGAGTATTCTTGTAAATATTCAAGGCCAGTGCATTCTAAGAAAGGGAATAAACCTGACAACAGTTTAAAAGACAGAATAAATAGTTATCATTATCTATGAAATTAAACATTTTCACATATATTTTGCAAAAGAAAAAATGCTAATCTTCATTTCATGGAGTGGCTTCATGCTCACCCTCGGCTAAAAATAGGGAGTTGATTACTTTCTGGATTAAAATGGAAAGATGTTTCTAGAGCCGTGGTGTTTAGCAATTCTAATGGGGGGGGGGGGGAGGGGGAGATTCAATGTGACCCGTCTCAAATTTTATATGGTTTAAACATACATGACATATTATAGGAGTCTCATTATTATGCCTCCGCCCTGAATGGTGTCGGAGGCATATGTTTTCAGGTTGCCTGTCTGTCTCCCGGTCTGTACGGATGTATCTACGGAAAAATTGATGGGCTTTCATCAAACCTGGTTCAGGGATACTACATGATGCTGATGATCTTATTGGCTTTTGGACTATATCTGCTAAAAGTCAAAGAAAATTTGAAAATAACTTTTTTGCTACTTCTCTAGTCAGGGAAATCAGTGTACTCGTGTGTACTGGTTGGTTGGCGCATTCAGTTGGGTACAGCAACGTTTCATCCTCTGCTTTCACAGGAAAGCCGACTCCCAACTTCTTGTTCTCTCGTAGTCAAGGTATATCTGCTCCTCTGCTTCAGCAAACCTGCAGCTTGGTCTCATAGCTAATCTCATCTTACGCTGCATAAGTCGAAACTCCTCGAGCTCTAGTTTTTGATGCGTTTCTATAGCAGCTGCTTCAGCTGCCAAATAGTATGCCCTTCAGGCCATCACTCTCAGAAGAACTGGCATGGCTTCCGCACTGACTCAACGAGGAACCAGGATTGACATCCTGAACATCTTCCATCTCCAGCTCTGGCATCATATATGGCTCACCAGTCTCTCGAGGTTGACCTGCATCACTCATCCTGAAGACCATTATTGAACTTGATGCATAGTGAACTCGATGATAAATACAGGTCCCTTTGGCCCAGTATGAGACCAAGCTAACACCATGCATCAGCAAGGTTCAACCTGTAATTGAATAAAACAAAGTTCAACATACAATCAATATTGGAATAGGCCTACATGAATCTACCTGCTGAAGTATGGGATCAAGTGGTTGTACTTCTGAAGTGATTTACCGTTTACATTACATACCTTGTTTGTGTGACTTATTATATGTCATGTCTAGCACATGCAACTTCTCCAGTGGATATTATCTAAATTCACATATCGTGTATCATTGCTTATGCTCTGTGACTATGGCATTGCTAATTTATAACACACATTCTAGTTTCATTGATAGACAACAAGGAGTTAAGGCCAACCTAAATTTTCTGACGTCAATGTTCATACATGTCTTAAATTCTCCTAAATGAACCAGGAACACTATTTTTCTTTATTAGGCACAGCATACATGCCTACATCGTTCTTTCTGTCAACTTCACAGAAACCAATATCCAACTGAGCCTCAACTCGGCTCAAACGTAATAATTCCCATTAACGAAAATGATGCGACTATATCCGGTCACCTATTTACGTACGTACCTTGGTATGAACTGCGTCCAGCAGCCCCATACGCATAACGTACTAAGTAATTACGCTATGCGTATGGGGCTGTTGGTCGTAGTTAGTACCTTGGTTGAGGCTTTCCGTATTACCGTGCACTTTCATTGACTTATTCGCTATGCTTTACTGTAGGTATGATCGCACTTCTGACATGTTAGTACACATGTACCTCGATACAACTCTTTCGTATCAGTTTTCACCACTCAGCATTCTATGAGCATAATTCACACATATCATCATCGATTACTGTGAAATATTTTCAACGGAATTACAGTACAATTATCTACTCACAACGTTTGGCTCATCAAAAAGATTAATTCATCACCCCAACCTCACGGTCGTCTGTCCATTTCAAACAAGGAACTTCAGTAGTATGCACGTACGTATACCGCGCGACCTACGGCGTGGCGTGCGCATGCAATTTTAGCTTTGCCATTGACCAAGTGAATATCATACAGTCAGCGGAGCACCTGCCAGGAAAGCAAATGTCGTGTTTTTTTGGAAGAAAATTTCAGCGGATCAATTATCGGTGGAGCAATCGTCCGCAGACCAATTTGTCAGAAGAGGAAATGTCGCGGAGCATTTGTTGCAATTTTTATTAGCAACTTTAGTTTCGGCGGATCATTTGTCATGCTGATGGGACGTGTGCGTACGTACGTCATAGTCTAGTTTTAAAAAGCATTTAAACGGACACAGTTATAAGCCTACACTCAACGATAGGTAAGAGCTTATAAAGCGTCAGAGACAGCGTCCTTGCAGCCTTGTGTTCCACACAACTCCAATAGTATTCGAAATCAGCACACGCGACAGGTGTTGCACCAGTCTGACCATCAATATACAACAAGCCCGACGATGGAGCACACCAGCTTGAAAGCACTTACATGCGATCCCGACTATTACACCCAGACTTTCCATGCTTTCGCACAGCGATCCGCCAAGTTCCAGGTTCTAGCAACATGGAGAGATAGGGTTTTTTCACAAATGGTTGACAGGCTTGTAGAGCGCTTTTCCACACAAACCACAGTAACAATGCTGGGAATCGGCAGCGGCTCGGGTAAGATCACTAATATTATGCTATAGGCCTACTTGTTCCCTAAAGCATTAAACATTTACTTTACCTGAGAACAAACGTGGGTATGAAATCTAGAGGCTACCTGATTTTTATGGTAAATTAAATTCTGCGGTAACCCATCCAAAAACAAAAGACAAAAAAAAATCGGTAAAGTATATTATGGTTAATTTATTTCATTCAACCATTAAACCTTAATGAGCATAAAGGATGAGATAGTCGTGATTTTCTAAGTTCACGTTCTTAGAACTCGTTCCTGCTGCCGCGTCTGCTCTTTGCAAGCACAATTGACAATGTGATGGCGGAGCATATCTTGCACTGTCATGGTGCTCAGTGTGTCACAATATGCTCCGTCAACAAATGCACCGCAGACAGTATTTATTGCTCCGAAAGTTTTGACAAGAATATTCGATAAAATTTTGATTGAAAAAAAAAAGGTATGACGAGAGATACAGTATTGAAAGTTCACCATGCCGCAGAATTAGGATATTACGTGAGAACATAACAAACTTTAGGGGCAGACAGCTTTATCAGTCTTCAAGGCCATTGTGTCTATTTGTCGATTTTCGTACATCCCAACCCCTAATGAAATGAGTTGTAACGATAAATAAACCATGGGTAATATATCTATATATATATATATATATATATTTTTTTTTATTTTTTTTAAGGGGGAGGGGTGACATCATCACAATATCGATAATCTTCTGCAGTTTGTTAATGTATGACTTTTATTTCCGTTCATATTCTATGATTGATACATGATATCATACATCACTCATTCTGTGGCCAAGACGTGATTAGCTTTCCCAAACATAGCAAAATACCGGAATAAATACTGGAATAGAAAGATATTGATGGTGGCAATGAGTTAAATAGGAGTTTAACCAGTAATATATAATATAAATACCAAAAGTATTAAAGCTTAGTTTAGCGCTACATTATAGAAATAACGATGCTTAAAACTCTTCAGAGATTTCCCTGTGTTCTCTTTATTCAGTTCAGTTTTTAAAAATCTGATCTTTGATCAAAATCTGATTAACGTGATTTCCTGGAAAGATGTTGTTGATTTCATTTCCTTATGAAATAGAAAAATTGAAGAAAAAAATATGTTTATAGCCTCGTAACTATTGGTTTCGCAATTTCCAGTTTAGTGTGATTATATTAACAATTGGCAGGGGGATCAAATCAATCATTTATTATACACTCTAGAAGATGTTAAATAATACTGCTGACCTTGTGTTACAGTGGTGGCTAAAGATATTGTGGACAATGTACGTTCCATAAAATTTCTTGTTGATATTGATAGATTCGATGCTTTCCGCAATTCTCCCTAATCACTTTTGTTTATATTTGATTTCTGTTTTGTTCTGTTGGTTTTGCTTTTACAGAGACAACCGTATTTTTTCTGTTATTCCCTAAACATATCACGTAATATCATGTCAAATATCATGCATTCATTTTTAGGAGAGATGGATAGTCAAATTGCCGCCAAGATCCGAGCTCGTTTCCAGGCCGTTCGAAACGTTGTACTCGAACCCGCTGCTAGGCAGCTTGACATGTACCGTGAGCTCATTGCGAACGGGAAGGAAGAATTCGCTGGGATAGATTTTGATCTTCGTCAGGAGACGCTAGAAAGCTATCGACAGAAGCAGAAAGCAACGGGCATGCATCCGAAGTACCACTTCATCAGTGCCATTCATTCAGTCTACTACTTGGACGATTTGAAGGACACCATTCAGTATCTACATGACAGTCTGGAGGAAGGCGGAATGCTGCTAGTTATTGTTCTTTCAGGTAAAATCGGGAAGAAAAAATAACGAAATGTAATTTCAACTAAGACAAGATTTATACTAAAAGCAGCCTACACCGCTGTAGTTATGGTTTCATAGATTGAGTGATAGATAGATATAGAGGTGCATAGAGTACTGAAGAGCTCGCTTCCAAAAAGTGCTAAATCCATAGAGAATGATGGATTTAGCGCCTTTTGGAAAGAAGCTCTTCATTCATTTGCCACTGTTTGGTGTCATATTAGTTGGGTAATAAAAAAGTTTACAATGAAAAAGAAAATAAAACCCGAAAGCTACGTACCAACAGGTCCTATATAATGTGGGTCCCATCTTTGACAGATTTGTTTGACTGGGACCAATATATTTTTAAGTTGTTTTTGGATTTCTCCGCCCTTTCGAAACCAATTTTTATAAAACAAAAATTTGATTCTTTTTATGATTACACGTTTCTAGTTATATCGCCAAAATGTAAAACCTGAATCCCCATCTCAACCATTATACTCCAAATACACACACACACACACACACAGCACTGATCTCACGCATACACACGTCACATACACACCTCCATACGCGGGTTACGCCATTTCCTGACCCACTTTATCTGACACACTCTTTCTGACACACTTTTTTTGCCACTCAATTTGTACACGGGGCAGTTTTCATGGGTTCTAGGAACAGTACCCCCTGGAAAACCACCCTCCGGATAACTACCACCCGGATAATTACCCCCCAGGAATATTCCCCCCTAGGGCAACTACCCCCCGGACAGCTACCCTCCAAGGGCAATTACCCTTCAGGGTAATTACCCCCTAGGACAACTACCCCCCGGACAACTACCCTCCTAGGGCAATCACCCCCCAGGGCTATTCCCCCTTAGGAAAACTACCCCCTGGATAACTACCCCTCGGATAACTGCCCCTGGATAACTACCCCCTCGGATAACTACCCCCTGGGTAACTACCCCTCGGAGAACTACCCTCTGGATAATTACCCCCCGGAGTACTACCCCCTGGGTAACTACCCCCCGGAGAACTACCCCCTGGGTAACTACCCCCCGGATAACTATCCCCCGGATAACTACCCCCCGGATAACTACCCCCGGATAATTACCCCCCGGATAATTACCCTCCGGATGATTACCACCAGTTTTATCCCCAGGTTAACTACCCCTTCCTCCGATAACTAGACCCCATATAACTTCCACCCGATAACTACCCCCTCCGAACACTTCCCGTGAATGATTACCCCGGATAAGTAGGCCTATAACTCCCCCTCCCCTATAAAACTATCAAAAGGAAAATTACCCCCAGGACAGTGCACTAATCAATTACCCCCTGGATAACTACCTCCCGGGTCATTGCCCCCCTCCCCCAAAATTTTACTTTTAATAAAAAGAATATTATTACTACAGGAAACGAAGTTCTTTGTATCATTTGCCAGGAATCACGGAGATGCCATACTGATACTTCATCTTATGAAAACAACATCTTAAGGATTTACGATATGTATCGTTTGCATTTAGGACGATTTATGTACAAGCTTAATACCTCCCTTCTGTATTTTGACTCTATGTTCATCAAAAACGAAACTGTCCCTGCATATCCTACCCGGTAATCCAGTAAATGTCAATGCCTTTAACCAAAACTATTTTCGCTAAATCTGTATTTTCTTTTACTGTTGCGAAATTTCGCATTTCTCTTGATAGTAGTATAAAAGAAGTTTTAAGTTTGAATGTCTTTACCATTGAACTAAAGACATTTTGAAGAAATGTTACACTTCACTTTTAGCATTTTTTTAAAAACCACAATCGTCTATCGTTTACCACAACTCCATGTAACACTTCTTTATTTTGAGGAGCTTATATCTCATGCCTCACGTGCCCTGGTTTTGACCCATCATCTTCCTCTCCCCTCTCGCTTTTCTCTGTCCATGTACCGTGAAGGCAGTCTATTCCTGTCATTCATTACTCGCCTTTCCTCTTTCTCTCATTACAAGGGATTTATCTCGTGTGTGTTCATGTGCAGTGCACTCCCGTTAGGACGAAATGCCCAGGACCGACAGTTGTTTGTTTGTTTGTTTGTTTGTTTTCGTTTTAGCGAAATATCGTTATAATAATATGCAATGTATAACGAAAAGAAGGAAACCACGCATAAAAATAAATTTGTTTGTTGAATCCTCATCATACCCTGGAAAGCTATGTGAAATGGGAGAGTACCTTTTTAATTTCGTTTAAATATTACATTTTAAAAAGAGCATAAAGTCGTTTGTGTTGTCACACACGTGTAGAAAATGACGGTGTAGGATTTGGTTACAGTTCGATATCCCAAAGGTAATTTTTTTTTTATTTTTTTTTTTTTACTTAACTACGTTACTCCGAAGGCTCCTTATTCCGAAGTTTTGCCATTCCCGGGATTCCGATGGTTTGTTTATCTGAAGGTTCGCATTTCCGAAGAATCATTATTCCGAAAGTTCATAATTTAAGTTAAAATAATATATTGTTCATTTTCCGAAGGTTCGTTGATCTGAAAATGAAATGAGTTTCGTCATTCTGAACTACAAATCAAAAAAAAAAAAAAAAAAAAATGAGAAAGGTTCACTATTCAGAAAGTTCGTTGTTCCGAAGGCTTTTTCATCCGAAATGAAATAAGGTTCGTTATTCCGAATTAAGAAAGTTTGTTAATGAAAAAAAAAAAAAATTAGACAGGTTAGTTATTTCGAAGATTTATTTATCTTAACACGATTATAAGGATTGCAATTCTTAAGTTTTGTTAGTGTACTCACCTTTTTCCACCATGGATTAACGATTCTTTTTGTAATGTTCCGATTAACGAACGTTTTGAATTCCTATCATTTTCGGACTAACGAACCGTATAAGAATAAGAACCATATTTTATCATGGGATTAACGAACCTTTGGAATAACTCCAAAATGTGCTTAATATTTCATTTCCGAACTATTACGGACATTTAGTTGTATCAAAATCTGTGTGTTTTGTATCAAAGGACTTCGGAACAATGAAACAAACCTTATCTGAATTCAGATTATTGTATTACAATAACGCAAGTTCCCCTCGGAAACTGCACGTGATACACGGAGTGAACATACAATGATGTGAAGCGTTCGCTCATGCATGCAGAGACGCTATAAAAATGCTAATTGTTCCGCTACGCATTTTCGAATGCGATCCGCATTTCGTTGTAAAGGAGCACATTTCTTTTGTTTTTCTTTGTCAGTGTTGCTCAGAAAAGACTGCGTGGTAACGAAAATTTTGTTATAACCGTCTTCGTTATAAGCGAATTTTGTACCATAGACTTTAATGGCGATAATTTTGGGACCAGAAGTTTTGCTTCGTTATAACGAAATTTCGTTATAACCGTGTTCGTTGTAACGGGAGTTCACTGTATCTTTATTTGTGTACTTCGTATCTGTCTTAATATGCTTTCTTTGCATTGTTTCATCAATTTTGTAACTATTTTACTGTTACACCGTTAACACTCATTTCAGAATTGCCCTACTGCATCATTGGGCATTAACAATTAGTACTTATCAAGGATGTGGGAAGAGATTGTCACCTCCTTGGTATGATCACCGCGGAGCATTACCTCCCTTGACAATTACTCCTTATTAAAATTAGGCTCCAACCAATCACCCCTCTTACAGTAACTCTCCCCCAGAAAATTACGTCTCTCATTTTTATTTTCGAACAACGTTTGCTATTTGAATTGAAAAAAAAAAAACATCAACATCTTTTCATATCGTCTGGTTTTAGTCGAGACCTAACTTCAGGTTTTAAACATCTTTTGGGTGAGATAATTAGAAACCCCTTACGAAATATTAAAGAGCATGTTATTCCAAGAAGGTTTCAAATTTTTGTGAAAAAAAAAAATACTCTTGAAATGGCCGGGATAAAACAGAGCAGCCCTATAATGCAAAAAGGATTCTGTCAACTACAACTCTCTATAGATCTATTCAAAAAGAGGGTGCAGGACAAAAGACTTCGTTAACAACTAGGGGTGTTTTGTAAAAAAAAAAAAAAAAAAAAAAAAAAAGAGAGAGAAAAGAAATACCGTTAAACTCGTAATATTTTACTCTTTCTAATCAGACTAACTTATATTTGAACTTGATTTCAGTGTCGAGAACATTTAATTTGAAAACTAGCACAATTCTACTTGTATGTAAAACAAGCTGTAATTTTACTGTTATGACAGATTAGGGCACCGTTTGATAAAAGTTGCCAGTTATGACATCTTGTTAGTCTCTAATAATTTCAATAAAACCATGGGTTCTGCTTGATTGATAAGCTCGAGTCACTGACTTGTTACCATGGACTTGCTTTGATCGACCTACAACGATTGGTAATTGTGTGGAACTGACAGCTTATCAGGACTGATAACTTTTATAAAACCGTGCCCGGATCCTATCAGAAATTATGGCTTTAATCGAAGGGTCCCTCGCTAATGTTAAGGGAATATGAATTGCAGTGCAATCAACTCTCCTTTTCTTATGTTTATCGTGTAATATGTTATAACGGTAGAAAATGGCAAGCCAAAAGAGTAAAATGATGACAGTGTAAGAGAAAGGTGCATCTTCTGATATAGTGTTATGAACTTATGGAAAAATTACAACGGGTGGTAACTTTCGGGGGCGGGGGGGGGGGGGGGTTCGGGGTATGGTTAAGGGGGGGGGGGGGTAGTAATCCGGGTGGTAGTTATCCTGGGGGTAGTTATCCGGGGAGTAATTATCCAGGTGGTAGTTATCCGGGGGGTAGTTATCCGGGGGGTAGTTATCCGGGGGGTAGTTATCCGGGGAGTTGTTATCCGGGTGGTAGTTATCCAGGGGGTAGTTATCCGGGGGGTAGTTACCCAGGGGGTAGTTATCCGGGGGGTAGTTATCCAGGGGGTAGTTATCCGGGGGGTAGTTATCCGGGGGGTAGTTATCCGGGTGGTAGTTATCTGGGGGGTAGTTATCCGGGGCGTAGTCATCCAGGGGGTAGTTACCAAGGGGGTAATTATCTGGGGGGTAGATGTCCTAGGGGTAATTGCCATTGGGGGTAGTTGCCCTAGGAGGGTAGATGACCGGGTGGTAGTTGTCCTAGGGGGTAATGGCCCTGGAGGGTGATTGCCCTAGGAGGGTAGTTTTCCGGGGGGTAGTTGCCCTAAGGGGGAATAGACCTGGTGGGTAATTATCCGGGTGGTAGTTATCCGGAGGGTGGATGCCCAGGGGGTAAGTGCCCGGATACGGTTTTCATGAGACGGCCTCTGTTATTGGCTACTGTGCTAATGAATATTCAAGACTATGGTATGGCTTGTCGAACGTCGCGCTCAAGGCCGGCCAATAAGAGGCGGCCAGGAGCTGATGAGCTGGAGGCGCGGCAATTTCTAACCTCATCCACGTGCAGGCCTTGCTACTACGTGCGCTTCCAGTACTTTTTTTTTTCAGCTGCTTAACCCATCCACGTACGGGCCTCTGTGTAATCTGTAATTTCGTGCCTGCCTAGTAAGTCGGCAGTGAACTTGGGCGCGATCTTCCCTACGGCGTGATCTATACGCGAAGGGTATTCAGCATACGTCATTGAAAAACTGCCTGTGTCATTCCCACTAAACAGGAGGGATGATGCATGTACACTTGTGGGAATGTGCACTTAGTTGACTCAGTACAGCACTATTCATGTGAATTTTATAAAAAGAAATAATAAACTGTGAAGGAATTATGAAAAAAAAAATATGTTTCTGTGTATTTTATTCATAAATCCTCTTCATTTCAACCCATCTGTAATCACATATACCCACTTATAATTCGACGTGTCCATAACATCCTGGAGCCGCCTCCCAACCCCCCCCCCCCCAGATAGCTCTCGAACATTCCATTCAATGACGGGGGTTTTATTTTGAAATGTTATCATATAACTCTCGTGTAAGCAAATTCTTGCCATAGCTAATCTATTTTAGAATAAAATCGTAATCTATCTATGCTTAGATAACCTAATTCAAATTGGCAGAGACATAGAAAAATATTTGTTTTACAATCGTGATACGTTCAACTACTCATTTACCCTGTGCTGAAATCCGCATGTCTGCTCCACACATGTTATCGCTATCGCTCAAACTTCGATCGCGGTGCCGGTGGCTTGTGTGTGTTAACAACATGTGTTACGTGTGCATATGGAGGAAGCATGGGGCTGAAAAAACAGCACCACGTGGTGAGGTAAAAAACAAATCGGACGTAAGAAGTCGTACATTCAAGAGCTAAACAGACAAATAGCGAAATCAAAGTCCACTGAAAAGGTCTTGACACTGTAATGTATGTTCCAAATTCATGTCTGGCTTAGTTGCGAGAGAATTTTCTACACTTGTGAAGGTTTTCTTTGCAAGAATCAGGAGTGAGATCGGTGAAGTAGCTAAACGTGTACTCTATGTGACTGTTGCATGCATGTATATGCGTGCATGTGGCTGCTGGGAGAGTGCGGCAAGCAAGAACGCTAGGAATGCACCACCAGCAGGTACGGTGGGCTGCAAATTCTTGGAGCAAAATTAGACTTCATTGTTCAGCCCGTCTAGTATTTATATATTCATAATACATGTAATTCTAATTCTTCATGAAATCACGATAAAGAAATCACGATAAAAATACTTCATATATTCATAATGCATTTTAGAAGCGTAATATGAAATATTTTGACTTTTTTTTGGCAATCCAAAGAAAAAATATTTTTAATAAAAAATTAATAATAAATAATAGTTCTTGACTCAAGTCTAAACTTCGTGCGTCTTCTTGCAGTCACCCCGCAGTTGCCCATGGATACGACGCATAAATAATCGGCTGTTTGCTGAGTCATTCCTACCCTACTGCCTCTGTTCAAATTAAGATCGATTGTGATTTTGTCGGTGGCATTTAGTTTCACGACCGAATCCAATAAAACTAGACAAATTTAAACACCAAATGTTGTGACAGTTTTTGTCAGAATTCCCTATCAATATCACTTGTTGCCATGATAGTTTTCAGATTTCACTAGCTTCATTATCGAAGCTGTTCTGAGGCTGTTGGACATTTGAAAGAACTGCTTTGTAAGAAATCCCCTCTTATTTATTATTTATTTTCACACACAAGAATTATGATGACTTACATAATCTTTTAAAACTATTCTAATGTCATAATATTTCATGATGGTATGTGTTCTGTCTTTACATGGCAAGATGGGATTTTTTTTTTCTTCCATCCAGGGTCAAAGAAGGAAGTGACAGGAAGGAAACCAAAACGATAGGGAGGAAATGAAAAGGATAGAATGAAACACCTGCTCAGCGGGCTCTTTTTTATTGATATTTACAATGGTGAATGCAGTACATCAGAATTTAAGTACAGTTCTAAATAATTTATTATTTGAAAAATGAGCAAAGAAAATGGGATATCATCGAGTTCTAAATGAGAACTAAATTAGCATCGCCATTTAGATCTAATATTTACTAAGGCATATCCCTGATGCAACCTTTTGGTTGAGTTTCTTTAGAGAAACGAATTTTTGGAGCACTAACCCAAGTAAACAAACAAAAGGTTTTAAAAAAATGATGAAATGCAGGTCTCTAATCTAGACCACTCCTGTGCATGAGCGAGCAACAGCCCCCGTGGACAGTGTCACTCTCGTCCTTGGCCTAGGCTAGGCTACTCGTGTCGTTCTCGCCATCAACGTCATGGTCACACGAAATAAATTGCATCATCAAAAGGGTTCGTATATAATCACCAGAATCATTATGCTCATCATCACTATCATCTCAACCACAGCAAAACCCTGAATATCATTCCCACCATAGTCACTCCCAGCTCACAAAAACACATCATCAGCAAACGTACAGACATCGCAGACTTTGTAGCTAACTACGTTAGACTTTAGATCAATGTTAGTTGTACACAAAATGAAACGGAGGTGGAAAACTAGTAATGAATACACGGAGATCTCAACGATGGCATTTTACCGTAGAAAAAATACACTGAATATCCTGCACCGCAAAAATTTTGAGGTAAAAAACTACGTTGAGGAAAACTAGGGTGAAAACCCGCTGCTTGGAAGACGAACGATGAAGACACTGTACGGTAAAAATGCACACGCAAACAAACGAGTGGGTACCATACAAAGTATGAATGTTCTCGACACACGTAGATAATCTACATCGTGTTCAATCAAAAGACTCAACAAACACTCGAACAAAAACTCACCTCTAAATTGTTGCAAACGAGATAATCACTTCAAAAAATGGGGAGGGGGAAACACTTGTGGTAGTACGATTGTACTCTAAGAATAACAGAGATAAGATGATACGAAAGCAAAAGAGAGAAAAAGAGAGAAAAATGGACAAGAAACCTGCAGAAGTTATGCCACACTCACTGGCACCAAAACGCAATTCGACACACACAGGTAATCAGATATCGTCATGGACCCCCTTGAGGAGATCGATATCACGATACCACGCGTAAGTCAATAGCTAAAAGCCAATCACAGACACAGCATCAGACGAGTGACTCATTATGAAAAAAAAAAATCGTAAGGATGTTGAATATTCATTAGCACAGTAGCCAATAACAGAGGCCGTCTCATGAAAACTGCCCCGTGTACAAAATGAATGGCAAAAAAAGTGTGTCAGAAAGAGTGTGTCAGATGAAGTGGGTCAGGAAATGGCGTAACCCTCCATACGCAGCGCCGTCCCCTCCCAACACACGCACATAATATTTACCAATCATACCCACCCCACCCAAGTGCATGGACGATAAATTGTTGAGCTATGTTTCATTTCACCTGCATTGTCGCCAGTGAGGTCAAAAATTGGGAACTGCACGAGCAGCAAAATTTGTCGCGCAGAGGCAACAATTTTTGCCGCATTCCCTGCACAAACTGTCGCCCTGTGCCGGCGGCAAAAATTTGTGCTGTACTGTCTGATACCCCGTAAGTAAATAATTGGCTTTGGTGTTTAGGGTATCTAGCTGTTGTGTACTGCTTCTATCACTAAAGAAATGAACCATTATTTTCTTTCCTTTTTTTTTTTTTTTTTTTACCATATAAGGGCTCATCTGGGCTACTGTATGGGGGCCCGTACAGAACAAAATTCACTTGCTTTGATCTTTGCGTTATCTCTGTTGAGTTCCACTTTTATTGCAAAAAAAGAAAAGAAAAGAAAATGACCCTTTTCACGTGAATAACTCCATATAAACGGGGGAAGTTCGGGGCTTCTGTATTTGGTCACGCACAGGATTGAATACCTGGCTTTGGTGTGTTGGGTATTTTTTTTTTTTTTTTTTTTTTTTTTTTTTTTTTTTGTGGTGTACTTCTTGCATTGTAGAAGTATTGAGCCATGACCTTTTTCAGCTGAAATAATAGAATCGTAAAGGTCTGGTGCACTTCAATCTGGGGTACTGCGTAGAGCCTCGTACAGTAAATATAGCTGGATACGTTTGTTTGTTTGTTTTATCTCATATGTTGTGTACCAATTAAGTCCATTACCCCCCCCCCCAGCAAAAACAAACATAAAAGTAAGCTAGAATAGATAAATAAATAAATAAATAAGAATAGTGTCTTTTCAGATTTCTTTCAGCTAAATAAAAAGATATGTGGGGCGGGAGGAATTTCAAGGCCCGTACAGAATAATAATATGTCTTGCTTTAATGAATTGGGTATCTGTGTTTAGTACTACTTCCATTGCAAAAGAAATGCGTAACTATGACCCTAGTAATCAACTGATATCCAAGCATCTCAATAAACACAGAGGGCGCTCTCGGCATCGCACACTCTTGATTTTCTGTCTTCGTACAAGTGGCTTAATTTCTTTATTTTTCATCATTTCATTAACGTAGTCGAAGCACTATATTTGCATAAAGCCCTTGCTGTACCCTTGCTGGTTCATCTGGATCACTTTCGATTCTTGGAAATGGCTTCCAGGAGTAGTGGCAGAGGCACCAAAAAGAAGGTAAAAACGCTGAAGACAACAACGTTGTCCTGGCTTCAGACCATGGGCAAACTCTCCCGACACGAAGTGACGATGAAGGTATGGACAGCTCGGCTGGTCACTCAAGCGGCGGTCACTCGGAACCTACAATGGACGATCTCAATGACACTCTACAACAACGCATTGTTAAAGCTCTGTGCACCCCTGCTGTGGTAGAGGTCATAACAAAAGCCGTCACAGAAGCAATCATGGATTCCGTCACTCAACCATGGGCGTAAATCCCGGGGGGATGGGGGGATATATCCCCCCCTGAAATGGAGGAGGGGGGATGGCCTGTACAATCATCCCCCCCTGAATTTTGAAAAAAAAAAATGGAGGAAGCAGAAATGTGATTGTATCAATTTTGGCATATTGCGTGACGTTTGTACACCGGCCTTCAGACAGATAACAGAGCTGAACAGTATTCTATCTTGTAGGAATATGTATACATAATTTTCTCAAGCGCTCGCTCGCGAAGAAAGTAACATCGACATAACCGTCGGCCTTATGCCAAAAGGGCCTTACACCATAGACTTTGTACACTATTATTAGTGCCCTTTTGGCATGAGGCCGACGATACTGTACAATGTAAGGTATGGCTCAGACGTTGACAACGTCACATAGTATAGGCCTACATGTAAACATGCTATGACGCGAGTAACTTGGGACCATCTACAAAATATGTACGAAAACAAACAAACAAACAAACAATAAAAAAAAAAACTATATCGCCATAATTGAACCCCCTCCATTTCCTGAATCATTCCTGAGAAACGACAGTGACTGGTGACTCAGTCAGGATACATCTATGGGCATACCCAGGGAAGATCAGGGGTCGAATCTATCTCGGGGGGGGGGGGGGGGGCAAAGGGGCATCTGCCCGCCCCTACGGAAGTGTTTAGGCAGACAAATCATTTATCCCCCAAGCAATTCCCGAGATGAGGACAAATCTCGAACCTTCTTAATGGAAAATTGTCCAAATATCGCCAGAACTATGCACCAGATAGTTAAATGTATTGCAATCTTAAACATGCAAAAGCTCCGCTATACAGGATCCCTTTCGATAGACTTTGTACACTTTTGAGATTGACGTATATTTCCCTAATTTATCAAAGAGTGTGCAGCAGATCTTTCACTTAACAAAGGCACCCTCATATGCAGAGGCGTCGATGGTGGGGGGGGAATGGTTCCCAGATAAAAGTGGGACAAACAAAAGCGAAAATATAGCCACAAACGGCAGTTTTTGGAGTGTAAAATGTGAAAATTTTAAAGCTCGCTCGCTCCGCTCGCTCGCATTTAATCGCTATGCCATTTTCCTGATGTTGCTGCCAGTGACTGACCCTTAATTTCCAAAGCGAAATATATAGCTACAAACGACAGTTTTTGGACTGTAAAATGTAAAAATTTTGAAGCTCGCTCGCTTTGCTCGCTCGCATTTAATCATGCCATTCTCCTGATGTTGCAGCCAGTAATTGCCGGCAGTTTTCGCCCCTTAATTTCCCAAGCGAAAAAATATAGCTACAAACGGCAGTTTTTGGACTGTAAAATGTCAAAATTTTGAAGCTCGCTCGCTTCGCTCGCTCGCATTTAATCATGCCATTCTCCTGATGTTGCTACTAGTAATTGCCAGTAGTTTTCGCCCGGTGCGCCTCCTTAATATTCCAAAGCGAAAAAATACAGCCACTAACGACAGTTTTGGGGACTGTAAAATGTCAAAATTTTCAAGCTCACTCGCATTTAATCATTATGCCATTCTCCTGATGTTGCTGCCAGTAACTGCCAGCAGTTTTCACCTGGTGCGCCCCCCTTGATTTCCAAAGCGAAATAATACAGCCACAAAGGACAGTTTTTGGGACTGTAAAATATCAAAATTTTCAAGCTCACTCGCTTCGCTCGCTCGCATTTAATCGTTATGCCATTCTCCTGATGTTGCTGCCAATAATTGCCGGCAGTTGGCCCGGCGTGCCCCCCCCCCCCCCTTAATTTCCAAAGCGATAACATACAGCCACAAACGGCACTTTGGGGACTGTAAAATGTCAAAATTTTCAAACTCGCTCGCTTCGCTTCCTCGCATTCAATCGTTATGCCATTCTCCTGATGTTGCATACTGCCAGTAATTGCCAGCACTTGTGCCCGGTGCGCCCCCCCCCCCTTAATTTCCAAAGCGAAAAATATAGCTACAAACGACAGTTTTGGGACTGTAAAAAGTCAAAATTTTCAAGCTCACTCGCTTCGCTCGCTCGCATTTAATCGTTATGCCATTCCCCTGATGTTGCTGCCAGTAATTGCCGGCAGTTGGCCCGGTGTGCCCCCCCCCCTTAATTTTCAAAGCGAAAAAATACAGCCACAAACGGCACTTTGGGGACTGTAAAATGTCAAAATTTTCAAACTCGCTCGCTTCGCTTGCTCGCATTCAATCGTTATGCCATTCTCCTGATGTTGCATGCTGCCAGTAATTGCCAGCAGTTGTGCCCGGTGCGCCCCCCCCCCCCTTAATTTCCAAAGCGAAGAATATAGCTACAAACGACAGTTTTGGGACTGTAAAAAGTCAACATTTTCAAGCTCAATCGCTTCACTAGCTCGCATTTAATCGTTATGCCATTCCCCTGATGTTGCTGCCAGTAACTGCCAGCAGTTGCGCCCGGTGCGCCTCCCTTAATTTCCAAAGCGAAAAAATACAGCCAAAAACGGCAGTTTTTAGACTGTAAAATGTCAAGATTTTCAAGCTCGCTTGCTTCACTCGCTCGCATTCAATATGCCATTCTCCTGATGTTGCTGCCAGTAATTGCCAGCAGTTGCACCCGGTGCGCCCCCCTTAATTTCCAAAGCAAAAAAATACAGCCACAAACGGCAGTTTTTGGACTGTAAAATGCCAAAATTTTCAAACTCGCTCGCATTTAATCGCTATACCATTCTCCTGATGTTGCTGCCAATGATTGACAGCAGTTGCGCCCGGTGCGGCGCCCGGTGCGGCACCCCTTACTTCCAAAGCGAAGAAGTATATCTACAAACGGCAAAATACAAAAGTATTATGTCAAAATTTTCAAGCTCGCTCGCTCCGCTCGCTCGCATTTAATCGCTATGCCATTCTCCTGATGTTGCTGCCAGTGATTGAGAGCAGTTGCGCCGGTGTGCCCCCCCCCTTAGTTTCCAATAGAATACAGCTACAAACGGCAGTTTTTGGACAGTAAAATGTCAAAATTTTCAATGTAAAAAGATTTCACCGTGGGAGGGGGAAACCCCCCTACCATACCCTCCCCCTTGCTTCGCTCCCTCACGATCTCATAACCGCTCCCCCTAAGATCAAATCCTGTCTACGCCGGTGATAGGCCCCACTATTTAGTAGGCCTTCGCAGTGATGTCGCACAGGCGGAGCAAGAGCTGAAATACCACGATTTAGTCATTCAATAATATATTGTGAATATTTCATTTTCTATTGGGTTTTTTAAAGAAAAAACACACAAAAATTTCACCAAACGTGTGCACCAGATCGCTGAATTTCAGGTCTTAAAATGCAAAATCTTCCTCGTGTGGGAGAGGGATACCCCCCCCCCCCCCTCATACACACCCTCCCCCCGTTCGGTCGCTCCGCTCCCTCTCACAGATATTTCAAAAACAAACTGATTTTCCGCCGCAAGTCATCTGACAAGCAAAAAAAAAAAAAGCAACAAAAAGAACAAAAAGTCTTCATATTTTTGCTGCCATTCTCCTCCCACTTCATATTTCTGCAAAAGAGTGGGACATCCGATCCCTGTAAAGTGTGTGTTGGGGGGGGGGGGGGGGGGCACAAAGCTTCCCCCCCCCCCCCCCCCCCCCAAGGCTGCGCCGGTCCGGTTATGGGCTTGTGATCGTGGTGATGGTGACCATCCCCCCCCCCCCCACTCCTCAGTACGGATTTACGCCGTTGCACTCAACGCGTCTATGAGTCACTCGACCATGACCTCCAGTAAAAGCTGAGAGTACTTCATGACCTTGAACGGACCATAGGCAATCTTGAGCATAAATTGTCCAAAGTCGCAGAAGATCTCAAAGAGCAGGAACTCTACAGCCGTCGCAACTGTTTGAGAATAGTTGGGCTTCCTGAAACCCCGAACGAGGACACCGACGAGATGGTCATCGATCTGGCAAAAGAGAAACTCGGCGTCGAACTCGGCCCTAGTGACATCGACCGGTCCCACCGTCTTCAAGCCAGGCACTCTGAGGGAACACACGGTCCGAACCCCCTCCTCGTCAAATTCACCCGATACACAGCGAGAGACGAAGTCTACCGAGCACGCTGCAAACTGCGCGGTTCGAAGATATTCATCAACGAACACCTCACGAAAGATCGGCAGATCCTGTTCAACAAAGTCCGCAGCAACCGAGGTGTAAGGAAAGCATGGACAAGAGATTTCAAGATCACGGCACTTATCACTGACAACAAAAAGGTGAGAATCAACTCAGAGCGTGACCTGGAAAGACTTTGATACTCAACGTCTGTGTTTCTATCGTGATGATCCATGTAAAAAATGGTAGTTAACTATCCATGCACGTGCTGTAAAAAAATCTGTGAAGAAAAATCAATCAGCTTTATGCTGTACCATGTGCAACCAGTGGACGCACATTATATGTGCGAGAGTTACTAAGAAACTGTATAACTCTAATGAAAAGTTTACGAATTGGCAATGGCCCAACTGTTTAATGCGAGAACTCCCATTCTATGACGACTCAAATATATGTGAAAATAATGCTGATACTTACCTTTCTTTGAGATCTTCTGATGTAAATAATGAAGATACATTTACTTTCCCGACTTGCAAGGGACTTAAATTGAGTCATCTTAACATCAGAAGCTTAAATAAAAAAAGGAAGCAGTAGAAGTGTTTTTAAAAATGTACCCATATGACATGCTCTCACTGTCTGAAACATGGCTCGACGATAGATCATCTGCTTCATTGTTCGAAATACCAAATTATAATCTTGAAAGAAGCGATAGAAAATCTACTGGTGGTGGAGTGGCTTGCTACATCAAAGAGGGTATCAAATATATTAGGCGATTTGATCTGGAAAATGAGCTCATAGAATGTCTATGGATAGAATTAATACAACCAAACCATTCACCATATCTTATTGGAATATTTTACAGAAGACCAAGTGATAGTTGAGATGTTTTGAATGTATTAGAAGAAAGGTTAGAACAAGTGTTCTCTATATCGAATAATGTTATTGTTATGGGAGACTTCAATTGTAATATGTTAACCCACAATATACATTCAAAAAGGATCAATGAACTCTGTAGTCTGTTTCAGATGTCTCAAGTAATAACGTCTCCCACCCGTGCGACTCCGCACAGCAGTACACTTATTGATTTGATTTTAGTTTCTGATTCATGTGGCGACCTACCCTCCGGTGTACAATCAGTGGGACTCAGTGACCATTCTTTGATTTATGTTATTCTTAAAGCCATTACAGCAAAATCATGTCCGAAAGCATGCACATATAGATCATTTAAGACTTTCCAAGAGGAAAGATTTCTTGAAGACCTAAACAGCATTGAATGGAGTGTGTTGTATTCAAAAGATGTTGACCAAATGTGGAATGAATTTAAAAAGTTATTCTTAGATATATGTGATAAGCATGCTCCTTTTGTGAAAGTCAGAAGGAAAGTTAAAGGTGCACCCTGGATTACAAAAGAATATCTACAATTGGCAAAGGAACGTGATTTTCACAAAAAACAGTTTGATAAGCTTTCAACTGCAAAGCGGAAAACCACTCAGTATTGTGAGACTGATGATTCCGAGAGAAACAGACACTGGAATTTATTTAAACATTATAGAAATCAAGCTAATAATTTGAATAAGAAATTGAAGAAAAAGCATTATAACAACGTTTTAAATGTATGTAATAATGATATGAGGAAAACTTGGAAAGTGCTGAAGGAATTATTGCCTAACAATAAAAAAGGAAATCAGTTTAGCAATCTCATTGATGGTGAGTCACTGAAAAATGAAAAAAGATTTGGCAGATACATTCAATGAAATTTTCAATGAAGTGTGTAATATGAATGATGATGTAGATATTCGTACTGATGAAATGACTCACTGTTCATATATTGATGATGTAACGCATACATGTTTTGAATTTTCTAAAATAGATTCTGAATATGTTAGAAAGGAATTGAAAAATATAGATTCTAGTAAATCCATGGGAATTTTAGGTATGCATCCAAGACTACTGAAATTAGCAGCTGATCACATTTGTAAACCACTGTCTGTTCTGTTTAACAAATCTCTCGCCACAGCGATAATACCAGCTGATTTCAAAACTGCTAAAATTGTTCCTATTTATAAAAGTAAATGTAAAACTGATTTGAATAATTACAGACCAATATCGCTATTACCTGTTGTAGCCAAGATATTCGAAAAAGCTATCCATAATCAATTGTATACATATTTCATAGATCACTCACTGTTAAATCAATTCCAATCTGGTTTCAGAAAATTCCATTCGACTTCAACAACATTATGTGACATCAACGAATACCTATTAGAAAATCGATGTACTGGTTACTGCACTGGAAGTTTATTTTTGGATTTACGAAAAGCCTTTGACCTGGTCCCACATGATTTTTTTATTCATAAACTTGAAAAGTATGGCGTATTTTCCAAAGAACTACAGTGGTTCACAAATTATCTAAACAATAGACAACAGTGTGTTTCTATAAATGGTGTTCTCAGTGAATGCCTAACGGTCAAATCTGGAGTACCCCAGGGTTCAACACTGGGTCCATTGTTGTTTTGTATTTATATAAATGACCTGTGTAATATAGATGTATCATTGAATGTTAAACTGTCTCTTTATGCAGATGATACAGTGATATTTTGTAGAAATAAGAATATCCAGTTATTACAAGAGGAAATGCAACTGCAGCTTGATAAAATTTCTCAGTGGATGAAAGTAAACAAGATGATGTTAAATGTAAAGAAGACCAAAGTAATGGTGTTTGGTTCAAGAAAGAAATTGCAAAATTGTAAAATTTATGTAATGTACGATGGTCAATATATTGAACAGGTAAATGAATTTAAGTATTTAGGAGTTATTCTGGAACCTACTTTAAACTGGTCGAAACATGTTGATGCTATTTGCATTAAAATTGCTCGTGCAATTGGAAGTGTACGAAGAGTGAAATGTTTTCTATCACGTAAAACGATTATCAATTTGTATTACTCATTAGTTTTACCCCACATAGATTATTGTTCCACCAGCTGGGGTTCATGTTCCAAATCACATATTAAGAAATTACAAATAATGCAAAATAGATATATTCGTATGATTTTTAATATAAAGCAACATGAATCTGTATCACTGTATATTCCAACACTACATTGGAAAAATATTGCAGACAGGATAAAATACCAGCATTGTCTCATGGTCTTTAAAATTTTGAACAGGTTTGCACCGCCTTACTTGAATCGCCTGATCACACAGCGACCCGTTTATTATGTAACACGGTATGCTACCAACAGTCCACTGTTTCTTCCTCAGGTTAACACCGAGTACAAAAAACGTAGCTTTTCTTATTATGGTCCAATGCTCTTTAATAAGTTACCCCTTCCCGTCCAGACGCTGAGTTCATTGCCTCTTTTCAAGAAACACTGCCGACCATTGCTACATACTATATGATCTTAGGTTGTGAAGCATGGTAGAAAATAATGTTTGTCTGTTGCTCATTTGATTATACATTGAGTTGAGTTGATATATGTACCACATGACTATTGTTATTGTACTACACTGGTACCCCTCTGTACCATTTGTGAATGTACTTGTAAATACTGTATATAATTCGTTTGCTTGTTTGTTTTTGTGTAGGTCACCTTGTGTTTGTTTTTACCTGAAAGTTTATGTATGCATTTGTATCATTGTATACAGGGCTTCCTTGAAAAGCAGGTCTGCTGGCTGTCAGCAGAACTGAACGGAATGTCCCTGTTAAAAGATGTTGTGAATAAATAAATAAATAAATAAATATATGGGTGGGGTCCTTTGAGGATACTGTCTGGGACCCCGTACAGGATAAAATTGTCTTTGCTGTGGTTACAACAGGTACACCTTCAAAGGAACAATGTCCCCCAACTTATTTTGTCCATGATCACCTTCTGCTGAATAAATGAAGTTGTGGGCCATGTATTTTTTTTCCCTAGACTTTTTGGTACATTATGTGACTTACCAATAATGAATTGACCCTCGGCAAACATAGTTGTACTAATACTTGTACTAGTAATAGTTTGTAAAATAACTCATAGAATCGTGTAGGGATTAAATGAAACTTGTATCAAAAATCCATTTTGACTCAACACCTCATTTAACTTTGGTATTGATCTGGGAATTCTTATGGATCTTAACGGATATTTCATCTTTTCTTATATAAGGTCAATCAACTTTGGGGTTCAAGCTGTCCGGAGCTGTCCGGAGGTCTGCGCTCTTCTAATGTTTTTTTTTTTTTTTTTTCCTAGTTGCTGATTGAATCTAAGCATTTATTATTGTTTGTGAAAGTATTGTATTGTGGTATTTGCGCGATTTCTTTTTATTTTGACGGAAATCATGTCAACCAACCAATACTTTAAAGTTATCGAATCAAAGCATGAATGACACGCAATGAAGACATCTCAAATGTGGAATATCTGTACCCTTTTTAGTTGAAATATCCTTGAAGACATGATCTCGAACAAAGCATAATCACCTCTACTTGTGCCAGGGATTCAGCATTTGTGCAAGAGTCAGTGTCAAAGTTTTAGGCCCGAATTCACGAAGATGTTACAATCTTTGTCCTTGGTTTGAACCATGGACAATGGCCGTATATATGTATGGGGCGCCATAGTGTCACTTGGGGTGCACGTCACGAGACCGACACCCACGTGTCATACAGCCCACAAGTCATACAGCTCACAAGTTATACAGCCCATGAGTTATACAGCTCACGAGTCATACAGCCCATGAGTTCGACACTAAGCTAACAAGGCCCACGAGACCGACACATTATGAGCCGTGTTGTATCTGTCGAACTCGTGGGCTGTTTTCACTTAGTGTCGGTCTCATGGGCTTTATTTGCCTAGTGTCGAACTCATGGGCTGTAGGACTCGTGAGCTGTATGACTCATGGACCTGTTTTCAATGTCGAACTCGTGGGCTGTATGACTCGTGGGTGTCGGTCTAGTGGGATGACCCCGTCACATGACCTATTTCGTTTTGAAATCAGTCATTTTGTCGACGAATCGACGAAATGTTGTCATTTCGATACGAAATAATTATTTTGTTAAAGAAATAGCCATTTCGTCGACGAAATAAATCATGCGACACTTGGCGCACCATACAAAACTACGGACTTTGTTAATCGTTTAAACCATGAACAAAGATTGTCCCGGCTTCGTGAATTCGGGCCTTGATGTCTCAATAATAGTTTTTTTTTTTTTTTTTTCTGAACGCATTTGAATTGAACATTGATTCTTGATCACCAATTTACTTCAATCAATGTAAAATTGTCTAATGTTACCAGATACGAGTGGATGGTGGCGACTGTGGCAACGCTACTTTCTTTTTCTGGATACCGGCAAATACAACTGTAGGCGGAACCTTCGCGACGCCTTCACCGCCAACGCCATCCCCTTCACAGTTGTTAGACAGGAATCGGGTGTTGATGTCACCAGCTGCTTCGATCCCGAGTCGCACGAGGGTAACCTTCTGATTGATTTCATCGTGCATGCCCACGACTTCCGCGGGTCTGTGGCCCCGGAGCTCTATCAGGAAATCCTGGATTACATGGGTTCCGCTGAGTGCTCGGAGAGGAAAGACGATGGCACCGTGCTTCTGAACAATGACTGGAATGCCTTTATCGTGCAGAAAGGAAAGGGACAAATTTGAAGTCACAACTGTTGTTGCTCATAAGTGCATAGAAAACACATGTTTTCCGAACGTTTCCTAGATTTTTTTTTTTTTGTAGTTTCCGTACGTCTTCGTGTAAAAAGGACATTTTTAAACGTACATACATCGTCAAAGTTGAGACTTAGCATATACCGAAAAGCACAGGTTTTTGGAAAACGTTTTAAAAACGTCAGTGGACTTTACAAAACGTTTTTATTAGATCTGCTACCTCGACCTCGTCTTTAATGAAAGTTTAAAAAACGTTTTTATTTGGTCCGCTACCTGTTCGTCATTGGTTTCTTTATCATGAGCATTCATGCCGATTTATGAATATTCAAATAAGAAAATATAAGATTCGAAAATGAGTGGAAATAGATAGAAGAAAGTGGAATCTAAAGATTAATGCTGGTTTCAAACTTCCTTTGTTAGAATAAATTTACCTAAGTTATTGTTCAGTAATTCACAATTTCAAATTGTGTTATGAAGAGTATTTTCATATGTTAATAGGCCTAGTTAAATTGTCTTCATGCATTACAATATTTTGCTGGTATATAAAAGAATAAAAGGATGTAATACAGATTCATCAATATTATTGGAAATGAGATGTAGCATATGGTAGAACATTAGGAACAGGATTAGGATAGGAGGATTAGGATTATGGTACATTAACCCAGATTGTGGCAGTATAAGCTATTAACAATACATATAATGATACAGGGCGTATAAAAAAAGATCACATTTTTGAAAAAAAAAATTGTCTAAATTACATTTCAAAATATTTGGAAGATTATGTTTTCATATTTATGGATACCCAATTGTCTCATCCATGAAGTGCAATCAACAAAACAAATTTTTGTTCACGCTTGGCTGAACACTGACGCTCTTTGTCCAGAGTGTGAAAAATGGCTTGCGCCAAATTGAAAGAAGACGGAAAATTCAGCCAGCACTCCAAATAAGTGTTCTCATTCAAACAAATTGCTCTTTTGCTCACAGTTTTATGTTGTGATAGTTTAGGAATTTTCTGGCGATTTTCTGTCACGTCTTAAATGATTCCCTTGTATTATGGAAGGCTGATTAACAACATCAAGATCCTTTAAGCGCAGTTATCTCAAATCATGCACACACATATCGAACCCACATGCCAGTCACTCAATCAAGAAGAAAAGTACAAAATTAATGCATCCTCAGACCATTCAATCAATACAATCAATCCTATCGATCAAATCAAATCAATCAAATCATTCATTTAATCAATTAATCAATCAATCAATCAATCAATCATTCAGTCAGTCAAAATTGTATGCATGTTTAAAGTGACACATCGACATAGGGGATATCACCTCCCCTCCCCCCCCCTCCCCGGCTTAAAGGTTCTTTTTTGTTTGTTTAGGTTTTTGGTATTTTGTTCATAAAAATGGCCACTGCTCACTGCTCTCTAAACGTTTTCCCTTGTTGTTCAGTATAGATGTGTCCGTGTATTGTGAAAACTGTGCTTTAAAGATCTTGAAGTAATTACACACTCCCAATTCTCACCAATTAATTTAGAAATGGAATCATTGAAATTACGATAAAGCTGACAAAAAAATCTCAGACTATCATAAACATAATCAAAGCTTTAAGTAAAAGAGCAGTAATTTGTTTGAATGGGAATACTTAATTGGACTGCTGGCTGTACATGTACATTATATATCCATTGTTGTGTGAAAATTATTTGCTTCAGAATGGTCTCATATTCAAGTATTGTGCAGTTTAATGTGTTCAGGTTAGCATGCCTATAGAGTGACGGGGCATTAAACTGCATATTACTTGAATATGAGACCGTTCAGAAGCAAATAGTTTTCACACAATAGAAGTGTACTCTTATATGAATCCCACAAGAAGTGGAACAATCATCCCCCAGCATTCTGACTAATTCCAACTGATCAGTTACTAGCCATCTCCTATAAATACCGAAAAGAAAATAAACATAAAACGTTCTTAAAACGTTGTTTGAACGTTCTAGACGGTTTTCAAAGGTTTTCTGCACGTCCACAGAACGTCCACGGAACGTTTTAAATATTCTTAAAAGGTTTTACTGACGTCTAAAAGGTTTTCTGCAGGTCTTTAAAAATCCGAAGTTTTTTTAATTGGTTTTTAAACGTTTAAAAAACGTTTTAAATACGTCGAAAGCCTTTCACAAAAAGACGTTCTGAAAACGTTTTGACAAAACGTCCCAAAGTCGAACTTAGAACGTTACAAGAACGTTCAGTAAACGTCCAAATGTTAGCTGGGTGGTATGTGAGGGATTGTCAAGTGCTCTTGTTAGTGTATTCAAAATTGCATGGAGGATACGCCATACGCAGACCGCGTACCATGCATGCACAAATATTTTACCTGGTGGAGCCTTTGTCGACTTTGGCCTGAAATTAGGAGACATTCTTAACATAGATTTATCAGGAAACTTCGAGGTGTATCAGTAATATAAGGACTCAGCATAAGCAAGACTTTGTCATGTCAAAATTGACTTGATTTCACGTTTCACGTTTTTTTTTGTTTTTTTTTTTCACGCAAGATTGTATATACATCATTGTTTGGTTTGACATTCTATGCTGTCATATTGTCGGTTGTTGGCTTGATCCTTATTTCCCTTTATCACCGCTTTGAGTGTGAATAACTATTCTTTGGGAGTTGGCGTGTAATCCTTATTCAAAGAAAACACCCACGGGAATATCTTATGAAAGAGATTTCTTTCGGAATACTTTCAAGCCTGAAATCACAGAAGGAATGCGAACTTCATTTCTACAGTTTATAGCTCCTCTCACCCATGAAGGAGGGCCTAACACTCTCCTACTGATTTAGCCATTCTTTTTGTCGCTTTAAAAAAATGTACCTATTGACCGGTTTTTGCAAATGCGCTTCAAATGGTGTACACTATAAATTGCTGAACTTCAACCCAAAATGTCAGGGTTAATCCCCCCCCCCTTTTTTTTATGGGGGGGGGGGGGTCAATCTCCATGGTGCCCGTACACACTGAATGTGCAAGCGCTGATAAATAGTTGACATATATCATTTTTTGGCGATTCACTATTAGCTGTTTTTAAAATTAAGTATGATTATTTCCCCTTTCACGACCCACGTTCACATGTACCTCCCCCCACCCAAAAAACAAAAAACAAAAAAAAAAAACGTTCCACAACCTATCTGGGGCACAAATGAGGGTCCAGCACCCATGAGGGAAAAAAAAAATAAGACGGTCACAAGGGCTTGGATCAACTAATAACTGCCCTAATTCTACAGCCAAAATGGGGATGAACACGCTGTTTGCACATTGTTCATCGAGTACTATTTTTTTGTCATCTTGCAAAGTATGCATGGGCGTAAATCCCGGGGGGTGGGGGATGGGGGATATATATCCCCCCTCCCCCCTGAAATGGAGGAGGGGGGATGGCCTGTACAATCATCCCCGCTGAAATTTGAGAAAAAAATGGAGGAAGCACAAATGTGATTGTATCAATTTTGGCATATTGCATGACGTTTGTATACCCGCCTTCAGACAGGTAACAGAGGGAGCTGAACACTATTCTATCTTGTAGGATAACGTATACATAATTTTCTCAAGCGCTCGCTCGCTTCGCTCGCTCGCGAAGAAAGTAATATCGGCATAAGGTATGGTCCAGACGTTGACAACGTCAAATAGCATAGGCTTACATGTAAACATGCTATGAAGCGAGCAACTCGGGACCATCTGCAAATTATGTACGAAAACAAACAAACAAACAAACAATAACAAAAACTATAAAGCCATAATTGACCCCCCCCCCCCCTCCATTTCCTGAATCATTCCTGAAACGATGATGACTCTGATACATCTATGGGCATACCCAGGGATGATGATCAGGGGCGTCGAATCTATTGGGGGGGGGGGGGGGCAAAGGGGCATTTGCCCCGCCCCTACGGAAATGTTGGGGGCAGACAAATCATTTGTCCCCAAGCAATTCCCGAAATGAGGACAAATCTCGAACTTTCTTTATGGAAAATTGTACAACTATATATACCGCCAGAATTATGCACCGTATCGCTGAATTGCAATCATAAATATGCAAAAGCTCCGCTACTGGGTCCCTTTCGTTAGACTTTGTACACTTTTGAGATTGACGTTTTATTTCCTTATATTTATCGCAGAGTGTGCAGCAGATCTTTCACTTACAAAAGCTCCTTCATATGCAGAGGCGTCGATAGAGGGGGAGGGGGATGGTTCCCCCATTAAAATATTGGGGACAAACAGATCATTTTGCTCCTCCTCGTAACTCCCTAGATGTGGAAATGTTCTTACTTTTTTGATAGAAAACTGTCTAACTCTTTCACCCAAAGATGGCTGAATTTCAATTCTGAAAATACAAAATCTCCCTCGCGTGATGTCATATTGTCGGTTGTTGGCTTGATCCTTAGTTCCCTTTATCACCGCTTTGAGTGTGAATAACTATTCTTTGGGAGTTGGCGTGTATTTCTTATTCAAAGAAAACACCCACGGGAATATCTTATGAAAGAGATTTCTTTCGGAATACTTTCAAGCCTGAAATCACAGAAGGAATGCGAACTTCATTTCTACAGTTTATAGCTCCTCTCACCCATGAAGGAGGGCCTAACACTCTCCTACTGATTTAGCCATTCTTTTTGTCGCTTTAAAAAAATGTACCTATTGACCGGTTTTTGCAAATGCGCTTCAAATGGTGTACACTATAAATTGCTGAACTTCAACCCAAAATGTCAGGGTTAATCCCCCCCCCCTTTTTTTATGGGGGGGGGGGGTCAATCTCCATGGTGCCCGTACACACTGAAGGTGCAAGCGCTGATAAATAGTTGACATATATCATTTTTTGGCGATTCACTATTAGCTGTTTTTAAAATTAAATATGATTATTTCCCCTTTCACGACCCACGTTCACATGTACCTCCCCCCCCCCCAAAAAAAAAAAAAAAAAAAAAAAACGTTCCCCAACCTATCTGGGGCACAAATGAGAGTCCAGCACCCATGAGGGGAAAAAAAATAAGACGGTCACAAGGGCTTGGATCAGCTAATAACTGCCCTAATTCTACAGCCAAAATGGGGATGAACACGCTGTTTGCACATTGTTTATCGAGTACTATTATTTTGTCATCTTGCAAAGTATGCATGGGCGTAAATCCCGGGGGGTGGGGGATGGGGGATATATCCCCCCTCCCCCTGAAATGGAGGAGGGGGGATGGCCTGTACAATCATCCCCCCTGAAATTTGAGAAAAAAAAATGGAGGAAGCAGAAATGTGATTGTATCAATTTTGGCATATTGCATGACGTTTGTATACCCGCCTTCAGACAGGTAACAGAGGGAGCTGAACAGTATTCTATCTTGTAGGATAATGTATGCATAATTTTCTCAAGCGCTCGCTCGCTTCGCTCGCTCGCGAAGAAAGTAATATCGGCATAAGGTATGGTCCAGACGTTGACAACGTCAAATAGCATAGGCTTACATGTAAACATGCTATGAAGCGAGCAACTCGGGACCATCTGCAAATTATGTACGAAAACAAACAAACAAACAAACAATAACAAAAACTATAAAGCCATAATTGACCCCCCCCCCCTCCATTTCCTGAATCATTCCTGAAACGATGATGACTCTGATACATCTATGGGCATACCCAGGGATGATGATCAGGGGCGTCGAATCTATTGGGGGGGGGGGCAAAGGGGCATTTGCCCCGCCCCTACGGAAATGTTGGGGGCAGACAAATCATTTGTCCCCAAGCAATTCCCGAAATGAGGACAAATCTCGAACTTTCTTTATGGAAAATTGTACAACTATATATACCGCCAGAATTATGCACCGTATCGCTGAATTGCAATCATAAATATGCAAAAGCTCCGCTACTGGGTCCCTTTCGTTAGACTTTGTACACTTTTGAGATTGACGTTTTATTTCCTTATATTTATCGCAGAGTGTGCAGCAGATCTTTCACTTACAAAAGCTCCTTCATATGCAGAGGCGTCGATAGAGGGGGAGGGGGATGGTTCCCCCATTAAAATATTGGGGACAAACAGATCATTTTGCTCCTCCTCGTAACTCCCTAGATGTGGAAATGTTCTTACTTTTTTGATAGAAAACTGTCTAACTATTTCACCCAAAGATGGCTGAATTTCAATTCTGAAAATACAAAATCTCCCTCGCGTGATGTCATATTGTCGGTTGTTGGCTTGATCCTTAGTTCCCTTTATCACCGCTTTGAGTGTGAATAACTATTCTTTGGGAGTTGGCGTGTATTTCTTATTCAAAGAAAACACCCACGGGAATATCTTATGAAAGAGATTTCCTTCGGAATACTTTCAAGCCTGAAATCACAGAAGGAATGCGAAATTCATTTCTACAGTTTATAGCTCCTCTCACCCATGAAGGAGGGCCTGACACTCTCCTACTGATTTAGCCATTCTTTTTGTCGCTTTAAAAAAATGTACCTATTGACCGGTTTTTGCAAATGCGCTTCAAATGGTGTACACTATAAATTGCTGAACTTCAACCCAAAATGTCAGGGTTAATCCCCCCCCCCTTTTTTTATGGGGGGGGGGGGGGTCAATCTCCATGGTGCCCGTACACACTGAAGGTGCAAGCGCTGATAAATAGTTGACATATATCATTTTTTGGCGATTCACTATTAGCTGTTTTTAAAATTAAATATGATTATTTCCCCTTTCACGACCCACGTTCACATGTACCTCCCCCCCCCCCCCCCAAAAAAAAAAAAAAAAAAAAAAACGTTCCCCAACCTATCTGGGGCACAAATGAGAGTCCAGCACCCATGAGGGGAAAAAAAATAAGACGGTCACAAGGGCTTGGATCAGCTAATAACTGCCCTAATTCTACAGCCAAAATGGGGATGAACACGCTGTTTGCACATTGTTTATCGAGTACTATTATTTTGTCATCTTGCAAAGTATGCATGGGCGTAAATCCCGGGGGGTGGGGGATGGGGGATATATCCCCCCTCCCCCTGAAATGGAGGAGGGGGGATGGCCTGTACAATCATCCCCCCTGAAATTTGAGAAAAAAAAATGGAGGAAGCAGAAATGTGATTGTATCAATTTTGGCATATTGCATGACGTTTGTATACCCGCCTTCAGACAGGTAACAGAGGGAGCTGAACAGTATTCTATCTTGTAGGATAATGTATGCATAATTTTCTCAAGCGCTCGCTCGCTTCGCTCGCTCGCGAAGAAAGTAATATCGGCATAAGGTATGGTCCAGACGTTGACAACGTCAAATAGCATAGGCTTACATGTAAACATGCTATGAAGCGAGCAACTCGGGACCATCTGCAAATTATGTACGAAAACAAACAAACAAACAAACAATAACAAAAACTATAAAGCCATAATTGACCCCCCCCCCCCTCCATTTCCTGAATCATTCCTGAAACGATGATGACTCTGATACATCTATGGGCATACCCAGGGATGATGATCAGGGGCGTCGAATCTATTGGGGGGGGGGGGGGGGCAAAGGGGCATTTGCCCCGCCCCTACGGAAATGTTGGGGGCAGACAAATCATTTGTCCCCAAGCAATTCCCGAAATGAGGACAAATCTCGAACTTTCTTTATGGAAAATTGTACAACTATATATACCGCCAGAATTATGCACCGTATCGCTGAATTGCAATCATAAATATGCAAAAGCTCCGCTACTGGGTCCCTTTCGTTAGACTTTGTACACTTTTGAGATTGACGTTTTATTTCCTTATATTTATCGCAGAGTGTGCAGCAGATCTTTCACTTACAAAAGCTCCTTCATATGCAGAGGCGTCGATAGAGGGGGAGGGGGATGGTTCCCCCACTAAAATATTGGGGACAAACAGATCATTTTGCTCCTCCTCGTAACTCCCTAGATGTGGAAATGTTCTTACTTTTTTGATAGAAAACTGTCTAACTATTTCACCCAAAGATGGCTGAATTTCAATTCTGAAAATACAAAATCTCCCTCGCGTGATGTCATATTGTCGGTTGTTGGCTTGATCCTTAGTTCCCTTTATCACCGCTTTGAGTGTGAATAACTATTCTTTGGGAGTTGGCGTGTATTTCTTATTCAAAGAAAACACCCACGGGAATATCTTATGAAAGAGATTTCCTTCGGAATACTTTCAAGCCTGAAATCACAGAAGGAATGCGAAATTCATTTCTACAGTTTATAGCTCCTCTCACCCATGAAGGAGGGCCTGACACTCTCCTACTGATTTAGCCATTCTTTTTGTCGCTTTAAAAAAATGTACCTATTGACCGGTTTTTGCAAATGCGCTTCAAATGGTGTACACTATAAATTGCTGAACTTCAAGCCAAAATGTCAGGGTTAATCCCCCCCCCCCTTTTTTTTATTGGGGGGGGGGGGGGGTCAATCTCCATGGTGCCCGTACACACTGAAGGTGCAAGCGCTGATAAATAGTTGACATATATCATTTTTTGGCGATTCACTATTAGCTGTTTTTAAAATTAAATATGATTATTTCCCCTTTCACGACCCACGTTCACATGTACCTCCCCCCCCCCAAAAAAAAAAAAAAAAAAAAAAAAAACGTTCCACAACCTATCTGGGGCACAAATGAGGGTCCAGCACCCATGAGGGGAAAAAAAATAAGACGGTCACAAGGGCTTGGATCAGCTAATAACTGCCCTAATTCTACAGCCAAAATGGGGATGAACACGCTGTTTGCACATTGTTTATCGAGTACTATTATTTTGTCATCTTGCAAAGTATGCATGGGCGTAAATCCCGGGGGGTGGGGGATGGGGGATATATCCCCCCTCCCCCTGAAATGGAGGAGGGGGGATGGCCTGTACAATCATCCCCCCTGAAATTTGAGAAAAAAAAAATGGAGGAAGCAGAAATGTGATTGTATCAATTTTGGCATATTGCATGACGTTTGTATACCCGCCTTCAGACAGGTAACAGAGGGAGCTGAACAGTATTCTATCTTGTAGGATAATGTATGCATAATTTTCTCAAGCGCTCGCTCGCTTCGCTCGCTCGCGAAGAAAGTAATATCGGCATAAGGTATGGTCCAGACGTTGACAACGTCAAATAGCATAGGCTTACATGTAAACATGCTATGAAGCGAGCAACTCGGGACCATCTGCAAATTATGTACGAAAACAAACAAACAATAAAACAATAACAAAAACTATAAAGCCATAATTGACCCCCCCCTCCATTTCCTGAATCATTCCTGAAACGATGATGACTCTGATACATCTATGGGCATACCCAGGGATGATGATCAGGGGCGTCGAATCTATGGGGGGGGGGGGGCAAAGGGGCATTTGCCCCGCCCCTACGGAAATGTTGGGGGCAGACAAATCATTTGTCCCCAAGCAATTCCCGAAATGAGGACAAATCTCGAACTTTCTTTATGGAAAATTGTACAACTACCGCCAGAATTATGCACCGGATCGCTGAATTGCAATCATAAATATGCAAAAGCTCCGCTACTGGGTCCCTTTCGTTAGACTTTGTACACTTTTGAGATTGACGTTTTATTTCCTTATATTTATCAAAGAGTGTGCAGCAGATCTTTCACTTACAAAAGCTCTTTCATATGCAGAGGCGTCGATGGAGGGGGAGGGGGATGGTTCCCCCATAAAAGTATTGGGGACAAACAGATCATATTGCTCCTCCTCGTAACTCCCGAGATGTGGAAATGTTCTTACTTTTTTGATAGAAAACTGTCTATTTCACCCAAAGTATTTCACCCAAAGTATTTCACCAAAATACAAAATCTCCCTCGCGTAAGATGGGGATAGGCCTAACCCCTCCCACACCTTCCCCATTCAGTCATTTCCACTTAATTCACTTAGATTGACAGATTTCAAAATGTTTCATCTAAAGTGTGCACCAGGTCTGTTACTTCAGTTTAATGAAATGCAAATGTTCCTTGGGTGGGAGGAGATATCTAAAATTTTAGATACTTGCAATAAATGGAGGGTTCCCCCCTAAATAATAGTATAGACTTCTGGGATTGAAATTTCCCCAGATTACATCATAAATGTGTTTACGAGATATTTTCATCTGAATTCTAAAAATGCAAAAGCACCCTCGTATGCAGGGGCTTGCAGTGGCGTAACTACGCGGGTGGGGGGGGGGGGCGCACCGGGCGCACCCGCGGGCTCCCCCTTAATTTCCAAAGCGAAAAAAATGAAGCTACAAACGGCAGTTTTAGGACTGTAAAATTTTCAAGCTAGCTTGCTCTCCTGATGTTGCTGCCAGTAATTGCCATCAGTTGCGCCCGGTGCGCCCCCACCCCCTTAATTTCCTAAGAGAAAAAAGTACAGCTACAAACGGCAGTTTTTGGACGTAAAATGTCCAAATTTTCAAGCTCGCTCGATCCGCTCACTCACATTTAATCGGTATGTCATTCTCCTGATGTTGCTGCCAGTAATTGCCAGCAGTTGCGTCCGGTGCGCCCCACCCCCCTTAATTTCCAAAGCGAAAAAAAAAAATAGCTACAAACGGCCGTTTTTGGACTGTACGATGTCAAATTTTTCAAGCTCGCTTGCTTCGCTTGCTCGCATTTAATCATCATGCCATTCTACTGATGTTGCTGCCGGGTAATTGCCAGCAGTTGCGCCCGGTGCGCCCCCCCCCCCCCCCCTTAATTTCCAAAGCGAAAAAAAAATGTAGCTACAAACGGCAGTTTTAGGACTGTAAAATTTTCAAGCTAGCTTGCTCTCCTGATGTTGCTGCCAGTAATTGCCACCAGATTACGCCCGGTGAGCCCCCATCCCTTCATTTCCACAGCGAAAAAAGTACAGCTACAAACGGCAGTTTTTGGACTGTAAAATGTCCAATTTTTCAAGCTCGATCGCTCCGCTCGATCGCATTCAATCGTTATGTCATTCTCCTGATGTTGCTGCAGGTAATTGCCAGCAGTTGCGCCCAGTGCGCCATCACCACCCCCTTAATTTCCAAAGCGAAAAAAAAAAATATAGCTACAAACGGCCGTTTTTGGACTGTACAATGTCAAAATTTTCAAGCTCGCTTGCTTCGCTCGCTCGCATTTAATCGTCATGCTATTCTCCTGATGTTGCTGCCGGGTAATTGCCAGCAGTTGCGCCCGGTGCCCCCCCCCCCCTTTAATTTTCAAAGCGAAGAAAGATAGCTACAAACGGCAGTTTTTGGACTGAAAATGTCAAAATTTTCAAGTTCGCTCGCTTCGCTCGCTCGCATTTGATGGTTATGTCATTCTCCTGATGTTGCTGCCAGTAATTGCCAGCAGTTGCGCCCGGTGCGCCCCACCCCCCTTAATTTCCTAAGCGAAAAAATATAGCTACAAACGGCCGTCTTGGGACTGTACAATGTCAACATTCATGATCTTCAGTGTAAGAATTGATGCAAGAAGTTTATCTAAATGATACCATTTTATAGGCAAAATTGTTCAATAATAATCTACATAAAATGTATACTGCTACCTTAAACATGTTGGACTGTTTCAAGTCGATAACACACGCAAAAATGCAGCAAGTTGCACCATTTACAACATCAATATGCAAAAAGTTCTCACACCCTCCCCCCCCCCCCCCCCCCTCGCTCGCATCCATCGCTCCCTCGAATCTAACCGCTACCCCTAAGATCAAATCCTGGCTACGCTGGTGATAGGCCCCACTTTTTCCAGGCCTTCACAGTGATGTCGCACAGGCGGAGCCAGAGATGAAATACCACGATGTAGTCATTCAATTATCTATTAGTATTTCTTTTTCCTTTTTCTTGAATTCATTTGGGCATTATTCAGGGCTGCGCTACGTTTTTGAAAGGGGGGGGGTGTCAAAATCGCCTGTCAGTCAAGAAGAAAGAACATCACAAGACAAGAGAAACAACAATAAAAAAGTCTTCATACTTCGAAGGTCTGATTTTCCGCCGAAAGTCGACTGACAAGCAAAAAACAAACAAGCAAACAAAAACAAGAACAAAAAGTCTTCATATTTTTTCTGCCACTTCCCTCCCACTTTGCATGGAAAAGAGTGGGACATTGATCCCTGTAAAGTGTGTGTGTGTGTGGGGGGGAGCTCCCCCCCCCCCCCCGTCTGACAAGCAAAAAAAAAAAGCAACAAGAACAAAAAGTCTTCATGTTGTTGCTGCCACTTTTCTCCCACTTTATATTTCATGCAAAAGAGTGGGACATCCGATCCCTGTAAAGTGTGTGTTTGTGTGCGGGGGGGGGGGGGGGGCACCAAGCTTCTCCCCCCCCCCCCCCCAAGGCTGCGCCGGTCCGGTTATGGGCTTGTAATCGTGGTGATGGTGACTATCGCCAATCATCCCCCCCCCCCCACTCCTCAGTACCGAGTTACGCCGTTGAAAGTATGTTGTATTTGATTTCTCATCCCATTGCTATCTGTATTTGCGCTTATGAGTTTCATTTCTACTTTATGAATTAATGTTTCAAGTAAATTGTTATAACAACATGATTTCGGAATATATGCATTGTATTTTATATTACTTTTCTGTGGAATTGAAATAAAATTGTAAGTGAATTTGGATATGTGATTTTCTTTTTCTCATGTTATCGCTTCAGGGTTTATATTCATTACCTCTGCATGTGTCCAAGCTATTCAGACTTGAATGTTTGATAAAACATTACATGCCGGCAGTACGACTTTTAGGGTGATCTGAAAATTCACCTCTATGCTAAATATTTCAGGAGAGAAGATCAGAGATAAAGAGAACGAACTCTTATTCTTTGTTATTTCATTCATGTCTCCCACTGTGTTGAACTGGTCTTTTGTTATCATTGTTATCTTGAAGGGCATTTCTAACTGAAAGACAACATGTCAATTTTTGCAATTTTTACTTTTGTGACATGGAGACAAACAACAAATGGGTTCACTCATGCGTAACGTTTCCCTTTATATTGACCTACTAGGTGGGTAGCCAATTAAATTACCATCAATTTGGTATATAATATATTGATTTCCATCAAAGCTTTTTATGAAAATTATGAAACCGAAAAATTGTTTACTTTTTTTTTTTTTTTTTTTTTTTTTTTTTGCTGAGTCAGTGTACATCTGGAGCCTGAAAGACAAATATGCAAACTTCAGGCTATCGTGGGAAATCAAAAAAAAAAAAAAAAAAAAAGAGTCAAACTTAACTCTAAGAAAGAGTGGCCTGACCAATCTCTGCCTTGATATGACGGTCATTATCATCCGGAACAAAAACGCGCTAAACAAATCGTGCCAACTTAAATCAAAATGTAGACACCGGAAAAGGCAAACCATCCACCCGTCAAGCCGATCCACCTCGCCACATAAACACAGAAGCACATCACTTTGAAAGTCAGTCTACCTCAACATCGCTACAGTGTGAAACCGCCGGTAGGAGACAAGACGACAAAGCACCGATACACCTACATAAATATACATAATAATAAGAATAGCTCCTTCAAAAAGTGCTCAATACATTTTGCATCATTCCCAAAGAATGACCTCTCTAAAGTATGATAATTCTTGTGAGAAAAAGGAGAAGTTAGGCACTGATATTAGAGAAAAAAACTCCATCAGGATCAAATTAGAAACTATACATTATGAATGCCCGACCTCACTTTGATTCCAAAGGCGAGGATGGCTAACTTAACCGGCCAGTGTAGCTAAACTGTACCTGCCAGTGTAGCTGACCACGTAATGACAAAATATTATGTGATTACTGTTTGTGAAAAGTTCCGTTTAGGAGAAAATACAAAGGGAGACACAGCCACACCAGTAATATACATAAACATAACATTTATTTACAAGCCTCACTCTTGTTCTGTGGAACTCAAAGTTCGGAGGCACCGAAATTTGCTCCGTGGTGGAAGACCGCGTTTCACGAATCGAACATAGATTCGATGAATTATCCGCAAAGTTTGAGGAACTACTTGTAAATGTACAGACGATAGCCCAATCTTGTCCATGTACAGCAAACAGTTCAGAGCACCTTACAACTTAAGTATATGCATTAAAACCAGGTGTGAGCTTGCAGGCAAATGTCAGTTTTTGCACAGAACAAGATTGCCGAGCCAAGGCGAAATGTCCCCCCTCCCACGGTAAGAACTTTTTGCATTTTGATATTTTAAATGGTGCAATTTGATGCATGTTTTTGCGCGTTTTATCGACGTGAAACAGTCCCACTTGTTTAAGGTAGCAGTTTATTTTGATGTAGATTATCATTGAACAATTTGCCCGCCTATAAAATGGTATAATTTAAATACACTTCTTGTATTAATTCTCTTCACTGAATATCATGAACGCGACTGAACCCGAGCGAGCGGAGCGAGCGAGGGGGTAGGGGAGGGTGTGGGAGGGGGGGTGTCCCCCCTCACACGGTAAGAACTTCTTGCATTTTGATGTTGCAAATGGTGCAATTTGATGCATGTTTTTGCGTGTTTTAACGAGTTGAAACAGTCCCACTTGTTTAAGGTTGCAGTATATTTTAATGTAGGTTATCATTGAACAATTTGCCTATAGTATGATATGATTTAAATACACTTCTTGTATTAAAGGATAATACAGTATTGGTGGAGATAAGAATTGGGATTTTGACTTTTTGCAAGCTACCAAGAAAACACTTATGAAATAGTACAGAGCATACCCTTTTAAGAGGAATTCAAACTTTATTTGATGAAAATTGGGTTTTGAACGACTGAAACATCCAAAAGCAAAGTAAAACAAAGTGATCGTAATAAGATGTGGGTCCCACACTTTATTAGAATCGCTCTGTTTTGGATATCTCAGTCATTTCAAAAACTATTTTCATCGAAATAAACGATAAATTCCAAATGGAATTATATACGCTTTCATATTTCACAAGAGGTTTCTCATTATCTCACCCAAAAGTGTTAGGAGCCTGAAATTAGGCCTCAACCAAAACTATACCATCCCTTTAATTCTTTTCACTTAATATCATGAACACGACTGAACCCGAGCGAGCGGAGCGAGCGAGGAGGGAGGGGAGAGTGTGGGAGGGGGGTGTCCCCCCTCCCACGGTAAGAACTTTTTGCATTTTGATGTTGCAAATGGTGCAATTTGATGCATGTTTTTGCGCGTTTTATCGACGTGAAACAGTAACACTAAAGTCTTGTTTAAGGTAGCAGTTTATTTTGATGTAGATTATTATTGAACAATTTGCCTATAAAATGGTATCATTTAAATAATCTTCTTCTAATAATTCTTTTCATTGAATATCATGAACGCGACTGAACCCGAGCGAACGGAGCGAGCGAAGTGGGAGGGGAGGGTGTAGGAGGGGGGTTGTCCCTCCCACAGTGAGAACTTTTTGCATTTTGATGTTGCAAATGGTGCAATTTGATGCATGTTTTTGCGCGTTTTATCGACGTGAAACAGTAACACTTGTTTAAGGTAGCAGTATATTTTGATGTAGACTATTATTGAACAATTTGCCTATAAAATGGTATCATTTAGAAAATCTTCTTGTATTAATTCTTTTCACTGAATATCATGAACGCGACTGAACCCGAGCGAGCGGAGCGAGCGAGGGGGTAGGGGAGGGCATGGGAGGGGGGTTTCCCCCTCCCACGGTAAGAACTTTTTGCATTTTGATGTTGCAAATGGTGCAATTTGATGCATGTTTTTGCGCGTTTTATCGACGTGAAACAGTAACACTTGTTTAAGGTAGCAGTATATTTTGATGTAGATTATTACTGAACAATTTGCCTATAAGATGGTATCATTTAAATAATCTTCTTGTATTAATTCTTTTCACTGAATATCCTGAACGCGACTGACCCCGAGCGAGCGGAGCGAACGAAGGGGGAGGGGAGGGTGTGATCCCCTCCATGGTGAGAACTTTTTGTATTTTGATGTTGCAAATGGTGCCATTTGATGCATGTTTTTGCGCGTTTTATCGACATGAAACAGTTACACTTGTTTAAGGTAGCAGTATATTTTGATGTAGATTATTATTGAACAATTTGCCTGTATAAATGGTATCATTTAAATAATCTTCTCGTATTAATTCTTTTCACTGAATATCATGAACGCGACTGACCCCGAGCGAGCGGAGCGAGCGAAGGGGGAGGGGAGGGTGTGGGAGGGGGTGATCCCCTCCCATGGTGAGAACTTTTTGTATTTTGATGTTGCAAATGGTGCAATTTGATGCATGTTTTTGCGCGTTTTATCGACGTGAAACAGTAACACTTGTTTAAGGTAGCAGTTTATTATGATGTAGATTATTATTGGACAATTTGCCTATAAAATGGTATCATTCAAATAATCTTCTTGTAATAATTCTTTTCACTGAATATCATGAACGCGACTGACCCCGAGCGAGCGGAGCGAGCGAAGTGGGAGGGGAGGGTGTGGGAGGGGGGGTTGTCCCCCCTCCCACAGTGAGAACTTTTTGCATTTTGATGTTGCAGATGGTGCAATTTGATGCATGTTTTTGCGCGTTTTATCGACGTGAAACAGTAACACTTGTTTAAGGTAGCAGTTTATTATGATGTAGATTATTATTGAACAATTTGCCTATAAAATGGTATCATTCAAATAATCTTCTTGTAATAATTCTTTTCACTGAATATCATGAACGCGACTGACCCCGAGCGAGCGGAGCGAGCGAAGTGGGAGGGGAGGGTGTGGGAGGGGGGGGTGATCCCCCCGTCCCACAGTGAGAACTTTTTGCATTTTGATGTTGCAAATGGTGCAATTTGATGCATGTTTTTGCGCGTTTTATCGACGTGAAACAGTAAACACTTGTTTAAGGTAGCAGTATATTTTGATGTAGATTATTATTGAACAATTTGCCTATAAAATGGTATCATTTAGAAAATCTTCTTGTATTAATTCTTTTCACTGAATATCATGAACGCGACTGAACCCGAGCGAGCGGAGCGAGCGAGGGGGTAGGAGAGGGTGTCGGAGGGGGGTTTCCCCCTCCCACGGTAAGAACTTTTTGCATTTTGATGTTGCAAATGGTGCAATTTGATGCATGTTTTTGCGCGTTTTATCGACGTGAAACAGTAACACTTGTTTAAGGTAGCAGTATATTTTTGATGTAGATTATTATTGAACAATTTGCCTATAAGATGGTATCATTCAAATATTCTTCTTGTATTAATTCTTTTCACTGAATATCCTGAACGCGACTGACCCCGAGCGAGCGGAGCGAACGAAGGGGGAGGGGAGGGTGTGGGAGGGGGGTGATCCCCTCCCATGGTGAGAACTTTTTGTATTTTGATGTTGCAAATGGTGCAATTTGATGCATGTTTTTGCGCGTTTTATCGACGTGAAACAGTAACACGTGTTAAAGGTAGCAGTATATTTAGATGTAGATTATTATTGAACAATTTGCCTATAAAATGGTATCATTTAAATAATCTTCTTGTATTAATTCTTTTCACTGAATATCATGAACGCGACTGACCCCGAGCGAGCGGAGCGAGCGAAGGGGGAGGGTGTGGGAGGGGGATGTCCCCCCTCCCACGGTCCCACGGTGAGAACTTTTTGCATTTTGATGTTGCAAATGGTGCAATTCTGCCCCCCCCCCCCAAGGAAAAACGCAGTATCTACATCCAGCTCCATTTCTAAACAACCGAGATATTCACCATTTTATATTTTTGCCAAAGCCCCTGGAAAATATACTCTTTTGAAAAATTCCTTCATTGTGGAATTTTAGTCCATCTAGCTACCAATTTTCCTGGAAAATATCATTTTGTGTTTTTGTTTTGTTTCTCAGTTATTGATGAAAATGTAGATACTTTGGGGAAACCCCACGCATTTGACTGATTTCCCCAAGGAAAAACGCAGTATCTACAGCGGAATGACTAGGATTAATCTTCTGCCATAATTATGTATGCATGTATACATCATTGCTCAAGTATTCTCTGGCCCTGGGGGATGCATCCTCCATCCCCCCCCCCCCCCCCATTTATGCCCTGATTACAGAGCAGGCTTCATAAGATTGTTAAATAACAGATCGTTCTTGGAACGTTCTGCTGAAAAGTGTATCCCAGACCGATCTTGCTGTAGGCCTAACGTTACGTCGATACGTGTTTAATATGAAGCTTGCCAGGGCTGTAATGTGATGCTACATGGCCTAGCCGCTAACTAGCATCTAGAATACTAGATCTAGATCTGTACAGTCTAGGTTACAGTCTGTCTAGACCAAAATAAATCTAAATCGGATGTCTGGACCTAGATCGATCTAGACTAGGTCTAGTTTTTATATCGTTTATTCTAGGCTGGCTACGTAGCAGGCTACACGAGTCTACCGCCTCAGGCTATAGGCCTACATGCACGATGCTCACAGAAAAAACAAAAATAGCCTAACGTTAGAACTGCAGAAGGTTTAAGCCCTACACGAGCCAGGACTCTTTGATTAGAAAAAGAAAATACATCTAGAACCGGTCTAGAATGAAGTGACATCCGCTCTCTAGGCCTATTCCTTCTGGATTGAACCTAAGTTTAACGTCATGTAAATTTGTAATGTAGGCCTAACTTTTTTTACTTGTAAGTTATGTAGCATGCAGCATGGGATCATGCATGCATTTTATGCAACCCAGTCTCACTAGGGTCTAGACACTGTCTAGATCCGATAAGAATTAAAATACAACTTATTCTTAACTGTCTCTATTTTGTCCATTTGCCGTGGGTACCTATTTTTCACATGGACCCTAATCTATTGTCAACTATGTAACTTTAAGACAGTATGGTATGGAGTAGATAATTGAACATTGACACTTCACTAGACTTAGGATTCTAAAAAGTGGTTAAGTTTTAGACTTCTTACTACAGGTCTGCCCTAGAGTAGGCCTAGGCCTATTCAAGTCCAACACTAGATCTTTCTTCAGACTTTCGGAATACGGACCCTGAAAGTTCTGATTAACGTTAAGTCTAATATTAGAAAAGAGACGCAAGACTAAAACGTTACTGTCTTGACAAGTCTACAATCTAGACTGAGATCTAAGGGAGGGTGTAACATGTTACATAACCTGACGTTTATCCGATACAACACAAATAGTCTAGGCCTAACGTTAGATCTATTGCCTTTCGACGAAACTTTCGGATTCGGAGCCTGAGGAATTTTGACAAGGGTCTAGGCATAACAAAGTTACTTCACAACAAGTTAATATTGAAATAGTACGGATAATGTTAATCATTGAGGTAGAATATGAAAGAATAAAGCTGATCGTTTATGTATGCATTTGTATGCATTATGCAAATGTATGCATTTGTGTTTACCTCGCTTCGTGTGACAAACATGCATTTGTGTTTACTTCGCTTCGTGTGACAAACAATCAGCTTTATTCTTTCAATATTGAAATAGTTTTGAATAACTTACTCATTATCTGCAGATAAATTTTTCTTGAGGGCTAGGCTCACGAGTAATTTTCCCCACGACAACATTTTGTTTTATTCCAAGTACACACTCCCACTGTATGCTGACTAGCCGGGCCCTGTGCTGACTGCTGCACACATGCACAGCATCAGTGCAGCAGTGCTAGCTGCAAGCTGTCAGTGTTGTGTTGTATTGTTTAATGTGCACTCGGTTAGTCTTAATCACACACTGTGTTTTATATTAGGATCATGATCTCATCAAAATATTTACTAATCAGTATTGTTTCGGTTAGATATTTTGAACATTATGTCTTATTATTGAGCAAGTATATCTAAAGAAAGCAATTTACGTTCAAATTACAGAACAACCGGCAAAGTATTCACATATATAAATAACAGTGTCTGGTAATTAAGACTAGCTTTGTAGATACTGCGTTTTTCCTTGGGGAAATATTCATCATGTAGATACTGCGTTTTTCCTTGGGGAAAGTGCAAGTTAAGTGTAGATACTGCGTTTGGCAGTTACGGAAAAGTGGCTTTCTAAACATTTTTTTCAAAAATCTGAATATGTCATATGAAGAAGGATTGCCCACTGACTATATTTATGCAAAAAAGTGAAAATCGCCAAAAATGTTAGATACTGCGTTTTTCCTTGGGGGGGGGGCAGAATTTGATGCATGTTTTTGCGTGTTTTAACGAGTTGAAACAGTCCCACTTGTTTAAGGTTGCAGTATATTTTAGTGTAGATTATTATTGAACAATTTGCCTAATAAAATGGTATCATTTAAATAATCTTCTTGTATTAATTCTTAAACTGAATATCATGAACTTTGTCTGTTCAGCAATCAAACAGAAAAAGCATGCACACGAGGGTGTGATAGATAGGGGCATAATCCCCTCCCACACGAAGATGATTTTGCGTTTTCAGACCTGAAATTCAGCGATCTGGTGTAAATTTTTGGTGCAATACTTTTTCATCGAAGTGTTGAAATCACGGAATTTAGCTCTTATTCTGAATGTGCACCATCTGTATGTATAAAGTCTAGTGAGGTAGAGCTTAGGGGAAGGGGGATTCCCCCTCCCGCTCGCGGAGTTTTTGCGTTTTTAGAATTGAAATAAAGCGATCTGGGGTAGAGCCACAGTCTACTTCTATGCATGGCGTAAGGGGGGGGGGGGGGCGGGCGAGCAGGGAGAAGGCGTGGGCGAGTGTTATCTCCACCCTTCCATTCCGATGGAGCTTTTGCCTTTTTAAGGTTGAAATTGAGATATCTCGTATACGCATATTTGATGGAACCAACATTTGGGAAATCCCCCCCCCCCCCCAAGGAAAAAAAAAATGATGGGGGGGGGGCACTGAGGGAGGAAAGGGTCGATTAAAAGGGGAAATTCCCCTTATACATGAGGGAACCTTCAGTTTTCGGAATATAAGTGATAAGTCTTGTGCACTGAGAATTATTCATAATTTGTTTGTAAATCTAAAAAGTGCACTAAGCTAGGGAAATAGGCACAGAGGGGGAGGGTTTGGGAGGGGGATACCCCCTCCCAGGCACGAGAGATTTTGCATATTTTGAATTGAAATTCAACAATCTGGTGCACACTTTGAGTGAAATATTCAAAAAAAAATATCTTATTTGATAAAAGGTTGCAAAGGAGACCCGCTTCATGTGCATGCATACAGTATACACGCATTTTTTTTCCGCCTCCCAAATCCCCGGTCCAAATCTTGGGGGGGGGGGGGGGGGGGGGGGGGCGACCGTCCCCATCGCCCCCACCCCCCCCCCCCCCCCCGGCTACGCCAGTGTCTACAACAGACATGATTGTAATGACCTCGAACAATATTCACGAAGAAACTGCGTGCGCTTCTTCGGCATACCGGAGTCAAGGGAAGAGAACACTTCAGAGTTCATTTGTCACATCGCGAAAGAGAAACTTGGGATAGACCTACAGAAATCTGAGATAGATCGAAGTCATCGAGTCGGAACGAAGGGTGTACGAAACAAAGAGGGAACGGAGACAAAACAGAGTACAATGCAAGAACGGAAAGTCACAGCAACAAAAAAAAACCAACAACAACATAGACCCATAATAATGAAGTTCGTATCCTGTCAAATAAAGAAAACAGAACAGAAACTCACCGAGAGACGGAAACTCAAAAAAAAAAAAAAAATGAATCGCTATCTACGACGACAGAGCGTACCGAACAATGAGAAACAAGCGAACTGTTTAGTACTACTCACCGATGCTAAAGCTCACGATAAAGTCCACACAGCATGGACCTCTGATGGCCGCGTTGTTCTCGTTGGTGCCTCCGGAGGGAAGACGATCACATGAGGATCCGTGATCACAATGGCTTGTGCCGAAAGGGGTTGGGGGTGGCACGTCGCGTTAATGGGAACACCACCCTTCGTCCAAAGCTCACCCGAAGGGTGCGTGTGGTACTTTTTCTCATGTAATATTAAAAGACGAGTTTTGAATTTATATTTAACCTTCACACAACCATTTCAAAGAGGCTATCTTCCGGATCGGTTTACACCTATTACCACTTGGTCTACAGCCAGTTGATCTAATAGACTGTTTAATATCAGTTAGTCTAATAACCAGTTGGTCTATAGTCATCATTTCGTCCAATTACAGTTTGATCTAATTGTTATTTGGTTAATTACTATTTGGTCTACAGTCAATTCGTCTAATAATAGCCATTTGGTCTAATTTTGGTCTAACACCAATTTATATCAATCAAGTACCGATTTGGTCCATTATGAGTTGGTCTAATTCCATTCGTCTAATCATCAAATGGTCAGTAAACCCAAGTTTGTCCAATATAATTTGGTGTACTTATCATTAATTTTGGTCCATTGCCCAGTTGGTCTAGCCTCTGTCTATCATCATTTAGTCTACACCCATTTAGTCTATAATCATTGATCTTATTGTCATTTGGTCTAATAGCAAGCCTCCTGGTCTAATCAGGTACCATTTGGTCCAATCATCGTTTCGTCTATATGACCAACTGTTTTTTTTTTTTTTTTTTTTGGTTTTTTTTTTTTTTTTGGGGGGGGGGGGCTTTTTCTATATACGACTACGGACTACCCTCTGACCTTGCATTGAGGGAGAAAACAGATGTTCATACACATGAAATAAGATTAGGGTAAAGTTTAGGCTCCCTCGCCCTCCCCTATGGTGCCAGGCCAGCACCCCCAGCAGCTGGACTATATACATGTATAGATAAGCCACTGATTTTCCACATGATCCATGCCCTGTAATGTAAAACAGAAACGGATATCACATTATAGACCAAATGGATATTGGACCAAATGAACATTGGACGAATTAAATATTAGATCCGGACGATAGCCTCTTTGAAATGGTTGTTTGAAGGTTAAATATAGATTCAAAACTCGTCTTTTAATAGTTAGTAGGGCCTACATGTGAAAAAGTACCAACGCACCCTTTCGGCAAAACCGGGGGGGGGGGGGCTTTGGACGAAAGGTGGGGTTCCAGTCAACGCGACACAACCCAACGCTCCCAACGCACCCTTTCGGCAAAACCGGGGGGGGGGGGGACTTTGAACGAAGGGTGGTGTTCCCATTAACGCGACGCGCCACCACCCAACCCACCCTTTCGGCACAAGCCGATCAGAATGACCTAGTACGGACACTATGCTAGTGCCTGTGCCCTTCCCCCCACGTTATGCAATGATTACTATGATTGTACATTACCATTTCCTTGCTGCTCAAAAAATGTGAGCAAAAGCCAGAAAGCATTATGTTGATATTGTAACCAATGGATTCATATCTCTTGCGGACATGTTACTCGTAAAAAATATGATGATGTTAAAGTATTATTTGAAAACTGGCAATACCCAAAATGTACTTTACAGTACTTACCCTTTTGGGGTGAAGAATTTGACAGTCTCGATCAGTTTGATTCGTCTACCTTTCAACCTTTCAACTGATACTCAAATAAACTCGGACAGAGAATCATATTATATTTCTGATTTCCCGTATATAAAGGGTATTAAAATTGCTCATTTCAATATAAGGAGTTTGAAAAAAAAAAAGATGATGGATCTGAAACAATTTTTGATCGAAGACCCTTATGATATATTCGGTATCTCCGAGACTTGGTTACATGATGATATTACAAACGACATGGTCTCAATAGATGGATTCGATTTTGAGAGACTGGACAGAAGTGGTCATGGTGGAGGAGTTGGGTGTTATGTCAACAGTAAATTTTCATATGTATGAAGAGATGACTTAGAACGAAGCAAGAGTGAAATATCATGGTTGGAAATAAAGCGTGAAAATAGCAATTCATTATATATCAGCATTCTTTATAGAAAGCCCGATGCACACAAGTCATTTTTTGCCGCTCTCGAAGAGTCAGTTCACAAGGTATTATCCTTGTCAAATACCGTCATGATATTGGGAGATTTCAATTGAGATTGAGTACGAAAAATAATTTATCAAAGAATATTGTAGAGTTTTGTGCCACTACACAAATGAGACAAATCATCGAAGATCCAACCAGAGTAACACCTCGTAGTAAGTCTCTGATAGACTTAATATTTACTTCACACTCAATGAAAATCGTTAAATCAGGCGTGCTGTGTATTGGCTTCAGTGATCACTCTTTGATTTTTTTCATTTATTCAAGGTAAAAGCCGTCCTTTTTCACCAAAGATCACCAAAATTAGATCGTTTCGTTTCTTCGATAAAGAGATGTTTAAGAAAGACTTAAAGGATTGGATTGATTGATTGATTGATTGATTGATTGATTGATTGGATTAATGGACTGGAGATCCTTTTACTCAGGAGACAAATCCGTTCAAGAATTATGGGATATGTTCAAATCTATGTTTAGCTCATAACGAGCAATAAACACGCTCCGATTATCTCAGAAGAAGACAAGGAGGAGTCCCTTGGATAACAGAAAATATATAAAGCTGGCCCGTGAACGTGATTTCTACAGACACAAGTTCAGAAAAACTGATTCCGAGTCTGACTGGCAAAAATGTAAGTTTTATCGAAATAGAGCTAATAATTTGAATAAACGTTTAAAACAAGGTTATTAAAAAGAAGCATTTTCATCGTGTGGCAATGATGTTCATAGAAATTGGAAGATTTTACGGAATCTCTTGTCAAATAAAAGAAGTGAAACAGAGCTCTTAAAGCTCCTCGTCAATGATGAAGTAGTTAATGATGGTAGTACGGTAGTGAATATTCTTAATGAAGCTTTAAAAATAACGTCAAGTCCCCAGATACCAGTGTCAACACTATTATGGAAACTTTCGCTCAAGTAAGCACTGAGTTCCAATTCAAAGAAATATGTGTTGAATTTGTAAAAAATGAACTGCTTGACATTGATTGCAGAACAAGCCATGGGTATTGATGGCCTACACCCAAAACTGTTAAAAAATAATTGTCAGCTGGTCATATTGTATTTGTGAACAGATAACTTTTATATTCAATCGCTTATTACATTCGTCTCAAATTCGGGCAGAATTTTAAAAAGCTCGAATTACACCGGTACATAAAGGTGGAACATATGACATCAATCATTTTCGAGCAGTATCGGTACTTCCCATTTTATCAAAAATTTTAGAGAAAGCAGTACATGAACAGTTGTATACTTATCTAAATGAAAATAAATTATTATCTTCACAACAGTCTGGATTTAGGCCATTACATTCGACCGCAACGTGCGTAACCGATATAGTTGATTTTTTGTTAGAAAATATGAACAGGGGACATCTTACATAGGGCAATGTTTTTGGACTTGAAAAAAGCGTTCGATGTGATTCCCCATAGTAAGATTCTTGAAAAAAATGATATATTATGGTATTTCAAGTCGAGAGTATGATTGGTTCAAATGTTATTTTCATGAAAGATTGCAGTGTGTATCTGTAAATGAATATACAAGTGATTATGTAGATATGAAATAGGGGGTACCCCAGGGGTCCATTCTTGGTCCTCTGATTTTTTTTTTTTTTTTGTATATTAATGATATTTGCAGTTTGAAACTTATCATGCTTCTACTAAATTGTCCTTATATGCGGACGATACTGCAGTGTTTACTAATGGACTCCATTTTTTTACAAATTCAAACAATTCTTCAAATTGATTTTGATTTAATTACACGATGGTTCGAATGTAATGATTTGATATTGCACTCTGAGAAAACTGAAGTAATGTTTTTTGGTCCGAAAAGAAAATTGAGAAATAAAGTACCTGTAATAATGTACAATGATGTTGTATTAGAAACCATTGATACTGTTAAATATTCGGGAGTTATATTAGATTCCCAATTATTGTGGAATGATCATTTACTGCATGTACGTGGAAAGATATCTCGAGCAAAAAAATCTTTTACCCCCAAAAGTGTTGATTAATTTATACTTTGCTTTTATATTGCCACATATTGATTATTGTTGTACGGCATGGGGTAGTTGTTCTAAGACTAATGAGCAAAAATTTCAAAGAATTCAGAATGAATATGCGCGCTTATACTTAATGTTGATTGTTATACTGCTCAGTGCTCTCTGCTCACCACTTTAAACTGGTTCTCGGTTGAAGAAAGAATCAAGTTACAATAATGCATACTCACCTTCAAAATCCGTCATAATCTGGTACCTACTTATGTAAATCCTCTAATCACTTCTTATTCAGCTAATTATTACAAAACACGATACTCTAAGAATTGCACTCTATCAATACCTTACCCGAAAACCGAATATAAAAAACGTTCCTTTTCGTACACCCGTCCGGTAGCTCTCTTTTCAACAAACTTCCCATTGAAGTACAACTGTCTTCGTCACTGGTTATATTCAAAACAAAGTGTTTAAGATTTATCCGCATGCTTTAACTTTTGTCGTCCAATGAATCCAATAAGACCTCATTCTTTTTTATAATGTCACACCCACTAGACTTTTTTCTTTGTTTTGTTTGTGGTTATATACTCTTCCCTTTTCTAAATTGTTAAGGCCTTATTTTTTATGTATACATGTAACAAAAGTGTAGTTAAGTTGATTTTCTTTTTGTTTATGTCATTGATCTGTAATTGTGTGATTCATGTTACTACAAATGTATTTGTTGTTTTATTTTGTGTATATACAGGGCGCCATTGTTAAGCAGTTAGCAAACTGAATGTGCCTACCCTGTATTATTCTTAAAAGAAAACATGAATAAATAAATAAATAATAGATAAATAATTATGATAAAAGGTATTGTTTTAAAAGGTATAAAAAGCGATAGAGGTGGATACCATCTTTGCAGTAATAACCCACAGAATGAGAAATCTAACATTTTCTTTTTAAATTACTGTAGACACAATTATAGACTTTTCAAGGTATATTTTTTTGATCCTCATCCTATGGGGTTCTATTCTTGGACGTAAATGCATCGCAGGTGTTCTTCTTCACATCTAAAGTGGTTAAAGCACTTTTTGAAAAGGAACTCTTCGTATATCTGTATATTTAGACTGCTATGAAAACAACATGAGATTGACACGGTGAAAGTGAATATGATCGCCAAATACATTCTAGTTTTCGAAGTGCAAGGAGCCGGATAGATTTACTAGGTAATAGTAAAAGGTACGGACCCCCCACCCAACACACACACACACACACTTTTTGCACCATACAAAGGAATAAGTAAGGTGTCACCACTTTGGGTACTTTGGTTGCCCCCTTCTTCCCTCCCCCTCCCCCCCCCCCCCCCCCACCAAAAAAAAAAAGAAAAAAAAAGAGGGAGAGAGGGATGAAATCATACACATATCTAGCTCATTTTAGGTGTTTTTATGCGGCATGGTCACAATTTATGGAGATTTTTTTTTTTTTTTTTTAATGGAAGTGTGTAATTACCAACATTAAGTGGAGCATGTTGTTAGTAATTAGAAATAATTGTGCTACTTTCATCAGCTTTGTAGCGATTTTACTGCAAATACACATGTCAGAGGTTTCACAAGTAAATTAATGAATTCTCTTTTAAAATGGATATCCCCATAATTAAATTGGAGGTATTTTATTTTCATAGTACAATGTATGATAAGAATAATAAGTTCACCCCAACGAATCGAAGCACTATTTCAGGTTGTTGTGGCGTGGCGCATTGGCAGGGAATTTCCACCAAAAGTCTACACCAATATATAATAACAAATCAATTTAACACTCTTCGCAACACTTCGTCGATGCACTGATTCACGAGGAATAAAATGATAATGCATTTTCATTGGTACATTCCTGAATTTATTACATCTAATTTTTTACTTTTTTAACATTTCAAGGTTATATAAATATATGTTATATATATATATATATATATATATATATATATATTAACACATGTTTCATAATATGAAGGTATCATTTCTGGATTAATATTCCACTGGTAGATAGCAAGAATAAAATACTTTAGATAGCGAATAAATGAATCTTTTCGTCAAACTGCGTAAAGAAAAAGAAAAAACACATTATGTTCATAATACATATTATATAAACATATAAATATATATATATATGTGCGTGTATATATATGTAACTAACCTTACCCACCACTAAACGACTACAACGTTCTATTTACAAACAATTTGATACTCCGTAATTATCAGTAGCAATAAAAGCCAATATTTGAGTTGTACACTTGAATATGACAAAAATTATAACAGCGTCTAGGCAAACATACAAACTCAAGTGTAACTAAACCTTTTAAAGCAAGAATTAAACAAAAAATAGAATACATCGTGTTTACCATATTCTCTGAAGTCACAAATAATCTTGAGGTATAGTTACCAGTTACAGTGTATATGAACGATTTTTCTAAACATCTTACTTGATTTGGGACAATCACATATGTTGGCCATTCAGTTCTAGCCGGAGTGCTCCATCTTATATACACATTTACTTTCTCAATTTCCCTTAAATGCAATACGTATTCCAATAATTAGCACAAAGGGTAGCAAATTGCTCATAGCGCGATCCAAATTTACTATAACGCATCCGAACGGCATTACACACACACAACACACACACACACACACACACACATATATATATATATATATATATATATATACACTCAGCACAAAAAAAGTAAGTTCCCCCCTAACATTTTTGGATGTATCTCAAAAAGTATATTACGGATTTCAATAATTCAAACGGGAATGGATAGGGAATTTCATTACTCATAACATGAATGGCATATCATTGCCACCAGATATCATTATTGGTGTAAAAAATTGCATTTTATGTCAAAAAGCATGGGAAAAAAAGTTGCACTTCAGGCTACATGAAGCATATTGTATACATTTCCTATGTAAGTTAGCAAATGACCTTTTTAAATTGTGCAATTCTCAGGAATTTCTTCAGGTACAATGTGCGTCCCTATGAAACAGATGCTATGCATATTTTTTAAACAATAGCCTTTTCAATAATTATGAAAATGTTGGTAGAAGCCATGTGATTTGTAATTCAAATCTGGGTTGATCACATTAATGTGCCTATGGTCATTTTGCATCATGCGCTCAAGTTGTAGATCAGTTTGTTGAGGGAAATGGCATCGAAAGTGTGGAGTGGCCTGCAAGATAGCCTGACTGTAATCCAGAAGAGAATCTTTGGGATGTCATTAAGCGGAAAGCGAGCAAGAAGGTGAAACATGACACTTCACTGCAAGAATCTAAGAACATGGGCCAACATTGAGCGGCGCCAAATACAAACTTTAGTTAACAGTATGAGGAAGAGATGCCGGCTGGTAATTGAAGCGGATGGTGGACATATCAATTATCAAATACTTCATTGTATGCTCATGAAAAGAAAGAGATAGAGAAATATGCCATCAACCATGCTTAGATGTCCAGAATCATGAGTGATTGTTTGATTATTTGTGCAAAAGTCATTGCAAATCACTAAAGTGCAACTTTTTTCCATGCACTTTGACATCATTTGCATTTTTTCACACCAATAATGATATCTGGTGGCAATGATTTGCCACTCATGTTATGAGTAATAAAATTCCTTGTCCATTTCCGTTTGAATTATGAAAATCGGTAAAACACTTGTTGAGATATATCCAAAAATGCTAGGGGGAACTTACTTTTTTTGCTGATTGTATTATATATATACATATATAAATATATCTTTTTCGGGGGGAGGGTAGTTGTGTGTGGTGTGAACTATGGTATGGTATGGTACTTCAAAGTATTTCTAAAAGGTGACTCAGGTGTAGGAACATTTCAAAAATGTTAATCAGTATAATATGTCTATATTAATGTTATGTATTGTTGATAAACAAAATGCGAACAATAGTTGAAATAAAACTGATTCTAGTATAAACATAACAATTTTACGGTAGGATGCTTTGATTGTGACAAAACAGACCTACGCATATAATGCATCAAATGTAATAACTCGAATTTTTTTTAATCACTGCTCCCTATAGTAAACAGTGCCTTGAAGCTATTGCCGGTTCTGAGCATACATTCCAAATAATTCTGACTGTATTTTCTCATAGCTTATTCCATTTCATCCTCAAATCTGATTTAAATGCTAAATGCAGCTTTTTCAAATAGATTTGGAAAAATTTTCATGCAGTGCGTTCTGTGACATAGGGTTATTTTGAACTACATATTTACCTTTCAAATGGTCTTTTTGGTTTGTTTTTGTCCATGTGTTTAAAGGGGAAAAATATTATTGTTATTATTATTATTATTATTATTATTATTATTTACATTATTATTATTATTGTTATTTCGGAAGAAAAGTCCTGATCTCATAAAGCAGTTATTTCCTTTAAACTATATGACACTTAATTATGGTATTTCACTGTTACTTCATGTTTCACTTCATGTCGATTAGTAATTATGAAAGATTAAAGGTATTAGCCCACATTTGTAAACCTGCAGCAATTGGTCTCATAGTTAGCATGGAGTTTGGGTATGATTGCAGTAACACCTGTGCAAAATTTCGTTCCAATTAGTCCATTACTTTCATAAAAATAAATGAAAATGCACCGTAATCCGTATGCATGCGTATAACGCTCGCTAGCTCCGGTCCACATACGTGTTACATGTACAATGTACGTATCTATAGCCTGCGCTCGTAATTCGATTTTGGGTCGGGTTCACCCGGTTTGAAAATTGATTTTAAAACGATGATTTTCTCTCTTTTATCGAATGGTACAGACAAAGAGCGACAGGTGAGGTATGTTACTGTCATAACTTGTACTTGAAGTCATATTGGACCTGTTTTAGGCAGTTTTGATTTTCGTGGGTTTGCAAATGTGGGCTAGTACCTTTAAAATAAGGACGTAAATTTTAGAAAATTAAAAAAAAAACTCCAGGACACGTCCAGTGTGTCCCGTAAGACATAGGGGTAGGTAGTGTCTTTACTGATCCTTGATGCAAAGTTTAAACTTTGTCTCCTCTTTATATTTGGTTCCCATTTGGCCCAGAATTGGTAAAGTCAGTACGTCCTCTTGGCTCTTCAGCTTTCTTGTTCTAGATATGAAAAAAAGAAAAGAAAACCACGTGTTAGTAGTAAAGCTACATGAAATCACCTCCTGATACACGTCTTCTTCTTTTTTTTTCAATGCAATTATATTTCCTTTAACAGAGGAAATGCGTAATACAATGTTTGAATTTTGTGCATACGGGTATCTGATGTCGTCCAGCTTGGTTTATAGCATCTTGTGGAACAAAATTAGAAATGGAATTATTACTTTTTAAAATAAAATTGATTTGTTTTTTCACTTTTTTAAATAATGTATTTATATTCAATAAAATATTAATAACATTTAACTGTGTATGGCTACCAAAAATAAATACATTTCTGTGGAAAAAAAGTCAGATTTGATGATATACCTATATTATGTACATACATAATTATACATGTATATATATATATACATATATATATATATAATGTATTTATATATATATGAAGGGTTTGTTTGCAAAAACCGATAAGTCCATTTTTGACGATTTTGAAGTACGATCTCTGTCATAAAGTACAAAATAATACCTTTTAAATGATATATTGGTCACTACATATAAAGGTATATTTTTGAAGTTATGGTCAAAAGAAGTAAAAATTTTCTTATTATTCTCTTTATTTTTCTTGACCTTTAATCGCAAATATCTCTATTTGGCAAATATGGACTTGTCGGTTTTTGCAAACAAACTCTTCATATATTACATGCATTATATCTTAACGTAAGACATTGTTTTGGCATGTTCATACGATTCTCATTGGTGGAGGCTTATGAAGCCAAGGGCTTTGTATGGAAGGATAGCATGTAACAGATAGTGGAGTGACAACATTAAATACCTTTAAGCTCTCCCTGATAGAGAAAAATACTATCAGGAGGAAAATAAGTTCAAGGCCTTGGAGCGCCATCAACGTCAACATAAAAGCCATTCGGAATGCTTTGTTGTCGTAGATCCAGCAGGCTCCTCGTTCGCCTTCGTTCCATTGCCAGTGTAGACAAACTGAGTTGATAATGGCTCCGAAATATATCGGTGCAGGAAAGAAACCTAATAAAGAGAGAAAAAGGAAATCGTAATTCTGGTACTCCTAATCAATAACTGTGCTATTTAAAGTGTTTCTGCGTCAAAAATTGCGAGTAATCGTGTCAAGTTTCTTACTGATAATTTCCCCAGCCAAGTAACAAAGCAAACTAACGTGACGCTACTGACCCATTGAACGTAAAGAAGCGGGGTATGATTATTGTCGTGAATGAATGGACACAGTTGTTGTAGCCATTTAATTTTTAGTTGTGTCATTCGTAAGAGTTAAGAGTGCAGAGCATTTGTTTTGATAAACGTGTGAATGTGTGTGTGTCATGGGCGTAAATCCCGGGGGGGGGGGGGATGGGGGATATATCCCCCCCCCCTGAAATGGAGGAGGGGGGGAATGGCCTGTACAATCATCCCCCCCCCCCCTGAATTTTGATGGAAAAAAATGGAGGAAGCAGAAATGTGATTGTATCAATTTTGGCATATTGCATGACGTTTGTACGCCGGCCTTCAGACAGGTAACAGAGCTGAACAGTATTCTATCTTGTATAGGAAAATGTATACAATATCTCACGCGCTCGCTCGCTCGCGAAGAAAATAACATCGATATACACTGTAAGGTATGGCTCAGACGTCGACAACGTCAAATAGTATAGGCCTACATATAAGCATGCTATGACGCGAGTAACTGGGGACCATCTTCAAAATATGTACGAAAACATACACACAAACAATAGCAAAAACTATATCGCCATAATTGAACCCCCTCCATTTCCCGAATCATTCCTGAGAAACGACAGTGACTGATGACTCAATTAGGGTACATCTATGGGCATACCAAGGGAAGATCAGGGACGTCGAATCTATGGGGGGGGGAGGGGTATTCCCAACGGAAGTGTCTAGACAAATCATTTATCCCCCAAGCTATTCCCGAGATAAGGACAAATTTCGAACTTTCTTAATGGAAAATTGTCCAAATATCGCCAGAACTATGCACCAGATAGTTGTATTGCAATCATAAACATGCAAAAGGTCCGCTATACAGGATCCCTTTCGATAAACTTTTGTACACCTTTGACATAGGCGTAGTATATATATCCCTAATCAAAGAGTGTGCAGCAGATCTTTCACTTAACAAAAGCAACCTAATATGTAGAGGCGTCGATGGGGGGGGGGTGATGGTTCCCAAATAAAAGTGGGACAAACAAAAGCGAAAAATATAGCTACAAACGGCAGTTTTTGGAGAGTAAAATTCTAAAATTTTAAAGCTCGCTCGCTCCGCTCGCTCGCATTTAACCGCTATGCCATTCTCCTGATGTTGCTGCCAGTGATTGACAGCAGGTACGCCCGGTGCGCCCCCCCCCCTTTAATTTCCAAAACGAAAAATATAGCTACAAACGACAGTTTTTATGACTGAAAAATGTCAAAATTTTCAAGCTCACTCGGTAGCTGCACCCGGTGTGCCCCCTTAATTTCCAAAGCGAAAAAATACAGCCACAAACGGCAGTCTTTGGACTGTAAAATGTCAACACTTTGAAGCTCGCCCGCTTCGCTCGCTCGCATTTAACCGCTATGCCATTCTCCTGATGTTGCTGCCAGTGCTTGACAGCAGTTGCGCCTGGTGCGGCCCCCCTTAATTTCCAAGCGAAAAAGTATAGCTACAAACAGCAGTTTTTAGACTGTAAAATGTCAAAATTTTCAAGCTCGCTCGCTCCGCTCGCTCGCATGTAATCGCTATGCCATTCTCCTGATGTTGCTGCCAGTGATTGACAGCAGGTGCGCCCCCTTAATTTCCAAAGCGAAAAATATAGCTACAAACGGCAGTTTTGGGACTGTCAAAATGTCAAAATTTTCAAGCTCGCTCGCTTCGCTCGCTCGCATTTAACCATTATTCCATTCTCCTGAATGTTGCTGCCAGTAATTGCCAACAGTTTTCGCCCGGTACGCCCCCCTTAATTTCCAAAGCGAAAAAATACAGCCACAAAGAACAGTTGGGGGGACTGTAAAATATCAACATTTTCAAGTTCACTTCGCTCCGCTCGCTCGCATTTAACCGCTATGCCATTCTCCTGATGTTGCTGCCAGTGCTTGACAGCAGTTGCGCCTGGTGCGACCCCCCTTAATTTCCAAAGCGAAAAAGTATAGCTACAAACGGCAGTTTTTAGACTGTAAAATGTCAAAATTTTCAAGCTCGCTCGCTCCGCTCGCTCGCATGTAATCGCTATGCCATTCTCCTGATGTTGCTGCCAGTGATTGACAGCAGTTGCGCCCGGTGTGCCCCCCCCCCCACCTTAATTTCCAAAGCGAAGAATATAGCTACAAACGGCAGTGGACTTAAAAATGTCAAAATTTTCCATGCAAAAAGATTTCACCGTGGGCGGGGGAAACCCCCCTACCAAACCCTTGCCCCCCCCCCCCTCGCTTGATTCGTTCCCCCACATAACCGCTCCTCCTAAGATCAAATCCTCCTGTCTATAGGGCCGATGATAGGCCCCATTATTCAGTAGGCCTTCACAGTGATGTCGCACAGGCGGAGCAAGAGCCGAAATACCACGATTTTGTCATTCAATAATATATTGTGAATATTTCATTTTCTTATTTTTTTTTAAAGAAAAGAAAACAAAATTTTCACCAAAAGTCAGCACCAGATCGCTGAATTTCAGGTCTGAGAATGCAAAATCTTCCTCGTGTGGGAGAGGGATACCCCCCCCCCCCCATACACACCCTGCCCCCGTTCGGTCGTTCCGCTCCCTCTCACAGATATTTAAAAAAAAAAATGTTTTCATACTTTTAAGGTCTGATTTTCCGCCGGAAGTCGTCTGACAAGCAAAAAAAAAAAGCAACAAGAACAAAAAGTCTTCATGTTGTTGCTGCCACTTTTCTCCCACTTTATATTTCATGGAAAAGAGTGGGACATCCGATCCCTGTAAAGTGTGTGTGTGTGTGCGGGGGGGGGGGCACCAAGCTTGTCTTCCCCCCCCCCCCCCCAAAGGCTGCGCCGGTCCGGTTATGGGCTTGTAATCGTGGTGATGGTGACCATCCCCCCCCCCCCCACCACCCACTCCTCAGTACTGATTTACGCCGTTGGTGTGTGTGTGTGTAGGTTGGTGGACGAGCAAGAGGTACATTGTGGGAGTTCCATCTTATGTTTTTCTTCATGTAGTCAGACTCTATTGGGCTAACAATGACTTTATGGGAGCATAAATTATGTCTATGGGAGAAAACAACGGGGTACACACTAATACCCCTTGTTGGGACGTTTGTGTGTGCGCGCGTGCCGGTTTGTGTGTTTGATTTGGTTTATAGTGACCTCGTCTACATTCACTATGTCTATATTACAATTGGTCTACTTGCATATCGTCTATTACCGATTCGTCTAATACCCATTTGGTCTACAACTCGTTTTGTCCAGTACCCATTGTCTAATAGTCACTTTGCCCACTACCCGTACTGTCTAATACCCAACTCGTCTAAGGAGCATTTCGTCTACAGAACAATTGATCTAATAGCTAAATCGTCTACACTCACAATGTCTATTTGCCATGCCGTCTAATATCTATTTTGTTTACTACTAGTTAGTCTACTTCCACCTCGTCTACAAGTCATTTAGTCTACATTCACTTTGTCTAGTTATCATATCGTCCAACCCTTAGTTTGTCCATACCCAATATGGTCTATACCCATCTGGTCTACTCCCAACTCGTCTACTCCCAATTGGTCTACTTCTACTCCCAACTGGTCTACTCCCAACTGGTCTACTCCCAATTGGTCTACTCCCAATTGGTCTACTCCCAATTGGTCTACTCCCAATTGGTCTACTCCCAACTGGTCTACTCCCAATTGGTCTACTCCCAACTTGTCTACTCCCAATTGGTCTCGTCTATTTGGTGTACTCCCAACTGATATAGTCTTGCTCTCAACAATTTACCCAAACTGATCATTTCCATCTGGTCATGCTTATAATGAATATACCACTTTGTCTAGAGTCCAGTCCGTCTCACTGTCATGAACTATTCATATTAAACCCTGCCCTTCATTAGCACAAAAATCAATATTAGACTATTCTAGTTGTTAATTATTCCACACATGCTGAATATAAAGACATACTAATCAATGGTGAGACATGACTATCCAGTCTACATTCTGGCCGTAAAATAACTAAATAATGATAAACTAGCTCAGTTACAATCCTCCATCACAAACGAATTGTCAGTCATACGAAACAGAATTACATTTCGACCGACCACCCCAGTCCACCCGTACCTCCGTGCGCATGCATGCAGCGATCTTGGTGGGATCCCGAATGAGGAATTATCGAGTATTTTGATCTTCATTGCGTTTGGTATACACTAGTGAAGGTACTAACGATCCGCGCGATGTGGGCGTGTAGTTGGATGGATTGACACCGGATGCTCGCGTATACTAGTACTGTGTTCCGTTTGTGTGTGTGTGAGTGTGTGTGTGTGTGTGTGTGTGTTTACGTTTACATGTATGTAGTGCTGGGATGACCATTGTGGTTACAGTAACTGTGAGAGAGATGCAGTAGGTTGTTGTTCAGTGGCCGTGGTGACCTCTTTGTTTCGCATTGTACACAAAAATTGAATCCAGATTCCACATGGTATGGCGCTAGTCACATTTTACTTTTTCTTTGAATATCAAGTTTTAATGCATTTAAATCATGTGTTTACAAATGTTATTGTGAACTTGATTTTGATCAATTTTCAAAGATATGCTGAACAGATTTGAATACTGGGTGGCGGGGCACCTTTGAGCTTATTTAGGGTTCCTCGCGAAACGTGTATTGAGTACATTGCAGGCAAGTAAATTATTCATCTTAGTAGTAGCTATATATTGTACGTGAATCATATTTTTGTGTATATGTTTCAACATTTTTTAGTGCATTTAACCGTTTACATACATCAGTACGTGGCAGACAGAATATATATATATATAAAAATCACTTGAAGCGTAACATGCAACAACGTGAAGAAGTTAATCTCCAAATGGACATCTTGTGCAGGGTATAGATATGTACATGTGTGCCCCTTTGATACTGCTGCTCCTGAAAATAATTATTGCTATATATTCATATGTTTTGATGGAATTTCTCCGACCCCTATATACCCTACCTCTCTTAATCATGGGCATTGCCACCTGCAAACTGGCACCATTAGGCAAACTTCCCCATTTGCTCCAAAAAATATGTTGTCAAACATCAATGATAATGTACTTCTAAAGTGTTCCTTTTCATTTTTACCATACCTATGATTGTGTATCAAAGTTGAATGGATGGAGTGTTGAAGTTTGGACATATAAATGCTTATTTAGGGTTCCTCGCGAAACGTGTATTGAGTACATTGTAGGCAAGTAAATTATTCATCTTAGTAGTAGCTATATATTGTGCATGAGTCATATTTTTGTGTATATGTTTCAACCTTTTTTTGTGCATTTAACCGTTTACATACGTCAGTACGAGGCAGACAGAATAAAGAATACTGATAATGTACTTCTAATGTGTTCCTTTTCGTTTTTACCATACTTATGATTGTGTATCAAAGTTGAATGGATGGAGTGTTAAAGTTTGGACATGTAAATGCTGCATGATTGCTTCTGATATAAATTACACATCCACCACAAAAATAACACAGCAAGTTTTTCACACTGTGACATTATCTTTTTTCCTAAAAATTGTCATAATTAGAATATTAAAATTTAAACCAAATGGGGCAACAAGAGTGTTCAACCTATTTCACTGGGAAAAAAGAAACTGGATGAAGTAGACTTCAATAACAAAAAAAAAAATATATATAAATATATATATATATATATATAACTAGTAGTAGACCAGTTGGGAGTAGTCTAGTTGGCAGTAGACGAGTTGGCAGTAGACGAGTTGGGTGTAGACCAGTTGGGTGTAGACCACTTGGGTGTAGACGAGTTGGGAGTAGACCACTTGGGTGTAGACGAGTTGGGAGTAGACAAATTGGGAGTAGACCAATTGGGTGTAGACCAGTTGGGAGTAGACCAATTGGGAGTAGACCAGTTGGCAGTAGACCAGTTGGGAGTAGACGGACTGGTTATTAGACTAATTGACTATTAGACAAGGTGGTTGTAGACCAATTGGCTATTAGACAAAATGAGTTGTAGACTATTTTATTCATAGACCTAATGATTAATAGACGAAATGGCCAATAGACATAATGGGTGTTAGACGAAATGTGACTTAGACAAATTGGACATTAATGGCTAGTAGACGAAATGACAATATTAGACTAATTGGCATATAGACAAAATGGTTGGTAGACGAGTTGGTAGTAGACGAAGTGAGTTTAGACGAGATGGCATTAGACTAGGTGGACAGTGGACAGGGTGGTTGTAGACGAGGTGCCAGTTTACCTTTGATTTCGAATGTCACCTTGAAAACTTTGATTTTAAAGTGAAATTGCTTATTTTTCGACGAGCCGTGGATAGAAAAATGCAATGCCTCATCATTTCAAAACTGATATTCATAATACGTTTACGTTAGGAGAGTGGTGGAATGCTGATTTGAATATTTCATACCAAAATGAAACTTAAATTAGAAAAGTTATTGCATTTAAAATTCTACGGTTTCACCGATTACACGCAAATTGAAAGATAATTCAGTACCTCATAACTCTCCAACTTACTTCATTTGACCATACAATGTGATTTCAGTTTTTTTTTTTTTACCTTAATAATCTAGCAACTACAACCACTTTCCAAGTAACCGCATCGTCGCTAGGTTCTTAGAAAGCTGAAATGAATTTGTGTGAAAAATATATTTCACCAAGTTCTTATCAAGTTTAAGCTAAAAGATAGTATTTAACTATTTGTAAAAGGTTCATTAGGAGGTCTGTGAAGTAATGAAATCATCACCGTTGGAAGCGTTAGTATTAAACTACAAATTAATATTACTGCTTTGTCTTTGTGTCAGTATGGTAATTTCTGTAATTGCACTATTACAGATGGCCTTGATGAAACGTGAACCATTTTAGAGAAACCATAATGGTTGCAAATTTCGAGCTACATGGCTCCCAAAGTCCTCTATTCGGAAAGTGTAACAGTTAATACTGAATATCTTCATGAATGTTATGTTGGGCTTTTAATGTATAAATGATCAACCTTCAGTGATGGAAAGCTTATCTAAAACAAACAATCAACTGCATGCATATTCTGCTAGATAAACAAATCTGCAACAAATTCTTAAAATGATTACGAATATCGGAAAACGCTCTGAAATGGCCCAAAGCTATGAGTTTCCGAGAGTCTTAGTCTTAAACAATTATGAGCTTCTTATTCATTTCAACGTAAACTAAATTTACTTTTTTTCTCTAAAAACAACAGGGGAAGTGACAAAACTTAATTATGATGCCATTTGTGATTTTTTGTTATTTTTACCCATCTACACAAATGTAACTTCATTACCACATTTTGATGCTGGAGGACAAGACCTCGTTTCTTCAAAATGTCAAATGTTCAGAAGAGCCAAAAAACATGGCGGCCAAAGCACTACAGCGAATGCAATAGCATTTCCTTTGACATGCCATGGTGGCTTCATTTTTGGAGTAAGACAGCGTGTTTGGATTTGGCCATGCAGGACATCACTTATCTCATTATTTGACCATTAATCCAAAAAAGTCCTTTTCACCAAAAATTCAGATACAAGGTTTTGTCCCACAGCGACAATTTGCTAAAACTACCTGTGTAGGAATACTATGTATAGAAGAAGAGAGGTCTGGCTACAGAAGAGGTCAAATCTATCGGCCTGTTTGGTCCCTTTTTTTTTTTTTTTTTTTGCTCGTTTGTTTGTTTGTTTGTTTGTTTGTTTGCTTATTACAAGTTACAATATTAGATATGTTTTCCACGTTTTGATTATCAAGTAAAAAGAATGATAGATTTGTATGTTTCTCCAGATATGTATCTCCAGATTTTATGGTGACAGATCATGTATAATTTCCGCAAGATACAAATATAAAAGGTTTTGACCTATGCACAATACAGATTTTGCATTGCCTGAATGGCGTATAAACAAAAAATAATCTTATAAAATGATTCGATAACATGGTATTAAGAATGGATGCGTGCAAAATATAAGAGTACTAGTAAACGAGCATGTGATTCCAATGACACAAAATACAGATTGGATTTTTTCCCCTCTAAACTCATAGGATATATAATATTTAGGATCAAAATTTGCTATATTTGGGTTGCTTTAATAATTAAATAAAGGTTTAACAATTATAATGTACCGAGTCTACGATGTTGCATTCATGGTTAAACGTTTCTATATTTAGGGTCGACTATTATTATTTCAAATTCTAAAAGTTATCACATTTTAATGTTGTCTGCAGTGATTACATTTAGGGTTGATTTTGCGCTTAGTGTTGTTGTTACATTAAGGGCTGATACACGTTTCCTATTCTTTGCCATTCCTATCAATCCCCGAGTATGAGCACAAAATAGGTACAAATGTACCAAGTGAACCAATGAATTGGACTATGCACACATTTTGGCTTCATTTTTTTTTAACAGTTTCTTGTTTCTTGAAATCTCTTTTCAGCTGAATTTCAGCTGAATGATTTATCAAATTTTTATAGTATATATCTGCATGGCGTTCCTCTCTGTTTTTGCATGTGATATGCCCATGGATTGTTCTCCCATGAAGGTGGATTTTCGTATTTCTGTGATCAATTTCCCTAGTCCACCTATACTACTCTCCGTCTGTCTGTCCCCCTCCCTCTCTCTCTCTCTCTCTCTCTCTCTCTTTCGAGAGCCTTATCTTAATACGAACTTAAGATCAATGCATAGGCATGTAGATTCGATTTCGATCCCGAATTATGTCATATATTTTTAGTCATATAACTTAAGATCGTATCTATTGGTTTGTATAATATGTTTACTAAAAAAAAAATAGTTATATAGGTTTACGTAGTATAATGGGTAAGTCATCAATATTAATGTTCATGACTACATTTTGTGTCATAGTTACAAAACAAAAATTATTTCAATTTAACCTCCTGATTATATACCTTTTCATTGAAGTCAACTTGAGTGTAGTTTAAAATTGTTCTGTATCATTAAACGAAAACAGGCTGGCATTAATAAAGATTTGCTATTTATCAACTTTTTCCCTATCAATCTTGATGTAGCAAGAATGCAATATTAGCATAAACTCAGAGAACAGCTCCATAAACGTGGAATTCTCCATTATTGCTCTTATATCTCTGAGAGGCATGACATGTATACCTAGTATTTTTGCCATCACTGTGCGAAGGCCAAGCGCCATGGATCTGTCATCTTCCTCCACGCACCTGTAAAGTGGTAACGAATTGTATGGAAACAAACGTATACGAAATCGTGTTTTTGTTGCAATATAGAGATTAGACTTTATATCTGGGTGAAAATAACGTCAGCTTGTCGAAATATACTACACGATGGTGGATTATAATTATTAGCACAACAAAATGAAAGCGGTTACATTTCATTGAAACGGTTCTGATTACAAAAAAAAAAAATAGATTATTCGAAATGATCCAGATTTTGTCATTGTAGAAATAGACTTCATGAAAATCTCTGAATGTTGCAACTAAAGACCCAGAGAAAAATTAGTAGTAAAGTTTGTCTATCTGCATCGGTAATCATCCTTTTCACGAATCATTTTTATGTCGAGTAATGTTAAACAGTGTAAAATAAAAAAGTTCAGCATCGCCATTTGAAAAAGAATTTTCTTGATATTTTGTTATGGTATCTACCTTAGTCCCACATACATCCCCGGATTCTGCGTAGCGCACTGGAGAAAGAAGAGAGCTGTAACAAGCACACACATTGAGAGATACGCGGGACATGCCTTTGGGCATGGTCCAGAAGTAGCGTCCACCTCGGGTACAGTTCGGTTGATGATTATTCCCTGGCTCTTAACGCATTGACATTGTGTGTAGTTGTACAGTTGGAACTGAAGTTTGGAGAGATCAACAACATAACAATCAGGTTTTGACGGAGTTCTGAAGCTGGCAGTAATGAGTTCGCAACTGAAAAGGCCTGAGACATTGATTCGTTATAGCATAACTAACAAAATTCGTAATTGTATAGCAGTTGCGTTTCATTGTACAAGGATTTTCTTTTAAAGAGGCATCGTAGACGATTTTCATAATTTTACATCATGTAGTATATAAATCAACAGATCCATGTATACATTTACACCACCGGAGGAACAACAATGAAGAGATTATAAGATAAAGCTGAAATTAAACATGCTCTAGCAACACATTAGGTCCGTGATAAATGCCAACTTTCAAAGCAGTAACGTTATCCCTTAAATAATTACTAGACTTGAAAATGAAGAGTGTGCAAAGGATTATTAATAAATGAAAGGGCGCCTCTAAGACTTACCTGGTCTCACTACTCTACAAAAAAAAGGGGGGGGGATTGTAGAAAAGCTGCTGAAAATGAACTGTCCTATTCATTTTTCCCCCAAACTTAAGAATAATGTAGAAGAAGGGTTGCTCTTTCAGAAAATATGAACAACTAAATATTGACTCGGTTGACCTGTTTCACCTTTTTTGAGTCCTCACGTGAAATCAATGGTCGTGACTTTTTGTTCGTTTTGTGATGTACGGTCACAATTGCATATACAAAAAAGTAGAATGTGACTTCATATTCAAGCAAAATTAATTCAGATCATTTTTTTTTTATAATCACAAAAAACATAGTTTAAGGAAAGTCAAACTCAAAGTCAAACTCTACTACTGAATTGCATCAAAGAAAAAATATGAAAGAGCATTCAGTCCCCTCGTGAGTGTTATGAACATTGACATTCCAAAACTTTCTTCTTTATATTCAATTGTGCTGGAATCTGTTTTCTATTTCTTCGGCTGGTTTAATATTGTCGGTAAGAGCTCATTTGAATAAAGCATTTAACCGAATTTGAAACATTTCATTTTACTATTTAGCGCAAAGAGCATTTAAGTGCAGACCCGATAGTGGTTTATCGTCTGCACACAGGTTCCCTAAAAACAAGGGCATGATACCGACCCCTCGTGGTTCCTACTTGTAAAACGTGACTAAACAGGAACAGGGAACTAATGAATTATCATGTTGTATAATATAAATCAGAACCCTGTTTTCACGCGTAGGTACTACATGTACATGATTATTGTTCATTCCACGTGATGCAGTCATATCCATCACAATATTGGTTTCTTCATGGCGAAAGTTCTGTACTATAAAATCTTATCCAACATTTATGCTGATAAAAATGAAGAGTTTGTTCGCAAAGAGCGATAAGTCCATATTTGTCAAATGGAGATATTTGCGATTAAAGGTCAAGAAAAATAAAGAGAACAATATGAAATTTTTTGCTTCTTTTGAACATAACTTCAAAAATGTACCTTTATATGTATTGACCAATATATCCTTTAAAAAGTATTATTTTGTACTTTATAACAAAGACCGTACTTCCAAAATGGACTTATCGGTTTTTGCGAACAAACTCTTCAAATGTACTTCAGTGTTGTGCGTGGATTACCAAATTGATAGCTAAATTCACTGACATTCATAGTTTCAAGTAAGACACTGCTGGGGTGTCTATTTCAACAGTTCAAGAGATGCCAGAGTGTGGAGTCGTGAATCGAAGTCACAACACTTCAGGACATCGCAACGGCTACAAAGAAGTCACACTCTTTAAACCACGAAATATACATGCTTGATATCACATTCAACATTGGGGAAAAATATTCCCGAACTCTACACTAATTCCTCTTATTATTCCTTAGTGTAAAATCTCCAACACTCGTAAACAAATTATCTGAGTGAATTTCTCGCTTATCCATCATACAATATTCGAAGTTGTCGTTTTTGTTTTTGTTTTTTTTTTTTGTTTTTTTTTTTTTTTTTTGGGGGGGGGTGAGTCAATATGGTCATGGTCATAAAGAGTCCAACAATACGTGACCAATATTTGATGCTTTCAAGTTAGAAAAGAAAAAAGCCACTTACTTGATCAGATGATGTTTCATTGACCGACAAATCAACATTAAGACATCCGGCGTGGCATGGTGTGATATAGGTTACTCCGTTTGATCCACATACAGGCTGAAAGGTGGACGTATCACACGAACACTCGGCGTTGCATGCATTGCTGTAAAGTAATTAAATATGATATGTAGGCCCTACATGGTATGTATGCAAATAATCTGTACTTATCAATGAAACGTTAAGCATTAAATAGATGTAGGATATCAACGAAGGACTTTTTTTTTCTTTGTCCTGATCCCATCTCAGCATTGCTTACTAAGTAAATGCATGTAATTGAATGGTAGGTAGTGACTCATGTTTTGCCTTCCTTGATGTAAAGATCTCAGCAGGATGGACAGTTATGACTAAAACAATTTATAACATACTGCTCTTAGTCCTCAATGCTCAGTAGTTTTGTTCTAGTAAATTTCAAATTGGCGCACCTTATCACCCGGAAATAGCCGTAGACAAAAATCCAAGCACATATTTCGGGAAAGACAGACGATTGTGTCTCGCAGCGGCTGGGGCTATACTCACCTGACTGATATCTCAAAAGCTCCATCGTACGTTTCCGTCACCCCGGCAACAGAGATATTGTCACATCCGAGAAATAAACCAACCGGGTAAAGTAGCAACCCTATGGCTGTCCCAATTACAGCGAAGAGAGCGCACTGTTTGGAATTAAGTTTGTACCTCCGACACACGTAGCCTGAAAACACTTGACTGAGAATCATTGCCGGACCAACTATGATAGCTAACGCAAAAAGAATAAGCAAAGTCGAATCAAAACAAGAAAAGTTGTAAAAGACATAGGACAGGGCTCGACACTAACGGTGGCCCGGCGGCCCGGGGCCACCAAAAACGCACGTCGGGCCACGAACATTTCAGAAATGAATAATTTGGTGGCCTGATCGGGCCACTAGAAAAGATCGAATGTTTGCCTTTGGGCCACCAAAAATAAAAGTAAGAGTGGAGCCCTGCATAGGGTATAATGACTTCATGTTACCCTTTAAAAATGAATAATCATAGTGACACGTACGTTATCTTGTCACCTTATTTTACAGTTTAAAAACATAGTCATCTCTTCTTTGATATTAACATCATACCAGAACTCGACACTATAGCTTTTATCTTTGGTGGCTCAATTTAGGCCGCCTGATTATTATTTCATTGCTGGTGGCTCGAAAATGAAATTTGGTGGTCCGAAAGAAAGAAGACATAAATGATTGAAAAAAAAAAAAAAAAAACATCAAAATAATGCAATAAACCATGATAGTCATGTCAAAATTAACCGGCAGGTAAAAGAATATGCTTCATAAGCCACGTACTGATTCTTTAACAATGTTTAGAGTAAGAAAGAAAAAAGTAACAAAAATATATGATCTAACAAAGATTGAAACAACCATGAAAGGTATCATAAACCAATGAAAATGAGCAGAAATATAAAAACATGTTTCAAGTATAGCACCGACTTGGCATTAATGAATTGAGGCACAAAGCTTATTTCTCTGTGACCACGATGACCACAATGATTCACGAAATAATATCGTCGTGATTGTAGGGCCATACTAGTCACTTCTTTTTTTTCAGATGAATAAAATTTGAAACGGGTCAGCCTAATCAATCTCGAGTTTTTAATATTTTCTGACAGAACTATTCTTGTTCTACATTATTTCTAAGTTTCAGATCATAAAATGAAAGGGAAAGTGAGTTTTCAGCAGTTTTCATACATTTTGTTGTTGTTGTTGAAGAGTAGTGTGATCAGAATAAAGGTAATTTTCATTTCTTAAAATCCCTTCACATATTCTTTCTTTTCGACTCTGATAACTTTTGAAAGGATAATGCGTTACGCTGCTTTGAAAGTTGTTATTAGTTATGCAAATTGAGCATGAGGAATTTCAGCTTAATTGGACAACCCCTTCATTGTTGTTCCTGTGGAGATAATTACAGCCCTTTTTTTTTTCGTCCCATTCATTGCACAGCTGCAGCACGATTTGATAAGACTAAACGTTGGAATAGACCCTGTACTTTATTGGCTCTTTTCTCAGTAAACACTTTTACAGAGTAGAGCATTATGTGTTTTCTTTTCAATATCAAGATCGGTTAGGAGAATCCATTGAATTGAGTTATACATCATTTTAAAGAACTTTGTCTCTCAGAAACTGCCGTTAACTAAAAATCCATGTCGAGTGACTTTTTTTTGGCCGAATTTGGCCACAAAATAAACTGGTTAACTTAATATGGGTATAGTGAAGACAAGCGATGATCTGGGACCCCTTGTCGCGGCAGATAGCTGAAATGCATGCAGTTATCAAGCATTGTGCCGTGAGTAACCATCCCCCCTCATACACACACACACACACACATACATGGTATTGTTCCACCAAAACGCATATCATTTTTTTAATATGTATAATAGTAGCCAAAACTCTATTTCGGATAGACCCAGGACAACGGACCACAGGTAAAGCAAAGCCTAGCTTGTATGAAGCCATGCATTTAGTCTTATAACAGTCTGTTCTAATGACTGCTTGTGGTTTTTTATCTGCTTCTTTGTGCACTTCATTTTGCGTTTATCTTTTGTCTATATTGGTTGTGTATGGTCAAATTTTCTTACCTGTAGTTGTGGAAGCCGTAGCAGGACTCACAGCATACTGTACCTGGATAAACTTGACACTGAAGGATCCATAAATTCCAAGTATAGATGAGAAGGCGGCTCCGTAGAAAGCGATCGCCATGTTGGTAGGGTTCAGGAAGAGACGCCTGAGACATAGCAGTGGACCTACGGTTGTACAGCGAAAAAAAAGAATCGATATCAACATACCGGTGTATGGCACTACTGGTATACTATACACGAAGTTCTTATCCCACTGACCTACTGTGTATGTGACGCGAAGCAACTCTCTAAAATATACTTTACTTTACTAAAAACTCACTGCTTATATTGCTGCAACATCGTATCTGGGCAGTTACCCCCTACGACAACTACTCCTGATAACTACAATCAGGATACCTATTCCCTGGATATCTGCACCCCCTCCCCATAACTACCCCCTCCCCCCCCCCCCCCCCACACTATCCCCTGCTGTTGATACTTTAATCTTTTCCTTTTATTCGGTGAAAAACAAACAGACAATAAGAAGATAGCAAATGGAATGAGTCTTATTTTAACGAGGGGTAGAATAGTTGATTGTCAAAGCAGGTAATCCGTTGTGCTAATTATACTAGTGATTAATGCCCATTGATGCAGCAGGGTAGTTTTGAAATGAGTGTTACGGTATAAACAGTAAAACTGCATCGAAGAAACGCCTGAGCACAATCTGGTGGCAGTAATAGGCATTGTCAAAATAGATACAGTAATCATTCTATAATTTATGAAATGAATTTGAAATATATAGGCAGACATGATAATCTTTTTAGCTGCGACAACACGATTACTCCATGTCCTTTCTTTCGTAGGCAGAACTGAGCCTGAGTAGATGTGGGGGGGTGCTTTACAGGATTAATGGATTAAAAACCCGGATGTTAGTTATCCAGGGAGTAAGTGCCCTAGAGCAATTGTCCTATATGGGTGACTTTCCTCGTGGTATCTACTCGGGGGTTGATGTCGGAGGGGGGAGGGTTTAGTTGCCCTATGGGGTAAGTTACTGTGAAGTTATTTAAGCCCTAGGGCAAGTTGTCGGGGGGAATTATCATAGGGGGATTACCCTGGAGGATATTTGTCCGGATCCTTGTATGATGTAGTTATTCTAGGTAATTATCGTGGGGTAGTTATCGGAGGCAGGCTGTAGTTATCGGGGATGGGGATAGTTATTCGAGGGTAGTTATCCGGAGGAGATCTGGTCTGGAGATCTGGTTCTCCGGGGATAAGAGGAAGCATAAAGACGGCGTGGCATATTGTTAGGAAAGAAATTTCCAGCAGTGTCATCAGCTGCACCCCAATCTCCAGCAGGCTGATCTCCATTCGCATCTCAGCCAGACCACACAAACTGACTATTATCCAAGCCTATGCTCCAACTTCAGGTCATGATGATGAGGAAGTGGAGGAATTCTATGACCAGCTGGAGGCCACAATAGCAAAAGTCCTTAAAAAAATACCTTATGATAGTTCAGGGAGACTGGAATGCCAACGTAGGCCCAGATGCATACGAAAACTGGGCAGGGACAGTCGGGAGATTTGGCATGGGAGATACTAATGACAGAGGCATAAGGCTACAGGAATTTGCCAAAAGTCACTACCTTACCCTGGCCAACACTCTGCACCCCCACAAATGGTACAGAACTGTAACCTGGCACTCACCAAATGGTCAAGTGCACAACCAGATAGACTTCATTCTGGTACCACAACGCTTCAAGTCCAGTGTTAACAAAGCAAACACGAGGACCTTCCCAGGTGCTGACATTGGCAGTGACCGCGACCTTGTGCTTACAACTATAAAGCTGAAGCTGAATTCGAAGTATCAAAAGAATAGCCCTCGCATTCGCTTCGATCTTAAGAAACTTCAAGACCAAGAGGTTGTGGAAATATTCAAAGTTCAAGTTGGAGGAAAGTTTGCAGTGCTCAGTGTACTCGACAATGACATAGACACTCTTGCTGGTAATATTAAGGAAGTGTTACTGACAACGGCTGACGAAGTGCTGGGGAAGCAGCAAAAGAGATCCAAACCTTTGGTCACGACGGAAGTGCTTGACCTCTGTGACAAGAGACGAGAGCTGAGGCATGCAAAACACACCAGTGATGAGGCAAGAATACAGTACCGAGAGATGAATAGGGAGGTCAGGAAGAAAATGAAAGGTGCCAAGGAGAACTGGATTGAAGCCCAGTGCAAAGTCATAGACAAAGGACTGACTGCAGGAAACATCAAGGAGGCTTACAACACTCTTAAGACCCTGACCAAGACCAGCCAGCCAAAGTCTCCTGTCATAGATGATAAAGATGGTAACCTCCTGACAAACATCGAAGAAATCTTGAAAATATGGACTGAGTACTGAAGTGACCTCTACAACTATCAGCTTCAACTAGACAACAGTATTCAGGCAGACACACAGGTTAAAGATGATGAGGAAGATGAGCCCTCTGTGATAAAAGAAGAGGTAGAAAAGGCAATCCTCAGTTTGAAACAAAGGAAGTCACCGGGAGTGGATAACGTCCCCACTGAGCTCTTAAAGTGCGGAGGAGAAGCCACAGTTCAGGCCCTCATAGCACTTTGTCAGAAGATATGGGAGGAGAAAAGATGGCCAAGAGAATGGACCCAGTCCCTGATCATTCTACTACCAAAGAAGGGTAACCCAAGGCAGTGTTAAAATCACAGGACCATAAGCATCATTAGCCACCCCAGCAAGGTAATGCTCAGAGTATCCTCAACCGACTGACTACCAAAGCGGATGAGCTGTTGGCAGAAGAACAGGCAGGATTCACAGCTGGCGGGAGCACAGTGGAACAGATCTTTAACTGCAGAGTGCTGTTCGAAAAGCATCTACAACACCAGCGAGACCTCTTCCACAATTTCATCGATTTCAAAAAGGCTTCCGATAGAGTGTGGCACGATGGCCTATGGAAGATCATGAGAGATTGTGGCATAGACGAACAACTGGTGCAAGTTATTCCAGTTTGTATTCAGGCTCTCTATGCCAACTCTATCAGTTCAGTGCTTTTGAACGGCCAGTTGGGAGAGTTCTTCAAGGCAACAGTTGGCGTGAGGCAGGGGTGTTTACTATCTCCTGTCTTATTCAATCTGTTCCTGGAGAAGATCATGCAGGAAACTCCACAGAACCACCATACTTCAATCTCAATTGGTGGCAGACCCGTCGGTAATCTTCGATTCGCAGACGACATCGACCTCATGGGGGGGGGGGGGGGCACCAACAGAGAATTACAGGAACTCACCAACAGACTGGTGGACAGAGCAGAGGCATATGGCATGGAAGTGAGCACAGTAAAGTCCAAAGTGATGGTCAATTGCCCAAACAACATCAATGCAAACATCACTATTAATGGAGAGACCTTAGACGAGGTAACAAGTTTCAAATACCTGGGATCAACTATCTACAAGGACGGCACCTGTACGGTGGAAATTCTAACCAGGATAGCCACAGCAACAGCAGCGATGGCTAGACTCAACAGAATATGGAAGAGCAACATATGCTTCAACACAAAGTACATGCTATTCAGGTCTCTCGTCACCTCCATTCTCCTCTATGGCTGCGAGACTTGGACAATGCTGGCCGAATCAAAAAAGCAAATCCAAGCTTTTGAGAGCAAATGCCTGAGGAGACTGCTTGGCATCCACTACTGGGAACGCAAAACCAACGAGTTTGTCCGAAACAAGGTCACCAGCCTTGTGGGGCCTCAAGTGACTCTCCTACAACCGGTCAAGAGACGCAAGCTGGCCTGGTTTGGTCATGTTACTCGACATGACTGCCTCTCAAAGACTGTGATGCAGGGCACTGTAGAAGGTGGACGCTGCCGCGGCCGACAGAGAAAGAGCTGGTTGGACAATGAGAAGGAATGGACAGCTATACCCTTGGCAGACCTCCTCACAGCAGCCCAAGAGAGAACCGGATGGAAACGGTCGACCGCTTAATATTCCTCGTGCCCCCCCCCCCATGATTGCAGAGGTCGAGGGATAAGTAAGTAAGTAAGTAAGTAATCCGGAGGATATCCGGAGGGTAGTTGTCCTGGGGGAATTGCCCTGGGGGTGACTAACATTGGAGGATAGCTGTGGAGGGGGGGGGGGGGGTAATTGCCCTAGGGGTAATTGTCTGGGGGTAATCATCCGGGCAGTTATTATCCGGTGTCCAGGCCTTGTTCTAGATCCGACACATACCAAGTTAGGGGAAGGGAGCAGTCAGGTTTTGCTTACAGAGGTGTTGTGTGTTGTTAATATACCAGTGTTGACAACGAGCGACGCTGCTGGCAATATGCTAAATTATCGTTTCACGCATATTTACGTGGTCGTCGAGCAGTGGTGTTGTCACGGTGACATTAAAGGCATAGTTTATCATTTGCAGATGAAACAAAAACCCAGCATTAGTGCTTTAAACTAGTTCTAAAATGCGAATTAGGGATAGAAACAACCACTGTAAAAAACTGAATCCGTATAATCAATGTTAAGTATTGTTAAATACACAAAAAGTGAACAATAGTTATAATAAGAATACTTCCAGATTAAACCGTCTACAGTTACGGTTTATTGAGAAAAATACTGATATCTCCTTATATTTTAGGCTTTATTGCAAAAATCTTATGTGGTAGGTCGTTTTGTGATACAACAGACCTACACATATGCATCAAATGTGATATCTTGAACATTTTTAAAATCACTGCTCCCAAAGGTAAACTGGACCTTTAACATGGGAGTGACGAATTGTTGAAGCAAACCCTTGGAACGTTGATTATCAAAGTCTGTTATTTGCCTTCAAACAAAATATTATAGGAAATAAGCACATCAAATATCAAATCTTTAGAAGACCCTAGTCTGATATCAACTTGCCTTTTATAACGGTCCAAAGTCCTTTGCCGTTGTCGAGGTTGCTGTCGGGTTGCAAGGATTCTCTCAAGGGAAGTGCTTTCTCTGACTTCTTTACAAGAGTATCGTCAGATCTGTCCTCTCTTTCGACTTCTCTCTCCTGCCTCCATTTCTCCAAGGCAGATGGTAGTATTTTTGGGTAGAAGAAGATAGGGAGGGAAAGAACGGCAAGGATCACGCTACTAATGATAAAGCCAAGCCACCAGGCACCGATCCAGCGGGGATCACTCTGACTAATGTCTGGGATTTGATCGGGAGAGACGCGATCAAAATCCACGTACTTGGAAGTGGTCATGGAGCCTAATAAAAAGCCCATACTAGGTCCAAAGGTGAAAGCTGTGAAGAGTAGAGCTGAAATGGAAAAGGTAAGATAAGTCGGTATCATGCACTCTCTGCATTAGAAAGTTCAAGTTCGGTTGTCTCCGGATGGACTGTAGATTTTTTTTTTTCTTTTTGTGTGTGGACGAGTAATAGCACGGTTAGACAGAGAATATCGATTGCGTTTTGTAGATTTAGCTTTCTTGTATAAAGACAAGAAGACTTGCAGACCATCAGCAACAGAATATTGACACGTGAACAAGATGTCTTTCCAGCTAGCATACTGCGGGGGTCTAGAAAGCTCCTGTTGTGAACCGCTCTATGAGAGTTGCGTGGGAATCCCCGACTTTCAAACAGTTTTCAAACCGAGAGAATGATTTATCGTCGTACTGCCATTTGTCAAAATCGTACGATCAATTGGTTCTTGTCAAAATGAATGTTGTTAATCTCGAGATCACGTAAAAAAGAGATCAAAGATTATTAGAGCAAGATGAAATTTTTAGGACTTTCCAAACTTATCATTTATAACCACAACATAGTTTGTTCTTATCTTATCACAGTGTTTCCTCTTTGAAAATATTCAGTGTTATGGACTTCTTTTCTGGTGAAGTTGGGACTCAGACAAAAATAATGTCAAGTGGCACTTCTTTTTTACTACCTGTATAGGCCGCCAAGTGGAGTTAGATAAATGACATGAATAACTCATAAGAAATCAATGTTTTCATTACCTGTATAGGCTGTCAAGTTATGCTTCTTGACGCTGTCGTCGATGTAAGTAGAAAGTAAAGGGAAGAAAGCGGCACTTCCTATACCGACCATAACTTGGCCAACGATGATCCACCAAACCTGTCCCTGGCCATCCATTTTAACTCTTCCATGGTCTGTAGAAATCAAAACAAACAGTGTGTGTATTAGTACAATCATATACTCTGGGAGCATCATATTGTTCAACGGTGTAATTTCCAGTAATTATTGTAGTTCACTGTTGACTTACCATTACTGTGAAGCAGGTCGGAGAAATTTCCCAGAGGGTTCGTCACATTCTGTGCATACATCTCTACAGGGCGTCCACTGTCGCACAGTGCAGTGTTACCATTAGATAGACGAGGTGAACCCGTGGAAAGGGTTTCAGGATCGAGTGGACGAGATGAGAAATGAGGCATTGCACAAAGGAATGTGCCAAGTGACGTCAGCATAAGTCCTGTTGCAATCCACTTTGGTCGATGACCTCTCCGTCCGTAATAACTCAGTGGCAACACAAAGATGATACCCGCGACATCAGAATATATAGAGAGCGAGCCTGATTCCGAGCTGTCTAGTTGAAAGTTTCGCTCGATGGTTGTAAGAACAGCTCCAAGGTAGACGAAAGACATCATCTGTACGGCCGTGACAATCATCATGTGAGCCGTGAAAACCTTTGGGTTGGCAAGACGCTGTAACCAGGATGGGTAGCATACCGGTGGGCAGCCACATAGAGTGTCGCTCCTGGAATCCGAATCGGGTATTTGTTCTTTTGATGTCATCGTCGACTCTTCGTCCATTGCGTTTGACGTGTAACTGCGAGATACAAATAGGTACATTACAACACGGTTATGATTTCAATTTTTAAGTGAATTCGCATATTTTGAAAAACAAAAATACTACCAGTATACTTCAACATTATGTCATGAAATGAAATAATGTGAAGAACACGTTTCGTGGTTTTCAAAACATTGGGATGTACAGATTGATGTTGCTACAAATCATGTGACGATTAGATGATAAATCATGCACTCAAACTTAACAGATAAAGTTCGCTTGAATGTCAAGTAATTGGTCTTTTTTTTTTTGTTCAGTCACTCTATTTGAAACAGAATAATGATGGATATGATTATATGACAGATGAACCATAATGAAATAGATTTATTCCAATAAAATCATAAGATATAGACATTTCACAACATATCATTATGGAGACGGTGAGTGTTAAATGGTATCTTATATAAAGGTGAGAAAATACACTATTATATGTGTTGTTTATAACTTATATGGAAAAACTATCTCTCTCCCGTGGCATAGGTTGATTTAGAAATTCTAGGTTGTTTTTTTTTTTCGATAGATTGCCTTGAAAACCCTTTACAATAATTTTACAGCTTGATGCAGCCTTTTCGATTTCTCCACACATACACGCACACACACACACACACACACAAACACACACATTAAACAAAAGTTTAGTCCTGCATAATACCAAAACCTCTACAGAGCAGTCATTAGCATGTACATGTATTCCACACAGGTGAATAAACAAAGTATAAAAACAGCCGGGGGCCTAGGAACAGCCTGCTAATCCAAATTGGCTACACGGGTATCGTTTTCCACGGAGGTGGATTCATAGATATACCAAGAGAAGAGTATTAAATACATGTAAATCAAAAATCTTTAATAGGTTGTTACTCTTAAAAAGTGAGCCTGTTGGTGCAAAATAATTCATTGATAATCCTTATAGCTCGTTTTTGTATTCTTAAAATAAACTCTATTCGTATTTTGGAACAAGTCCCCCTGCAGTCCAGTATGCTATGGAGATACGGAAGTATAAAGTCGAATACAAAGTTTATATAAATGGCAAACATGCTTACGCAAGCGTTAAGCTTCTGTATAATACCTAATTTTTTTACAGTAATTTACATGAATGATAATTGTTTGTTCCTGCCAAGATAATTTACAATCAATTAAAAGGACAAGAAATTGAGCTGAATTTCTCTGTTTTAAGTTTACCCCTTTGATAAGATTAAACCAGGTACTGTAGATGCGAAATTGTGATACTAAACACCATGAAATTAGCTTTGTTTATCGAGATTTAAGGATAATTTGTTGGTTTGGATCCAATCATTAACAGGAATCAACTCAGAGTTAAGCATATCAAGTAACACATTAGGATTTCGGTACGTAAAAAAAAGACTTGAATCGTCCGCAAACAAAAGGAGAGAAAGGAATGTGGACGACTTGAGTGTGGATGATTAAAATGTAAATGCTTAAAAGGAAAGCTAATGATCTACAAAGTCAGTCATGTAGCATTTTACTCTCTGACGGCTTGACAACGACCTATATCGTGACGTCTACAACAACAATGAATCTGCACCGAGAAGTTGAGTGATTTCTGTCAATAATTCTTTAGAAATTCAGAGTCTTAACACAATACACGAACTTTGCCCGACCCGAGCTACTGTAGGCAGCCAAGCATCATGATATGATATTTTCCTTCGTCAATTCTCTTGAACAACACACAGTGCAGGTTGGTGGGATACTCTATTCAGGCGACAAAAATCGAAATTGACATGAAAAAAAAAAATGATTGTCAAAAACTGGGACAAGTACGACTCGGTACATAAGCTACCATTTACGTTCCCAAAAAATGTCCTTGAGGTAATTTGCTCAGGTAGCTCTTTTACCCGTTTTTAACATGTATCATGGAGGTCCAAGGAGGTATTTTACCTCCATCTGTCCATGGTGTATCAACTTGATTTAAGTATAGACATTTGTGATATCGAGGGCTACCATAAGAATATCTTTGAATTCATGTGAAAGGAGAATTTCGTGAATACTATGCTACAACCCGGTGTTAATATTTCCTTTTATAAAGTCTAGACTATTCTAAACAACAAATTTTGAAGAATCCCACTTAATGAGACTGAATTTGCCTTTCCTTCTTTGCTATCAAAATGCGAAGATAATATCTCACATGAACTCATACTTAAATAAAGAATATCGCAGTGTGAAACGTGTCAAAAAACAGACCTTTGTCTTACTGAGAAAAACCACTGGTAAATAGTCTTGACACTGGTATTTATTCTGCTATCAATTCGATTTCGTACGTAGTGTGTTTACAAGCTTACAATGCTGATGAGAATCGTTCACACAATAAAGATTGAAAGTGTAAAGAGAATGATTACTTAAATGAGTGTAGAATGCACAATATGTCTTTTTAAATGTGCAGTAAGGGCCTCTTTGAAAATCAGCCCCGGCTATGGCTGAAAGGGCAACCCTTCCAATGATTGGAGAGTGAATAAATGAAAGAAAAAGAAATACAAATGAAAACAAATATTAAACATCTGTACTCTACCACGCGGCAGTAGAACTGTCAAATACTGTGACCTAAACTTCCACACCATCCTGTGATGTTACATAGAGCGTACATTGCCTTGGAAATCCAGGATGAGAATGTCAAATGCATGGACAGCCGATGGCTTGCTTCACACCTCGCAAAACCCTATCACAATCTGTTGTAGGAATCTCTGTGACATACTTTGATCATCAAACATCTTCCTCACATAAAAAGTCCTTCTATTCGCAATGAAAAGACACATATAAGTTTTGCGTTGGGGGGGGGGAAGATTTATCATTTTACGAATTTCTTCAGAAATTATCACAGTATACAATATGCGATGGGGACACAATACGATGTTAAAGATCGTCATTGAACAATGGCCCAATCCATTACTATTATGATAGTCTATCTTATCAAAGAAAAATACAATAGCATAAAAGTATAGAACAGAGACGGATTTAAATGAGCCTACATAAAGTTTTGCGGATCAGAAAGTATAATTTGGGCTTACTTTCGATGCTTTCACATCTCCTGTTTGATGCAATGTTTAATTGCCTGCAGGTTTGGATAAAATTACAATGCACTGACGAGGAGATAAGAGAGAAATGCGCAGCTAGGATTACATTCAAGACCGTCACATAACTACCGAAGAAATGGTAATATAGTCACCTGGTGAGCCAAGCAAATCTATGGAAGTTTCTTGGATGTGATTAGGCCGTCCCCGAACTTTGAATTCAAAGAACTTGTGGTACTCTGAAAACACTGACAGACGCTCGTACATGAGCGTTAACACTTTCCTGGTACTGTTGTATTCAACAAGACAAAGTTAGACTAGATGTACTGCTCACCTGTGTTCTGCTATACAGAGCCATATCACTGTGATATTCTGACAAAAGATTGAATCAAGAAATGCGCATGATCACTGTTCCATAACAAGTAGTCTCTAATCATACAGACCCATTGACTTTATAATCAGAGACCTTGTTGTTAAGTACGTCTTATTCTAGACTATGAGGTTATATAGGCCAAGTAATGAACGAGTGAGTCAGTGCCGTCACTGCGTGATTGGCGCCAGTCGAATTCTGGTTCAATGTCCCGTAGTAACACCTGTAGGAGCCTACAAACAATTTTCAGGCAAGAACTGCTGACGGTATGGAAATATTAAAAGTGAGGATCCTGGCAACTTTAGGTCCTAGATCATTCTTTGTTCAAACATGAATTCCATAGATTGGGCAAGCTCATGCATTATGTCCCTCCAAACGAAAGAAGTGCCTGACATGTGCACCTGAGGGGGAAAAAAGTTATTTGTGCAATGTGCTAACTCCCAAATGGCTTATTATCGTAACCGGAGGGCCAAACCCAAAAAACTCGCTTATTTAACGAGTGAGTTGCACTCTCTCTACAAACTAAGTAGACCATGCTTATTTTCAAGATTTTGTTGTAACAAACAACATTCCACTGGTCTACCTCAAAAACTTTGTTGCGAAAGCCTCCAAATCCAAGATGGCGTCCAAAATGGCCGCCATATTTACTGAATTTGTTATTTGAATGATAGAATTCGAGAGAAACATCAGATTTCAACAAATGTGATGTCATATGAAAGAGAATAAAATTTTCTACAAGTTGATACCATTTTTGTGGGTTATTGTGCTAACTGGATTGAGATTTTAAGGAAAAAACACTAATTTTTTGATATTTTTCTGAAAAAAGGAAAATCATAAAAATGCTTGATTCGGCATAAATCAGAGAATGACTGAAGGATTATCTTGAAACGTTTCAGGAATTTTGTTTGACATATAATTAATATTTGGAGAAAATTAGGGGTCAGTACCGTTTTTTGTTCAGGAGTAATAATGTCTCAAACTTGAAAACTCACTTTGTAAAAATGGGCACTTTAGTTGTGACAAGACATTGCTGGTCATAAAACAAGTCTGCGCGCGTTAAGACTACTACACGCACCACTGGCACTGGCGCGTGTAGAAGTGCCAGTGGTTCGTGTAGTAGTCTTGGCAAACGCAGACTCTTGCATTGACAAACAAGAGTTTGTGCCTGCAAACTAACTTTTCATACCAAATGGTAGCTTAGGTGACGCTGATCGCTATTATTTCAAAGTGGATTGTTCTGAAGCAGATGAGATGAAGCAAAAATTTCTTTCAAATAGAGGTAGAAGCTTGAAACAACCTGGCTTTAGAAAGTTTCTAACAAAATTTGGATCAATCACTCAAAAAAAAAAATCAAGATTGCAGGCCATGAAAGCTGACATAGTGTGTTTCGCCAGAGTAATGTATCATTTCCATTTTGATATAATTTTGTCTGTTTTGCTTATATGGTTTGTTTATATGGTTTTTATATAAATTTGACAATTGTAATGCTATTTCAAACCATCTTAGGTTTTTATGGAGACATTGTTCAGAATGCACCGTAAATATTTCTCTAAAAAGTAAAAAAAAAAATAAAATAAATTAAAAATGTTTACGAAAACCATGTAGAAATTAACATCTTTCCCATATAATCAATATTTGGAGAAAATTAGAGGTCAGTATTGTATTTGGTTCAGGAGTTGTAATGTCTCAAACTTGAAATCTCATTTTACATAATATCATGTTTTTACACGCATCTGTTTCCAAAGATGTCACAGAGGGTCGAATCCAAGTTTGTGCTTACTTTTCGAGTTCCACTCTCTCTATGAATAAGACCATACATAAAGTTACTAAGCGTACTAAGCTTAGTAAGCCAAATAATCAATATTTGGAGAAAATTAGAGGTCAGTATTGTATTTGGTTCAGGAGTTGTAATGTCTCAAACTTGAAATCTCATTTTACATAATATCATGTTTTTACACGCATCTGTTTCCAAAGATGTCACAGAGGGTCGAATCCAAGTTTGTGCTTACTTTTCGAGTTCCACTCTCTCTATGAATAAGACCATACATAAAGTTACTAAGCGTACTAAGCAATGTGTCGTAATTACACCTCAGTAGATTTGTTACAAAAACCTCCAAAGTACAGATACGGTCCAATAGGGTCGTCATTTTTATTAATTTAACATTTCTATTGATAAAATATCGGATTGCAGAAACTTTGATGTCATGTGAAGGAGAGTATAAAAGCTTCCTAAAAGTTGATACCACTTTAGCTGTGTATTGTAATAAATGGGGGGAGGGGGAGGAAATTCATATTTTTATATTGTTTTGAAGAAAGAATGAAATGTAAAAATGCATGATTTAGTATTTATCAAAGAAGAACCGAATAATTATTTTGAAACCTGCGATTGTGATTGAGATCTACTGAGAGGAGACATAATTCATATTTATGGAATTACAAGCAATATCATACACTGTTGACACGTTAATATCTAAAACTTAAAAAAAGATATATCTATGCATTATAAATTTTGCATACAATGTGTTTACATGGTCACATGTATACATGGTCACATGTAATACTGTAATGGTCTATTGACTTATAAGTGCCTGCAAACTATCTTTTCATGCCAAGTGGACAGGTAGGTGACACTGGTCGCTATTACTGTAGCATTTCATGGTAGATTGTTCTGAGGCAGATTAGATTGAACATTGAACAAAAAGTATATTCCAAAAAGAGATAGGAGCTTGGAATTTGGCACAAATTTTGCCAATGTGTCATATTTAGCGACAAAAATAGTATCAGCACAAAATTCAAGATGGCAGTAATTGATTGAGGTTGTCGTTGAAGGCATTATTTACCATAAATGCACGTAAAACCAAAACCCACCGTTAGTTAATTCCTCAAACTAGTTCTAAACTGTGAGTTAGGGATAGAACAACTAATGTACAAACTTAAATCAGTATAATCATTGCAAATATTATTAGATATACTAAATAGATCTGATAAGAACGGGTTTTTTTTTATACTTAGCTGTCAACAGTTATCATGGTTAATGGTTTCTTGTAAAGAAATGGTGATTATCTTCGTATGATTTAGTCTTTATTTTAATTTCTATACATGGTAGAATGTTTTGTGATACAACCAACCTGCACATAATAAATCGAATGTGATATCCCAATGGTAAACAATACATTATGTGTGTTGCGTCAAAGTTAAATCTCAACTTATGATTTAATATATTATTTTAATCATCTTATATTGCTGTCTATTATATGTTTCTATACATCCGAACGATATTGTATAGTGTAAACCATATTGAGGGTCTTTTTTTTTTTTGCCGGGGGGGGGGGTGGAACTCATTCCAATGGAACTCATTTTGGGTCACATAAGGCCCAATCTTTGATGAAAAGGAAATGCTTCTGTATCAAAGATATGCTTTTTTTTTTTTACTTGTATGCTACTCTGCTGTTGCAGAAACGTGAATAATGATGGTACTATGTGTAATAATGTCCGTAGATCCTTGTCCTTGAAAGCCCTTCTGATCCCCCCCCCCCCCCCCGGAAAATCCGACATGGCGGCAATTTCTCAAATTTGCCTTTAAATATCTTGTGCGAAATCATTTTTCAGTATATTTTTCGAATAAAACTGTCCAAATGTATTTTTCGTGCTGTATATTCACATTTACAAATAAGCATGCTGAAACTGTATTTACTGTTATAAGATTTTTCCTACATTGTTTTTAGGCTGATTTCATGTTGGTTATAGTAACACAATTATTGATCTTAGGCCATTTCATGCTTTCCCATAGTAGATATCAGAATCACTTTAGAGTGAAAATGTTCATTTTCATTCATTTTAGAGTGACCTCAGGGATCACTCGAAGAATGACGAGCGTTCCCTGAGGTCACTCTAAAATGAGTGAAAATGAGCATTTTCATTCAAAATTCACTCCAATTTCACTCTAAATTCACTGTTTTCTGTTATTCACTCCTTCAAAAGTGAATACTTCCACTCGATTTTTTCTCTTTTTTGGAGAGTAGAATATCACTGGTCTTAAAAATGTCTCCATAAAAATCTAAGACGGTTTGAAATAGCATTACAATGTTTGAAATATGTAAAAACATATAAATAGATAGTACAACAGACAAAATTTTATGAAAATCATGATAATACATTTAATTTGGCGCAATAAACTATGTCAACTTTGATGGCTGTCATCTTGATTTTTTTTTTTTTTTGTGGTTGATCTGAATTCTGCCTTAAAGGACAAGTCCACCTTCATATACATAAGGATTGAGAGAATGCAGCAATATTAGTAGAACACATCAGTGAAAGTTTGACTTTACTTTTTAAATAAAGTGCACATTTCTTCGACTTGCGACTGACGTATGTTAATGGTAATATTATTCCCCCTGCCTTCTGAAAGAGAGAAGTCATGTGTTCTTTTGTTATGCGAGAAAAATGGAAATATGTTGAATTTTCTTTATTCTTTCTTTATATCGTTGTACTCATGTGACATCACAAGCTATAGTAGTCTTTCCATCCAGCCATGACTAAGTAGAAACTTCAAAAATTCATAATTTTTTTAACAGATTGTCTGATTTTGCTCAAACTCTCACTGATGTGTTCTACTGATATTGCTGCATTCACTCAACCCCCATGTCTATGAGGGAAAACTTGTCCTTTAAACTATCTATAACAAGATTGGTGCCAAGTTTCAAGCTACTACCTCTATTTGAAAAAAAAAAATGCTTTATCCCATTTGCTTCAGAACAATCTACTTTGAAATAATAGCGACCAGCGTCACCTGAGCTACCACTTGGTACGAAAAGTTAGTTTGCAGGCACAAACCCTTGTTTGTCAAAGCAAGAGTCTGCGTTTACCAAGACTACTACACGCACCACTGGCACTGCTACACGCGCCAGTGCTAGTGGTGCGTGTAGTAGTCTTGACACGCGCAGACTTGTTTTATGACCAACAAGGTCTTGTCACAACTAAAGTGCCCATTTTTACAAAGTGAGTTTTCAAGTTTGAGACATTATTACTCCTGAACAAAAAGCGGTACTGACCCCTAATTTTCTCCAAATATTAATTATATGTCAAACAAAATTCCTGAAACGTTTCAAGATAATCCTTCAGTCATTCTCTGATTTATGCCGAATCAAGTATTTTCATGATTTTCCTTTTTTCAGAAAAATATCAAAAAATTAGTGTCTTTTCCTTAAAATCTCAATCCAGTTAGCACAATAACCCACAAAAATGGTATCAACTTGTAGAAAATTTTATTCTCTTTCATATGACATCACATTTGTTGAAATCTGATGTTTCTGTCAAATTCTATCATTCAAATAACAAATTCAGTAAATATGGCGGCCTTTTTGGACGCCATCTTGGATTTGGAGGCTTTCGCAACAAATTTTTTGAGGTAGACCAGTGGAATGTTGTTTGTTACAATAAAATCTTGAAAATAAGCATGGTCTACTTAGTTTGTAGAGAGAGTGCAACTCGACCTCTGTTTTAAGGTTTTGGCCCCCCGGTTACGTAATATTGCAAGAGTTTACCAGAATGATTGGCGCGTCAAGAAACACCCGGGAAAGCAGTAATTTCCTTAACCATCGCATTGAATGCGTTATATATATATATATATATATATATATATATATATATATATCCTGCTTATGCACAAACTAGAACTCCGAACTGCTTTTATATTGAGTATATCAAGTGACTTTTTTTTAGTTGGTTGTATTGTTGTTGTTTTTTTTTTGTTTGTGTGTATGCGCATGTGTGTGTGTGTGTGTGTGTGTGTGTGTGTGTTTGGATGAGGGCGTTACTCTGGGTAGGCCTGTCAGTCCCAAATATCACCACGTCCTTCTTTTACGCTGACTTACATAAACTGTAGCCTATCTGATGATCGAGTGAGATGTAAACAATAAATGTTTAAGAGCGACTGATACAGTATTGACAAAGTAGATAAGATAATTATTTCATAGAATATCAACCAACATTCCAATTATTTATTATTATTCATTTGCTGTTTTCATGAAAAAACACACACATAAAACTTAGGTGAGTATCAGAATCATCTTTAATTAAAAGTGCATAAAAGAAGCACTAATGTGTACCATAGTGTGTTACTAACACTATCCCCCCCCCCCCCCCTCTTCATTGATACCCTAAATATCAACTGAACAATGTTTATGCCTTCGACACGCACAAATTTTACAAAGTCATGTTTTTGTCGCCTGCTTCTCTGTTCTGGAATCCCCTTGAAAATAACACGAAATATTCACTTAGATTGAATACCTTCAAACTGATATATCATTGTTGATACCAGTCACGTCCATTTTCTTACTCCCCCCCCCCCCCTTATACTTAAGCATGTTCCTAAATGCGACGCTTTCAGAGCGCGCTTTTTGTTCCCATTTTCTCTTGTGTTTAATAGAAGAAAGGGTTACTTATATTGTTGTTTTGTTTGTGTGTGTGGGGTGGAGGGGGGTGGGTGCGTGTGCGTGTGCGTGTGTTTGTTTCCTATTGAAGGTACCGTCATAATATGACGGCACCCATATAATATGACGGCACCCATATAACCTGTATAAAGCCTAGCATTTTGGCAGTCTCCTGTATTTCCACCAAGTCTTATACCCACTAATTTTATATGATTTTGTTCAAGTTCACTGAGTATTGTCTACATTCAACCACCCAAACCACCCAAACCTAGGTTCGTGTGTGGGAGTAATACTCAGTATACACTCTGGTGCTATAGTAGGCCTATGGGGTAGGAGAACACAAACATTAACAACAATGATATCAGCAACAAGAACCACAATAATAATGACATCCGAATTACAAGAACAACAACAATAATAATGATTCCAAAAAAGCAACAGCAGGAAATATTTTTTTTCTCCGCAGCTCAAAAACATCTGTCGGGCATCTACCTATTGTCAAAATAATTAATATTCATACCACAAAAAAATTCAGAGATTAAAACTGTTTTCCCATGTTTTATGATGACTGCATTTGAGTGATATCAAGAAAGAGTCATTTTCTATACCTCTATAAAAAAAAAAAAAAAAAACGAAGATAAAAGACTATGACCTGAAATCTGGAACTTGTATGTGAATATTTGTCATTCCTTTCAAAGATTCTTAACTAAAGTTAAAAACCACACCATTTCTGAACGAACACACAAAAAGAAACAAAACGGAGAAAAAGAAGAAAAAGATGTCCCTCTGGTTTAGAACGAATTTAAAAGCTACATGTATTCCAGGCTCCAATGCATGGTGTATCGTTTAAGACTACAGATAGAAAAGAGTTTTTATTCATGCTTTTTGTTTTGTACTGCATAAAAAAAGAGGATAATCAGCTTCTTTCTTGCGCACATAGTTTTCACTGTTACCCCACATGTGCTATCAGGCCTTTGATAAATTTCATTTTTTCTAATTTAATTGGGCTAATGACCCCACAACAATTTGTTATGTAATCTTATAATCATTGTGTACTCATATACATTAATTCGGAATGTTAAGGTGAAGAGGCTTCATAATGCGTATTATCTTTTTACTGTTTATGAGTAGATTTGTAGGCATATATTGTAATCAATGAGCAGGCCCAACATGATTAGACATACTATAATTAAGGCTATTCGCTTTTGTAATTGGCATACTATTATTCATGTATGTGCGTATTTAAAGTAACTACGCAGGTCGTAACGTATGCATAATGTGTACGTCTGTGTGAGTGTTTTGGGTGTGGTGTGTGTATTGCGTTTACCAATGAGTGCAAACACATAAGCTCAATGTAAGAATATTGACTGTGGTCTAGAGAATAATAACAATTATGTCTAAGGTTCTTTATAATAACACTCAATTTTCGCGCCTCCGACGTTCAAAATTCTGAATTCACACTGTGCTATAATACGGTGTGGTGTGGACAGTTTTACTTCGTAAAAATGTCCCCACGACACCGTCCCTCTGTCTGCATTAGATTTCCTTCCACTCACTCTACAGAAACCAAGACTAAAACTTTCCACTTTCCAAACGCCTTTGTGGCGGATCCAGACGGGGGCGCAACCGGCGCACGCCCCCCACCCCCTTATTTTCTCTTCTTAAAAACAAAAGAAATAAAAAGAAACTAATAATGAAATGAAATCCGGAGGTGGTACCAGAAATATTATTTGCGCCCCCCTCCCCCTACAGAATTCGGGATCTACCCCCTGAGGTAATTAGTTTGTTTCAGTGCTTTCATGCCGTTACAGTATAACTTTAACTTTGTTGTTTTATGTATAGGCCTACCTAACTTTTAATTATTGTTTTCATTGCAATTACCACTGAATGGTCATGATGTGTTTTCATGCCATCTTGCTGTTCTGGCGCGAGGTGCATGCTAATTAATCGGTATGTCATGTGGCTCTTTTTTGCTTTGCTGTGATTTTGTTCAATTTGGTTGCTTTTTGTTATGTAAACTGAATGTTGATTTCCAAAGTCTTGAAGAAGACCTATCAAAAGGTTGAAAGCTTAATTGCCATTGGCATTTAAGACATTAAAGTGAACGAACGCTACAACAGTATACCGTCAGCGGTCCTTCACGTCAAGATTATTATGATAATGTATATGTATAATGATTTGTCATGCATATCAATTTTAGATAAATGATATTCGAATACAACATCATGAGGAATTCATTGTATAGGCTATTATATTCCCTTATCTTCTTCCATTGACTGGATTTCCCTAAAAGTTGAGATATATTCATAAAAGTTGAATATTGTAAAAAGAAATGTTATAAACTATGCCTTGCTTTGATAACCTATGGTTACCTAGTACACCCTCCAGATGAATCTAAATCTTCCGTTCTTTTGAATTCTTTTAACTTGTTATTGCACTTATGTACCGTCATATAACAATTCCGATGTGGGAGGGTTTTTAGAACGAGGTCCGAGTATTTGCTTTCCCGAATTCTTTTATTTCACTCGTCTTTTAAAGAAAGGTCTGGCCTTACGGATTGTTAGAAAGTTAGAGGAAGGAACAACAGCATAATCTTATAAAAACAAATTATAACTATCACTCAATGTGATTAATGCCCACACCTAATCACTGAGTGAGTTCAACCAGCAGTTATTTTGTATGTTATTCATTGGGGGAAAAAATATCGTTACCGTGGCAACGTATTGATAAACATTGAATAAATGTATATTTTGCTCACTGATAGTCACAATGTGCCATATCTCAAGTATCCCCCTCCCACACGAGGAAGATTTTGCATTTTCAGACCTGAAATTCAGCGATCTGGTGCACACTTTTGGTTAAAATTTGGATTTTTTTTTCTATCAAAAACAAGTAAGAAAAAGAAATATTCATAGATAATGGAATGACTACGGGTATTAGCTCTTGCTCCGCCTGTGCGACATCACTGTGAAGGCCTACTAAATAGTGGGGCCTATCACCGGCGTAGCCAGGATTTGATCTTAGGGGGAGAGGTTAGATGTGAGGGAGCGACCTCCCGCAGTCAGAACTTTTTGCATATTGATGTTGTTAATGGTGCACTTTGATGCATTTTTTATCGACTTCAAACAGTCCCACATGTTTAAGGTAGCAGTACATTTTATCAAGATTATTATCGAACAATTTTGCCTATAAAATGGTATCATTTAAATCATTTAAATAAATTCTTACACTGAAGATCACGAACGCGACCGAGCCCGAGCGAGCGGAGCGAGCGAGAGGGGGTGGGGAGAGGGGAGAGGAGGAGGGTGGTGGGGGGGGGGGGGGGAGACGAGGGGGTGGTGGGGGGGGGGGGGAGGGGAGAGGAGGGGGTACCTGGGGAGGGATGGATTCGACAGAATAGATCAGCATAAACCAGCAGAGGTTGTATAGGATGAATACTTCCCATAGACTTGTGTGCATTGCGTGCATTCTCTATAGGGCTCACACGGGTAAATAATTCCCCAAAGATTTGACAAGATTTCTACCTACTCAGTTCGCCATATTCTTAAACTCAATGCATTATCATTAATTTTTCTTCTATTGTTTGTTGCAATTAATAATATACAGAGTCACAATTGGTGTATAGTCAGTCATACAGTTAATTTAAGTGACAAACCAATCTTCCTGATTCTTTTTTTTAACAGATCTCGCTGAACAGAGTTTGAGCAGCAGAACTTGTCTTGCTTACTTGTTTTGTTGTAAAAGAAAGACATATGAGATACGCTAGACAATTTTGTTCTAACATATTTTCATACAGAATTGTCAAGAATTTAATATCTAAATACATTGGGTGATTTCAAGTTCGGTGCTAGTGCTACTTGTGCTATAGTGCTAGTGCTAGTGCTAGTGCTAGTGCTATCTCAGCACTAGCATCAGACTTGAAATCACCCAGTGCCTTTATTGAGAATAACGTTATTACTACCTGAGACATTATGTGTCAAAGTTTTTCGTGTATAAAGAGCCGAAAGGCATCGTCTAGCAATATTATCCTTTAGGCTGTGTAGTGCCAATGAGTCAAATATAAACAAATTTTGAACACAACCAATGGACAGGAAATAAACGAGGCACACACGTAAAGTATTATGGTGGTTTACGCTACTGTAGTTATCGGCAGAGCCTTCCAGGGCTCACACCTGTAAATTAAAATGAACTGTCCCAGACCCCTTCACGAAATCGTACCAAAGATATCAAAATAAATGAAGAAATGAATCGATTAAAAATCAATGATTCAGTTTGGCAAAAAAAAAAAGAAAAGAAAAAAAAAGATATATATGTAGCTGTAGATGTCGAGTATGAATTTGCATTTTGGTTGGAAGATGAAAGTTTTTCTCATGGAATTTGAGGGGACTATTTCATTGGGTGCGTGTGCGGAAAATTATAGGTGATTTTTATTTTATTTTTTTTATTATTTTTTATTTTTTAGAAGAACACGTAGTCTGGTTTTGCGGACCCTTGGACAGAGATTGAGCCGGAGAACCTGCCTTGTAAATTTGATGGATGACAGGGTATAGCTCACTTATCCAAGTTAGTGAAAATGAAACACCTCATTTCTCCCAGCTATTTTACAGATTTTTCTTCTTTTTTTTTCTTTTTTTTTTTTTGAAATTTGAATTGTAACACACGACTCTATGAGGAATTATTTACCCGTGTGAGCCCTATAGAGAATGCACGCAATGCACACAAGTTTATGGGGAGTATTCATCCTATACAAGCTCTGCTGGTTTATGTTGATCTATTTCGAATCCATCCCTCTCCTACCCTCCTCCTCTCCCCTTATCCCCCCTCTACCCCCCCCCCCCCCCCGCCTTTATGTTCTTGTGGTACTAGATCTTGGTAAAAACTAGTCCTCAGTATCAGGCAACTTTGAAATGAAATGAAATTTAATCATATTCCACATGGTGGACATTATATGATAGAATATACAGGGTATAACACATAGTGGACATTATATCAAAACTATACAGAGTATGTTACATGTATATACAAAATATAGTGATATTCTGAGATAGAATAACACCATATACAAATGTGGAGGGGACTACTTAGAAGCACTGCTTGTTAAATGTAGTCCCCCTACAGATTATGGACAAAATGATATCAAAGATAAGGCTGAGTGAAATATAACAAAAACACCATATATACACTATTTACAAGGGCACATGAACCGTACTATGGATATACAAACAAGTCATGTATGTTACAAAGCACAAGTTTATGTATAAAGTGTTTACAGTGTACATTATATACAGTGTACCATTAAAATAATGAATGAAACAGAAGATAACCTTCCGAGCATACTTAATGAAGTACTTCTAGAAAACATTGATTTATACATACGTTTAATTACCATAAAACTGTTTATTAATACCTATCACGAAACACATTTTTGAGCTTATACTTAAAGCTATTCAAGCTCTGAGCTTGTTTTAGTGAACGATCAAAGGAATTCCAAAGCTTAGGACCAGTAAACATAAAATTTCTGTGAGCAAAACTGGTTCTATTTTTGGGAAGATGATAATCATTCGCATACCTTGTTGAGTAATTATGTATAACATTATTTTTTCGAAACATTTCCTTAAATACAGCAGGAGTAGCGTTAATTTCTACATTGTACATAAAACAACCCAGCTGAAGACGATATAAATCAGTAATCTTAAGAATACGGTTTTCTTTAAACAAAACATCAGTGTGTGATCTATAAGCGGTATTGCATATCAAACGCATCGCTCTTTTCTGCAAGAGGAGCACCCTGTCCATTTTAGTTTGTATTGCATTTCCCCATGCCATTACGCTATAATTAAGGTAAGGAAGAATAGGAGTTGAATATAACATAAGAAGCACTGACTTGGGGAGAATCCGTTTAACGTTATTAATGATGCCAATATTTCTTGAAACTATCTTACAAAATTATATGACAATTCCAAGTTAGCTTATTGTCAATTAATTGTAATACCGATAAATTTTGTAGTCTTGACTTCTAACAGAATTATCAAATATCACTTGGTCAGGAAGTTGTTTAACAGAGTTACTGAATAACATGTAATTGGTTTTTTGTTTATTTAAAGATAATTTATTTGCTTTTATCCAATTTGTTACATGTGCAAGTTCTACATTTAAAACGTCTACTAACTTATTGGGATCACTGTGAGTATAGAATACGTTTGAATCATCAGCAAAAAGGATAAAAGAGAGAACACTCGAAGAACATCGAATGTCATTTACATAAATAGAGAATAGCAGTGGACCAAGAAGGCTTCCTTGGGGAACTCCACGCGTGATTGGTACCGTAGACGAATTATATCCATCAATGGTAACAAATTGCTTTCTTCCAGAAAGATAACTTTCGAACCATTCCAGAGCCTTACCTCTAATACCATAGTGCGCAAGTATAACAGAATGTCGTGATTTATAGTATCGAATGCTTTAGAAAAATCTAAGAACAAACCGATAGTATGACAGGATTTTTCGATTGAAGCTGGGATGGTATTTATTAAACTTAGAATGGCATGAGTTGTGTTATGTTTTTCTCTAAAGCCAAATTTGGAGTCAGATATGATGTTGTGAGATTCAAGGAAGGTAGTTGTCCTTGAATGAACAATTTTCTCTAAGATTTTTGATCACGAAGTTAACAAAGATATTGGGCGATAGTTGCTGATACATAATTTGTCTCCTTTCTTAAATATTGGAGTCACCTTTGCGAGTTTCATTTTAGATATGGTACTTGACCAGATTGTAGTGAAAGGTTATAAAAAAACAATAAAGGATCTGCTATACAATGTATAATGTCTTTGATAAGGACATTGCCAATGTCATCATAGCCAGGGGCTTTGTTTCCTTTGAGCTGAAGTACAATTTTGATTAATTCTTGCCTGTCAATTGGCTTGAAAAAAAATGAGTGGTCGTTTGGTGAGGAAAGAAATTCGTAAAATGATTTATCACTTGGAGTAATAGTTTGTGCTAAGTTTGAACCTATCTTTGAAAAGTATGAGTTAAAAATCTCGGCAATTTCAGACTTGTCCTCAATGATAGTATTATCAACTTGAACTTTAGAAATGGGATTTACAGCCTTCCCTCAATTCAAAACGGTATTTATTACTTTCCAAGTGTGCTTGATATCACATTTGAATTGACTCAATTGGTCCGCAAAATATTGTTTTTTAGCTAATCCGAGTGTATTGGTAAGAATATTTTTGTACGAAATATATTTCATTCGAGAGGTTTCGTCACGGTTTTTGATAAAATTAACATATAAAGTAGTCTTGCGATTTATTGAGCGTAAGAGTGTTTTGGAAACCCATGATGATTGTGTCATTTTAATGTATTTCTTTGTTTGGGCTACCACTGAAACAGCTCCAAAATAATACATAAAGTTACTTTGTTTGATAAATAGAAGCGTTTTACAGGACTTTGTAGGCAATAAGGTGATGATATATGACACTAAAGGATACTAGTAACTACATACATCTATGTATTCATCTTATGAAAACAAAAAAAAAACTAGACCTACTAGTATAAGAATCAGTATAAGAACTCTTTTTTTGTTAAGACAACGGTGGACTGGAATCATCTCCCAGACACCATAGCAACTTCCCAAACAGTAGCAATCTTCAAGGCTGCAGTCGGGGACCAGTTTCTTCAGTACCAGTAATCTTCATCAGCCCTCTCTCTCTCCGGTGCACTATACCACAACGGTCCTGCACTGTACACATCCAGATCCAGATCCAGATCCAGACTAGTAATCAAAACTGCAAGCTTTTTGAAAAAACTCCAAAGGGCATCAGTTTCAAAAGAGTCTCATTGAGAAACTTTATAACCTTTGAATGTGCAATTTCCCATCTGATGTAGGGGCAAATATCATCAAAAACACATTTCTGATATTAAAAAGTCAAAATAAGAAATATGACCTCTTTAAATGGCTATTGGCAGAGCCGTATTACAGTATTATAAATAAATCAAAGAGATTTTCCCCAGTGACTGCTAGAGTGCGGAGTCTTCATACGCCCTGTACTATTGTTTTGTGAGCGCAATAACCGGGGGGCCAAAAGCTAAAAACAGAGGTCGAGTTGCACTCTCTCTACAAACTAAGTAGACCATGCTTATTTTCAAGTTTTTATTGTAACAAACAGCATTCCACTGGTCTACCTCAAAAAATTTGTTGCGAAAGCCTCCAAATCCAAGATGGCGTCCAAGATGGCCGCCATATTTACTGAATTTGTTATTTGAAAGATAGAATTTGATTGAAACATCAGACTTCAACAAATTTGATGTCATATGAAAGAGAATAAAATTTTCTACAAGTTGATACCATTTTTGTGGGTTATTGTGATAACTGGATTGATATTTTAAGGAAAAAACACTCATTTTTTGATATTTTTCTGAAAAAAGGAAAATCATGAAAATGCTTGATTCAGCATAAATCACAGAAAAACTGAAGGATTATCTTGAAACGTTTCAAGAATTTTGTTTGACATATAATTAATATTTGGAGAAAATTAGGGGTCAGTACCATTTTCGGTTCAGGAGTTATAATGTCCCAAACTTGAAAACTCACTGCGTAAAAATGGCCACTTTAGTTGTGACCAAGACCTTGTTGGTCATAAAAAAGTCTGCGCGCGCCAAGACTACTACACGCACCACTGGCACTGGCGCTTGCAGCAGTGCCAGTGGTGCGTGTAGTAGTCTTGGCAAATGCAGACTTTTTCTTTGACAAACAAAGGTTTGTACCTGCACACTAACTTTTCATACCAAGTGGAAGCTCAGGTGATACTGATCGCTATTTTTTCAAAGTAGATTGTTCTGAAGCAGATGAGATGAAGCCAAAAAAAAAAATCAAATAGAGGTAGTAGCTTGAAACTTGGCACCAATCTTGTTATAGATAGTTTAAGACAGAATTTAGATCAACCGCTCAAAAAAAAAAAAAAAAAAAATCAAGATGACAGCCATCAAAGTTGACATAGTGCATTACGCTAAATTAAATGTATTATTTCGATTTTGATACAATTTTGTCTGTTGCGCTATCTTAAACTGTCTTAGGTTTTTATGGACACATTTTTAAAACCAGTGATGTTCTACTCTCCGAAAAAGAAAAAAAAAAACAAATCGAGTGGAAGTTTTTACTTTTGATGTGAGGAGTGCATAACAGAAAACGGTGAATTTAGAGTGAAATTGGATTGACTTTTGAGTGAAAATGTTCATTTTCACTCATTTTAGAGTGACCTTAGGCAGGGCCCCACATTAACTTTTATTTTTGGTGGCCCAAAGGCAAATATCCGACCTTTTTTGGTGGCCCGATCAGGCCACCAAATTCTTCATTTCTGACATTTTGGTGGCCCGACGTGCGTTTTTGGTGGCCCTGGGCCACCGGACCACCGTTAGTGTCGAGCCCTGCCTTAGGGATCACTCGTCACTCTTCGAGTGATCCCCGAGGTCACTCTAAAATGAATGAAAATGAACATTTTCACTCTCGAGTGATCCTGATATCTATATTATGGGAAAGCATCTACCAATGGCAATTCAGTTCAGAGCAATTGTGACACTATAACCTACATGAAATCAGCCTAAAAACAATGTAAGATAAATCTGATAACAGTAAATACAGTTTCAGCATGCTTATTTGTAAATGTGAATATACAGCACGAATAATCAATTTAGACAATTTTATTCGAACAATATACTGAAAAAGTAATTTAGCACAACACATTCAAGAGCAAAGTTGAGAAATTGCCACCATGTCGGATTTTTTTTTTTTTTTTTTTTTTTTTTGGGGGGGGGGGGTTCGGATCAGAAGGACTTTCAAGGACATCTGCGGATCAGACATTATTACACATATTATACCATCATCATTCACGTTTCTACAACAGCAGAGTCGTAAAAAAGCATATCTTTGATACAAAAGCATTTCTTTTTTATCAAAGATTGGGCCTTACCCAAACACGGGAATGAGCTCCACCCCCCCCCCCCCCCCTCAAAAAAAAAAGACACTCAATATGGTTTACACTTGTACAATATCGTTCGGATGTATAGAAACATGTAATAGACAGCAATATAAGAAGATTGAACAAAATATATCAAATTATAAGTTATAAGTTGAGATTTAACTTTCACGCAACACACTAAAGGTATTGTTTACCATTGGGAGAGATATCACATTCGATTTATAATTATGTGCAGGTTAGCTGTATCACAAAACATTATACTATGTAAAAAAATTATAATAAAGCCTAAAACATACGGAGATAACACCATTTCTTTTCAAGAAATCATAACCATGATAACTGTTAACAATTTAGTATATAAAAAGACATTCTTATCCGTAGTATTAATTATACTGATATAAGTTTGTACATTAGTTGTTCTATCCCTAACTCACAGTTTAGAACTAGTTTGAGGAATTAAGTAAAGCTGGGTTTTTGTTTTACGTGCACTAATGATAAATAATGCTTTGAACGACAACCTCGATTTATTACTGCCATCTTCAATTTTGTGTGGATACTATTTTTATCGCTAAATATTACACATTGGCAAAATTTGTGCCAAATTCCAAGCTCCTATCTCTTTTTGGAAAATACTTTCTGTTCAATCTTATCTGCCTCAGAACAATCTACTATGATGAAATGCTACAGTAATAGCGACCAGCGTCACCTACCATGTGGCATGAAAAGTTAGTTTGCAGGTACTTGCAAGTCACTAGACCATAATAATATTACATGTGACCATAATAGTCTAAACACATTGTATGCAAATTTATAATGCATAAATATATTTTTTCAAGTTTTAGATGTTAATTTGTCAACAGTGTATGATATTGCCTATAATTCCAGAAATATAAATTATGTCTCAATCTCAGTAAATCTCAATCTCAATCGCAGGATTCAAAACAATTCTTCAGTTCTTCTTTGATAAATATTAAATCATGCATTAACGTTTTTACATTTCTTCCTTTTTTCAAAACAATATAAAAATATGTATTCCCCCCCCCCAAAAAAAAAGAGAAGCAAACAACATCCCCCCCCCCCCAGTTTGTCACAATACACAGCTAAAGTGGTATCAACTTTTAGGAAGTTTTGCTCTCCTTCATAAATTGTTTGACATCAAATTTGTTGCAATCCAATGTCTCTATCAAATTTTATGTTTGAAATGTTAAATTCAATAAAAATGGCGGCCCTATTGGACCGCATCTGTACTTTGGAGGTTTTTGCAACAAATCTACTGAGGTGTACTTACGGAACATTATTATGTGTGGTCTTGTTTATAGAGAGAGTGGAACTCGAAAAGTAAGCACGATCTTGGATTTGACCCTCTGTGACGTCTTTGGGAACAGATGCGTGCAAATATATATTATGTAAAATTGGATTTCAAGTTTTAGACATTATAATTCCTGAACCAAATACAATACTGACCCCTAATTTTCTCCAAATATTGATTATATTATGGGAAAGATTTTGATTTCTGCATGGTTTTCATAAACATTTTTAATTTTATTTTATTTTTACTTTTTAGAAAAAAATATTCATGGTGCATTCTGAAAAAATGTCTCCATTAAAAACCTACGACGGTTTGAAATACCATTAAAATGTTCAGAATATATAAAAACCATATAAATAGACAGCAAAACAGACAAAATTGTATCAAAATCGAAATGATACATTTACTTTGGCGCAATACACTATGTCAGCTTTGATGGCCTGCAATTTCGATTTTTTTGAGTGATTGATCCAAATTTTGTTTTAAACTTTCTATAGCAAGGTTAGTGTTTCAAGCTTCTACCTCTATTTGAAAGATATTTTTGCTTCATCTCATCTGCTTCAGAACAATCTACTTTGAAATAGTAGCAATCAGCGTCACCTGAGCTACCACTTGGTATGAAAAGTTAGTTTGCAGGCACAAACCCTTGTTTGTCAAAGAAAAAGTCTGCGTTTGCCAAGACTACTACACGCACCACTGGCACTGCTACAAGCGCCAGTGCCAGTGGTGCGTGTAGTAGTCTTGGCGCGCGCAGGCTTTCTTTTACAACCAACAAGGTCTTGTCACAACTAAAGTGGCCATTTTTACATAGTGAGTTTTCAAGTTTGAGACATTATAACTCCTGAACCTAAAATGGTACTGACCCCTAATTTTCTCCAAATATTAATTATATGTCAAACAAAATTCTTGAAACGTTTCAAGATAATCCTTCAGTTTTTCTGTGATTTATGCTGAATCAAGCATTTTCATGATTTTCCTTTTTTCAGAAAAAATATAAAAAAATGGGTGTTTTTTCCTTAAAATCTCAATCCAGTTATCACAAAAAACCACAAAAATGGTATCAACTTGTAGAAAATTTTATTCTCTTTCATATGACATCAAATTTGTTGAAGTCTGATGTTTCAATCAAATTCTATCTTTCAAATAACAAATTCAGTAAATATGGCGGCCATCTTGGACGCCATCTTGGATTTGGAGGCTTTCGCAACAAATTTTTTGAGGTAGACCAGTGGAATGTTGTTTGTTACAATAAAAGCTTGAAAATAAGCATGGTCTACTTAGTTTGTAGAGAGAGTGCAACTCACTCGTTAAGTAAGCGACTTTTGGGGGTTTGGCCCTCCGGTTAAAGGGGAGCACTGGATGACAACGAGGCGGTACAACGGTAGGCTCACCCCTCGTGCTAACACGCTAGCAAACGAGCAACCGAGGAGCAGCCAAAATCAAGTGCGTACTCGCGTAAAAGTTCAGAAGTTCGCGTAATACGCGCTGTAGAAATGTATACATAGTACGCAAAGTCCGCCATTGTTAAGTGAGCTATGGCGGCCCCACCGAACTAAAACATAGTGGAATGCGTGTCCCTATTCCCAACATACACGAGACCGTGCAGCCAAATTACCGTGTTGCGTCGCCATCTTGTTCGGGCAATTTTTCCTTATGGAGTGCACGCTTAGGCGCGGTCAGACTGGGCCACTGGTACGCGCGCAAGCAAGAGTACGCCGTCCAGTGGCTAGTGATTATGACGTAACAATGCACGTTTGTACATGACAATGGTCTCGCGCTTCGGAGACACAGCCCGCACTCCATATAAGGAAAAATTGCCGTAACAAAATGGCGGTGGTAGCAAGTTTTGGTGGCTGCGTATTTCCTGGGTGAACACGCATTCCACTATGTTTTAGTTCGGTGGGCGGCCCCCATGAAATCACTGACTCCATTGTAGAGTCCGCCCTCTAGTGGTGGGGAGGAGAAAAATCTCTTTGAAATAAATATATGTTCGCACGCCATCTACGTTTGCTAGCAGTATTATCAAACATGGCAGCCAGCAGAAACTCGGAAGATGCGAGCAGTTTATCAACACAAACAGACGAAAAACCCTCGAAGGAGTCCCTCGTTCACAGTGCTTCACCTGAAAACAAAGGTGACGCTGATCTTGATCACCTCCTTGACAGTAAGTCACCTATCTTTTTACATTGATTTATATCTTTTCAGGCCGTACAGTAATTCAATTTTCAAGTCCGAAAACTGGACAAAAAGGGGGGCGTCTGACATGTAGTCCTATACGATAGTTTTCTTGCTGGAACGAAGCCCGCGTCCATTTCCCACACGCATGCATGCCGCACCCCTTCCCCGGCGCCGGCCGGGGCTCTCCGGCCTCCGGTGCCCCCGCCCAGTCGTGGGTACTCCTGGGTTTAAGGGGGCTAAAATAAGTCATAGGCTTCTAACTTCAGCACAGCCCCTAACCCTAAACCCTGATCCTACCCTAACTAAAATAAATCATAGACTAGGCCTAAATTACAAAAAAATTGACCCTATCTCATACACTTGAGTCTTTTGTTTGTACTCAACATGACAGTCGCAGGGCTCTGCCTCTCGAGCTCTCTAACTCTGTTCTAACGTCACTTGAATTAGACTATCTAAACTTCTATTTCTATGCACTCCCGGTTTAGCGAACTCACGATAGGTACTGTAGTTCACCGTCCATAGATAGCGTGCCACGTATTATTACATATAGACTCTATGTAGCATAAATTTATAATGATGATTGATGATACAAGCAGTAATTTACCATATAGTTATGGGTAAACTCTGCATAGCGGGTAAACTTGGCCCCCAGCGGGCGCATTATAGATAGTTGTAACGTGCGCTCTGGGGGCCGAGTTTACCCGCTAGGCCGAGTTTACCCATATAACTATGGTAAATGTAAATCATGTGTTAACACGTTACTTCAATGTAGGATGCATCATGCATCATCGCATTTGAAAAACTTTGTCAATCTGCCACCTGAAATCCATTTGAAATCAAAAACATTCTCGCATTAAAAATGGTTTTGTTACCTGGTACATATGGTGAAATATTTTTGGATTACAATCATGTTTTTATGGAGGGAAACTTGAATTAGAAATGTCTTGAGATCTGGATGAGAGCGATGAAAATTTGTCACCCTGGCCCAGCTGTTCTCTGATTGATTGCAGCACGTTACCCGCGGTGTGAATGTCTGGCGACTTTAAAGGAGACCTCCGGATGATTTTCATATTTTTACATTTGAACCACTATAAATTAGTTATACTGAGGACAGAGTTTCAGTGTTTATGATAATTGGGATGAAAAATAAGAACATTTTCGAAATTTATAACAAATTGTAATGAACAAGGATGATGACATGGCAGGTTCCCCATTAGAATGCATGACTTGGGGCTCTTGGAAGCAGAACAAAAGAAGGCATGCATAGATTATACACAGGTGAACTCGCAAGCAAGCGGTATTGTAATGGAATTACACTGCTACATGTCTGGAATATGTGAAGCTCCTATGTCATCATCCTTGTTCAGTGTTATTAGCTCACCTGAGCCAAAGGCTCAAGTGAGCTATTGCGATCGCCCTTCGTCCGGCGTCCGTCGTGCGTCGTGCGTCGTCCGTCGTGCGTCGTCCGTCGTGCGTAAACTTTTACATTTTTATCTTCTTCTTGAAAACCCCAAGACCTATTTTCATCAAACTTGGCAGGTAGCATCCCTAGGGGGTTAGGAACTCAATTTGTTAAAATGGGCACCATGCCCCACCCAGGGGGCCCCCAGGGGGGCCCAAACCCCCCAAAATTAAGGAATCTGTAAAAATCTTCTTCTCTAGAACCAGAAGTGATAGAGCTAAGTTAATACTATGAGTTAGTACATTGATGACTGTAGTTTCAAGTTTGTTCATGGCAGAATCAGGGGTGCCCCCCTTGGGACCCAGGGGAGGGGGGTGGGGAGGGGTCCTAATGGGGCCTAAATTATACATTTTCATCTTCTTCTTGAGAACCCCATGACCAATTTTCACCAAACTTGGCAGGTAGTATCCCTAGGGGGTTAGGATCTCAATTTGTTAAAATGGGCACCATGCCCCACCCAGGGGCCCCAGCGGGGCCAAACCCCCCAAAATGAAGGAATCTTTAAAAATCTTCTCTAGAATCAGAAGTTATAGAGCTAAGATAATACTATGAGTGAGTACATTAATGACTGTAGTTTCAAGTTTGTTCATAGCAAATCCAGGGGTGCCCCTCTTGGGGGCAGGGGGGGGGGGGGGGTTGGGAAGGTCCAAATGGGGGCCTGAATTGTACATTTTCATCTTCTTCCTGAAAACCTCATGATGGATTTTCGTCAAACTTGGCAGGTAGCATCCCTAGGGGGTCAGGATCTCAATTTATCAAAATGGGCACCATGCCCCACCCAGAGGGCCCCAGAGGGCCCCCAATCCCCCCAAATGAAGGAATCTTTAAAAATTTCGGCCCTTATTGTACATTTTCATCTTCTACTTGAGAAGCCTGGTCAAATTTTAGTAGAGCTGTGAATAATTTAGATTAGTGACTGCGTGAAAGGTGAACTTGCGATACTCAGGTGAGCGCTAGACCCGCGGGTCTCTTGTTCGTTAAAGGTTTTTCAAAGTATTGTTTCTCTGCTCAAGAACCACAGTAAATTCCACAAATCTATACATGGAGCTCTTGATTTATTTACTACATGATGTGAAATTATGAAAATCGCCTGGAATGTCCCTTTAATTAGTGGCAACTTAATAGTAATTGACATTAGATCTACACATTTTGTAGTCTAAAATTTACCAGTTTGGATCCAAAAACACAGAGCTACAGCAACACACGTCGATCATATAGAGTAGGACCCTATTGAGTTTTGATTCATGCCGATTCATGTTTGTCACTTCGGACTCATCTGCATGCAGCTGTAATGTTGTACGGGATTGCAGTAGTGAAGCTCAGCAAATGATCTCGAGAAAAGCTTGACTCTGCACAGGCTCTTCTTTTCAAGAAACTCCTTGGCCTCCCTAAAAGTGCTGTGAATGTTCAAAGCTGTGATCCTTCTGACAGGCATCCTTCCTCTCTCCCTTCACGCTGATCTCTACACTATCCTTTCCCGATGACAACTAGTCACACTGCCTTCAGACAGATTCCAGCACAGGATCCTCCTCCATGCACTGACAAACAACACCCCCTCCATCCCCTACTGGAAGCAGCTCCTTGCCAAGCTCAATTCTCCCAGACACCTCCAGGGCTGCCAACACTGGAAACTAACTTTGAGAGTGAGACTCCCATAGGCCAATGCTATAATTTAGGAGTCAAAATGAGTGAGATCAATAGAAATGCATGCAAATGAAATATAGTTTTAGAGTGAGAAAGGACCAAAATGCGTGAGTCTCACGCTCAATGCATGAGAGTTGGCAGCCCTGCACCTCCAGCTTCAACTACCCTAGCTGGAAAAGGCTGTGTCATTGCGATATCCACGACTACCACAATGCTGAAGTTCGTGATGCCATAGAAAATAGACACTCCCTTCCTTTATGGAAGCAATGCAGCAGCCGTCCAACCCCTACTACAGTAGGTAGTCTGTTTCCAGATTCCCTGCCTCCACACCTCTGTAATACCTCAAGACTCCGCTCCCAGCTTGCAACTGGTACTGGTCTACCCAATGCAGTACTGTCTGATGACCATAGGCAAGTCTTCCACCCCCATCGTTAGACTCTGTGGAGTGGAGGAAGGGAACACAACCAACCCACTTTGTTGCCTCCTGTCTGATGGTGGACTTACTTTGAAATGTTTGAAAATGGCGCTTAGCTCACTTTGCAATAAAACTCTTCAAATGCAAATAGAAATGTCTGTAATGATGTTAAGCAGTCCCTAAATGTCCCATAAATTGTGAACTTGCTATACTCCTTACATTTGCCTTACTTTATTTGGAGCTATAAGAGCTTCTGTAGTCTATAGTGATTTGCTTTGAGTTCATCAGTTTCATTCACAATTTTGTGTGTGATTTTAAGAGGCACACCTTGACTACAATTTGACTCAATCAGTATTCCCCTTTCCTCTCCCAGTCAGAATGAATACAGACTGAGACCATGTGGATGTGACAATGGGTTACCATTTTTCTTGTTTTTAACCCTAACTAGGCCAGGCTATTAACTCTTTATGTGCCATGGTGGAAACCCCCTGTGTGCAACGTTATTTTGAGACACGAAAGAAGTCATGCTTTGAGAAAGAATTCTGTTTTTCCAATTTGTATAACTTCTACAAATTTCTGTTAAGATGGGCATAATAGTAAGCAAAGTTAAAGACGAATGCCAAGCTTTATTTCGATATAAATTGTATGACAAATCTATTTTCAATTTTTCTTTTGAATGACCAGTTGCTACATTACTGTAAAGGCATGACTTTTGCACATAAAACTGTGATAGAAACTTAGAATGTACGAGCAAATCTTGTTGGCAACACCGCTTGAGAGTCGATCACCACATAGAATGCAAGCCGTACGTGAGAGGAACAAAAGCACGAGAAACGCTTTCATTGTGCCGCGGGATTAGCAGTGATCTAATAGCGATTTATCGATCGGTTTTGGCGGCTTTGTTTGTTGAGCAGAATATGCGAAGTTGGCACGCCGTCGACTGAGTCGGACGTGCGAACGTGGCACATAAAGAGTTAAGGTAAATCATTGACGGGGGGGGGGGGGGGGGTTGTCTAGGCCCTCCTACCTCCAGATTAAAAAAGTATATATAATTTATGCTAAATTATGCTAATTCTTATAATATTTATAATATGCATAATGGTGGGGGGGGGGATGGGGTTAAGGCCCTCCCACCTCCAGATTAAAAAGATATATGTATAATTTATGCTAAATTATGCTAATTTTTATATGCATAATGATCCCTGTATAAATCACTAAATAAAGCTCAAAATGGGCACATTTTTTGTGTAAATATTCTTTTTAGTGTCCTGAGCAAATATAAGAGAAAAAATTGTGCCATGAGAAAAAAAATTCTCATTTTATTGTTTTCTGAATTTCTAATATATTTCTTTGTTTTTTGACTCGATGGTTTTGATTGTTTTTTCGATGAAACTTGTCTGCGACATTGTTCTGAACAAGAAAATATGTTATAAATTAATTTTAATCAATAAAACCCCCAAATAATCGTGCTTTTATGAAATTTGCCTGTAACCACAGTTTGCATTGAAATTGTACATGAATTCATGTTTTTGAGCAATTTTTTTGTCTGACATGCACGTACATATTTATGCGCAACTTCGGAAACTTGTGCCCGGGCATCGCAAATTTGATGTCAAAAGATGCAGGATACTTGAAAAAAAAAGTCATGAAACGTCGCGGCGATAGCTTTTCGTGTTAGCGATACGTCGCGCGGAATGTCGAGAGGCCCCCCCCCCCCTTCCCCTCCCCCCTCCCCCCTCCCCCTGGCCTACAACATGTAGTTAGGGTTAAGCATAGGTGTATACATTGCTGGAGTAAATTTTATGTAACTGAACATAATTTATCATCCTACTCTGGTCATGCTTTTCAGGTGCACTGAGTGATTTTGATGGACCTCTTCATCCCCCGTCAGCTAGTGCCTCGTCAGAAGATGGTGGTGCCACATCAACTCCTGGACTGAACATTCTTACTACCAAAGTGCAAGATGCAGAAGAAAAGAAGGAAAATAAGGTGACCTAACCATGGTTTACACACAATTTTGACTCTGATACAGTTTAGATAAGATGTTAGTCCTAAGGGGATTTTGTGTCAAGAAAATACAAGGAAATTATCTGGTATCAAATCAATTCACATTCATTGAAGCAAGGTGACCAAGTGTTAGTATGTCTGCCATTCAGTCAGCAGACCCAGGTCTCAGGCAAAGTTCCTGTCCACTCAAAGACACCGGACAGCACTTTGAAATAGTTTGAACGTGGAAGTCATTTGCCTGAGTCATATCTAGTGGGTACACTGTATGACCCTTTGTGGGGAAAAAAAAAAACCCAAAACAAAACACCTGGGTATGTTCCATTAAACTGTTCTTAAAGTTAGGAATGACTTTAATAAAACGGCTGGTGATCAGTTCTTGTGATGAATTATTGAAATTCTGATCTACATAGGCAAAGCACATGAGCTTAATGTGTTCCAATTGTTCTTACATGTAGGTCATTTGTATGAAACACCCCCTGGTCCTATAAGTGTGAAGCTCTTGTACTTTTCAATTTCAAGACGAACCAATCCATGTCAGCTGTTTGATATGGTGTACTTCACAGAGGAAAATTTACAAACATTTCATTGACTGTCTTAATAGGAAAGCAAGACTCCTTCAAGTCAAGATGCTCTCTTTGAAGCTCTCTTCTCTGAGAGCCCTGCTGCCATGCAATCTGAGGCAGAGTTTGGCAACGTTCTCTCGGGATTATTGTCAGATCTCAATCTTGGAGAGGATGCAGGCATGCCAGCTGACCTCCAGAAAATGTTCCAGAACTTAGCCGAGATGGGACCCATTCCACCCGCACCATCATCAGGTACAGGTATTTTGCTGTCTTACACTTTTTGTACGCTAACTTAATAGGCCGCACTATTTAGGTAGATCATAGAGCTGGGAGGGGGCCTCCCAGACCCCCCTCCAGATCTCGGCCATCGACCGCGCGATCAAGACGAAAATTGGCGCACACGTTGCCTATGATGTAATCTAAAGTACCACAGAGTTAGATTTTTAAAAAAGATTATCATTTATGCTAAATTATGCTAATTTATGCATAATGATGCATGAAATCGGACGATTTGGTGTAAATCAGTATTAGAATAAAGCTCAAAATGGGCACATTTTCTTGTGTAAATGTTCTTTTTGTGTCCTGAGCAAACATAAGAGAAAAAATTTCTTAGGTAAATTGTTTATTTAATTTCTTATGTATTTCCTTGTTTTTTCGACTTTATGTTTTTCATTGTTTTTTCGATGAAACTTTGCGACTTGTTCCGATCAAGAAAATATGTTATTAATTGATTTTAATCAATAAAACCCCAAAATAATCATACTTTTATGAAGTTTGCCTGTAAGCACAGTTAGCATTGAAATTCACGTTTTTGAGCGGTTTTAGGTCTGACATGCACGTACATATTTATTCGCAACTTCGGAACCATGCTCCCGGGCATCGCAAATTTGATGTCAAACAATGCGGGAGACTCGAAAGAAAAAAGTCATGAAACGTCACGGCGATAGCTTTTTGCGTTAGCGATACATTGTGCGGAACATCAAGGGGGGGGGGGGGCCTTGGAGCCCCCCGGCCTAGTTAGGGTTAAATGTCTAAACTTAGATGTAAGTGCGTAAACTTGGGTTTTTACCACAAAAAAAAAAAAAAAATTAAAAATGACGGCATAACTCACGTAAGTCAAGGCAGTGCAATGGGATTTTAGTGGAATATCGTAGAGCTTCTTTGTATGAAGAGTTCCAAGAGAAGACATAATTTAACACATTTCTCAAAGGAACATTATTAGGACATGTACGAATCTTGGCACAGTGAATCTTTAGACACATTATTTTTGTTTTGCTTTATTTTCTTGTTCTTTATTGAAATGATTTATTCATCATACCAGGTTAAAAAATAAATTCTAAGGGATGCAGAATCCAGGCTTTTTACAAAAATATTACTCTTCTGATAGATAAGTTACAGCATGTGCATAATGTGAGTCACATAGTAAATCCATGGCTATAGATACTTTAGAACCTACAGATGCAAATGGTATAATGAGTATTAAAGGTTCTTTTTTTTTCATTTTCTTTTCTTCTATGCATGATTCATAAACAAAATAGAATGTTAATAGCCTTATAAATTTGATAGTGATACATGTGTGCATGCTTTCTTCTGTTAAATCAAAATAATCCCCTCTTCTTCCTTTCTTGATTCGTCAAAATTTCTTCCCAAAGTCAACAATATGATAAATATGGTAAGATATGATCGGTGATTTTCACAGAGTCATTGAAAACAAAACAAAACAGAACAATCGATACGCTATGCCAAGATACCATATCTCTCCTAAGATGATGACAAATGTTGGTTGTATTTAAAGGGTGTGTACAGTTCTGGTCGAGGTGAGGATTTAGCTTTTAACAATTTGCAAGATATTCAGAAACCACTCTATGAGATGTCAAAGAGCATGCAATTCTAAAAGGTATCAAAAGTTTATTTGATGAAAATTCGGTTTTGAAATAGCTGAGATATCCAAAAACAAGGTGAAACAAAGAGATCCTAATAAAGTTGTGGCATGTCGCCTTTTATTATTATCAATTTTTTTGGATATCTCAGCCATTTCAAAACCAATTGTCATCAAATAAACGTTGAATCCTTCTTAAAATTACATGCTCTTTCATATTTCGTGAAAGGTTTCTCATTATCTCACTTAGAAATGTTCAAAACATGAATCCCTTACCTCAACCAGTACTGTACAGTCCCTTTAAGAGTTCTTGAAGTCACTGAATTAGGTTTTACCCCTTCGCGCTGGAATCATTTGCACAATTTGACTTAATAATTCAAAGAGGTAACATGTTTGAAGTGTTTGAAATAATGGAATTTGCATAACAAAGGGTCCTAGTAAGGAACTGTGCTATTCAAATGGGAATCTTTGTTATATTTTTCTCTGATTTTATTTTTATGTCAGGTACATGTACAATAGGTTTTAGAAAGAAAGGCCAAAAGAGCTCACCAATCCTCAATCTAAAAAAAAAAAAAAAAATGGAAAAAAATTGATGATAGCTTGATCACAAGGTGAAAGTTAATAGACTCATTGACCCTTTCACTCTTTGCTCTCTCTCTCTCTCTCTCTCTCTCTCTCTGCCATTAAGGGGTGTCTGCTGATGGGAGTACTGACAATCCTGATGAACTGACTTCCACCTTAGCAGACACAATGACCAGACTGGCACAGAATGCAAGAGACTTACAGGTAAAGAATGACACACAAAATAAGAACGTAAGAGACTAAAGCCCACCGCACACTACACGATTTTGCCCCAATTCACCAGTCTTAAGACCTTAAGACTAGAAGTGTGCGTCACAGTCTTGCCATTTTCTAGTCGTACGACTGGGTCTTAGCGCCAGTCGTAGAGATTTGACATGTTGAATTTCTACAACTGGTCGTAGGCTTTCAGACATTCACAATGCAGTAAAATGTAAGCGCACGCAGTGCACACTGCGCGTGCTTTACAGTCGTAAGCCTACTCGGTCGTATAGTGTGCGGTGTCCGGTCGTACGACTGGTCTTAAGACCCAGCTTGGCTTAAGACTTTAAGGCCAGTCTGATCGTGTAGTGTGCGGTGGCCTTTACAGGTAATGAATGACCCATAAAATCAGAATGCAAGAGACTTACAGGTGAAGAATGGCACACAAAGTCAGCATCAATAGAGCGAGTGTATTCAGTCTTTTTCTTTCTTTCTTTCATCCTTTTGTTTTCTTCTCTTCACACACTCAGTGAATTAGGTTTTAACCCAATAAATTAAGTTTTAACTTGAAATCTAGGACTTTAGTAAAAACACAATTCAAATGCACATAGTTGGTCTACAATCCATATTGTAGTAGTGTCTTTCAAAGGGAGATCTCTAGTACCTCCTTGGGTTTACTGTCTATAAGTAGCATTTACATTTTAGCATTACATTTTGCGAACTGAATGTCACAGTAATTTACAAAATTATAGCTTCAGCCAAGATGAGAAACATAGGTGTGTGACAGATTTTGTGTAATTTGGAACCACTCTATTTGATTTATCAAAAAAAAAAAAAAAAAAAGGCTGTTGAATTTTCAAGATGGTATTGTTTGTTATGCCAGTGTTGGTTTTTCAGTTATTAGTACTCTGTGTAGATTTAAGAGAGAGGGAGAGGAAAAATGATTTGAGGAGGAATCAATTCTTAAAGTATCAGCGCTTCTTCAAAATAAGACACTGTCTACCTTCTGCTTCAGTCAGTTTTTCTTTGAGATTATGGAATGCAGAAGAATATTTTATCATTTTCCTAAATAAACAAAATAGACATCAACTTGAATGAATTAAGTTACATTAGCTCTGAATCACTCTGAAAAGCTGCTTGATAATAGTCATTATGGTTCTTTTAAGAGAGGAATTGCCATTTGCAAACGCTGATTATTGATGAATAACAATAAGTTTGGTTAGGCACAAACTTGCTAGAACTGATTTTATGGTCAGAAATGTAATCCAAAAGATGTTTTTATGCCTCCGCCACGAAGTGGTGCCGGAGGCATTATGTTTTCGGGTTGTCCGTCCGTCCGTACGTCCGTACGTCCGTACGTACGTCCGTCCGCTTTCGTTTACGCGATAACTTGAGTAATATTTACTGGAATTTTACCAAACTTGGTCCGAGTATGAAGTATGATGGGGCAATTATTTGATTAGATTTTGGGTGAAATCGGCTGAAGGTCAAAGGTCAAGGTCAAATCATGAAATTGTATCCGTTTACGCGATAACTCAAGACTGGATGGAGCAAATTTCACCAAACTTTGTTGGAGGATGATGTATGATGGGACAATTACTTGATTAGTTTTTCAGTGAAATCGGACAGAGGTCAAAGGTCAAAGATCAAGGTCAAATCCTAAAATTTATCTGTTTACGTGATAACTCAAAACTGGATGAAGCAGCTTTCACCAAACTTGGTCCAAGGATGATGTATGATGGGACAATTAGTTGAGTAGATTTTAGTGACATTGGCAAGAGGTCAAAGGTCAAAAGGTCAAGGTCAAATGCTACAAATGTTGCAATTTCCCCCATATCTATGCAATGCCCGAAGGTATTTTCTTGAAACTTGGTGTGGACATGTACTACTGCGTAAAGATTCTCCAGAGAGTTTCATGTCATAAGGCCAAAGGTCAAAAGGTCAAAGGTTATGTGAAAATGTTGCAATATTACTTTTCTCTCAAATGCTTCAATGTATCTTTGTGGAACTTGGTACATATGCATGTACTGTCTGGCAGGGATTATCTAGGGAATTTAGGGGTCATGGGTCAATAGTCAGGGGTCAAAGGTCAAGGTCAACTCCTCAAAATTTTACTATTTCCCTCATATACTAGTATATGCAATGCTTGCATTATTAGTTTCAAAACTTAATACATGCATTACCTAATGGAGATTCTCCGGGAAATTTCCAGCCAGAAGGTCAAAGGTTAAGGGTCAAAGGCCAGGTTTCAATGCCCCCCCCCCCCCCAAAAAAAAAAAAAAAAAAAAATCTATTTTGTACCGTCATCACACTCTTTCTTCGTACCTTGGAAATTACTCATTGCATAAACTTTCCCAAAATTCCCCAAATATGTGTACCTGCACTCTTAGAAAATTATAGCAAACCCAGTTCAAGACATTTCTGACAAACCTGTCATTTCAATATTTTGCCAGATATGTGAAACTGTCATGGATCACACATTGTGAAGACATTGTACTATATGCCTATTGGGAGAATCATGCATTATGGCGGAGGCATCAGTCGCCATAGCGACATTTCTAGTTATTGATGATACTGTACAGCCAGAGATTTGGGGATTGTGTGTAGCATTTTGATCATGGCAGCATGTATAGAAATGTGAGCTAAAACGATGTGTAATTTTCCAGGAAGGTCAGATACCAGATGAAGAGCTCCTGAGATCACTTGGAGGAATGAATCTTGAAGAGGGAGATGCAGAACTTTTGCCGATGGTTCAAACTATGATGCACAGTCTCCTCTCTAAGGATGTCCTCTACCCGTCTCTTAAGGAAGTTGTGGACAAGGTTTGTCTGCATAGCATTTATCTCATCTTATGAGCTTTTTTTAGTTGACTCTTTCAGTTTAAAGGTGATCGACTGTTAATCCATACTTACATACCAAATACATGAAACATTTTCCTGCAAAAAGTAACAATCACAAAACGCCACCACATTTTGAAAAACAAGAATAAAGTCTGACAGTGAAATGCTGTACCATAGTAACATTGGACTACTTCATGAAGAAAGATAATTCTTTAGGATATGCTGAGGTTGTGAAACTAATGCATGTATGTTGAAGAGCGGGAAGGACTCATGTGGTCTAAAAACTTTTTCCTTGGCAGGGTGAGATGAATTTCATGTGTTTTAGATTCCTCACAGTCAAAGCATAGACGCCTATTGTGTAAACAAGAATGAAAATAAAAGAAAAAAATGATTGTGACTTTGATGATGATGATAATAATAATAATAATAATAATAATAATAATAATAATAATAATAATAATAATAATAATAATAATAATAATAATAATAATAATAATAATAAATTATAATGTTAATGATATTAAATAATAATAATGATAATAATAGTAATAATAATAATAATAATAATGATGGTAATAATAATAATATTAGGTGAATTAATGAATGAATTAGCTCTACTATCAATTGTCTGTTATATTTTTTTGCATACTTTTAATAGGTCAAATTTATATCAACAAAGCTGGGGTATTATTTTTTTGTTATTGTGTTTGTTTGGTTATTGTTGTTTTTATGTTAATAAGGGTTTCTGAAAAACAAAACAAAAACCTCAATGCAGTATTGTTGTTTGTGTTCTTTTTTTCATGAAATACACGTAGTACCAAGGTTGGTTGGATGAGAACAAGACAACAATAAGCAGCTCTGATCACCAGAGGTACAGTGAGCAGCATAGAATCATGATGGCTTTATGTACTGAGTATGAAGGGGAGCAGGATTCTGACAGTGTGACAGTTCGTCAACAAAGGATGACAAAAATCATGGACCTTATTCAAAAGGTATGATTTCCAAGAGAACTCTGGCTATTAGAAGGAAGATAAACTTTTTTTTAAATCCTATTAAGAAGTACATGGACATCAATATTGATTTTGATTTATTCTACTGAAAGTTATTTAACTTGGTCAGTTTGGTAAACTGGGCCTATCCCATAGAAAGCATGAAGACCAGTTTTTGTTTGGTTCCTTTAGGCTCTGACAGACAAAAAATTATTAAAAGAATCTGAAGAGGATGTGAAAATACCTCTACTGTCGTGACGTCAAGAAGCGTTGCTAGAACCCATTTTGTGGATGTGAAGATGTGATTTGGGTGAATGCATGCATAAAATCATTCTTTTCATTTCTTCTATAGAAAATCTCGACTAGAGATAGACTGTAGCAAGTTGTCAAAGTTATGGAGCACCCACATCTATACGAAACTTTTATGTGGATATTATTCAAGCAACACTGTACACTAGTTTTCTTTATTTTGTTTTTCCCTATATCAGTGTACATTTATGCCATGCATTCAAATCAGTTATCTGATTTTTCCCTTTGTTCAAACAAAAATATATAAAGATATAATTTTTATGACTTGTTTGTGTATGACAGATGGAAAGCCTCGGTCAGCCCCCAGCTGAAATTGTTGGTGACATGGTAAATACACTCATCGTACATAGTCAAACTACTTGCTTTGGTTCAGAATTCCGATTCATATTTGCACCTCACAATTAATGTAGTTGTGTTACTTTTCATATTATTGCTTGAATATGATTGTTTCGTTGTCCTGAATAACCCTAGATAAGGTGTCTTCTATGTTCCTGTATATTCCTCATAAACTTCATTGAAATGTGTGCTTCTTTTCACACAACCATAGTAAGATTGCTGTAGTGAGATGATTCCCATTGCTGTAATGCACAGAATAGAGTGAGAAATCGTCTCTTCTTTTCTCTCCTGTCAGCTCTCTGTGTGTGAATCTAAAAACTGTATAGACTTGAATCAATTGAGTTGGGAATGATAGAAACAAAAAAATACTGACACCAAAGCTAACGCCAGAGCCCCTTCATTCACTCACTTTATACGAACAATTGGTGACATAAATAATTGCTGCTGATAGCATTCTATTAACCTCTCTCTCTTTTCATTGCCAAAAGTCAAAACTTACTGGAAAGTGTGCATCAAATTCCATAATTCTGCACCTTTAATTATGTACAAGGTGTTGAGTACATCAAGGAATATTGCTATGTCCCTACCTTATATATTAAGTTTCCCTCGTTTAGCGATTTATCAATGTCGGGGAGTATAGGAGTGGACAGCATGTTTAATCAGATGGGCAAATATACAAGCAGGTTTCCAGAGTGCACATGTACAGAAGCACAAGTTTCTTGAGTTGGTTTTGTTAGTTGATATGACAAAGCAATATGTTGTATGTGATTCGTTGAGCATTGTGACAATGAACTTTGGCAGATATGTTTAGCTGCAGTATTACTTTTTTATTCCCGTCTCTTCCCTTACAGAACACCGGTTTGACATTTGATGAAAATGGACTGCCAAGAATACCAGGTTTACCAAGCGGAGAGCAGTGCGCCGTCATGTGATGTCACAACCAGACTGTACTTCAGACCAAGAACAATGAATCCATTTTTGAATGATGAGACAATCAACATTGATTAGTGTGAAACACAGATAGAGCTGATGTAAAGATGATTGTGTGCAATGAAAGCTTGGACATCACAGGGATCCTCTCCTGATAGGAGCTGACATGGTCAAGATCTTTTCCAGCTTAATGAGATTTGGAGTTCACCCGTATGGCAGATAGATCATTATCAACTCCAGTGAAGAGAAGTGCCAAGATACAAACCGTTGTGGATATGGATCGAAGCAGTGATTGATGATTTTGACTGGTCTCTAGCAGAAGGCTACATCCAATGACATCTTGGGGGAAACTTCTTCACTTTTTAATGGATCACTTTGTAACTGACCAAAACGAATACATGGAAGATGCATCAGAAGTGGTGCCAGTCAAAGGGATCTGTCAATGAAGTCTTTTTTATTAATTAATTTTTTAGGTGATCCGAGTATCCTCTCGGATCACCTTCTGTATCTGTACGGATTCTTTCTTTTTCTTCTTCTTCTTTCTTTATTTCTGGACAAATTTTGTGTATCGATTAGCTCAGAAAGTATTCTTTCTATCAATTTCAAACTTATACCATATATGTATCATGTCCCAAAGACGACGGGTCTAATAAAATCATAGTGATCAGTCGACCGTGACGTCACTATGACGTCATTATATGAAAACACATTCTCAATCATGTCTCATCAATGGAATGGAATTTTTCAATGAAATTTACGTCACATATATGTCAAGTTATGCGCATTCTACTCATATTCTCAAAATTCATATTTTCTCTTAAAACGCGCGCGTTGAAATATTTGTATGCTCAAATCGAGCTCAATTTTTTTTTGCACACGTTTCAGACCATTTGGAGCATTTTTTGAAAAATTGAAAAAATTGGACGGACGCGTACGCGTGCGCACATATACGCACGCACAGCTCATATGAAATAGAAATTTCCCGTTTTTTTACACTTATCGGATGCCTGAAATGTCAAGAAATATTTCTACCAAGTTTCAAGTCAATCCGACTCATTATGACGTCATACGGGCCCGTCAAAGTTGAAATTCCGCGCGTGCGTCAATGGGGATACACAGTGCAACAACAATGCCAAAAAACCGCCAATTTTAAATCCGATTTTATTCGTCAGGATGGACGGTGACCCCCGATTTTCTTTACATATTCTGAAAGCTAATGAGTTGTACATGTCATTTCATGGGTTGGCGATACTGAAAAAATGATTAAAAGATATGAAATTTCTTAATAAAGTAAAAAAAGTAAATTTTCAAAATGACGTCATCAAATTGCAAGTTCACTCTAGCATATCTCACTTATCCTTTGCCGATTTTCACCCAAATTTCAGTATGTTGTAGCTTATGAAATGGTCTTTCATAAATATATTAACATAATTTTAATTTGATGACGGCATCACCTCGTAAAAATGGATTGAATGTAACCTTGTCAAATTTGACCAGTTTACGTGTTATCTCTATGGGAGTGCAGTTTTTCTGGAAATGAAAATTGACATGACTATCTTTATCGAGCACTAGCTCCCTTATGCTTTGCTGAATTTCTCCCAGATTTTAATATGTTGTAGCTGAGACGTAGGGCTATCGTAAGTGTGCCCTTCGTTTTTTCATTTGATGTCGGGATCACGTCCAAAAACTTGGTTGAAATTAAAGCTCATCTTCGATGTATTGAGATATTCCTTTCTTTTTGCAACTTTCTTTGCAATAACTCGAGAAAAACAAGCTATATCAGCCCAATATTTTGCACATGTTTAGTTCATTTCACGTACATTATTTCATAAAATAACTACTTGATCGGACACCATCTTGGGTATGTAAATTAGGGTCAAAGGTCATAAATGTTTCATCCTGTATCTTGGTGAATACATGTCCTATCTTTCCCATATTTTGCACACGCAAAGACCATGTTACAAAAATCATTTAACAAAATAACCACTTTTTGCTCAGATGCCATCTTGTCTGTGCAAAGTGGGGTCAAAGGTCATATTTGTTTATGTACTTTTTTTTCTCTATCTTCGTTATGACGTGTTATCTCTATGGGAGGGAATTTTTCTAGATGTGAAAATTGACATGGTTGTCTTTATCGAGCACTAGCTCACTTACCCTTCGGTGAATTTCTCCCAGATTTTAATATGTCGTAGCTGTGACTTTGGGCTATCGTAATGTGTAATTTTTTTCTTCATACAACGTCGGCATCATGTCAAAAAACTTGGTTGAAATTAAAGCTTATTTTCGATGTTTTATGATATTTCTTTTTTCTGAAACTTTCTTTGCAATAACTCAAGAAAAATAGCCTTTATCACCCCATATTTTGCACATGTTTAGTTCATGTCACGTACATTATTTCATAAAATAACAACTACTTGATTGGACACCATCTTGGGTAGGTATATTAGGGTCAAAGGTCACAAATTGTTCATCCTGTATCTTGGTGAATACATGCCCTGTCTTTCCCATATTTTGCACACGCAAAGGGCATGTTACAATAATCACTTCACTAAATAACCACTTTTTGCTCAGATGCCATCTTGGGTGTGCAAAGTGGGGTCAAAGGTCAAATATACTTCATTCTGTATCTTCGTTAGTGTATACGGAATTCAGTACCAAAGATGGCAAGTCTGACTTCCTTTTCTAAATGAGAATCCAAACATCACACAGCCAATGTCTCCTCGACACAAATGAAACCGGTATGGTCATGCCTATTGGGATCAGGACTCAAATCATTGATTTTCGAATAGATCGGATCACCTTATTTGTCAGTGTTGACAAATTCCGGTTCTAGTTTTAATTATTATTATTATTTTTTAGTGAGCAGTCATGGGTGGCTGACTCAAGTGTCAAATAAAGTGTGTGTGATTTTTAGCTTACCTAAGCTTTGGTGAGCCATTGCAGTTAGTAACTTACTGTCTGCCAAATGTTACATGCGCTGTGTATACAATTTTTATGCTTTCACCTTCTTGAACACCCTGTGAAGGATTATCAATTTTTCATAAGGTGGGGGGGGGGGTATTTCAAAGCCTCTGAATATGTAGGAGTCTTCTCTAGAACCAGAAGTGATCAAGTGAAGTTAATGTTATGAGTAAAAGTACAGTAGGTTTTGTTCATGATTGGTCAACGTAGGAGTGCCCCCTTTGGGGCCTTGTGTAAGAGATGGATAATGTTCAAGTCAAATGTCTCTCTGATATCAGAGACTGGTCCAGGATGAGAGAAATGATTTCTGGTGTCCTTGAGTTCATGTTTTTGTTTTGTCTGGTATATACACTGTATCCTTTTTATTGGGTTGGGTTGGGGGGGGGGGGGGAGAGAAATTCATTATCCTATACATTTTGAGCTGGTTGCTAATGCAGTACATGTACAATCTTCAAGGTCATCTCTTTTTCTTTCAGCACAGTGGCTACACTGCTTACTCTAACAATTATTGTGATATTGAAGCAGTGTTTGGGTAGAGCAGAAGTTGAGAGTTTCTCTTCTGAGTGCCACACACAATCACACAGAAGTACAATGTATAAGCTGCTCCTGTGTGCTATTATGATGGATAATTGACCTTTACAAAAAGAAATGTAAGTAAATAAAATCCAGTAGTTTCACAATCAAACTTGAGAAAGATTTCAGACTAAGATGTAAGAGCCATAAGATATGTTGTTCACTGTATATGAATAAAACAACTGAGTGCAAGCAGTTGATTCTGATAAAATTGAATTCAGTCCCTACAACAGTAAAATTAAACCAGTCAGTCGTCTACTTCGACCTATGAATAATACAATGTACAATGTATATGTACATGTATATCAGTGATCATGCTTAATTCATCCTGAATAATTAAACACCATCTTAGAGTTGCCATGAAGGGCAGACACACTTGGTATTCTTACAGTTCCGTCTTCTAACTTCTTTCGCTCTGTCTTTATCATTTGGTGCATTTATTTTCCATCTTATGACATCTCCTTTGTATCTCTATCATGACAAAAGCAAAACATTTTACCCCAGCTGGTGCCATTTTGTGGGTAAGCCCTTCAGTATAGTGCATAAAGATGAATGAATGTATGACTTTCCTTTGCTTTAAAACTTTGTTCAACATGATAATTCTGCCTCACTTTGCCTTCCAGTCTTGAACAGTGTGTAGTTAAATGTGGTTGACATATCCAGTCCAGTCTACTCCGCATGAGGCAATATGGATGGGACTGAGGGAGACGCATCAACGTAGGCAATGCATTGTACATTGTATTCAACTTTCATGCAAGTAAAAAAAAAAAAAAAAAGATTATTCCTATCCAGACAGAGCGGTCGTGATTTGGCAAAAAGGTGTATGTCTGCCGTTTTACAGCGACTACAAAGCCGAGAAAATCGACTTTAAAGTTTTGGCAGTTTCCTTGACCGTAGAAGCCACCTAAACTGTGGAACGCTCAGGGATTCAATTCCATGATTTAGTATACACTTCAAATTTCATTTCCTGATAATTTTCTTGCATCTAACTTTAAAGAATACTTCAGAATTAGCACTTTTAGCATGTTTAGAGACATACACCTTTTTGCCAAATCACGTTTACAGGGACTGCGACCCACGCTATTTTGGCAAAAAGGTGTATCTTCACATATACCGTAAGAAATCATGCATTTAACTTGGCAAAAAGGTGTATGTATAGAGATACACCTTTTTGCCAAATCACGTTTACAGGGACTGCCACCCACGCTATTTTGGCAAAAAGGTGTATCTTCACATACACCGTAAGAAATCATGCATTTAACTTGGCAAAAAGGTGTATGCATAGAGATACACCTTTTTGCCAAATCACGTTTACAGGGACTACATCCCACGCTATTTTGGCAAAAAGGTGTATCTTCTCATGCACCGTGAGAAATCGTACATTTAAGTTGGCAAAAATGTGTATGTATAGAGATACACCTTTTTGGCCAAATTAAACAATAACAAAATATACCAGAGATTTTGTTGGGAGAAGGGTGTATGTGAGACCATTTCTAATCAAATGTTAACTCTTGAAAATCTTTACTTCATTATTACAAAAAGATTTAAAAAATAACAATAAAGAAAAATATCAGGATGCACAACTTGTTCATCAAACATAGAAAAATGTGCGCAAATTACAACTCACCCTAGAGTCTGAATATTAACAAAACATGGTCTCATGGATATGCATGGTTAAGGATTACAGCTGAAGAATTTTTCTTCTTTCTTCTCCTCCCTTTTTTCAAAAACTTCTACTTCCAATGAGATGATTCATTATATTTTTAGCTTTGTGCCCCTTTTTTTTGACAAAAGGTTCGTTTGTTTTCTCTACTGAATGCTTTAGCAAACAAAAAGGCAGTTGTTTGCACATCATGTATCTGTTCTTAAAAACGCAGTTATCATGCTGCTCCCAATTTTTGCAATAAATTCAATAAATGTGAAAATTCAGGTAGGATCATTTAACTGTTTGCATCCACTGAGCACTTTGAGCAGTACATCCAAGTATCATTTCCAAAGACAGGGACACATCTTTCTCTAGACCTTTGTGTGTAACTGCCACTAAATGTCTGTTAGGTAACAGCCCCACACGCATAGCGTAATGGGTAGCCGATCTTACAGTCACACAGCACACCATTACACTATGTACAGGCTTCTACATGCACTGCACAGCACGGACAGTGCAGGGATCACTGTCATTTTGAAGCGTAGAGAACTGTCATCCCACAGCCACACTTGCCGGAAAAGCTGTCATTTCAACAGAAATGCTAGATTTTACGAATCTGGGCATCTAATGGCATAGAAGTGGCCATAGAAGTCTAGGACAAACGTTAGATCTGAACTTCTAGATATTAGGTTCTATCTACTCACCGACTAGCAACAAGGAGAAACTTCTGCAGTGCAACGGGCTGCCAGTTTGAGTCAGGAGCATGGCCCGCCACCGCACCGACCGGTGAAACGGTACACATACATGCCAGCAGCACGTATAACAGAGTATATAATATACACAGAGTATAAAAGATACACCTTTCTGCCTTATCATACTTCGCAACTATAATTCATGATTCATTCGGCAGATGGATGTATCTAAAGATACACCTATCTGCCAAATCTTTAAGCTCTCCGCAGCGTGCACGGTTAGAGGTGTATCTAGAGATACACCCTTTTGCCAAATCATGTAGTTCTCTATCCTGGTACGTCATTGTACGTCAAGGGTGTATGTAAAGATACACCCTTTTGCCTAATCAAAAGCAGGAAAATTGATAAAATAATACAGAGATAGCCCCAAGTATCTCGGAAACAAAGGATCGATGACTTACGAAAGTTGGTCACATGAAAATTTCGGCATCGAAAACCCCCCAAATGGTAAAAACCAAAAACATGATATTTTTCAGACATACACCTTTTTGCCAAATCAAGGAATGTTGTGGCCCTGATTTAGCTTGGCAGATCTGATACAGCTTATCCTGATGGCACTGGAAATCAAAATGTGACAGTTTGGGTTGCAGATGCAGGCAGATTTTTATTGCGTGATTTCAACTGTCACGCAGATATTCACAAAAACAATGTCTGTACCTTCACACTATTTGAATATTATAGGTGGAGCAAGCTGGAACAATAAACACGATTTATAAACTAGACTTGTTCATGAGTATTCTAATGTTATGAATCGTAGTGCCTATACCATGTTGTAGTTTGAATTTACGTATCTTGCTTTTTCACCCACTGTGCTTACATGTGTCACACGATTTACACCCATGGCCGAGAGCTGGCAGCTGGCTTGCACACCAAGTACGTACTAGTAGATTACCACAGTGCACAAGGATCAAGCCATAAACTAGACTGAATGCAACACTAATAGTACACACACACATGGATAGAATTACAGATATGTACTGTGGGATATCAGAGTGCAATGACCTCACTTTATATGAGAATTAACATAGAATACATGTATACACATGGATTGAGTGAACGCAGCAATATTAGTAGAAGACATCAGGGAAAGTTTGAGGAAAATCGGACAATCTGTTGAAAAGTTCTGAATTTTTCAAATTTGGTGACAAGACCACGGGATCAGAATACTACTACAGATCGTGACACCACATATGGACTACAATATAAAGAAATTATAAAGAAAATTCCACAAAATAATATGAAAAGTACATATTTCCTGGACTTGTTAGTAACCAACATAATATGACAAGGGTATTAAATACAGCTTTATTATTCCCCTTGCTTTCTGACAGAGGTAAATTTAGTGCTTTTTCATTATGCTAGAAAAGTGAAAAAAAAATCTTTATATTTTCTTTATGTAGTAGTCCATGTCATGATCCATAGACGTCTTCTGATCTAGCGGTCTCATCACTAAAACTCTTGAACAGATTGTACGATTTTCCTCAGACTTTCACTGATGTATTCTAATATTGCTCCATTCACTCAATCAACATGTATTTTGGGGGTTAATTCCCCTTTAATGGTTCAGCTTGTCAGAAAAAAACAAATAAAGAGCCATATGAAAAAAAAAAATATTTTCATCATTTAATTGTTTTTTTTATTTTTTTTTTATTGTAGCACATTACAGACAAAAGCTTAGGTTCCTTTTTCCTCCATGTTACTCCATTGGCTTGCCACCTTGGATAAGCAGTTTTCAGCAACTTTTTTTGCTACACATTTCAGACTTATTAAAAATGTCGATGCCCTCTACCATTACCCTGCTCACTGGATAGTATTTCCAACCAGCACTGACAGTGTTCACTCTCCACTGCCTGGGGAGAATTCCAGTCAATCACCATTTTACAAGCACACACACATATTATGCTGATCAACCAACATAAACATTCATATCCTGTCAACTACCCATTTACATGTATACTCCTAACACTGGTGGATAGAAGCAACGGACCAATTTTACTGGATTTCACTGGCCAAGCAAACAAACACATACATGTACACAGTGTGACCTATTGGGCCTGAGAGGTGGAGATATGTCCTTCATAAAACAAATGAAGAGTTTGTTCGCAAAAACCGGTAAGTCAATTTTTGAAGAGTTTGAAGTATGGTCTCTGTCATAAATTACAAAATAATACCTTTTAAATGATATACTATATATAAAGGCACATTTTTTGAAGTTATGGTCAAAAGAAGCAAAAATGTTCTTATTATTCCCTTTATTTTTCTTGACCTTTAATCGCAAATACAGTTAAACTCGCATAAGTCGATCATTCTTCTCGGGACTGAGCAAAACACATCGACTTAGGCGATTTTCGACTTGTGCGTAAGTCGAAAAAATCGACTTAACAACAGTTACACCACACGTACATTATGTATAAATGTACATGTATGTTGTCTACTCAGGAGCCGAGAGCTGGAGAGATTGTGTGCCGCAGCACGGGTCGCCCGGCAGGGCCGCGGCTAACTTTGCATGGACAGTGCATTAGTATTGGCACAGGTCCGATTACTTTACACCTTTGTTAAACCTTGGGGAAGTGAATATGAACGACATTTGAGCAGTGATTGATTCCAGTTTACCATACCGTGGCTTGAAATGCGTGTAGAGGTGTAATTCTGATTTACCCGTGCCCGTAACTTTCCCCCTACTTTCCGCTTTGAAAACTCAGCAGCTTCATCCATCCACTGCACAGCGCAGACTGCAAAACATACACAGACTATACACAGCCCAGTCGCTGTACGTACGTAGCGCGACAGGGCTGTACCAGCGGATCTCCAAACACGAAGAGAGTTCAACAATCGCATGCGATCGCTTTGAATTTTGATACTTTAGATCATTTTTTTGTCACCTGTCTGGTCGGGCTAGTTCTTATGGTAACAAAAACTGGCGTCTCGTGATTTTGACAGTGATTTATTGCACAATAAAATCTTATTCGACTTACGCACAGTGAATTTAATGGTTTTTCCGTGAAAGTGTTCTTGGAATTTCATCGACTTAGGCGAGTATTCGACTTACAAAATTCGACTTGTGCGTGAATTAATACACGTAAATCAATGGGGGAAAATCGGGACTTTTTAAAATCATCGACTTGTGCGATTATTCGACATATGCGATGTCGACTTAGGCGAGTTTAACTGTATCTCCATTTGGCAAAAATGGACTTATCGGTTTTTGTGAACAAACTCTTCAAATAAAAGAAGTCCTTGTGTGGTGGTACAATCTTGTTCTTTTTTCTTTTCATGAAGCAAGATGAGATTTTTTATTTCAATACATGTATTTCAACATTTTGAATTTGCCTTTCAGAGCTACACATTGTAGTCACATGATTTTGAGGAGGAAACACGTTCAAACTAGTATCAGCTTGATTGTTTTCTCTTTCTTTACTTACGTACTCAGCTGATGGCTTGCACATTGAAAAATTTTACTGACTTGATCCACAAGTACATTGTAATTCTGCAATATTTCTCCTTCCATATTATCTGTTTTACCACTGATCTCAAGTGTATTCCTAAGGATGAAATTTTGTAGGTCTCATAACAGTATATAGTGTAGGTCTTGTCAAGGTAAAAAACAAAACAAAAAAATATGTATTGTACTAACACCAGTGTCCAAGCACATGGAAATCTTACAGAACAAATGTCATCAGAACTTTATTCTTGTTAGGAGAATAATGTGTATGCATGGCAAATGTTCTGGCTACATTTCAATCATGCAAAGTGTATATCTTCTCGATGTTTCTTCCACTCTGTACCATAAAACAAGCTGCAGTGCCTGTTACACTGGACTCCTGTTACAACAAAGTCCTTGGGACTGACAGTTTTCTTTTGTTAAATCAGAATTTTGTTATAACTGAACAAGGAAAAAAAAAGAGCAAATAATGTTGTGGCCTGAATTTTTACTTCATTGTAAGCATAATTTCATTATAACCGTGCTCATTATAACTGGAATGCACTGTAATTGGATTTGTTAAAGTGTCTTGGTATCAGCTTGAAAACAACATACAGCTAAGATTTGCTTAACTTTTTTTTTTATACATAGTTTCAGAGCTTCCTGTCACAGTGTCAGATCTGGCATTCCTAGGAACTTCATGATGAAAGCCAACTGAAATACCTCATACCTGATCTAATGTTGGACAGCACTTTCCAACACTTTCCAACAATACCATTTTTTGTCCATGTCACTTGTTGGGTATTGGAAATCAGCAAACCCTTTGCATTCACTCTGTGGGCATCTTACTGGTACATGCATACTACTTGCAGTATCAGTGAGATGTCTGCTCCTTCTAGTAATGTTTGACATTTGCAACCTTTTTTAAAGTTTTTTTTTTCCTTGTTTTTTTCCCCGTCACATGGGACATGAAAACTTTCAATCTTAGCAGAAACTTCATTGGTGCCAAAGTTCACACACACCAGACCAGCCAGCTGTGTTGGCTGGCCTACTTGCTTTTTTCATAAGTTTACATACAAGTGGAACAGAATTCCTTTGGTTCAGTTACAAGTTGGGTCAATCTTCCGAGCCAATCCCTGGAGAGGGGTGCAGACCAAGAGAAGAGGGTTCTGGTTTTCCCCCCTCAGGGGAGATCCATGGTGCCCTTCTTGTCCCTGGCTTCCGTCCACGCCTTGGCGATGGTTCGTTTCATCTCATCGTCACCTTCATCGTACATCTGCTTCATCATGTTCATGATGCCAGCTGAAGGGTCGGAGGTATCGGCTGCTGATGGTGGCTGTCTACGCGGGAGGAAAAAAAAAAGAGTATTTAAGGGCTGAGTAGCCCTTGAAACTTTGGTGTTTTCTGAGTGTAGCAGTCATGTATGGCACTTGATACAAACATTCAAGCATTCACTCAAATTATGTCCAATGAAGAAGCAGGGCTGAAATAGATCTTTTTTGGCAGGAGATATGATTTTATGACTTCTTTAAAAAAAATATATATATGCCTGTAACACAACTTTAAAAAAAAAAATGGTACATCTGAAGACTCCTGAGAGAGCTCAATTGCTAAATGCTATTCTGTTAAAAACTGCACCAAAATTTGAGGAAAAATAGCAATACGCTATGTAATTCACACAAAAATGGGGATGGTTGCTGACACACAATTACTGTATTCTGAGTAAATTTCTCCATACGTGTATTAAGTGTGCTTACTTTTTCGATTTCACCTTCGCCTCAGTCTGTGTAAGATAGTCCCAATTCTTCTCAACTTCTTTCTTGAGTAGGATGACCAGGTTATCTGTTTTTACCTGCCAACATACACAAAAAGTACACAGAGGTAAACATCTACTGGCTTCGGTCACAGCGCCTTTTCTGAATGTCATGCACTCATTCAACGGAAGTCTAGAAATGCAGCATATCAGCACACTAGTTCAGTTGCTTTATACTTCTGCCATCACTGTTTATCATCTGTTATCATTTTTTAATTTATTTATCTTTTTTTTTTTTTTTTTGCTAAATGAGTGAGGGTCAACTTAGGTCAATTTAACTGTAGATCAATACACACAATGTACTGAGTACCTTCTGGCTTGGGAGAGAAAATACATACCTTGTGATAGCTCTTCTCTGCTATCAAGGAGTGTAGTAAACTGTTGATTGTCAACTGATGGATGCAGTCTTTCTGTGTCACCTTCAGTGTGAAGGATCTGTTTTAAAGACCACATACACAGAGGGAGAAAAAAGATCAAACACAACATTTTTAACCCTAAAAAGACTGGGCTATTTTGGTAGCTCGAAAGACTGGGGGGGGGGGGGCCTAAAGGGCCCCCCCTTCTTAAGATCTCGGCCGTGGATCGCGCGATTGCCGCGGAAATCTGCACAATGGTAGTGTGCGATGTAATCTACAAGAGCGTATATTTAAATTTTACAAAATAGTCTTCTTTTATTTTATTTTGATTAATTATGCTAATTTATGCGAGAAATCAGACTCTTTGATCTAAATCAGTAAATAAAGCTCCAAAAGTGCTCATTTTTGGTCTAATTATTCGTTGTGGCATTCTTAGCAAATGTACTTGAAAAAAAATTCGGTATCAAAATCAATTTCTTATTTATTTTATTGTTTTATGAATTTCTTATGTATTTCTTTGTTTTTTCAATCTTTTGTTTTTGTTTTTTTTAAACAAAATTTGTGGTAGACACTTTTTGAAGCATAATACTCCTAAAACAAATTAATTTTAGCCATTGAGAGTAAAAAATAAGCATATTTATATGAACCAAGTGAAAAAACTCAATTTGCATTGACTTTGTACACAAAATCATATTTTTGAGCCATTTTCGGCCTCACGTGCATGTACAAAAAGTTATGTAACTTCAGAACCGTACCCCCGGGCGTCACAAATTTGGTTTCAAAATGTGCGGGAAACTCGAAAGAAAAAAGTCATAGAGCATCGCGGCGAGAGCATTGCGTGTTGCAGAGTACTCGCGCGAAATGTTGAAGGGGGGCCTTTTAGGCCCCCCCCCCCAGTCTTTTTAGGGTTAAAAGGCAAACCGCTACTATTATAAGTGTCATGTAATGTTAAAATATGTTTCAAAGTTGCAAATTTAACATAATTGTATGAAAAGGAGCTCAAAAATTATTCAGAGTAATCAGAAGAAATTGAGATGCAATCACCAGCATCCTTTCTGGGTACAACAAGCACCCCCCCCCCCCCAAAAAAAAAAAAAAAAAAAATGAGGAAAGGTAAAAAATAAATAAAATAAAATAAAAAATAAATAAGAAATTAAAATAACATTGAACAGTATTTATCAGATAATGACCAGTCTAAATAACCTACTGAAGACTACATGAAGTATACTCCGGCAGGTATCTACATGTACAAGAAATGCTTACCGACGCTGTTCCTGCTTTTTTTTTCAATTTTTTTTTTCTTTTTTCTGTACTATAATCTATTGAAGTACACAGCTGAATGTGACTACCTAGAGATTTTTCAATTGAATGCAACTTTCTCTTTGTCTTTTTTTTTTTTTTTAATCTGTACTGTCATGTTAGCCAATAGGCAGGAACATCCCTAAGAATCCAATGTCTGAGTGCAATGTTCCTAAATTCCTTTATGTGTACATGATGTCATAGGAAGGGTAGACACTTGCCTGGAAGTATACTCCACAGAGACAGCTTCTTTGGCGAGGGTCTGCACTCCATTGAGGGTGATGTAAACTTTGACAAACTTTGGAGACTGGTCCCATCCTAGGAGGTGTGGGGAACAGAAATGGGAGGTGGTGGGGTAAAAAGACAAGAACAAGGATGAGGCATACAAATATTTTATATCGTAATTTCGTGAGAGATTACGTCATATATGAGAGATCCCGCTAGTGCGCGCGCCACTCAATTCGTTAGTCGCCGCCATCTTGCTTACACGCGAATTTCTGTGCATCGGAAAATTCGCCGGAATTGCACTTGAAAATTCAAGTTTCGTTCGAGTTGGATTGACATAATAGCTAAAGTTACCTCAACGGGAGGTTTTGCCAGGTTTTTTATGGTTTTAACGATCATTCTTCAGCCGAACAACAACGGTATTTATGTCTTCAACCAACGTTCCAAACGTGGGCGGCGCAGCCGCACCACCGCTGCTGACAGCAGTTGCGTCCCCGGCAGCCACCGGCGGGGGTCGCGGAGACCAACACGCACAAGAGTGCAAGCAGAAAACTGCGACAGCCAAAGGTAAAACGCCTACTAGAGCCGGCAAGGTAGGTACTAGTAATAGTACTACTGCAACTACAAGCAGTGCTAACCCTAGTGGTAGTACCGGTGCAAACAAAACAGTGAAACCACCTGCCAAACTGGCTTCTAAAGTTTCAACTTTGGAAGATAGACTCGGCAAGCTTGAAGGCCAGTTAGCTGTGGTTGTTCAATTTGTGGAGGCACAGTCGGCAAAGCAGACACCAGCCCGTGAAGGCGGTGGCAATGGAAAGAGTATCAGGACTCGTTCTGAATACTCCCCTTCAGACTCGGCAGATACTGACTGCCATTATGATGATGAATATGCGGCACCATTTTTGGGCCGAGATATGGATGAAAACTCGGTGATTATCCAACCAGGTCAAGGGGATCGTTGTCAGGATGACAAATTTGATATTGAAGAAGGCGATCGCGAAGTTCCCCCTCCTGTAGTGGAAAAAGTTCCAAACATTGCAGCCAAATTTGCTGTGGCTGAGGAAGTTGGTCCCCCCATTGACCCAGAAATTGCTAAGTCTACAGCCTACCTTCTGACCCACCAGCTTGAGCCCAAAGTGGTAGATGATACGATCACTAAATACCCCATTCCCAGCAACTGTGAGCTGGTGGATGTGCCGAAAGTCAACCAAAGAATCTGGAATGGGCTACCTGCCTTTTCAAAGACACGAGACCTCAAATTTCAGAGACTCCAAAAGAATCTCACGAGAGGCATCAATGCCTACATACATACAGTGTCGGCACAGAATATTACTGAACAGCAGCAAGATGCACTAGCACTTCTGTGCAGTGCGAACTTTGAGCTAAATTCCTTACGTAAGGAATTCATGAAACCAGACATTGGTTATCAATTCCAACATCTCTGCAAGCCCTCTACACCGGTCTCCAAATTCCTTTTCGGTGACGACCTGGGAAAGCAAATGAAAGACATTAGAGATGAACAAAAAGCAACTGAGGGTGTCCTCAGGAGTGAGCATAGCAGACAGTACAAAAAGCAGCGTTTCAGCCCGTATGACTATGGCAGGAGTGCATATGGCAAGGGCAGGAGCAAGATTACATCAGGAAGCTCGAATTTGCCCCAACAGTACCGCGACGCGGGCTGGACTACATCTCGTGCAAGCACAAGTGATGTGACTAGGCCTACAGGTGCAAAAGGACCGTGGACTGGAGCTACCAGCCATGCTTTTTTGGGCCAGCGCCCCAAGGGGAGGGGGAAGCCGCCAGCTCCCCACACCTTCACACATCCCAGCCAGCACCAACCGCACTGCGGCAGCAAGCAAGGCTCAGGGATGAAGAGAGCACGATAACCTCCAGTTCAACTGACGAGGTAAATATAACATCCTTTTCTAGTGATCATGCAAAGCTATGTCATCATGATAATGTAGAACCTGTGGTAGGAGGTCGACTGAAGCAATTCTTCCCAAAGTGGCGCAAAATTACTTCAGACCCACATGTGCTAAATGCTGTAAGTGGTTACAGGCTTGAATTCAGTAAAGAGATGGGTGCACCATCTAGAACTAAACCCCCTTACATTTTTCGATGTGATAAAGCCGAAGAGGCTGATATTGATCTTGAAATTTCTAAACTCCGTGACAAGGGAGTAATTGAACAGTGCCAGAGGGAAACTGGAGAATACGTGTCTAATATTTTTACACGGCCTAAAAAAGATGGGGGTACACGCGTTATCCTAGACCTGTCTGATCTCAACAAATATCTCCAGTACCAGCATTTTAAGATGGAAAATATCCATACTGCTATTGAACTCATTTCAGAAAATAGTTTCTTAGCTTCAGTCGACCTTCGAGACGCGTACTATACAGTACCTGTGCACCCAGCACACAGGAAGTTCTTAAAGTTCTCCTGGAAAAATCAACTTTGGCAATTCAAAGTACTGCCTAATGGCCTGAGCACGGCGCCAAGGTTGTTCACTAAACTACTGAAACCTGCATTCACATTACTGAGAGAGCAAGGGCATGTAGTAATTGGATACCTTGACGATATCCTCATTATTGGAGAAAGTGAGAATCAAACTTTGCAAACGGTTTTGGAAACCACTAGCATCCTTGCACAACTTGGGTTCTTGGTGCACCCAGATAAATCAGTACTATGCCCCACTCAAGAAATACAATTTCTTGGTTTCATTCTCAACACTCAGACCATGACAATTCGACTGCCTGATAACAAATCAGAGGAAATACAGTCCTTGTGCACTGAACTTATGCAAATAGCAAACCCCAGTGTCAGGCAGGTGGCTAGAATTATCGGGAAAATGGTAGCATCATTTCCCGCAGTCCAGTATGGACAGCTCTATTACAGGGCTTTAGAAAGGGACAAAATCAAAGCACTCAAAATGAATAAGGGGCATTTTGACAGAAAAATGAGCCTATCTTTGGAAGCAAAAGAAGAGCTGCAATGGTGGATAGACAATGTGCAGTCTGCTTTCTCACCCTTACGACACCCTAAACCTATGCTCGAATTGTGCACGGATGCCAGTGGCAAAGGCTGGGGGGCATCTGATCATACCACCCATACAGGGGGTAGATGGAATGAAGACGAGCTGCAAAAAGCCAGGGAGAATAAGATTAATTATCTGGAGACCCTGGCTGCTGACATGGGACTCAAGTCCTTCTGTTCTAATTCACAAAACATTCATGTCTTGTTACGGCTAGATAACAGTACTGCTGTTGCGTACATTAATAACATGGGAGGCATTAAATCCCTTGACTGTGATCGGGCAGCCCGAGAGATTTGGCAGTGGTGCGAAACTCATAAAATTTGGGTCACAGCAGCACACTTGCCAGGAAAGCTGAATGTGGAGGCAGACCGCATGTCTAGAAAATTCAATGACCGCACAGAATGGATGCTTGACCGCACAGTTTCCAAGAAATAACCTCACGTTTTGGGACACCAGAAATAGACCTATTTGCCTCCAGACTTAACAAGCAGGTAGAGAACTATGTCACATGGCTGCCCGACCCACATGCCAAGGCTGTTGATGCCTTTACTCTCGATTGGGGAAAGTGGTACTTTTATGCATTTCCTCCTTTCTGCTTAGTTGCTAAGTGCATTCAAAAAATCAAATCTGATAATGCAGCTGGGATACTAGTAGTCCCAAAATGGCCAAGCCAGCCATGGTTTCCTCTCCTAAACAGGATGATGAATGAGGAACCACTTGTTATTCATAGGAGTGAATCCTTACTAACATTGCCAGTTTCTAACACTCCTCACCCACTTCACACTCAGATTGATCTTCTTGCTTGCAGGTTCTGTGCAACCCCTTCAGAGATGCGGGATTGAATGCACGGGTAATTGCTGTAATGGCCTCTTCTTGGAGAAAAGGGACTAAAAAACAGTATGCAGTGTACATAAACAAATGGAAAGCATTCTGTGACAAGAAATGCAGCAACTACTTGTATTCAGATGTTCAAGCTGTCCTGGAATTCCTGAGTGACATTTTCTTCGAAAAAGGGGCAGGTTACAGTGTCATAAACTTAGCACGGAGTGCTCTATCTTCATTTGTGATACTTCGAGATACTATGTTTACAGTTGGAAATCATCCCTTTATCCAGAGGTTTATGAAGGGAGTTTTTCAGCTACGCCCACCCAAGCCTAGATACATGGAAACGTGGGACGTTAACCTTGTTTTCAATTTTCTTCGTTCTTGGTCCCCAGCGCACGTATTGGACCTGAAAAAATTGACGCTTAAATTGTGTGTGATTATTGCATTAATCTCAGCACAAAGGATTCAATCATTACACTACCTAAGCTTGGATGATATGGTGTTAAGAGAGAATGCAGCCACCTTTCACCTTCATGATCTCCTAAAACAGAGCAAGCCTGGAAATTACTCGCACAGTGTCAAGCTCCAGGCATACCCACCAGACAGGAGACTTTGTGTGGTCAGGTACTTGCAGGAATACATCAGAAGGACCCACAGGATCAGAGCTAGTGAGCGGTACCTTTTTGTTAGCTACAAGAAACCGTATCACAGGGTATCCTCTCAAACAATCGCTCGCTGGATTAAGGAGGTTTTGGAGGCTGCGGGTATTGATACAGGGATCTACAAGGCGCATTCTACTCGGGCAGCGTCTACCTCCGCAGCCAATAAAGGAAATTTCCCAGTATCTAAGATACTTGCGCAAGCCGGTTGGGCCAACAAAAGAACCTTTCGCAAGTACTACAACAAGCCCTGTCCTGCTGAGAAAAATTTTGTAGAAACAATTATCAAAAAATAGACTGTGAAGCCCTAAGATTTGAGCAGACATGTCTTGAACTGCCTGAACTTGTGAACTCTTGGAGACACAATATCTATGCAGCATTCAGCCTGAATGAGAATGGCAATGGAACCTCTATCTAAGGTATGCTCCCTACCCCTTTTCGGGGGGGTTGCCTCGAGAATGTAACCACTGGCTTCGAAATCTCATATATGACGTAATCTCTCACGAAATTACGATATAAAATGGAAGATTAAACGAGAACTTACCGTTTGAAGTTTAATATTAATTTTATGAGTAATTGGAGGGTGAGATTACGTCCCACCTCACCCTCCCTCAATTTCAAACGGTAACTTAATCTCTCGTTATCTTCCTACATCAGTGGTCACATTCTTGCTTCTAATATTGAGTGGCGCGCGCACTAGCGGGATCTCTCATATATGACGTAATCTCACCCTCCAATTACTCATAAAATTAATATTAAACTTCAAACGGTAAGTTCTCGTTTAATCTTCCATTTCATGTCATGTGTAACAGTGAACCTTAAGGCATTGGTCCCACAGTTGCTTCCTTTCACATAATATTATATTCATTGCTTCCCAAGCAGTAACATAAAACAGATCATATTGGGGTACTCCCAACAAGTCTTCCAGCTAATTATGCCAATCATTGTCAAAAGTAAAAAAACAAACAAATTATGAAACTAGCAACTGTACTGTACATGCCATCAAAGTACACGTACACTTGTATCGGATAGGATAATCCCATTAGAATTTGTCACCCTGTGTGTTCTCAGTCATTTCATATGAGATTAACATACCTACCTACAGATAGGCTCCCTATGAATGATGCAGGCTTTAAGCCACCGTACGGACTGTATTCATGTCCAGATTTTGTCGATGCTTCAATTTGGCTGGGACATGGCCAGGCGGAGAATATATTGTACGGTGTATGTTTGGACACCCTCAATCAACATGGTTTCTACTTTCTTACACTTTATAATAATCCTTAGTTAAAATAAGTCACCACCATGTCGATTCTAATATTTCATTTCATATCATCAGCCTTGGTACTGTATGGTTTAGAATCATGTCCAGACAGCAGTAAGGGGTTGGTAGTAGCTGAAACAGTGTGTATAAACAAACAACACAACAAAGTTTTGTGAACATGTCCTTCAATACACCTTGCTTAGCATCTCATTAACAGAAAGTGGCTACATGGAACATCATCTTATCCTGATCAGAGTCTCTTGTTACCAGTATCAAGTGGCTACATGGAACGTTATCTTATCCTGATCAGAGTCTCTTGTTACCAGTATCAAGTGGCTACATGGAACGTTATCTTATTCTGATTAGAGTCTCTTGTTACCAGTATCAAGTGGCTACATGGAACTTTATCTTATCCTGATCAGAGTCTCTTGTTACCAGTATCAAGTGGCTACATGGAACATTATCTTATCCTGATCAGAGTCTCTTGTTACCAGTATCAAGTGGCTACATGGAACATTATCTTATCCTGATCAGAGTCTCTTGTTACCAGTATCAAGTGGCTACATGGAACATTATCTTATCCTGATCAGAGTCTCTTGTTACCAGTATCAAGTGGCTACATGGAACATTATCTTATCCTGATCAGAGTCTCTTGTTACCAGTATGAATGTAACCAACAGAGAATCCTCTCATCCAGTAAGCCTGCAGATCTTTCATTTCTCTCTTTCACTTTAAAATTGTCAAAGCTACATTACATATACACCAAGACTCAAGTTTTCAACACAGACAGGGTGAGGCTATGATGTCACCATACCATCATATGACATGTCAACAGGAGATTTGTGATGCCATCACATCTTTACCTCTGTCAATTCAAACATGTGATTTTGACTCTAATGGGTTAGGTCCTATTCATGAACAGACATGTAGGAGAAGTTGAAATTCCACTACTTTCATCTTTCAAGTCAGAAATATAATTTTGTAAGTCCATTTGACTGGTTGGTTCTCATCTACTGTGATCAGTATAAAGGGCCAACTTGAAAATAATCATGTGGGACTACACTGAAAGGCCTCACCATACGAAGTGATGGTTTTGGTAGGCAGCTGTGATACAGCAATCTTCTTTGTTTCACTGGGCTTCATAGCCACCACTGGATCTTCTCTTTTCTCACTGGGTGGCTCTCGTACACTGACGTTGTCCAGACCTTGCAGTCTCCCTTCCACATCTTGGATTTCTTTCCCTAGCAGGGTCTTGACCGACTCCCTTTCTGTCAGCTCCAAGAGTCGTTTCAGCTCCTCACAGTCCAGCTCCAACTGTGGAATAACAATGAACCAGTGCAACCAGATTGAAAATTTCATGCTTTTTAATACTGGTACATTGTTTGACAGACATTCACAAGATAACATCCTACTTGGTGATAGCGTGTGGACAGCCAAGTCCCACAAGTCTTATTAACACTAAAATACAATCCCAATCAAATACACTACATTACATGGTAAGTCCAGTATGGGTATCAATTCACATGAAGACTGGCGCAGTCCGACGGAACATGAAGACTCTACAGCTTTTTAAAACTCTAACCCGGGAATTTATACTGTACATTGTATAACTTCCCAGACCAGAGATATTCAGTGAACTCACATTTGATGAAATTGAAAGAAGACAATAACTGCAACTATAAAATGGGTTCAAGAATGTAGCCAATTGGAAGCGCTGAAATGAGTCGCGTGTGCGTGCATTAATTTCTCACTAACATGTACGGCCTGACATCACAATGTTTACACTAGCAGTGCGCACTCAATCAGTTGTTACAATTAAGTGCGTCGCGCGCTACTATAAGCGCTGTCAATCCTGTAAACAACTTCTAGTTCGGGCTGCCGGCCGGCCTTTCTTGTGTGCATAACATATGTGTGGCGTACGTAAACTCTTATACGTACAGTACTTACAGACTGTATATGTGCGGGATTTCCGAGTGCGAAGTGCGTAAATGTTTGGGACGAACATCTTCGGACATCTTGACTCTTGAGCGAGAGGTACATGTAGCTGACTGGTATTGACCCACAAAGGTACGTGAACAAAACAAATGATGCACAGGATTATTTCGTGGTGTTAGTGGAGATGCAGCTCACTCTCGGGTAATAGGGACTTTTCGATTTGCACGTTGAGCCAGGCGTCACCCTGTTATGACGTAGTTTTTACGTACTGCGCATGCGCGAGTGTCGACCCTCGGCTCATCGCACAAATTTCGAACGCGTTAACCCCGGTTGTCACCGTCCACCCAAATCGGTTGCGCCGCGCTCAACCCATCTTGCTATGACGTCACACTCCTCTCGGGTATCGTGCGAAAGAGCACGATGACTCTCGGGAAATCCGTGCTCAGTTCACCTGTTTTCCTTTTTCTTTCGAGAGATTATTTATGTTCTAATTACATGAAAGCTTATGATCTTGATACGTCACAGCAGCAGCGCTGACATACAAACTACAGCCTCTGGTACCTACTTTATTTGTCCGTTTTCACTGTTTCGCACTTTGCAACTGCCTACCGTAGTCCCGCACATGCATTTACACGTAATGCTTTACACAAACAGATCTTGGTGCTTTTGGCCTAGCTAGTGCAGCAGTGCATTTGCCTAGTAGTCTTACCAGCATCATGTTTTAAAATCCACATAATTCCTCCCAGGATACGCATCTAGTCAAAGACAAAATAAATATTACAAGTACAGAAACGAGTCACAAATTCCGCATACTAGTATATGCACGCAAGGCACAGGTTGCCTCCTGCACACGCCACGCACGAGATGTGACGCCGGCGCCCGAAATCGAAATGTGTTTTAGCAGCGGGTCAACGTACAGACGTGACGCCTTGACGTACGGTTGCGCTCGGCGGCACGTCCTTCTCGTTCACCCAATCGAAAACTCCCTATTTACAATGTAGTGCAACATGCACTCGGCTTCGCCTTGTGCATGTTTCACAATTGTAAATACCCTCGAGTGCGCTACATCTCCACTAACACACCTGTGCATCATTTGTATAGCAAAAGTTGCCACGTATGCTAGGCCTACTCCTAGCCCCGGAGACCGCGCCGCTATGCTGCACGTTGGGGCTGGTCGCAGTTAGGCCTACTCCATAACCGCAGCAGCAACCCCATACGGACAAATACGTACTGTGTTACAGCGCCCCGCGACGGGGTTAGCTACTCCATGGGTTGGTAAAGGTGCAAACTGTATTTGTCATCCTGTAGATAATCAGATTCTACTTACAAGAACCATTTGCCATTTTCAGGAAGGCAACACATAATCCAGACGTACAATGGATTATAGTCATCACGCCTATGGTGTGAGTATCACTCCCCATCAACCCATTAACCCACCACACTCATCCACCCAGCAATCATTTCCTCATTTAAGTCTCCCAGGAAAAAAAAAAAATAAAAAATGTGTCCCGATTGCCTTACCGGCTTATGACTTACAACTGTATGACGTGGGCTGCCCTTTGAGATAATAACTTAGCAAATTCTAAGATCTTGGAGTAATTGTTAACTGGCACTTTAATTCCTTTAATTATGTATATGAAAAAGTCTCAAAATTTTTCAACATGAGACGGCTTTGTAAGAATAGAATATATTACCGAGGTCACACAAAGGCAATCGACGCTTAATGATATTGATACTTAGGCACCTACTGTACCTTACTTTTCCTACGTTGATTTTATAATTTATCAACTTGACATTAGATTTGTTAGTCAACCATAGGTACGGTACCTACCGTTAAAAGGCTACAAACTTAGTAACGTTAGGAGCAGTGTTAGGCCTACTGGTCTAACAAAACTATTTGGTTAAAAAAAAAAAAAAAAGTGAAACATGAGAACGTATCAAATTTACCTCTTCCCGCGGCTGGGCCATTGCAGGACCAGAAATCTAGAAGACTAGACAGTATATTAAGTAAAGGAGTCCTCCCAACGATTCACGCCCGGTTCACTGTCTGTAAAATATCTGTGGAATCAATGTCACAAATTAGTTTGCCACAGAACCAGCCAAGGCCAAGGTGAAAGGTATTGTACACAGCTATAGTGGGAAGTTCGGGCTGATCGTTGTCACTGCATTAACAGTTAGACTCTGCAGCTATATAGAGCTCTATAGCTATGCACGCACGTATCATGCATGCCGTGCTCACCGACGACTATGTGGTAATTATGGAGCGCCAAAACGACAAATTGCGCAATTAAAGTTCGAGAAGTTTCCATTTCTACTTGTTCTGAATTAATCCAAAACATAAAGAAAAGAAAAAAAAAAAGACAAACACGCATCACAAACACACGTACACACACACGCAATCAAAATGATGGACAGAGGAGAGAAATATATATATTTATATATATGCATGTATATATACATATTTATCATATATATACAAGCGCGCCGGAACACTTCTGGTTTTGGGGGGGGGGGGGGGGCAAAATCTCAACGGGGGCACACTATGTGACGATGTGAGATCCTCGGCGCGGGAGCGAAGCGAGCGAGCGGTGGGGGGGGGGGGGGTGTGGAAAGGGGGATTCCCCCCCCCCCCCCCCCACTGTAGGGAGCTTTTGTAAAACAGGGTACAAAAGTCGCGTTTATAGACCATTTAAAAGCAAATTTCTAAGGAATTAAACATAGTGAAAAATAATAAGTGCGAAGGACTATGATTATTACATACGGGAGTACATAATAATGTGATGGTGTGAGATCCTCGGCGAGGGAGCGAAGCGACCGAGCGGGGGAGGGTGTGGGAGGGGGGATACCCCCTCCGACGGTAGGGACTTTTTGTAAAAACAGAGTATAAAAGTCGCGTTTAAAGAGAATTTAAAGCAAATTTCTAGGGAATTGAAAAAATCAGTTGGAAGGAAGTATGATCATAACATACGGGAGTACATTAATAATGTGATGGTGTGAGATCCTCGTCGAGGGAGCGAAGCGACCGAGCAGGGGAGGGTGTGGGAGGGGGATACCCCCTCCCACGGTAGGGACTTTTTAAACAGAGTATAAAAGTCGCTTTTATAGAGCATTTTAAATTAAATTTCTGAGGAATTAAACATAGTAAAAGAAATCACTGCGAAGTACTATGATAATAACTTACATGAAAACCTCTCATTTTACTATAAGTACGGGCAGAACGAGCGAGCCACTTTCACTTTGCAATCTATCTGAAATGCACTCATTAAAAGCTTAAACGTGATCGTATCGTTCGAACAATAAAAAATATTCTTATACTGCTAGAAAGCAAAAAAGAAAATGAAAAATGTAAGGTTTACTAAAGGTATGTTTCAGCGGGCACACTCGAGGACACGAGGCTACCATCTATACACTAAATTTACTCTTAAGTTACTATTAGAGTATAGATAAAATAATGTATTTTGTTAGTGTATTATAATTTTTGCCCCGTTAGGGGCGAAAATTTTTGCATTTTCAGTTATGAAGTTGCAACATTTAGACAAGAAATATGCCTTTATTGTTCATTTTGGTCTTTAAATCAGTGATTAATTATTTGTTACAGGGGGCACTTTGGGGGGGGGGGGGCAAAAACTCGTTTTGCCCCCCCCCCCCAACATTTTGTTTGAGGGGGGGGGGGGGGGGGCAAGTGCCATCCCTGCCATGCACTGCCATACATGCAGGGTATTTGTCAAAGGTTTGTATGGGAATTGCACAATTTTCATCATTCATTCATATATTATAACAAACAATCAGTACAGATTAAGAAAAAGCTGCTTATATTGAGCCATAAAAAGATTCAATGTGTTAGCAGTTTTCAGTTTCATGCTTAACATATTCCACAATTTAGCCCCTTTGTACTTTATTGAGTTGGATTGACTAATTTTCAGACGATAAAATGGTGAAACATAACATTGTTTATTTCTAGTATTGAAAGAATGTTTCTTGGCATGAGTAGAAAAATAATCATTAAATATATCTGGCAAGACTGAGCGAACATATTTATACATAAAAATACCAAGTTTGAATGAAATTCTGTCTCGAAAATTTAACGTTTGCAAGTCCTTAAATAATGGAGGGGTGTGGGCAAGATTGAGGGAATTTGTACAAAGGCGAATGGCTTTCTTTTGGAGGACCGTTAGCCGATCTAATTGTCTCTTCTGACAAGCCCAAACGATATTGCAGTAAGAAATATAAGGCAGGATAATGGAATTATAAATGGTGAACAACGTAGAGCTTGATATGTATGGTCTGAGTTTGTGCAATATTCTAACTCCGCGTGCCACAGAAGTTACAACATTGGCAATATGCAGATTCCAGTTCAACTTGTCATCTATAATAACGCCTAAAAACTTCGTACTTTCTTTCTGTTCAATTTTCATGTCATCTATAATAATATCAAAATGAATGCCACAGTTTAGTGATCGTTGACTTTTGAACTTTATATAATTTGTCTTTTCTACATTTAATGATAACGTATTGCTTCTGAACCATTCGGAGACTTTGGGTAATTCTGTATTCATAGTGTCAATAAGAAAGAAATACATTGGTATCGTCTGCAAATAAAATGAAATGAAGTAAAGAGGATGAATTACAGATATCATTGATGTATATAAGAAATAACAAAGGCCCCAGGATTGAACCTTGGGGAACCCCACATTTGACTGGTAATACATCAGAGTGAAAGTTATTGTAGATGGTATATTGTTTTCGGTCACAAAGATAGTTCTTAAACCACATAAGAGGAGTTCCTCGTATACCATAAACATTCATCTTTTCTAACAATATACTATGATCAATGGTATCAAAAGCTTTACTAAGGTCCATAAATACTCCAAGTACATGTTCTTTCTTAGACAATGAAATGGAAATCTTATCACAGAGTTCAATAAGAGCTATGCCTGTTGAGTTGTGTTTCCTAAAACCATATTGACAAGACGTGAGTAAGTTATTTTGTATCAGAAAACCGTAGAGTCTGTTATATACAATTCTTTCCAGAACTTTTGACAAACTAGAGAGAATAGATATAGGACGGTAATTGCTTATAAAGGAAGTATCTTCTTTCTTGTGAATGAGTATAACTTTGGCAAGTTTCATTTTACTTGGAATAACACCAGTACTTAGTGATAAGTTGACAATATGAATAAGTGGAGTAACAACATTCAAAACTACTTTCTTTAAAAGATTATTACTTATATCATCATGACTTACTGAATCACTACATTTGAGCGAATTAACAACTTGAATGATTTCATTATGTGTTGCTGGAACAAAAAATATAGAAAACTCACATAGGGTTTCCAAATAATACCTAAAATCTACCTTTGTGCTTGGCACCTTTGAAGCTTGATTAGGTCCAATACTTACAAAATATGAATCAAAAACATTTGCTATATCTATTGATTTATGATATGCATGATCTCCATGTCTGAAACTATTTTGGGTTGTTGATTCTTTTGAACAACCAAGTACATCATTTATAATTTTCCATGTACCTGAAATGTTACCATTTACCTTCTCAAACTTAGAAGCGAAATATGATTTCTTAGATAAACGAATAACAGATGTTAATTTATTCCGATAAACCTTATATCTATTTATATTACTCACAGTGGGATTTCTAATACTCATTTTATAATACATATTCCTCTTTCTTATTGACTTCAACATTCCTTTAGTTATCCAAGGCTTAATTCTACGTTTACGTTTACATTGCCTTTTAACTTTGGGTATATTTTTGTCTAAATAATACTGAAAACATGTCATAAAAACATTAAAGGCTTCATCAACATTTTCTTCCATCAATACACTGTCCCAACGTTCATAGCTGAGATCAATATTCAAATCTGCTATTTTCTCAGAGGTAAATTTACGAGTCAATTGGGTTTCTGTAGTGTTGGCTATGCTTTGCTGCTTCATCTCTGAAAAGACTGTAAATATAGGAAAGTGGTCTGATATATCAAAGTAGAGAATACCTGACGAGGAGAAAGTGCAGCACACGTTGGTAAATATATTATCAAGAAAAGTAGATGTTTGTTGTGTAATTCTAGTCGGATTATCTATAAGTGGTTCAAAAGAATTGGAATATAAATTATTAACTAATTGAATAGATACTCGATCATTTGATAATAAATCAATATTAAAATCACCAACAACGTGAACATTTTTATTCTCTCTACAAACACATGATAATATCGAATCAAAATCTTGCAGAAAGTTATCATTATTACTGATAGGAGGTTTATAAACTACTCCAATAATACAATTTCTACTGCTTACATGTTCAACCTCAATAAATAAGGACTCTGCATTACCCTGGGAAAATAAATATCAGATCTCAGCTTAAATGACAGGGAATTGTTAACATATAATAAAACGCCACCTCCTTACCATGCTTTCTATCGTTACGGAGAAGTTTATAATCACTGATATCAAATAATGGAGGTGAGTGTTTATGAAGCCACGTTTCAGTAATGGCAATAATTGAAAAAGAGTGTGATAAGGTGGTAAGTAACATATTCAACATTTCAAAGTTTTTTTGAAAGACTACGTATGTTCAGATGTAATATACTGAAATTACAATTATTTCTGAAACATTCAGAAAATTCATTCGGTAAATAATACTTACAGGTGTTTGCATGGTTAGCACCTTCGTTTAGATTGTCATCCATATCCATTTGTGTTCATACACAAGGTAGGCAAGTACATAAAAGCAGCGAGTCTATGGAGTACAAAAGGGTGAATTGTGTCATGATACATTGTTTCAGGTAAGTGATGAAGAGTAAATAAGAAAAAAAAAAAAAAACCCGTACAAATTACTGGTAACTTAGAACCGACTACGAACTAAGAGTAGTCAGGTGTATGACAGAGGTTGATTACAAGGCAAGATAAACATTGACTCTCCGTGGATTAATTAAAACAGAGACAAATGAATCCCACTCGATTTCACAATAATGATATACACAGTTATGTACTACATAATAGCACTTATCAGGCGAGAGGATTTGATGATAGTGATGCAAGAGGAGAATGAGGAGAGAGAGAGGGAGGGAGAGAGAGAGAAAGGAGCAAGGCATTTAAAGGCAGTTTCAAATAATTGACATAAATCGCAGAACTTTCATAATAATCAGTCATCGTTATATACTTGTACATACATTTCAATGCTCTTTAGTTTGATGACTGGAAGGTGTAGGGGACCCCAGTACGGCTTCGCCATTTACCGGCTTCGCCATTTACCTGCGAAGAAGCGGAGCTTAGAGGGAACGCAAACCCAAAGAGCAATGTGGATCGAGTAAAAGCATTAACATTAATAGAACACATCAGTGAAAGTTTGAGGAAAATTGGACAATCGATGCACAAGTTATGAATTCTTAAAGTTTTGGTGTTGGAACCGCTGGATGAGGAGACTACTAGAGGTTATGACGTATGAGTGGACAACAATATAAAGAAAATATAAAAGGAATTCCACAAAAAGTCACTTTTATAGCAAAATGAAAGAGTACTTGACTAACCGCTTTCAGAAAGCAGGGGTAATAAGTGTTACCCCTAACATATGTCAGTATCAAGTTGATGGAATGTGTAATTTTCATGAAAAATGAATTTCTATTGAATTCTCTTTATATTTTCTTCATGTTGTAGTCCTCTCATACGTCATACCCTCTAGTAGTCTCCTTACCCAGCAGTTCCAACACCAAAACTTTAAAAATTCATAACTTTTGCATCGATTGCCCGATTTTCCTCAAACTTTCACTGATGTGTTCTACTAATGTTACTGCTTTCGCTCAATCCACATTGCTCTTTGGGTTTACGTTCCCTTTAACGTTGTTCCTGTACAGATCCTGCACAGCTTTGGACCACTTCCTCTTCTCGATGAGATCGTCCAGTGTCAGATCGTCCGTCATGTAGTACGGCTCGTCTGCTAACTTTTCACGCTGGTTCTTCATCAGGTGGGTCTTGTGACGGTTCGACAGGGTCTTGAATAAGATGTGCCTGGGTTTACCTTGTGCCGACTTTCCGTCGCGATGAGCTCTTTCAACTTTGACGTCGCAAGCGAATTTCTCCTTGAGAATGCCTTCCATGAGGGCGATGCAGTCTTCATCCCTGCATTCTGGTATTCCCACGATCCAGATGTTGTTGCAGCGAGAGAATCTCTCACTTTTGTTGATGGCCGAGTTGTGCTTGGCGACTTCATACCGGAGATCCTTCACTTCCTTCTCAAGCTCTCCTACTCGTTTCTCCAGGTGTGAATTTTTCTCCTCCATCTCTGTGACTCTCCTGCTTTCAAACTCAATCGCTGACCCGAGCTTTGATTCCACCAGCTGTATGCTTTCAACAAGAGATTCCACGGCTTTTCTGATCATTGACTCAAAGTTCTTTGTCGCTTCCTGAAAGTAGCGAGCAATCCCTTCATGTGTGACCTCAACCTCTTTGTACTCTGTGCTGGCTGGAATGTCAGGGATGGATATTGGCGTTGGTGTTGGATCGGTCTTTGGGCGAACACCTCCCCCGGTAGGGCTGGCGGGTCGAGCTCCGTCTGTCCCGTTGGTTCTACCTGGTGTTGTTGTCTTGGGGGGCGACGAGGCTGTTTTGGGCCTCAAAATACACTTAGCGTCCTGCTTTACCTTTCTTGGTAAGCGATCTCTTTGATAGTTGTTCATAATGATGTCAAAGGTGCCCGAAGTATGTATCCAAAGGTATCCAATGGTAATAATATTAAGTAAGCTCCGGAGAGTCGATGAGTTGCGTGTTACTCAGTAGCAGCCATACATGACGTCTTAAATTGTGAATTCTCTTTTCACCGCTACCTTCGCATAATAGCATCTTCCTCTCTGGGATTCGGTCTGTGATTCATTTGTCAAGAGGAGATTACATTTTCAAAATAGGACCACAAAAAAAAAAAAATCAAAAAGAAAGGCTCAAAGCTATTCTTGACTGACGCATGACGCTTAGATTATGAAGCTCACAGTATTTAAGATTGTATATACAGTGTACATAGGATAACAGAATCCTTCAGTAAAAAAAAAAGGGACATATATAAATATATATAATATATAATAAATTGTAATTGCTCCTTGTATTTAGCAGTATTAGAAATAGCAATAATAATGTCACAATAGAGGAATACATTAAATTCATTAGCACTTTCATTCCTGACAAAGGGGGAGGCCCCTGAAAATTGGGATTTTGAATCAAAATCAAGGCAATTGGCATTTAATGCATTCCTCTAATGTGACATTACATTTTGACATTATTATTGCTATGATACATATGACCCATATATATATATATATATATATATATGTATATATACATATTCATACACTAGTATTATTTATCATAATCAAGCTCATTTAACATTAAACACATGGACACCTATACTTGAAAAGGAAATATAAGAATAATTTAATGCTGATGATAGAACTGTGACTAAATCCCTGAAATTCAGATAACATTGATTATTTGCTAATTTTATCATACAAGCGTCCATTGTACATGTACAGACATGCAGTACAGATTATCAAATCTTTCAATTTATTATCTATACAGGAAGAAGCTTCCTCCACCAGAACGTTTTGATGAAGCCTTCAGCAAACCAGAAACCAAGATGTACAAGTTTACAGTTTCTTTGTACAGTGTTACTAAGCTTTGAGATGCTCAATATCCTGCTCCATATACACGGAGGCTCCCATAATTTACAAGCTTTAACCTGCTGCGATGAAGATTTACAGGCGAAGGTTAAGGCATAAAAACTCCACAGGTCAATAACAAAACAAAGCAAAACAAAAAACAGGAATGACAACCACTGAGAAATGAACCATTTCATTTACTGAATATACTCATCATAAAATTGCGGTCTTGATCCTACAATAAAAATGGTGAAAATACCAGGCATGAAACACAATGCAAGTCAAACAGGATTTCTGTTTTTAGCTATGCACCAAATAAAGCATACATACCAATGTATATCTAGAAATGATACATGACTGTATATAAGACCTAATGACAGGCTACTATCAGATATTTTTCACGTCTTCATCCCCAGACCTCATGAGCAACCTGATCTTGCCTAAAGCAATGTAGACAAACAGTGAAAGCCTCCTATACACAGATGTTAATAATCCTGATGTCCACAAGCCAGACAAGCAACTTGCATATTTGGATTTACTGCAAACAAGTGTTTATCTTGAAGGACCTGGAATGAACACATGCTGTTACAGCAGTTAGATAAGAAGTTAGATCTTTTTTACACAATATTGTGTTGTTGTTGTTGTTGTTCAATGTGATATATTGTATGGTATTTTGGAGGTGTACTGCACTTTGTACTATTTCATATTCTGTCCACACTTCTACTTTGTAAGTGCACTTTGATTTTTTTTTTTCTTTTTTACTTGTTAATAGAAATATGACAGAGCCTTTATAATCAGCGACAGGTGGGATGAGATACTCCTCAAAGCCTTGACTGTTACTGTTGGCAACAAGGCAGAGAGGTGGGAGAAACTGATATGGAAACCTACAACACTCAGTAAATTGATAACATTGCTGGACAGAGAGGGAAGATCATAAAAAAGAATAAAAAATCAAGAAGGCTGAGGACATGAGCACCAATATGACAAGAGATAATAATGTAAGCGGCTATAATGCTAGTAATTAAGAATGAAATGCAAGCCCAATAACCTTGCTAATCCTATCAACATTGCCGTCATCAATCTTTATGGCCTTATTTTCAAGCGCTAAGTCAAGAAGACATTTTTTCTCACTGTTTCCGATGGGAAGCACTCAACACTATGTTAAGAGATGTCCTAAACAAGGAAACGGCAGCGGACGGAAAAGGTTCCTTTGCAACTACAGTGTACCAGTAATAGATGCTTGCAAATCCAAGAAAAAATCCAGGGGTGGGAAGTTTAGCAGGTGAAAGGTGCAGTACAAACACCTTGTACTCATAAAGAGAGTCACATCTGTGTAACATTCTCTATTACTCTTTCGCTGTTACTTTTACCATTACTTTTTGATCTGCAAAAAGGCAAAACTTTTGAACAGATTGCCCTGATTTTCTGCAAACTTTGCTGATGTGTTCTGCACACTTTACTGCATTTACTCAATTGACAAATAAATTTGAGACGAATTCCCATCACAGTCTACTACGAACAGATTCATTGAATTTGATGCTTGTCATTTTGACACTTGAAAAATGTAATGCAAAACTGTCTTCCATCAATGCTGCAAGGTGTAACAGCATGAAGTATAAATGAAGCATTCCCTGCATACTTAAGTATTTTGCACTTACTCAGCAAATAGTTTTCGATGTGTAATGTATGGTTAGTTATATTCTGCATCTCATCTAGGCTCAACACCCAGCCACTTATTGATGGCACTCCTAACATTAAGTTGCAGCTGGGTAGCCAGCTCTTTGCTGAGTGCACGATCACAAGACTGGTAGATGAGTCTATATGTATAGCTGACCTTTCTGTTTACATACTGATTAAGAAAATTCACCTCCCTCACGAGGTCAAAGGTTACTGATCTCACTACTGAGCAAAAGAGGAGTTCATCAAAGGATTGGTCCAGAAGCCAAAAGCTGATATCGTGGGAAAATGTTGGGGCATGGATACTGTACTTAAATGTCTGTGCTTTTGTCTGAACTGGTGACATATTCCCATCCTTGCTTGTTGCAGGGTTACCACATTCATACGAACTCATTTGAAAATGATTCAATATTCTGTCATCCGCAGACCAAAGCAGCCTAATATCGTCGATATGAAATCTTAACATGGCAAAGGTGTCCAAGTAGAGCACACAAAAATGCATATCCCCTTTCAGAGTGTGGAATGTCCCAAAATGCCCAACAGGCACTGTACTTCCATAGCATTGATTCAACCCTACTATTTGGATCATAAGGGTGGATTCCTTTGGTAATGAACTGTTCTCATCACCACTGGGTGCAGTGCTGTGGTTGAGCACTTCCCCTTTCTCAGCAAGCAGACCAGACACCATGACGCACACACTATCCCATGATGGAGCCTTCCCAGTGCATGGCGGGTAAAGCAAGAGACATTGATGCATTATGGGATAGGAAACAGAGTTTATGGCACACCTCTTGAAGACACGCCCAAAGGACGCCACAGGTGTGTCCAGCTCTTCTGCTTGCAATGTTTGATTCTGACTCAAGCAAGCTACTAAGCTAGGTCTTAGAATGCGATCCAATCTTTGCTGCTGTAAACCACACTCAAGGTATCCACACTGTCCTGCTGAACGCACCTGGGGATTCCCCTCATTGTAATTGCTGCTGGGACTGTCTCTATCCATCCCACTCTCGGTACCATGAGTCCTGAGCTGGTACAAATCAGTCAGTTTGAAGGAAGAGAGGAAAGGCATATCTTTGATGTTCAACACTAGAGGGAGCTCTTCAGATTCCATGCTACGCAGTGCTGGATGTATTGCTTCCATAGACTGCCGTATGTGATCAGCAACTTCATTGATTGGGTGATGTTTGGTTTGGAGAAGGTCCCTAAAATAGAATTCGACATGATGATATGTAGAGTTAGTTATTTGTAAGAATGTCCAAGGAATTCAAAATATTATATATTTTGTGATCGGATAATGTGGTGAAGGTCAGATGAGGTCATTAACAGTGTTTATGACATTGGTTCTTCCACATTTGTAAATGATGACACTCCTATGCAATGAGTAAATGACAGCTACAGATCACTGTCACATGTTGCAAATTAAGCAATCCCATTGGTCAAACATACTTATGTAGGATTTAACTATGGTCAATGGTTAGCCTACCCCCAGTCTCTGCAGTGCCTGTAGAACACTCCAACTTGAACATACAAACAATGCATGAAAGACACAAGTTGGACAGTACCCACAGCAGACCTCACAGTACATACATTTGTATGTACTGTGAGGTACCAAAGATATAGGTATGATGTGAATACAGCAAAAATTTTCAAAGGAAAAATAGGCCTAACTGAAAGGTATCTTGATTAAGTAGTAGTAACTGTACATGGCTCATGGGATTTTCACATTGGGTCTGCATAGAGTGCATACCAACTATGCCAAGCTTGCAATGCCCTTCGCTGTGCTTATGCTGGCCTACATAACGATATGCCGAGGAACACAAAGGGGTATTTGAGATGCACACATGAAATAAGACTTGTCTTGTTTCTTCACATCATTTCAGCCAAGAAAGTACAATCTTTATACAAAGTCTATGCAACACTACCCTATTCTACAGCAATGCCTACACAATAGTACACTGGATCTAAGATTTCACAAACACATTTCTTTGTGTCATTTTGCGAAAGCTTGCTTCCTTCATATTTCTTTTTTCCCCATGAGTATGCAGCCTCTTCTGGTATAATGGGTACGCTGCACTACACAATTTCATGTAGGTCCAATGTGGAAGTCCCTTAAGAAAGTCTCTGGAGTGCTTTCTGTAGAGGGAAAGCTGATACAACCTCTATCTCTAACTGATAGCTCATATAGCTGGTACCAGACTTTAAATGAGGGGGAGAAGTGACTGACCGGTCAATTGACCAGCAAAGGTCGCCTGGACAGATGAAGTTGACCAGCTCCTTTGACACAGGATCTGGTGCCGTGAGCAGCTTGACCTGTTGAGGTGCCCCCAATGTATGCGGCACTGTAGCAATGCTCCTCTCAAAGACATGAGTCACTGCATTGCGGGTCACAAACTGCTTTGATTGGCTCCTGGGCAAATCAGAAAATAAAATACAGGTTAAACACTCAGTGACAAATTCCTCTGCAGCCTTCATGTGTCATATCTCATTATGATTATTGATGCAAAAGTTAATAATGGAGAACATTTTCCTTTATATCAGAAGAAAAAATAATAAATCTTGCATAACATAACACAATAAACCTATGAAACTGGGCATTTGATTGAACTTTTAAACAAAAATCTTTATCAAGTACAAAATTGGTTTAAGTGCAATATGCTCACTTTGAATATAAGTAAAACACAATGTGTACTTTTTAAACGCGGAGGTGTGCAGTATAATACTGATGACATGATTTTAAAAATTGGTGATATACGTTTGAAATTTTATGAATCTGTAAATTTTTTAGGTGTTGTATTAAACAGTAAGTTGAGTTGGAGCGATCATATTGACTTTGTACAAAAATTTCTCGTTTTATTGGAATTTTGAATCGACTGAAATATGATTTGCCAAGTTACATTTTGTTTGCTCTTTATAATGCTTATATTTTATCTGTTTTATCTTATTGCAATTCTATTTGGGGAAACACGTATTCTTGCCATACTCAAAGACTTTTTATACTACAAAAGAAAGCAATTCGAATTTGTACAAAGTTAGATTATAGAGCTTCAACATCTAAACTTTTTAAATCATTACACACTCTTAAATTGCAAGATTTGAATAAAATGCAAATATGTTCCTTTATGCAACGTTTCCATGCTAAAACTCTTTCACCTTATTTACAAAATATGTTTTCTGTGAACTCAGATGTACATAATTACAATACAAGATCGTCAAATCATTTTCATCGATGGCGTTTTTTAACCGATAAATCTAAATATTCGTTACGTCATACTGGTCCCGTTTTATGGAATACGTTAGAACTGAGCAAATTCAATACACAGTTTAATAATATGTTCAAAAGGCAGTACAAGAAGTTATTGATTAGTAAGTATTGATTGGATTATTATGTATGGATGTATTGGTCTTTGTTCTATTTGTATTATGGTGTTTAATGTTTTTCTCTTTTTTATTATGATTAATTTGATTTTTTTTTTTAAAGTAATTTTCAAATGATTATAACGCGGGGTATGTGCAACATAACAAGCCTATTCTGGCTTTCTACGCGCATACCATTTTCCGGTCAACCAAACACATAATGTTAATGGGTTTCTGTTCTCTGTGTACCTGTGATATCTGTTTTCTCGATGTGTTTTTTTTTTTTTTTATTCTTTTGTCTTTATCATAATCTCGCTTTGTTTTGTTGTCGTTTCCATTGTTTTTAAACTCACTTTCTGTAAAATTTGCTCATATTCACATATACTTTGTATATTATATATTGAATCGGAAATAAAGATTGAATTGAAATTTGGGGCCAAAAAAAAATTACATGCGATCCACCCATTTCAAAGAGTTTCACTTGTTCATGATTTTGTCAAAGAGAGTAGTTATGCCTGGCTCTGAAATCATTCACATTTTCAAATAATTTGTCCAGTCCATAATAAGTGTTCAAATGAATATTAAATATTGACTGATTAATGGATTATTTTACTTTTTACAGCCTACACAACATCAGAAATATTATAGCTGACTTTGCTATATATATATATATATATGCATCCAAACTCAAATATTTCTAATTGGCAAGATATCGCACAATGCATTTATTTTTGTGGTATAAATGGATCAATAAACAAACTTAAACATCACAGCTAGACCAATATAATCAATACACAATATGACACCATAAATAAATGTTTGTAAAAAAGAAGAACCTCTACAAATGACTCATTCTGCAGGAATTGTGGAGAAGAGAAAATGTGCAGGAAATTAACCCACATAAAGAGTTTGCAGGAAGAAAAATCTAGTTTGACTATTGACCCACCAGCAACATTTTTGGATAAAACAAACTAAAATAAAAAGTGCAGTTTCATTTTCTGTATCATCATAATTTGTAAAGATTCCAGATTACCAAAGTTTTCAAGATGAGCCATTTGCCTTTCTTACCTGTAGCCTGTACAGGCGTAGTCTAGGTAGTCCTCTGAATTAAACCCAATTGTCTTGGTCAAGATGAAAGACCCACATGCTGCCATGGCAACCACCTGCCAAGAGTCATTCCATTTCCGCTGAGGGGTGTCAGCACCCGTCCCTCCTTGGCCATTACATAGAGTGACTAGAATTCGGCCGTCTGGTGACAAAATCCTGGGGCAGCTGGTAAGGGGCGATGTGGAAATAAAGAGTAGAAATAATACAAAAGGTTGCATATTTATGAATACTCACTCACAGTATAAATCTATAACTACACATGTCGCTAAGGCGACTGGTATGCCTCCGCCATAATGCATGAATCTCCTAATAGCCATAAGGTCTATAGTACATGTGGACAATGTGTGATTACATTTTCACAAAACTGGCAAAATATTAAAATGACAAGTTTGTCACAAATGTGTTGAATGTTCACGTTCCTTGACCTAGGTTTAATTGGATGAATATGAGAGCATGTATTTGGGAATTTAAGGACTTTAAGTCTGCCCCGGCACTTGGCTTTGACCCATTCATAAGTTTATGCATTGAGTAATTTTCAAGGTACGGAGAAAAAGTGCAATTTCTGTATTGAAAAGTACATTGTTACCATTTTCATCTGGCCTTTGACCCTAAAATTCATAGGATAATCACTGTCAGGCAGAACATGCATTATGAATATGTAGTAAGTTTCAAGATAACTTGAGCCACTTCCGAGATATGGAGGAAAAAGTTAGTTCAGCACTGTCCCTTGCTCTCTGACCTTTTGACCATTGAGGCAAACAAAAAAAAGAAAAAAAAAAAGAAAGTTTCCAAAGAATCTCTATTAGGTTATACATGCATACAACAAGTGTAAAAAAAAAAAAATAATCCTGCTGGCATTGCATAAATATGAGGGAAATACTAAAATTTTGAAGTGTTGCCCTTGACCTTTGACTCCTGACCTTTGACCCCATGAACCCTAAATTCTCTAGATAATCACTGCCAGTCAGTACATGTATAATATGTTCCATGAAGATACCTTGAACAGTTTCCAAGGTACGGAGAAAAAAAAATTGAAGATCTAATATTTTTACTCGACCTTTTGACCTTTGACTTTTGACCTCATGACCCCAAACTTTCACCAAAGAATCTTAATTGGGTATTTCATGTATAAACTAAGTTTCAAGAAAATATCTTCAGGCATTGCATAGATATGGTGAAAATAGTGAAATTTTACATATTTGACCTTGACCTTTTGACCTTTAACCTTGAGCATGTGCACCCAAAAGTTGATAGGCACAACTTCACCCCCTAATACACATACTTGCCAAGTTTCATTAGGATACCTCAAAAGGTTTTTTAGTTATGCTGTCCACAAAATTCATTACGGATGGACGGAAGGACGGACAGACGGAAGGACGGACAGACGGACGGACAGACGGAAGGACAGACAGACGGACGGACGGACAACCCGAAATGCCTCGGACACCACTATTTATGATGACTTGCTTGTGATTTCTTTTTTTTTAATGTCTTGTACATTAATTTCCAAAATAGACTCGAAAGATTAAAATCATCAAGTGAAATACGAACCACACAAAGAACTGCTTGAGGAGATCCCTGTTCCTGCCAATGTTTCCCTTTCCTCCAACATGTGGAAAATTAAAGACAACTGCATCAAAGAGGACGCCCTCGAGAGATTTACACTGGTCCAGCTTTGTTGCATCCACTTCAAAGAGAACCTGAACGTCTGACGGACATGCAAAACATACATGTAAAAATTTCGTGATTTATTATTCAGTAGGGTTTAGATAGATAGATAGATAAATAATATTTCATTGAAGTATTCATGTCTCGCAGTCATAAGACTGAATTGCACATAGAATTACATCATAAAAGAGACAAGTATTACAAAACAAGTATTCATACAAAAGAAACACGTAAAATACTGACATTAAAAAACGAGGTCATACGACAGGACATGTAGACCTACAAACTATACAAGCCGTAAACATAACAAACATCATAACAAATTCACGGACAGAAAATTTGGGAAAAACAATTTCAGACCATGCAATCAAGTGTCTGCAAAAAATGTGAAGAATGTTACTTTTGTTCATCTAATTTCTGAAAATCCTCACATTTAGAAGAATGACTCCTGCAGAAAATAGCACATTTTGGAAATCTTCACTGCTTACCATACAGTATCAGACTTCTTTGAAAAAATAAAAGAACAACCTTGTTGGCATTTTGTCAGCCATTTAATGCAAGGGTTACTTTGACTGTCATCTGTCACTGTTAGACGGAAAAAAAAAAAAAGATAAAAGAATAATAAAAGGAAAAATAAATGGTCAGTCTTTACAGGCCCTACCAGCCTCTTTAAGAATCTGGATGTTTTTCTCGATGAGAGGGTCGTCCTTGGCAATTCCATCCACACTCTGGAGGCAGGAGGTTACCATGGCGACTGTCTCTGGAAGCATCCTCCGCAGGGAAGAGGAAAAGGAGAAGTTGGCCTCTCCAAGGAGGAGGATGGACTGGCAACTTGACAAGAGATCCTGCATCATCTTCCTAATTAGTGAGAATAAAAAAAGAAAAGAAATAGAAGATCGATCGCCCCAATACACCCAGATATTTTTTGTCTCTGTCTGGGCACTAGGTAGAGTAGCCACGGCCGGATGCCAGGCGACACTTGTGTACAGCAACAGGGCTGTTATGTGTCTATGGGATGACTAACTTACTAACAACAGCAACAACTATTGTTTGGTACTTTGGAACAAATTCATGGTCATGGATATGGCTGTTCACTGACACTGCCACTGGTGTTGTTGACAGGTAAAACTAGAAATGTCGCTACAGCGACTGGTTATACCCCCGCCAAACAACATTTCATAAGCTTTGATCAAAACAACATTTCATAAGCTTTGGTCAAAAAACTGAGGAAGTAGTTAAATCCGCAAGATCTTTCCTTGATCTTCTGCCATTAATATGCCGTTACCATGGCAACGTACTTTCGGGTACTGTCGAAAAATGCGTCTTGCACATCTACAACCAAAAGGCACACATCTGTACCAAGTTTCATGGAAATTGGGCAAAAACTGAGGAAGTAGTTTGCAACACAAAATTTTCCATCATTTTGGCTCATAATATGTGAGCTGTTACCATGGCAACATACTTTTTGTCACTGTCAAGAAATGTGTCATGCTGACCTATATCCTAAGACAATCATTCAATATGAATTCCATGAGAATTGGAAGAACACTGATGAAGCAGTTTTGCCATGAAGCATTTTGCCCTATATTTTACCAATAACATGCCGTTACCACGGCAACGCACTTTTTGCCACTGCGGAACAGGTGTCTTGCACATTAACATATTCAGATGAACATCTGCACCTAATTTCATAAAAATTGATCAAAAACTGTGGGAGGAGTTCGCGATGCAAGATTTGTACCCATTTTTGCCCATAATATGCCGTTACCATGGCAACATACTTTCGGGTACTGTCAAAAAATACGTCTTGCACATCTACAACCCAAGGCACACATCTGTGCCAAGTTTTATGCTAATCGGTTGAAAACTAAGGAAGTAGTTCGCGACGCAAGATTTGCAACGGACCGACCGCCCGACTGCCCGACCGTCCGCTGATTCCTATACCCCCTTCAAACTTCGTTTGGCGGGGTTATAAATAGATTCTATTAAAGTGTGGAGGCAGACACTAAGTAATGTCGGCAATGCAATACCAATGCCAACGGTAGAGACTGCGCATTCTGTGTTGCACTTGGAAGTTGTAGACTACAATACATATTACCTCTCCAGCAGTCTAGTTGTTCATCAATGTTAGTTGTCACCGGCCACGGTCCGATCTGGATAAGATACAAAAACAAACTGTTTTACGACCTCTTATCAGTGCTTATTCTTAAGTAGAGATCTAACTAGATCCTACTGTAACTGTCAGTAGACATAGTCTAGAGTAGACTTTCGATTAGGTCTACTAGTAATGCATAATATTCTTTTAATACATGTAAATCTAATACGAATACAAATGCTGCTGCAGCTGCATTGTTTATTATTGCATTGCCGCCAATGTTGCCATTCATTGATATTGTATGAATGCAGATCTTTTTTCCAGCGCGGAATCGAAGATGTGGGACTATTAAAAAAAATAAATAAAAAAAAAAAAAAAATCTATGCCAGTATCTTTCGAACACCCAGTCTGCGGCTCTAATGAATAGATTCGTTGTATGACAAGGGCAAAATTACCTCGATCCTTGTTTCGTCCACAATATTACGGAGTGCACACATGAGCGGTTTACTCGATTACCAAATCTTTTAGAAATCCGTATGAATCTATGCATTTTGGGCGATCACGATCCGAAGCAGAACTTACTGTTATCAGACAACAAAATCTCTTTGCCTGCGTGAAATACATTACAGCTTGCTGCCCTCAACGTTTGCATTACTAAACACTAGAGCTGTTCATGTGTATTCTCAACCTTTCCTGCTGAAGTTTCATTCAAATCCGTTCACAACTTTTTGAGTTTAATATTTTGCACACCGACAAACCAACGGTAACGAAAACATAACCTCCTCCTTTGGCGGAGGTTAAAATAATTGTTACATTTTACAGAGTGACGGTGCAAAACTGTGCACAATTTCAGAAAATGCTTTATGACATCATTTTGCAAATTATATAGGCCAACATGTTATATGCAAACATGTTTAGTATGCAAAATTTCGTCATAGGAGTGACGTCAAAGAGAACTTTAATTGAATAGTACTTTATGGAGTGTCAAACATGCCAACACTCAGAGTTCAAAATACCCATATAATCATTTGAAGCTCTTTCAACCAATCATTAGAGGATATGATCCAAAATTTAGGCCTAATATAAGGTTGGGTTTTTTTGTGTGTGTGTGTGCACACGGGGGTCGGGTGTGTGATATAATGAAAAGACTCATGCTCTGGCTATTATAATTATCTTAAATGTCGAAGTAACTATGTGGCAGTCATCATAACCGTATTAAATCACTATTGTGGACGGACTTCCATTATCCTCCACAAAATTTGACCTGTTCAGCACCATGATAAGTTTCCAGCTGTTTAACAAAGGGAGATATTGTATCTTTCATTTTTTATTCAGGTATAGGAGGACCCTAGTATGGTAAAAGTTGGTCCTAGATTTTTTGTTTGTTTTTTGTTTGCTTTCTTTTCTTGAGGAGGCTTACATAACAGAAAAAGAAAATTGAATGGTAAAAAAAAGAGAACACTATAATACCTCTTAGTTTTTAAAGAGCTTTGGACTCCGAGTTCCCTTGCTCATAGGCGCCGGAAGTGGGGGGGCAGGGGGGGCGGCCGCCCCCCCAATCCAAAAAGTGGGGGGGCAAAACGCATTTTTGCCCCCCCAAAAAGCCCCCCTCCCAAAAAAATGAATAAATAAACAAATAAATGAAAATAGATAAAATAAGAAAGATATGTATATAAATGAATAAACGCGAAAAAACATAGCTACAAACGGCAGTTTTTGGACTGTAAAATGTCAAAATTTCCAAGCTCGCTCGCTCCGCTCGCTCGCATTCAATCGATATGCCATTCTCCTGATGTTGCTGCCAGTAATTGCCAGCAGTTGCGCCTGGGCCGCCCCCCCCCCCCTCCCTTAATTTCCAAAGCGAAAAAAACAAATATAGCTACATACGGCAGTTTGGGGACTGTAAAATGTCAAAATTAATCGTCAAATTTATTCGTTATGTCATTTTCCTAACGTTGCAGCCAGTAATTGCCAGCAGTTGAGGCCGGTGCGCCTCCCCCTTAATTTCCAAAGCGAAAAACATAGCTACAACGGCAGTTTTTGGACTGTAGAATGTCAAAATTTTCAAGCTCGCTCGCTTCGCTTGCTCGCATTGAATCATTATGCCATTCTCCTAATGTTGCTGCCAGTAATTGCCGGCAGTTGCGCCCGATGCGCCCCCCATTAATTTCCAAAGCGAAAGATATAGCTACAAACGCCAGTTTTGGGACTGTAGAATGTCAAAATTTTCAAGCTCGCTCGCTTCGCTCGCTCGCATTGAATGGTTATGCCATTCTCCTAATGTTGCTGCCAGTAATTGCCAGCAGTTGCGCCCGATGCGCCCCCATTAATTTCTAAAGCGAAAGTTATAACTACAAACGCCAGTTTTGGGACTGTAGAATGTCAAAATTTTCAAGCTCGCTCGCTTCGCTCGCACGCATTGAATGGTTATGCCATTCTCCTAATGTTGCCGCCAGTAATTGCCAGCAGTTGGGCCCGATACCCCCCCCCTTAATTTCCAAAGCGAAAGATATAGCAACAAACGGCAGTTTTTGGACTGTAAAATGTCAAAATTTTCAAGCTCTCTCGCTCCGCTCGCTCGCATTTTATTGTTATGCAATTCTCCTGATGTTGCTGACAGTATATAAGTTGTGGTTTCACACCGTCATTCCATAATCCATGTAAGGAAAACTTACAATGTTCCTCAATGACTGCGTTGTTGAATGTATCACATTCCGTAATGTATTGTAGTCCCATTATTGCGCACGCACACACGCACAAGCATACACACCGTCAAAATTACTTTTCCACAAGGTGCCCACCCCCAATGTTTCGACCCATCGTACGCCACTTTATATGCATACACACACACACACACACATATATATATATATATATATATATATAAACATATATATGAAGAGTTTGTTTGCAAAAACCGATAAGTCCATTTTTGAAGATTTTGAAATACGGTCTGTGTCATAAAGTACAAAATAATACCTTTTCAATGATATATTGATCACTACATATAAAGGTATATTTTTGAAGTTATGGTCAAAAGAAGCAAAATTTTTCTTATTATTCTCTTTGTTTTTCTTGACCTTTAATCGCAAATATCTCCATTTGACAAATATGGACTTATCGGTTTTTGCAAACAAACTCTTCATATATATATATATATATATATATATATATATAAATATATATAGATGTGTGTGTGTGTGTGTGTATATATGTGTATATTGTGTAACATATGTATGGTCTATAGTGAGCCCCCTCCAATATTTGCCCCCCCAATCCAAAACTGCTTCCGGCGCGCCTGCCCTTGCTATAATAGGAATACTGTCGTACGCCATATATGTTACAAAAATAGTTTTCCTCTAGCTCGGTATGAATAGGCCTACAATTGATTAAATGGAAAATCCAGTCCAAAAATAGGTAAGTGTGATAAAAAAAAAGAGGAAATCCTCACGAGGTGAACTGTAAAAAATTGACTGAAATCGGATGAAAGAAGTTACAAAACTTTGAAGTTTTTCCTGATTGACGGCAAAACAGTTCATGTACAGTGGATATAATATGCAAATGAGTGAGCTGACCGTGTTACAACCTCAAACTTTTCCATTGATCGTGTACCCCCCCCCCCCCAAAAAAAAAAAAAAAAAATGACAAAAATGCAATGTTTCTGTCAATGAAGTCTGAAACACAAGGTTATTCCTGGTCGAATAACTTCAGAATAAAGATCAGTTAGCATCGGGCATAGAATTTTGCGTTTGAATGAAAAACGACATTTCAACATATGGTAAGTTGTGAGGGGATGCGCTCACTTTGCCATTTGTATATTAACATTGACAGTTCACGAGCTGTTTCCTCAAAAAATAGCAAAACTCAAAATTAATTGTCATAACTTCCTAATTTTTTTCAACCGATTTCGATCAAAAAAATACCGTTGAACTCGTAATATTTTACTCTTTCTTATCAAACTGACTTACATTTGAACTGGATTTCCCCTTTGATAGCACATTACGTTCATAATGATTGGATTCTATAGTGGAAAAGACTACTCATGAAACTCTTAGCAAGTATACTTTCATTATTATCAGTATTTATGTTGTTGTTATCATCACAATTATCACTATCATTTCATTTTGCAATGTCACAGGAAAGGCAAAGGATGCGGATTCCACGTGCAGTGTCAGCTGCATTTCACAGCTTTAGGAAGGTCCTTTTGGAAGACACCTATTTCCATTTCAATTTTACTCCCAGCATTATCCTTTTTGCACTTCAAATAGGCTATTTGAAGTATTTCAAGTATAATGCTGGGCGTAAAATTGAAATGAAAGTCAGGCACTTTTTATAATTATGATAACGTGGTAAATATCAAGATTGAGTAACTAAGAGACAGAGATGCCAAGTTTCTTAACTGGCTGGAAGTGAAAAACTGCGATGGGGTGGGGTGACGAAGATTTAGCGACGCTAACTTTAGCGACGTATGCGGATGGGATGGGATCCTAGTGGCTCCAGATGCACGGAATTAGAAATTGCCCGATTTGGCGCACACTTTTGATTAAAAAAGTAATAGCATAATTCTCATCAATTCGTTATAGAAGACGATCCAGGAAGATATTAATCCAAGCATTTTCCCCAAATTTTCATCAACTATGAATGAGTCTGATTGAGTGATTGACATTTCAGAGACCCGGGATTATTTGAAGAGTTTGTTCGCAAAAACCGATAAGTCCATATTTGCCAAATGGAGATATTTGCGATTAAAGGTCAAGAAAAATGAAAAGAATAATAAGAAAATTTTTGCTTCTTTTGACCGTAACTTCAAAAATGTACCTTTATATGTAGTGACCAATATATCATTTAAAAGGTACTACTTTGTACTTTATGACAGAGACCATACTTCAAAATATTCAAAAATGGACTTATCGGTTTTTGCGAACAAACTCTTCATTTATTCAGAAAGGGAAATAACTGTTAGAGGCAGCAATGTAAGACGGCCCTATCCTCCAGCTGACAACAACAACAACAGCAAACAATAGCACAATTTCGAGCAGCATCACAAAGCTGGCATCTCATCCACCACCTGCAATGCGCGCAGTGTTTGATCTACCGGCCGCGGTTTTTTGTTGTTGTTGTTTTGTTTTTGTTTGGTTGATTGACTGACTGTTTGATTGATTGACTGACTGACTGACTGATTTGACTGATTGATTGACTGATTGATTATTTGATTGACTGACTGATTGATTGACTCACTGATTGATTGACTGATTGATTGACTGACTGATCGATCGATCGATTGACTGATTGATTGATTGATTGACTGACTGACTGATTAATTGAATGACTGATTGATTGATTGACTGACTGACTGATTGACTGACTGATTGATGGATTGATTGATTGACTGATTGATTGATTGACTGATTGATTGTTTGACTGAGTAATTGACTGATTGACTGATTGATTGATTGATTGATTGATTGATTGATTGATTAATTGATTGATCAATTAATTCTCATTCTTGTTACTTGTTTTTTACACTGCGAAACAGAAAATGATTGACTGGCGGGTGAGCGTGAGATGGGTTGCTAAAGAGTGAGACTTGGTTAGGTGTGAAGAGGTCTCGACACAAATTATTCCACATCACCTTACTTTTATTTATTTATTCATAAAGAGATTTTGATCATAGGGTAAAAGACAAAGTGAATACAATGTACAAAGTGTATGTTAAAATCTAATAAGATACAGTCTATTTGAAAATAGTTTTGCAATGATATTGGTGTAAAAGCTGGTTCATACTTACAGATTTATCATACAGCCATGATATTAGTACTTATAAGTGAAGAACAATACACGTTATAGGGGTCATCGAGTAAAAGAGCAACATTTAAAGGTCAAACGAAAATGTGAGATGGTGACAAATTGAAATGATAACATGGGGTAAAAAATATCTTGTTCCCTGTATAAGACCATGACGTCAGGGCGGTAAATTTGAAAATCGAAATGATGCACACGCTACTGAAAATTGGTTTTAAAATTATTTATCGTGTTTATGGTGCTACTTTTTTCACCAAAACTACTTGCAGGGAACTATTTATTTAATTAACTGTCAAAATTAGGGGAGAAAAATGTTAAATTCCATCAACTGCAGCATTAAAGCATTTCCTGTTCCACTAACCCCATGGAGTTGGGGTAAGTGGAACGCATGTATTAATGAATGGACGGCTTGGTGACTTTGTCAGTTCTGCGTTATTTTCACCTTCCTCATTTTGTGTAGACAATCCTATGCATACAATGCTGTTCCACTTACCCCAGTACGTCGGGGTAAGTGAAACAATGGAGTAGTCGTGACTAAAGTGTAATCTTGAACTTAATTATGAATAATATTTACCCAAAACAGTGTCACATAGATATTTTTATTGTGTTTGTGGTATGGTCAAACTGTGATGCTAGAATATTTCTTGGCGAGTTTTATTTATTTATTTATTTATTTATTTTTTTGTGATTTACGAATTAAGCGTTCCACTTACCCTACTTTACCCTATGTATTATTTCATAGTATCTATTTTTAGGATCATTGTGGTGATGTTGTGGCGGATCAGGAAAAACATGTTAATTACCACTGTACTGAAATTGATCGACATTTTCATTTATGAAAGTTGATCATTTGTAGTTTTAGTGTTGTATAATCGTAATTCTCAATATATTCTGTAATTCAAATCATGTGTTTCAAGATAGCTGCCATTCATTTGACAGGGAATGATGGACCTGATCATTGTACACGTTTCTAGGGCCTTCATCAATATTATGTGTAACTCATTATTTTTAAAACTTAATAAAATTTTTGTGTATTTTTTAACATTTAACTGCATGTATTACATACACACACACACACACACACACGAACACACCTTGTCATGATCCTTACAATGCACTTTACCATAATAAATGTCACACAATATCTACAATAAGCAGAAGTTTATCACAATTCAAATTAAAGAATAAATCATGTCGTTTATGAACCTCAAACTTAGAATTAACTCTTGTTCTCTTTATGTATGAAAATACAGCGTGTAGGTCTATCCTTTAAACTTTAAACTTATTCGGATTGGAAGGGGGGGGGGGACTGATAACTTTCAAACAACTTTTAATCCTTAGTAAAAGTTAGCATTACTCAGATAAGCTTATTATCCAACTTGATGGATGCATAGACCCGAGATCCGTCAATTCATATTTAGTGAAAGTTTGTGTTCCGAGGCAACAGAAAAAGCCTGTGTCAATAACATCCTCAATTATTTGTTACTACATCGGTATTACTTTCATATGAAAACATGTAAAACTTCCCCAAAACTTTCTTAGGCTAGTCTCCACTTTCTGAAACTTTATTTTGTTAAATTGGTTGTTTCCATGTACAACTGTTATATGGAACTAAATGTACCGTTCTGTTCATGTGTGTGAGAGTTGTATGGCCAAAAAGATTTTGCAGCCCTTAATTTACACAAATTTGCAAGTCTACCATTTGTAAAATAAGTCGTTAAATAAATGTAGTTGGTGAATATAACACTTTATGAAAGCTAGTTATTTTTATAGAGGATAGTAAAACAATAGTGCATCGCTTTGATGATACATCTTTTTCCATGTACTGTACATGTATAGCTTAGAGAAGAATACCAATACACATTGGAGGCTATGAGAAATTGACTTTATATTCAGAGACTCCAACTCTCCCGTTTTCGACGGGAGATCTCCCGCCGAAAACCCATTTTTGCAAAATCTCCCGTTCTCCCGCTTATGATTTAATTTCTCCCGCCCTGGCTCTGTGTCTCCCGTTGGAAAGGATTTCTTACTTATTGCTATCGTATGTTGAAAAAGTAAGCCTTAGATAGCACTGGAGAGCATCTAGAACCTGGGAATTTCGCGCTTCGCACACATCAACTTGGAATCTCCCGTTTGCTAGGGGTTTCAGGCGGGAGAATCTCCAGATCAGAAGGTGCTTTGGGTTGGAGTCTCTGTATATTTGCTTAGTCAGCCAGTTATTCGACATACATTGACTTACCTAGAGCTGACTGTATAATTATAAATACAGTACATGTACAATGTGATGGCTTGGCACTAACTTTTTTTTTCTCTGGTTGCCCATTTGGGCTATGAAAATCTTTTAATCTGAAATTTTGATGGCTCAAAAGAGAAATGATGTGGCAAACAAAGCAATCAATCTTAGTTGCTACAGTTTTTGAAATCTTGTGGGCCAACATCAATTATATACAGTACATCATATTCACATGCAAAGTGTACATTTGTGTTTGTATGTTCCATGTGTGTGTGTGATCTCTCACAACATCTTTAGGTTTATAATACACCTAGAAAGAGGGAGAGAGGAGAGAAAGGTAATATTGCTGTTGTTGTTATGGAAAAATTAAAATTAAACCATTTGTCCAAGATAATACTGAGATCAAATCAAGCAACGTATTAAAGCAGATCAAGGATGGTTTAAACTTTAATGCTTAAAGGTAGAGAGCTCATATTAGGCATATATGCTGCAGAATGATACGCATCACACACCAATATATGACACAAACCAACGGAGGTAAGACTACACTGACAAAACATTGTTTTATTTGCACAAAATGGCAATGACTGCAAAAGTGTCCCTACAAATTCATGACAGATGTAAAACAAGAACACAAAATCAAATATAAAATTGAAGATGGCTTACTAGGGAAGATATATCAAGGGAAACAGGACTCAATAAAAAAAAAAATAAAGTAAAAATACCTCTATATAGCAGAGATAGGGGAAATCAAAAGACGTTAAGTCTAATAGTACCTTCAAATCCATATCTACCAGTTTTTAATCTCTGTTTGCATTAATCAAAACACACACACACACTCACACAAATACCAACGAAAACGAACATAACTTTTGACATTTCTATTGCTGCACTAAGGGGCTGTGAAGACATACAAGTGACCGATGTCTCTTGCCAGAATGACTTCTCTCCAATCACTTGAAAACTAACAAAGTAATTATACAATCTCTTCACTCTTCATCAGTATCAAATGACCTCCCGTCAATGCTCTATCGAATACAGTGATAAATAACAGGCAGGCATTACTATGATGGAACACTAGAATCTGTTTATACATGATAAACTGGACTGGGTTCCTTCTCTTGTTAAACTTGAAACACAATGTTCATATGGGAAGAGTATGAGCTAAGAGAGGATCAAAGTTCTAAGGTCAAGCAACTTTTGAGCAATGACAACAAGAAAATTCCAACCAAAAAGTTTGTGGAGGATATTCCCATTCTTGCTCTCTTCTCTTTCCTGTGACTTCAGAGGGAAATCACTCATTTCTTACTTCAGACATTGGACCCACATGAAACAGTTTAAAAAATGTCCGTTACTTCCAAGCACTTTAACACAGACAGTTTCTCAACATTACTGCAACCTACAGCAAACATTTGATAATTGCCTACCACAATTCATTTGTTGTTGTAGAATTGCATAATGCACTCCCAGATGTGAGAGAGGAAGAAAAAATGTAACAATTTATACACATTATATTACACCAGACATAGAAAGCTTAAACTTCAAAATATCATACAGCAAGCACATATTTTGGCTAAAATGTGTCAGTTGTACAAAATTCACAAATCTCATAATCAATAGCACAAATAAATCATTACAGGGAGTGTACAATAGTACTTCCCTTTCATATGATATCAGGACATCACAGAGTCTTCCTTCAGAAACAGCAAGATTCTGTAGACTACAGAACACCAGTCACACACACTGTTATCTTACAGTATAGATTGTTATAATCATGCTCACATCCAAATCTTGTTCTTTCATTACATGTATTACAGTTTGCATTTTACAGAATTGTCTAGGGAGACTAAAGGGGAAGATTGCATCACATCTATCTATCACTGCTCATTCTTTCTAGAGACAGAATTTCTCTACAAACTTGAATGGATGCCTTTAGTACTACACCAAAAGGAGTCATGGTATAAAATAGTTACAAGAGAGTATCTCTTTAGGAAATGCGATACTAAAAAGGGTAAAGAATTTGCACCTAAGTAAAATACCCACAATGATGCATCATTTTGTGAATTTTTTTTTTTTTTTCTTAGTAGTACTGGCTATTCACTTTGCACTTCTTTTCATTCTTTTCATGGCCACTGTTGGATGCATAAACTTACATTTAGGGTGTCTGAATGATCCTCTTCTCAACACGTTTTACATGAAATCAAAGAAATTCATAATGTAGTGTCTTGTTAATTCTAGTACTCAATCAATACATGACACCATACTTATACCTCCATCCTACAGACTCGAGGATGGTGTGAGCTCAGGGAAAGACATTTTAATAAAATGTGTAAACTGCACCATTGACATGACTTCAAACATGCATCTAGCTTTTCCTTAACAACCAAAGAAAAGAAAAAAATATGTAAAATAAGGAGCAGTGCATGGCTGATGTTCTAATAATTTGGCAGGTGGTTAAAACACTCTCTACTGGACTCTTTCTTGTTTCTTGTCACTGTCTTCTTACACTACCAGACACAAAACACTACTGCCACTAGACTACAAGAATGCTGCAAAGAGGTCAGAAGTTGGATAAAGCTTTTAATCCTCTGGTCCTCTCACTCCCCAGGTCACAGAATAAATAGGATAATACATGTATATTCATGCAGTAACTACACCCACTATCCATTACTGAGGTTAGAAGGATGAGCAAAAATGCTCTGAAGAAATATCACTTCCAAATCCATGAAAGATAGCCTTTTCTTTCATCACTCAGAGCTCCTGAATATGGAAGGAAATGAAGAGTTTGTTTGCAAAAACTGATAAGTCCATATTTGCCAAATGGAGATATTTGCGATTAAAGTTCAAGAAAAATAAAGAGAATAATAAGAAAATTTTTGCTTCTTTTGACCATAACTTCAAAAATGTACCTTTATATGTAGTGACCAATATATCATTTAAAAGGTATTATTTTGTACTTTATGACAGAGATCGTACTTCAAAATCTTCAAAAATGGACTATCGGTTTTTGCAAACAAACTCTTCAAATACTCTCTAAAACTTGACTTGAATACAAAGGTCAATGGCTATGATGTGGTATGTATGCCAAACAAATAGAAAACAAAAGTTGTGAATAAATGAATAAAACAAAACCAAAAAAGGCAAACATGCAACACCCTTCATATATGAAAGCATCATATGTACAGTATCATTATCATTATAATTATCATTTTAATTCATCCCAGACTGGTATCAAAATTCCTTACAATGATAAAAAATGTCACCAGTGGTACGACAGCTTCCCAACACACATAACCTTAGTCCACCCTACAAAAGGTATCATGCTTTGCAATGCTAGCACTGCAAAAAATTGATAAAGATTTCATTCACCAATATACAAGGAATCCATTGCCCGATTCGATGTGACCATTAGTATGTGTCACTCTTGCTTGAATCTTTGGTGCCACTCTAGATTCCATCAAGATAAATATATTATATCAAAAAGAAATGATGTATAAAATCTGCATTCTGTAGCTGGGAAAAACATGATATGAGAAATAACAGAGAGACGGGAATTCCCTTATCAGGTTTTTGCATTTATCCGCAAAGACCATCACCATTCTCAAGATTTGCCTGCTTGATTTTTTTTTTCATTTATTTTGCTAATATTCGTATCATATCAAATATGACAAGACAAGTATAGAGTGAGATTAAAACAGACATGTCGAATGCTTTCTAGCACTTCTCCATATTGCATACATGCGCCATGCTATTGGTTGATTTGCTCAGTTCTAATTATTACTTAATCATTCGTGATATATCATGGCTGTCACATCCTTGGAAACAGGAGCAGCATTTTATGTACACATTATGAGTAAAAAGAGTCCAAAGGCACAGTCTAGAAAATACACACAGAAAATAAGGTCAACATGAGATTACACACTCGGCTTCCTGCATCCAGAGTTGATACAGACCACTTTTCATATTGCGTAAAGGCTACAAAGACTGTTTTTTCAATCATACACCATGCTATGGCCTACAGATTTCTATATCAATTGGTGGAAAAATACTCACTTTATGAGGGACAGAGGAGAAAATGAATTTGACTAATGGCCACAATGATAAAGTACTGACAGAAAATCCCAAATACATTCTTATATTCACTACCTACATCTTCTTACCTGGCTATTCCTCATACATTACATGATCTCTGACAGAAGGGAACACATTCAAGGACATATCAAGGGAAAAAAAAAAAAAACTTTGTTCGCCAAAATTACACTTTCTCATGTCAAGACAAATGTATTAACCTGTCAACATAATGCTACAACACGAGTCTGAAGATATGGGATTGGCCAAGGATTGGGGGAGGAGATCTACACTGGTGGGTACATTCACTTCTTGATACCAACAAAGAGAAGCTAGCTGACAGAAATCATCTCAAGATTCAGGTGATGGCAGAAAATCTCTTAAAGGGAAAGCGATATCCTTGATGTGGCTTTATGCAGTGATCACTCAGCAGTTTGAGTCATTGGCTGGGGGATATCCGTAGCGATATGGGATGTCGTAGGGGTCACTCCCGGACCGAGGCTGGGTGTCGTATGGGTCACTCATATACTGGTCTTTCTTTATCGTATAATCAAAATCCGAAAATTCATCTTCCTCCTCATCTTCATATTTCTTACTGGAAGGGAGAAAGAGAGAAAGAGATCAGAGTCAATAAAACTATCATTTCATTTTCCCTGCTTTGTAGAGACAAATACTCACCATGTTGTCATTCATCCCATACCAACTTATTCCTCAACAGATCTGCTAACTGACCATTTCTTAAAACTGCTTTTGTCAGCATGCTGAGAATGAAATATCCTTCATCTAGCACCATTTGGTTTCTCGCTATTTGAAAAGGATCAAATCATTTTTTTTTTAGAAAAATCAAAATCAAATCCATTTAGCAAATGATCTTTATGTACAAAGATTAACGCACTAAAAAAAGGACCAGCTAAACACAAAGATGGATAATTGGGACCACTGAATTCATGTCATTACAAGTTCCACCTCCTTGTGAATGAATTCATTATAAAATCATTTAAAAAAATCCCTCATCAAAAGATTGTCAAGTTAAACAAACAGAATATACACATATACAATGTAATTTATATATAAAAACATATTACAGTATCCTGCATTCATGAAAATTATATAATTCAATTACAAAATAATAAATATACATTTCAGCAGGTTTAGACCACCACCTTCCACTATATAAATTGCAGTATAAGCATGGTATAAACAAGATTGTTGGTTCATGCTGTTAATTATGATGCAGGGTTTATCCACATGTCAAAGCTCAAAAGTAACATAATCCATTTCACAATATCTGTTTACCACACATCATGACAAGGATATATAAATAGTTTGAGACAAACAAAGTAGCTCCATGGTTACATAGACTTATCAGAGGGACTCCACACTCAAAAGTGAGGCATTACCAGTTGGCAAAACCATGTGGTATGTGGGTTAGTAAGTGATGGGATATGTGAATGTTTACTAATAACCTTCTGCAAGAGAAGAAAAGGAAAGAATAATCGGGATAATCACACTGAGAATACAAAATGAAAACATAATGTGATTTATTTAGTCAATAAAGAAGACTTCACCACTGTACATTCCAGTTAGTATTAATGATACACAAAAATGCCAAATGATGTCATTCCTTTGTGCTATACCTGTAATGTGGGAATAGTCTGAGAAAACATGAATGAGAGTGGAACATACATGGGGGTAATATAAAGTCAATGAAGTTAGTAAAAGGGTGTAACAAATGTAATGATAATATTATCAATCAACACTGAACAGATGCAATAATACATAATATCAAGCAAACAAACTATCAAACAAGCAAATATAATACAGTACTAACATACGTGGTCTCTACAGGACTGGTGGAATGGTTCAACAGAGCAAAAACTACCATTATAGTTCATTTTTAGACCTCAATGAATTACCTAAAATCATTGTTTGGTTTTCTAACCATTTTTTTCTCCCTCCTTTCACTTCTTTAAAGAAAATCATTTGTACGAATGCATCATGGACTAAGAAATTCCCTGTCATCCCACATACAGCTGTGAATTGGCTTAAAATAACTCTAGAGGGAAGGACTAAACATATAACAGAGTCAGATATGTACATTTAGTATAATGATACACATAAAAATGCAGTGGCTTATAGAGTGAATCGGTAAGAATTTGATGGAATAGGTAACTATACAGTACAGTCAACTTCTCTGCACTACTATAGTACTTGGATTTTTTTTATTTGAAATATCTAATTACACCAATTGAAAAAGAATAGCTCTGCATCATGTCTTTACTTCTTCAAGAATAGTGTATAGACTTCATATAATTGCCCTATTTTCCTGGTACCAAGAGACATTGTTACCTATTATTGACACATTGCCATCCAACGCAAATTTACCTGAAGTATGCATGACTCAATAATGCACAATAACATGGACACTTGGTAGAAATGAAGAGTTTGTTTGCAAAAACCGATAAGTCCATATTTGCCAAATGGAGATATTTGCGATTAAAGGTCAAGAAAAATAAAGAGAATAATAAGAATATTTTTGCTTCTTTTGACCATAACTTCAAAAATATACCTTTATATGTAGTGACCAATATATCATTTAAAAGGTATTATTTTGTACTTTATGACAGATATCGTACTTCAAAATCTTCAAAAATGGACTTATTGGTTTTGCAAACAAACCCTTCAAATATTCTCACAAAGTAGTATTACAGATCACTAAGATATGTTCGAGCAGGCTTCCACTGTACCCTGCATGGTGCACAGTGAATGAAGATCAATTCAATCAGGGTAACCTTCCCATAATATAGTCCCCCCCCCAAAAAAAAAAAAAACAAAAAAAAAAAAAAACCTGGTCTTAAGTTCACAAAGAACACATTAAAGGGGTTTACAAGAAATTATATTATAAGATAAAGGGTATTCAAGGTACAAAATGGAAGCAAAGTCCTCACTGAGGTAGTATTGGGGCGACAAGACCTCGTATCTACAAAATGTCAAATGTTCAGGAGAGCCAAAAAACATGGCAGCCAAAGCACTATACCGAATGGGACAGCCATTCCTTTGACGTGCCATGGTGGCTTCATTTTTGGGGTAAGACATCTAGGATTTGGACAGGACATCACTTAACCAATTATTAGACCATAAATGCAAAAAAGTCATTTTCACCAAAATTGCAGATACAAGGTCTTGTCACCCCAGTGACGATATGTTACACTGGTAATCACTGAAAATTGGTTTACTTGACACAAGGGACTTGAATTTTGGCAGAACAGTTGCTCACTCGTTTCCCTCAGTTTTTTCCATTATCGCTTTAAAAACAAGTAGGGTCTTGTTAAGCATGCAACGAATACCACCACTTCCATCACTAAACTTTCTTTAACACCAATTCACAATATTGTGAAGTCAAGGGACTTACTAGTGAGGTGAACTGATGAGGCAAAAAACCAGGTAGTGGTCTCATGGGAGATGCAAGGATGGACTTGGTAAAAGTGATTTATGAATTATAGAACATTCCTGGAAAATATCTGATTGTAAAAGCTGTTAGTAGTGCCATTTTTGTTCTTAACAATTAAAAAAATGTGGTGGTGGGGGCATCTACTGCCCACTAAAACTTACAATTGACTTTTAATTGAAATAGCATTGACATTAAGCAAATATTGAACTCGTTATGACACTTCATTCATAAAACTGGAGAGGTAAGAAATCATATGTGACCCGCGGCAACGGTTTCAGGCAAAAGTCGCAAGAGCAAATTCCCTCCTAGGCGGGGTACAAAGATTTTGACCACTATTTTGGTCGATTTAGGTTTTTTGCAGAAATCAAATCTTTGATATGTTTTCTACATCTACACTAAATTTCATAGCATAAGACGAAGTTTTTCCTATCGAAAATGGAATATTTAGCACCCTATGTTGGATCGCACTCGTCAGATTCGAGCTTATTTCGAACGCCGCGCCAATATCCCCAGCGTTGCTACGGCGCATGGTCTCACATGCGATTGGCTGGTGCGTCGCATACATTTACATAATTCGGCTTTCGGAGACACCAGTTGCAGCGTTTGGGGAATGCTTTGTCCACGCGTACACGATTAACATGCTCCATTGTTCTTGCTATAGTGGTTTACATACGCTCACTCTGTAGGCGTGCTCTTCGTTTGGCTTTCTATCCAAATTATTCTACCGCAATGTTCGACAACGGAAGTGAAACAAAAATCATGTACAAATCGTAGCATGACATAATCGTGTGAAAAGAAAACTGAATATTCTCACATTTGTCTACTTGTACATGTAGTAAAAATTATGACAGCAGACTGACTCAATGGAAGGTAGATGAGAGGAAAGGAGCGGTCACATGTGACCAATTACATTCAAATACTACACGTCAAGATCGCACCAAACTTACGAGTCGTGTTTGTTGCATGTCTTGTATGCATGTCTTGTAAAAGCAAAACAAACAGGAAGCGTGACAATTGCCAGCACTAGTAATTTTCTCCCTTCAAAAGGGTCGCCGATGATAAAAACAAATCAACCACAATGAAAACGCGATTTGTAAATGTGTGGATTCGCCACCGCGGTCATGCACACGGTCATGGCATGTGGATGCCTTTGCGTAATGCGTACACCATACACACTGTACATGTACACCATACGTGCAATTATCTTATTCGCCATCTTGAAAGACGTACTGGTAAACAAATCCGAGCGAAATGCATTGTTTTTCGGCTCCATACGCTGAGCTCCGAGGAAGGTGCCCGGGAAATTTGACTCTCTCAGTGAGCCAATCAGAAGGTGATGTGGTTGCTAAAGGCGGAGCTTAACATCGATTGGCACCATCGTACGGATGGGTGATTCTCCCCTCGCATCGCCACTCGGACATTGTCTTTGAGAAAGAGGTGAATCTTCAAAGAATGTTTTCTCGTAATTTTGTCAGGCTAACAACTTAAAAAGTGCATTTTATTTCTCGTTCTATGCCCACTTATGGTGCCGAAGAATACAAGTGTTTTGTATCAATGCAAAGCTTAGGAAATGGGATATGTGATTCAGTGAAAAAATGGATTTTTAAAATTCCCGACTTTTGCCTGAAACCGTTGTCGCCAGTCACATATTGCTAAGAGTCTTAAAGCGGCAACACTTATTACACCTTGGCATTTTCCCTTTGAATGGGGTTTCACTTTACAAACTGGTTGATCTTTTTAGAGAGTACTTTGGCCTACAAGTCACAACCTGAAAAAAAAGAAAGAACCCCAGAGACAGATTTATAAAAGAACCAGGAATTTTGAAGGGTATTATTCTACATAACGGTCTAAGAGTTCTCATAGCACTGTTCATACAGTAAACATCATATCTTACAAAGTCACAGTTTACTCATACCCCACACTGCTAAATAACAGATAATACACTAGCATATCTCGTAAGTATAACATTTAGAGCTTCAGGGATTTATGCAATACATCTTAACTCAGCTATAAGAAAACCTAACCCCCCCCCCAAAAAAAAAAAATAAAAAAAAATAAAAAAAATAAAAATTGAATTGATTCTTTTTATATTTGCAGGACATGAAAGAATCATATTGACCACAGCTCACAGGAAATAAATACCATCCTTTTCATGTCATGTTCAATTTAAATCATGTTGTTTCCATATCAGCTACATTTTGATGAGTAATAAATATACACAATATAAAGCAAGAGACAGACATCAATCCTATCTACTTAAGCATTGTAGAGAAAACAGTATTTAAACAAATAAATAAGAAAGAGATCAAGTACTGAAGGAGACCGACAAGCCATTCAGAAATATTTCCCAAATGAAATCTTCACGCCTTCAGCACCATTACAATGTGGTACATTCTCTGCTTCCATGGGAACATTATCATTAGCTATGCTCTCATCTCCTTCATGTTTCTTCCCATTTTCAACAGTGGGAGAGTCCAAGGTGCCACTGGCAGGCAGGGAGGGTCTGGGAGCCACCATTCCGTGTTTGGGTGATTAAGAGGTGGGTACAGGCAGGCAATGAAATGAGGTGCAGATTGAAGCGTGAAAAATGAAATGGAATAAAACACAGCACTAATAAATGAAAATGCAGAAGAATATATGTGGGCAATAAAAAAAGTGATTAAAATGACTGTGTTCCATACAATCCCAGTGACAAGGAGAAGAGATGGACCAGAGAGCTCACAGTGGGTGATCAAGCTAGAGTCAACACAAGGCCTTAAAAGACATTTTATTTTTACCACGTTATATAATGTAGCAAAATACAAATTAACATTGACACCTTTTTCCTCTATGAGCAAGCACAAGATTATTTGCACTTTCTCAAACTCGGAAATAAAATGTCGTGTCTTCTATGGATCTTTGCTAAGTTTAACTGATTTAAGATGACTTTCACACATGATGGTGATACTAAGACTGTGTACTTTTTGTACAGTGGTACTGACAAATTAAGATGAGGAAACAAAGAATAATTCTAACTCTCATTACTACAGTCAGAAAAAATATTTCACTGATGAGCCAAGTTCTTTGTTTTCTTTTTTTTTTTTTACTATGAGAGAATGTCAATGGGCAAAGAACGTTACACTATTTGGCTTCTAAAATGGGTTTGTCTTAAACTAACATATTATATGGAGGAAATTGGGGGAAATATCTAACTGATTCCAGTTTATTAAAAAAAGAAAAAAGAAAAAAAAAAGTTTTGGCTGGAGACCCAAACATGTTGATAACCCTCTGTAGTTTTCCAGCACACCATAGTAGAACACACACACACACAGAAGCTGTCACAAGGCTAAGTGAGGCAAGCCCTGTACCACCAACCTGCTGCTATGACAGACATTAACACAAAATCCAGTAAAATAAGTTTTGTTTCCATGTCAAAATACTTCAGACATACCACCTGCAGAGCAATTCATACCATACTCATTTTACACATATGTAGTGGATTGGTATAAGGAGGAATTTTGGTGTGAGTTGACAAGGTCTGAGATAAGGGAGCTAAATTTGTTTATGATGTGGCAAAGAATACTTCCTTTTGAAGATAAAGAATATTGCACTATCAAAATGATAATTTAAGGACATAGGGTGAGTTGTCATATTTTGATCATTATTCATGTCAAGATAAATGACCTCCAGTGTTGCAACAAATTTTGATTTTCCTCTTTGATGTGGACTAGCAAAAAGCAGCAAAATCTTAAGTTTTATTTACTGTGCACTTAAACATTTTTGCATTTCAAAATGTATATCAGTTTTGATATCTTTTTGTGAGTGTATTTTAACTTTCTGTCAAAAGATTAAAAGAACAAGAAATTTTGTAAAGTTACAGGAATGACAAAGCAGAAAGACATGTCCATCTCTATTAAACATATTGCTTCCTGAGACTTTATTAACATGTTTGGGAAAGTTTGCTTAATAATGACCAAATGTTTTACCCCTCTCTTGAAAGTTTATCACACACTTTCAAACACAAACAATGCTTGTTTTGAGTTCAAATGGACTAGAACTGTTGGTTTGTGCTGCTGTTTTTACAGGATTTAATGTCATGTCTTGCAGCAAGCAGGCTGGTAAGGCAAAGACAAGAGGGATGCCAAGACAAAAACCATGTGGGAACCAAGAGATTGAGAGAAAGGCAAGAAAACACGGCAAACAAAAATGCAAGCCATCCTGTGCGTAGATATGATTGCGCTGTGACAAGTTCTACACAGTATACCCTGTTGAGCATCTTGATGTACTAATGTATTAGCAGACTATATATGATTCCTTCTCCAAACTGTGTGAATTCTAGCCATCAAAGGCATTAAATACTGGTTATACTGGTGAAATTTAACACAATCATATGATTGTGAGGTCATTTCCTTTCGATATGGCCATGTTAGTAATGGCATCTACATCTGAGCAGGTGCACATAAAGTCTGGGGCACACTGGTAAATTCACAGCTGATTCTATGGTTGATACAAACATTGTGGTTAATTGGCAAGGTGCTTGTCGCTAATATGGTCTGCAAAATGAAAAGTCATGTGGATACACTGATTGGAACTTGCCTCAGTTTGGGGAAAAGGGATTGGGAGGGGTAAAGAGGAGATGGGGAGTAGGGTGGGGTACCTTCAGACCGTGGTATGAATCTCATTTCTATGAGCAAGAGGGAAACAAAGATAAGAGTAATACCTTTTTTTCTAGCTTAGATATTTGCGCAAAGACCTTGTGTGATTTCTTACACAGCTCTATGAACATGAAGGGAAAAAGAACTGAGCGTCAAAACAGAGACAAAAATGAAATTGGTGTTCACATCATGGATTGGTCAGGAGGTGTATTAGGCATTTCATCTGGAAAGTATCATAATTCATGTTACAGAAAATGTTTTCTCTTCTAAAATCTTCATACTACAAGTGTATATTAGGGAAGTTTATCACTTAGAATTTCAAGGAGGATAGCAAATTTGGATTTGAGATAAAACATGTACAAATGTGGATTAAAATACAATAAAAAGTAACATTCTCTTACAACCAGACACATTTCAACCCATTGCTAACAAGTTGAATCTCACTTCATTTGCTTTGCAAAGGTAGTAAAAATGGATATTTATGAGAAATGCCTGTTTAATAAGAAAAGATTTGAAGATGACAGGAATTCAAACCTGCCAAATTCCCGATAAGTTTCTGACATGGTCTGAATTCTTAACCAGTGCCTCATTCATTCAATTTGAGTCTAACTGTTAAATCTCTACAAAATCTTACCTACCTACATGTTCAATTTCAATATTCACCTTTTCCCCTACAGTTTGATAGAATTTTATTCATCATCATTGGGTTCATTTTTCTCTCAAGTATATATTGCTGTGATTCTGAAGTATCACCATCATAAAGCCCTAACACTGTTGACCATAAATTCCAAAACCCAAAAAGTTGCTCAGTTTAATCAGCCATGAGGCCTGGCCTGCAAATAAGTGTGATAGCTCAATAAGCATAAAAAACCTACAATAGTTCTTAAAACATCCTTTACAGCACTGGTACCTGCTTGTAGTCATTATAGGTAGAAAGATGGAGTGATTTGACCAAACTCCATGTTAATCAACTACTAACAATCAAAGTGACTGGGAAGGAATATCTTCTTATCATTCCATACCAAATGAAGCCTGGGTCAACATCTCCAAACTCATTTGGGCAATATAACACATTTTGATGAGTTTTATACCAATTTTGAGTCTAACCTGACGAAGATCTCATCGGGTGACTTTCTGTTAGTTTTACGATGAAAGGTAAAACTTCTACATGTTTACCACTTAATCTGAAATAAACCCAGATTGGATTAAGACCTTACTCAAGTCTTATCACGTCATAATGCCTTTAAAAAAAAATAAATACATGTCAAGAAATGATTTTAACTTGTCCATACAGCAGACATCCTCTACTGGGTGAATTTCCAACTGTTTCTATGAAAAAGAATCTGATAAAATTCCAAATTGCACATAACTTTTTTTTTGGGATATCCGATCATTGGGATTAACAAAAAAAAAAAAAAAAAAAAAAAAAATCCATTATCACATTAATATGATGAAAATGAGAAACTTCAAATTCCAGACTTAAGTGATTTTACTTCTCCTAAACTACATCCAAAGAATCAACAGAAAAGAATAATAAAGAAATCAATATCCACATTTCAAGAGAGTGTTTTCACTCTTGTAAGATGTCTCTGAAATGTTAGATTGACGGGGTTAGTCCACTTCATTCCTTTACTGACCCATCTTTGTTCACAAGGGGCTCTGCCTCAGCTGCTGACTTTTCCGTCACCACTTCCTCTGGCTTTCCGTTTTCGATGGGTTGGTACGTCCCTGCATCACCTCGAGGGGGTGATTTACTCTTTCTGTTGTCAGTTTGCAAAGTGTTCAGATTATTTGGGTTGGTGTTTTGTTTTGTTTTGTTTTCAGAGAAAGAAAAAGATTGGAGTGGAATGGAATGCATTGTTATTACACAGACAAGCAACAATGAACATGACATTATGTTGATAACAAATGATAATTCTGCACTAAATTCTCTAGTGATTGCATGTTTAATTCTAGGGCATTTTTTTTTTAAAGAGAGCAGCAGGTCTAAAGAAACATACTGTATGTTGGAAATATGTAGCAAGGCATTGACAGATACTACAAAATTTTAGAAATCTCATAAAATGAATAAATAGTTATTTGGACTTTGTATGCATAAAGCATCAAATCAATTCATTGTATGTACAGGCACAAGGAAGCAAGCAAGCAAATCAATAATTTCAAGAGAGAATTATCAAAATGTGAAAGCTTTTCTAGAAAATTGAAAAAGAGAATTGAATTTTAACATGCATTTGTGTACAGAGGGTAACATCTATTTGAGTACATAGGGGAAAATGGTTGAAAAAATGATCACAGACACTCATTTTGTGATTTTTTGTTTTGTTTACCTTTTGAGGGGGATACAAATGAGAAATTACAATGAAAGAGCCATGTTCACTGGTCCATGGGAGATCCAAAATCTCATTCTACAACATTATTAAGAATTGTATGATTGGATGGGAAAAAAAAAAATAAGCCAAATCACTTCTTGTAGTGAGACACAAATTAATTTTTAGAAGGCAGAGCAAAATGAAATCCGATTTTTTTTTTTTTTTTTGATTTGTTTAAAGGTCACTTGTTCAGACCAATCTTTTTTTCATCAATTCATTTTTATTTTTTCTAATGAACTATCCCTTTGAAATTTAGAGTTTATTCTTTTCACATTTTCACTTTCCAGGTTACCATCCCATAGACCAGGGGGTGGGAGAGAAGGTATGATATGATAAATTGAGAACACGGATCCCATTTCAATTAGACTTTATGGCAAGGGACTACAAACACTAAACAGTGAAATCCTCATCCTCAAATTATTTGACCATTGACATTCATACCAAAGATGGGATTTCCTTGATTTGCATTTGCAAGCAACTGCAACAATCATCACCTGATTACTGAAATGGGTCCAACGGTAAAGAGACAGGTATCTTTTCTTTTTACACTACAGAATGGCACAATCATACAGTATACGCACACGTCAACTGCACAAGTCGTTACTGACTAGCACTCTCTACCTCTAAAGGTACATTCTTTTTTTTTTTAATGACACATACTGTACAATTCACAACTTGTGACAAAGATGGCTGCTATTGGAACACTCTAATGACTTTGTGGTTACACTGAGGATAGGAAAACACACCAGGTAAAAGTGTATACTAGTACTCTAGTGAAGGGTTTGAATAGATGGGCAAGAGGAGAAATGTTTAGGGGTATGGGTGTGGTCTTGGTCTGAAAGGAGAGGATTCATGGGGACAACAAGTCAGGTGGATCGGGAGGAAAAAATAAACAGGGGTACACCCTGTAACAACTCCATCAGGCCGACTCCAGCTCATCCAAACTGTTGCCAAGCAAATGGATTGAAGCAAATTATGTCTGATCACGTGATCTTTTGCCCTCACAGTACTGTCATGTGATCAAACACAAGTGTCAGACTTATCATATGAATCTTTTAAAAGGAATGCATTGATTTAAAAAAGAATTTTGTTTTCATCTCCCAAACACTGTCTCAATAGAAATAGAGTGTAGTGGATACAAAATGAAGTAAATTTCTATTGACATGAGTCAGAAGTTTGTATATATCATGTTCCTGTCAAAGTGCTACATCTATTATTTCCAAAATACCTGTATACCTGTATTTCTAGAAAAATAATTGTAAAAGTGATTAAACAGTGCTATTGTTTGCCAAGCGCATAAGACTTACAAATTCATTTTTCACTTGCCCATAAAGCTTCATGATGAAAAAAAAGGTTTTATAAGACATACCCAAGTCCAAAGCTGGATCTGATTTGAGAGCCACAAGGCAAAATTAAGACCATTTTTGTGACTCAACTTTGCCAACACTTTCCAAGAATATGACGTTTTCATCAAACTTACATGGAGAGGTTTATTTTTATGATTGTCATGAGTGCTTTCCTTTCTTTTTGCACCATACTTACTGACATAACTATTGCTACAAAGTCAGACACAAATTCACTCATGCACAAAAATAAACTCACTTGAAAAAAAGTCTGCTGTAAGTAAAATTAACTGTGTTATAGAATAAAAACTGAACTACACCAACATTTGAGTAAGTATTTTAGGCAAATCATCTGTACACACTTCTTGACTGATCAAAGTCAAGCAAAAGGAAGGAGAGATGGTGAGAAAAGATCTCTGAATAACAAACTAACATCAATTAAACGATAATTGTCTATGAATGAAGGGACATAGTACCATGGACAAGAAAGACTATCCAGATATTATCAATCAGCACATCAACATCAGGGAATCCAGCTACTTTTATGGACAAAATTTCACTTATAATCCATCCTTCAGGGACATGTAGGATATAGAGATTAAGACTAACACTCTTGACAAGTTCAATGGATTAAACAAAATCACAACACTACACCACAATGACATCAAGAAAGAGATCTTCCCAAGAGAAGGGAAGCCTATTAAAAGGGTGTAGGCCAGCATCTAACCAAGAAGAGGGCTGAACCTGTTAAAGGGGTGTAGGCCAGTATTCTAACCAAGAAGACGGGGTGAGCCTATTAAATGGGTGCACAATTAGGCCAGTATCGAAACTTATTTGTAAAGTGATGCACATTTTCGACAAATAAGAAATAGGTGTACTCTTTGAGCACTCTGATCTTCATCAGTGTTTTAAACTGGAGTCATCACATATGATCAATTTGTTTCCTCTCTCACATGTAGATTTTTCAACATGTTGTTTACAAGAACTGTTTGTTAGAAAGGAATTCATGTTAAGTCCAAATGAATAGCCACCAAGAAAATGACAAAATGGTCTTGACACGATGAAAAAAGATGGTATTCAGATGAGACTAAAACTTCGTAGGTAATCTTGGAGGTTGTAGGTGTTATTGGGAAAATTTAGTTTTCTTGGAACTTTTCAATGTCTCTGTTATTTCTGTTGTTTTTGTTTTTGTTTTGTTTTTTAACAATAAAATCCAACAATGCTCTACAAATTAGGACATTGTCATGGGAGATCACTCAGATGGGGGGGGGGGGGGGGGGAAGACATTCATGTGCAACAGACCCTTCATTTATGGAGGAAATATGAACGTCTTCTGTTCCCATGGCAACCTCTTCAGCCACAGCTACAACATTGGCACTTGGGTCTGTTGTCTCCTTTCCCACCCTACCACTTTTTATTTTTGTGAGGTAGAACATCCCATTTGATCATTTATTTTTCCAAGTCACATGGAGCATAGCAGCAGAAACAAAAAGGGATGCAGAAGGTGTAATGAAAGTCAGCACATGGTTCAATTGATGGCACAACTTAATACTTCTTTTTCTTCTTCTTCTTCACCATGAGCATCAATTTGAAAGACTGTTGTGCTATAGAAACACACACTATTATTATTATTATTATCATCATCATCATCATCATCATCGTCATCATCATTATTATTATGATTATTATAACTTGGACAAGCATAAAACACTCCAATAATCCTTTCATCAACAGAGAAATAAATATTTTGCACAACTACCAGAAATGAATTTTGATAAATGATCTTTAGTCTGTTTAGAACTATATTGACAATAATACAAAATAATGATTTTCTGCACATCACAAAATAACATGCCCTGTATACTCCTATATTATCATTCAGCCATGGGTTTTGAGTAAAGTGTCCCCTAATAACCTGGCACAGGATTCTTAAAGGAGGTATCTTGTGTCTTTGTGTGTTAACTTTCTACCATGTCATGTGCCTGTTTGAGACGCTACGCTGGTCCTGTTTTTACCTCTAAACCAGAAATCATAAACACTTCCATATTGTCTGCGCATTGCAGAGTCATGATTATATGAAATTCAAAAAGTCATCACAAATTTGTTCAAAACATGGATTACAATGAAATGAAGCTCTCAAAAGTAAAACCAGCTGCTGCATATAAAAGGAGATTAACTTTCATCCTTCCAGATCTACGACAGACATAAACCATTCTTGCCTTTCTACAATGTGTGTGGATCAACACGGTTACAAAATGGCATTTCTGGGAAACCTTCTCATGAAAATTATCATTTACAGAGACAGAAAATGGAGACAAATTTGGAGATGGAAATGAGACGTGAACAAAATGGCCAAAGGAGTGTGACTAATGGGGGAGAAAGCAGACATTCAAGATATATTCCTAGGAAGTTGATTCATTGGCTATCCTACATGTTTAAATGTGTGTTGTGATGATGGCCATTTGTCAGAGGTGACAACTTACTGTATCTCCTGTATTCTACTAGAAATGGAAACTGATGGGATATGGGATGACTTGATAATATTTTGCTATTCATACTCAAATGTCCACCTTGCTCACAATCTGTAGACTCTCTCATCTATCTACAGATCAACCGATGCATTCTTTCTTACCAGGGTCCCGTTTTATAAAACTTGTTATCAGTGACAACTGCCTCACTTCTATGACAAATCTGCACTTAGCCAATCAGATACGGGGATTTCACTAGCTTGTAACAGCTATGACATCTTGTCACTGACAACAAGTTTTACGAAATGGGCCCCAGGTCTTCAGACTCTTCTATCTGAAAGACATCTACACATAAACATTAATGTTCTGTTTGTTTGGTTTTTTTTACTTCGATCTATCAGTCTCTACTCATCATCTGTGTTTCTACTGAATATCACTGTTATCACTGTTTTCTTACCTCTGCTTTCTTTCACAACTCTTCTCTCCTTCTCTCAATCACTATCTTTCCCTCTATCTCTATCTCTGTCTATCATTCTATCTATCTCTCTATCTGTGCCTGTCTCTCTATCTCTGTTTAACAGTAAACTTTTTCTCCTGTCCATGTCAATCAGCATGCCTACCCATATTCCTCATCTCCCATCTCAATCTCCTCCTTCGATGACGGGTCGGTCTTGCCACAGCAGTTGACGCAGAAATACATCAGCACGCCGCAGTCGTTCATGCAGAAGCAGCAGACATCGATGAGGATGAGGAGGACGATGAAACACGCTACCACGATGGCGACGAGCTCCACCGTTCCCAGTGTGCCAATCCTCTGCTCTGGTCGTGCTGCACAACACAATCAGATCACATCAGAATCACAATCAGAATGTGTATTATAATCACTATTTGGTGTATTGTTGATGCTAGCATATAATTTTTTTTTGTATCTAACAGCACATCTTTTCATTCTCTGGCTGTCATACCATTGGACATCTCCTGGCCAACTGATGTACAATTTGCAGCAAGAAGTGTCATGAAAAAGAAGCATATGAAGTGCTGACATCATGTGGATGACATTGAGCAATATTTCTTTATTGATTTTTCCCTGTGTCTCTTTGCATGATTTGACATACAAGCAAGAACTTGAGTAATACAGTGGACTCCCATTATAACGAAGTCCTCGGGACCGGCAGTTTTCTTTCGTTATAATAGAGGTGGGCTATAGAGGGTGACATTTTCAGAACATGCTCATCACACCTTAGTTTGATGACTTTGTGCCTACTGACACCATTTTTGAAAAAAAGAATGAAAAAAAATGCGAAATCCAGGGTGCCCCGGCCGAAATCGTTAAAAATCCAAGATGGCCGCCGTTTCGGCTTTAAAAAGACATTTTTGGCTATAACTCAGCTACTTTTTGGTCTATTGTGATGGTTTTGGTGTCTAACCCCATGTTTTGGGGGTCAAGGAAGTGGATTATAATGATAATTTTGGTGTAAAACCTAATCTTCCACATGATACTAACATTTTTCCCATATTTAGAGTTAAATTTTCCTTGTCCTTTACCCTTACCCCACCCGCCATTTTTTGCACTTTTTTCTGTATTTTTTAAAAGTCATGTTATCTACCATACTCTTAATAACAAGTTCTAGCTATCAATCTGGTGTTTTCTACCAATGATACAACAAGAAATATAACTTATGTTATACACTGTATGATGTGTCATGCAGATCCCGGTATGTGGCTGGTGCATTCAGAATGCATGGTAACTGTGCAACCAGTACTACTACTGTATCTGCTTTATAGTGCACATTGACATTTGGTCAATAGACCTTTAACAATAGTCAAAGTGTACAATTCTACTGTACAAGTGTAAGAGTACAATTTTGTAAAATGACTTGAATAAGCCTTCTATATGCCAATTGTCCAGCACAAAGCCAAATGTACTTTACTGGATGATGTACATTGTATCTGCCGTCTTGCCTATTATGCATTTTTACTATAACTCAGTCAGCTTTTTCATCTTTTAGCCTAGTTTTGGTGTTTCACCATCACCACTTGGTCCCTTATTTCTCATGCCTGCTTTTCCCTACCATGTATGGTATATAGCTGTACTTTTATAAAGTAAGAATCCTCACGTTTGATGGGTAATTTGATACCATTTGAGTGATTTTCCAACCAGTTCTACATGTATGACAAACAAATGTTAGTACGATGTATGTTCCTCACATAGCATCATAATGGTAAAGTCATCATCTCACTCTCTGTGACTGAAAGTACCTAAAGCTGAGGTAATTAATATTTGTTGACTTTATCAGTTATTTCCAGTTCTCTTTTCCAATTCCAAAATGTGGCCCAAGCACAACAAGCAGTTAGAGTATGTGCATCTAGGCTGTCTGTTACAGGAACATAAAACATGGAGAGGCCCATTAACAATGTTGATGAACTCAAGGAATGTCTGGATACCCGAGATCTCATCAAACTCAACTTATAGCTTTTTTAGGTGGAGAGCTGTCATACCACAGACTCATATCCCATCGAGATTATTGTACACCCACACGTGTACACTTTGTATAAGGTCTCGATACCAAGTCTCTGCTCAAGGTGAAAATGAAGGTGAACTTGACTCTTCTTGTGACTGGAGGAGAGTCTGATAATCAATCTCCCTGCCCCTGATCTGCCTTCTGAAGATGACATGGTGAATGCATTGAATCGAAAGTCAACCAATGGCATCATACAACCAACTGCCCATACCAACCTTGAAGATATTGTTGATAGTGAACTGGGCATCAATGATTCTGCATCTTAATTGTGATATTGGATTACATACAAAGGTGCACGACGAAACTGGTACCTTGGTATGTGTTGAGACCAAGAGCATGAGGCATATGGAATCGAGCACATGGAAAAAAATGAAAGGGACAGATCAGCATCATCACCTGTGATGCCCAAAGCAAGCTGATGTACAGACAGTACTGCTGATGCAGATTCTTCCATGTATAATACATTGACTCATGGGATGCATCATCCAGCCGAAACATTACCTTTGTGCTGGACAATATTGGCATATCACAGAAGGCTTATTCAAGTCATTTTAAAATTCAATTTGTGCACCTACATAAGTACAGTAGAACTGTAGTGTATGATTACATGTCTAATGACCAAATGCTAATTAGCACTACAAAGCAGATACAGTATAAGCACTGGCTTCATACCATGCATCCTGTATGCACCAGCCACATATACCGGTATCTGCATGACACATACATATAGCGTAAGTTATTTGTATTTCTTGTTGTATCGTCAGTAGAAAACACCAGATTGACAGCTAGTACTTGCTATTAAGAGTATGGTAGATAACATGACTTTTAAAAAATACAGAAAGAAGTGCAAAAAATGGCGGGTGGGGTAGGGGTAAAGGACAAGGAAAATTTAACCCTAAATATGGGAAAAAGGTCAGTATCATGTGGAAGATTAAGTTTTACACCAAAATTATCATTATAATCCACTTCCTTGACCCCCAAAACATGGGGTTAGACACCAAAACCATCACAATAGACCAAAAAATAGCCAAGTTATAGCCAAAAATGTCTTTTTTAAGCCGAAACAGCGGCCATCTTGGATTTTTAACGATTTCGGCCGGGGCACCCTGGATTTCGCATTTTTTTCGTTCTTTTTTTCAAAAATGGTGTCAGTAGGCATAAAGTCATCAAACTAAGGTGTGATGAGCATGTTCTGAAAGTATGACCTAAAATTGACCCTCTATAGCCCACCTCTAGTTATAACGAAATTTCGTTATAACCGAATGAATAAACAATAAAAATACATAGAGTTGATAATGTTGCGGCCCTAAATTTCATTTCGTTGTAACCGGAATTTCGTTATAACCGTGTTCGTTATAACGGGAGTGCACTGTAGTAGTAATGATATGATTTGGTTCAATTTAATTATTTCAAAACGATATCATTTAAAGTGACCACTGGGAAGGCCACAGAGTGCAACCACAGGGTGGCTGCCAAGTCTCCTCTGAAATGACTAGACAGAGGATAAAAGGCATCACTTAGGGCACGACTGCTACAGCCAAGGGACTTGAACCAGGGACCTTATTATTGATAGTCTGTGGTCTTATTGCCTAGGCCACAACAACTCTTTTATTTCTGGGCTCCATTCCTTCTTAGTGATGAAACCATATAAGCACAGACAAACAGACAAGCAAACAATACATGCACACACAAGATGTCACATCTAAGTTGTAGGTGATAAAGCTGGGAAGACTGCAAAATATGGCTGACTGGTAGAAAGAAAAAAAAAATTAAACTTTAATATCCTCAGTACCTACTGTTCAAAACTGCTAAATCATAGTCTACATACATTTTTTTTTTTTTTAAATTTGAAATGTAGCTGTTCCAGAAAGCATTTTACTTTGGTGTTCTCTATTAACTGATTATGTTGGAGGTTGAATCTCTTGAACATAATTATGCATACAGCATATTTTCAGAGCCAATTTTCTGAAACACTTCCCTCATTTCAGTGGCTCATTTTACTGCCATTTCAGTGGTGGGTTATTGTTGTTGTTTCTTTCAAAAAAAATAGTATAAATGTGATATCCTTGGAAAGTTTCTCTAACAAGTATCCATGGTGAAATACTGCATGTTCAAAAGCAATCATGAATAGCGGCTTAGGCCCCCCCAAAAAAAAGTTGTATTGGCGTAACATGAGATTTTCAAATAGGGTCGGTCGGGCGGATTTTTTTTTTTTTTTTTTTGCTACCTGCATTTTACGTGTAAAACTCGTGCTCAGTAAACAGTTCCAACTGCTGCACCGTATGTGCTGTGTTCATCTATTCTACAAATCATTTATGAGGCCGATATTACTCAAATTATACCCCTTCACAGAATTTAAAGATGTTGAAATCCCTATCCTGAATGTTTTCACTTTATATTTTACTATTTTGACTTTTCATCGCACACGGCGATCTCTATTACAGTCCCACATATACAGATTCGTGTAAGTTCTCCACACAAGAAACCTATGGCAGTCTGAATGCTAAGTATACACTGTATAAATCTTGATAGAGTACGCGTCCGTGTTGGAAACAGATGACGTACTGATCAAGCGAGGCTATGCGAGGCGCTACCGCTAGCGAGATCTCCCCTTCGTACATCCGATATCCCCAGAGCCGTTTCCACTTCCGGGTTTTTTGCGATCACGATCGCAGTCAACAAGATACTTGATATCGATAGCAAAAAAAATAATAAAAAAACATAGGGTCGGCGGAATTTTTAGAGTCGGGCGGGTTACGCCAATACAACAATTTTTTTTTTTGGCCTTACGGTCATCTGATGGGTCAATGATGAAGCCCCCAAGGGTCTTGAAGTTGATAGAGGCAGGTTCACTCAAACCAACGATGTTGATTGCCCTCAGCTCCAATGCATGGAACTTGTTCTCATTCAGTGGCTGCAGCACAAACTCCCTCAGCTGTGGGGGGATGATCTCTTCCTCATAACGGGGCCCAACTTCTAGAATGTCACCATTGTCCACCTGTTCAGGAATTTGACAGGATTAACACTTCTTTGAACCCATTGAGGATGGGCTAATTTCACTACAACACGTATTTAATTACCCATAGACCCCTGCCCGAGTATAATCGAGACTCGTTCTCAATGGGTTAAGTTTGCCCTATACTGCTCACTACTAGCCCAAGGGTAAACAGGCCAGGAACAATAAGCTTTACTGACAAAAGATCTTATGTTGATGACTACATTAGTCTTTTTTTGGTATTTATCTACAAATAATTAATTTCTTTCTGTTCAATTGTTCTTACGCTTTGAAACAGTCATGCAATCATACAGCTATCCAGGCCAAACAAACCAATATCACAAATCTATCTTGAAGCATTGGACTGTATTTGATTTTCTGCCAGTTCTTTACGTCAAGCAAGTGATGTCATCAACATTACCATTCAGGTTTGAGTTTCTTCAGTTTGTCTCCCTCTACAAATGAAAATTTGTGAAGATCGCAATCTTAACAAATTTTCATTCGTAGAGGGAGACAAACTTTAGAAACTCAAACCTGAGCCTTCACCCCTCTGAATAATATCTTTCTTTCATTAACATTACCATTGTTATCATAAGCATTCCTACATTTACTGTATCATGTCTATATTACTAGATCCTCAGAAGACAGCACACCATTTCTCTGACACTGCCATTTGTTGACCGTTAACTGTGAACTCACCTGTGCATATCGAATGCGGTAATTGGTGATGTCCCGTCCACCATCGTCAATCGGTGCATCCCATGTGAGACGATAGCTGGTACCGGTGGCGGCGTCTGAATCCCTGTTGGACGTGATGATGGGCTTTCCGGGCACAGCTGGTTACCATGGCAACAAGGAGAGAAATGGAGATAATGAAGCCACAAGCAATCAACATGGCAAAAATTAACTGACTGCACCACAGTTAATAGATTTTTTTTTTTGTCTTTACCTTAGTCTTCAACTGTCCTCGCTAAAAAATTTAAGATTACCTTAACACTGAGTAAACTGCAAATACCTAATTAGAACTCAAGAGCATATTTCCACTAAAATACAGTTTTGATGATAAAGACCTGAATAAGATCTAATTTGGGATCAATGTCAGAAGTTGGATTTTTCCAAGCAGAAGCCCTGTCAAATGTGGAATTTATTCTAATGCACACCTTTTTTTTTGTCATTATTTGGATACAAGATCACACACAGTGAATAGATTGCTGCACAACTTGTAGAGATCTGCCCAAAATTTAGAAAGACCATCCAGAATAGGCAATAATGCAATATTTGTGTTAATTTGAACTCCCCTCCAGGTTTCCATTGAACCAATGCCTCCCGAGACATATGCAATGAAATGGATACTGGTTAACACTTGGAGGCTGTGCTCAAATATGCTTCTCAGACCTTTGTAAACAGAACGATTGAAGGGTTGTGTATGGATGTGTGGTATATTGGTCAAAATCATGATGCCATGAAAGGTCTCAAGAGGTAGCCAGATAAAATATTGCAGTGAGGTGGCAAATTTACAATTTTATCTTCTTTCACTTTGTCTTTTGTTTTAAATGACTTACACAGATATATCATTGAGATATATTTCAGTATATATTCAGCAGTGTCTACAATTCTTTTATCAGTTCCCTAATCTTGTACTCTCTGTGCTTGTGAAGAAAGTGAACAGTGAATGATAATATCACTACATTACTCATTACAAGAAATAAAGGCACAAAAACATAAACTACACATTGCACAACTCAAAATTAATGTTTTCACATAATAACGCTGCCTGAAAAAGTCTATCCTTGAAAATTGCTGCTGTTCCTGTCTTTTAATTGTTTATTTTAATGCAAAATATCCCATTTCAGATAATATCAAGCAGTCAAAAATCATCTGAGGAGTCCTAAAATTACCAATTTACTAGATACACAAATCTTACCTCTGGTGCTGGCCATTAGAAACTATCAAGATTCACCAAAAACAGAGAATAAACAACCATCCATTACAGACTGGCCAATTAAACATTCTGGGCGCAAAACACTCATATTATTAGTATTCCATGCAAGGGAAATATTATTATGAGACTGACATTCGTAGACATATTGTATAAATAAGAATATGCATAACAGTGAAAAAAAGGAGAAAATCTGAAGTGATCACTGGATAGAAAAAAAATTTGCTAGAGGGTCTTGCTCAGCATTATATAAATTGTATTACTGTACTGCTGTTACAAAGCTCCTGTACATTAATCAGTGAATTATGATCCCCCCCCCCCCGAAGTCAGTTATACTCATATTATTGAAATGTGCTCATGAATATAATTACTTGGACAAAAAGTGAATAGATAAATTAGAACAGTATTTTCCTTTCTGATTTCATGGTGCATAATGTTATATTTGACAGAAGGTTAGGGTAACCCCCTGCTCTTGGGGCTTGATTATCCATGCATTCATTCTTTGAGAAATTGTAATTTCACTTATATGTAGCAGGTTAAGAGAGCACAATAAACAGAAGTCCTGATATAATTGGGAAAGCATGGTATGAATGTCAGAAAGACATTTCTCTCTTTCTCCCAAAAGGGACAACGTGAAAGCAGCAGTGATATTCTAGGGGCAGTATTCTGTTCTGTTACTGAAAAACACAGGTGATAGGAATCATAGGTCTTAAAAAGGATTTGAGGACTGATTAGGTACAACATAGTGCCTAAAAATGCCGCAAGACATGAAACAGAGAACAATTTGTGACAATTTCTTGAAGATGATGTTTGGTTACAATTTGAGAAATGTGTTTCTTAATGTGAGAAAATGTTGATACTGAGTTCTCACTTTGGGGTATAAGATGTCTCCACTCATATTCTCTATAGGAATACTAAGTCTTCCATACTGGAAAGACAGAGACTGAAATCCAAAGGAAATTTTAAAGGAGTCAAACCTTTATCTGTGTACTATACATTGTAATTTTCTTTGCAAAGGTGTAAACTACAGAAAACAATAATGGGCAGATATAATTATATGCATAAATATTCTTTTTTTTGCAGTTTAGTAATGTGTTGTTTTCATGTTATAGGGATAAACAAGGAGAAAAAGTACAGCTGTAAGAGATACTATCATTCAAAGAATACTGTCATGGCATACTATTTGAAATATATCAGGAGTATTATGTGTTAGTGCGTGCTGTAATAGTCACATCGGCATTTCTTGAGAGTCAATTGATCTGTTGGGATAGTGTCAAACAAACTGTTACGATAGCTAGGAGGCATGCAAGGAATCCAGTGACTCAGAACATATTGCCATGCAAATAGCCATCTATGATACTACATTTAAAACACGACCTTTGAAGGATTTATCAATCATTTGGCACCTGGAGACTTAAATCTGCTTTGTCAAGTTTGTTTTCTTTTGTTTTTACTGAGGGGAGCAGCAAAATTGTTTTAAATGCATGAATTCAGACAAACGTGGACAAATAACTTTTTTTTTAATTGACAAATGCCATTACAATTTATTATGAAAGTAATATACTTTTTGAAATGCTTCATTTTTCAAACTACTATTTACACCTATACAGATTTCCATAAAAAAAGAAAAAGACAATATGTATCGGGGGGGGGGGGGGTATGGACATGGTTCAGTGATATCATACAAGAGGGGCTACCTTGGGCAGTTTTAATGCTGAATGGTTATTTCATGTGGATAGCCTGATAATTACATAATATCTTTGGGATACTTGCTGCCAGTTTACACTTTGTCTACAAAAGAAATTTTAAGAGGTCCCCAAATTTTTCCAACTATAAGTCTAAATTTGAGTGAAGATTGCAGAATAAAGATATAAAGAAATTATGAAAAGAATTCTCAAAAATTTACTTCTTTCATGGAAAGATCACATCCCTTCAATTTGGTTATGACATAATATAACAAGAGTAATGTCATTCCCTCTGTTTTCTAAAAGAGGTGAGTTGATTACTTATTCAGAATGCTACAAAAATGAAGATGTATCAAATTCTCATATTACTTTATGCTGTCGTTTTGAAGAAATGTCACGATCTAAAGTCATCTCATTCCTAGCAGCATCAAATCTTTAAAAATTCATAACTCTAGCAAGACTGCATGGTTTCCTCAATGTATTCTACTAATATTGCTAGATTCACTCAATCCATGTGTAAAACTATCTAGCAGAATAATCCTTTTGTCCATGTGTGTATGTGGCTGTGTGTAAAATGTGTGGTTGATCATTTTGTGCAAACCCAACATTTTATGGACTTAATTATTTCAAGAAAAAAGGGTTGTGCCTATGTAATATTATCCTTACCTGTTCACATACTGAAATTAACTACACCTGTGTATCTCAAACACAATGAAATGTAATAGATGATTCTATTGAATCCTCATTATAATGTGCCATTAAATTAAAAAAAAAAAAGTTTTTGTGGTGAACTGACATCCTTCCTCTATTCTTCCAGTAAAATATATATTAAAAAAACTCAATGAACAGATGAGTGAGTGCCAAGTGGCTTAGCCTCATTGCAAGGCTGCCATGGTAACTTGTGTTAGTATTTTAATAAAATAAAAGGGCAAGATGTTAAGTCTGTATGACATTGAAAAAGAAAGACAAAGGGGTAAGGGGAGGGTGCCTCATCACAGCCAGTTTGTTAAAACTGCGCAGTAATATGCACTGCATCACATTAAACCTACCAGGATCTGTGGCACGAGGAGGCAAATAAAATAAATAAAATGTGGAGAAACAGAAAGAATAAATAAAAAGAACCAGTTCATGCATTCATTGCACAATATAATATGATGCCATCAAATGCTGTTACAAAATACATTCCTTCTAGAATACTGCCACCTCAGGTGAGCTGGTTTTAGTCACAAATTCAAGTACAACTTTATGATATGTGCACTTGCAAAATAAATAATGTATCCCAAGGGAGAAATAAGGTGTTAAATACGCAGGCATTCCCATACACATGATGACAGCCAGGTTTCAATGGGACTTGAAGGAAAATGTTCAAATGCCTTTTAAGAGTAAGGAAGTCAGATTGTGAGCTTGTAATCACTTAGATTGTACCTCCGAATAATCGCTTCACCTCAAACTTTAAACGGATGAGGTTTTGACTGACACACAGCAGCAGCCATAATGCATGCACAACTGTTTTGACATAATCAAGAATTTGAATTTTTATTTAAAATTGAATTTAAATTAGACTTATGAATTTATTTTCACCATGGAATAGTCTTTTAATGCAGGGGTAATTATAAAAAATAGCAAAGTAGTATCTCAATGTAGTATGCTTGCAACTGACAGTCCAAATTATGTAATTTGGTGTTTGGTTAACCCCACATCAACCCAATGACCAAGATTAAACATACTGGCATTTTTGATACCTCCCTACATCTCTACTTCAAGAACATGAGCCTGTTGCTATCCCACATTCCTGCAGAGGAAACACACTTGTAAGCAATTTTCCAGTTCTTGGCAACGTTGCCTGCAAATGCATCAAGACTTTTGATTTCAAAACACGCATTAATCTTGAAACAAAACAAAAAACATAAAATCTCAAATATTCACTTTGCTTATCAAGGCATGTTTACTGTCCTTCAGATAGTCTGTCTCTTGAAAATGTTAGAGTGTTACCACAAAGAAAATGAAGATGATGATAATAATGGTGATTATGATGAAGATGATGATAATGATGATGATAACAATGATGGGAATGATGATGATGATACATGGAATACTGTTCTAAGTTTAACCCTTCACATGCCGGCAACTGTTGGCATACCGGCTCACAAACATTAAAGTGTTAAATTACCGCACATACATGTATGTCTTCACAATTATCACCTACACATATTTTGGTGCCTTCTGTGCTGTGCAGGTTACAGTGACGCGCGTATAAACCTATTGGTAAGAGTATAGCTTAACTACCACACTTTGCATAAATTGCTGATATAGGAGACATCACAATGCTCATGCTCCAGAAAGATGAAAGTCCTACACTCACTTTCCAGATCTCTCAGACTCTTATGAGGTTGGAACACAAAAATTAGCTAGACGATAATTGATACACATTAACATAATTCCACCCTTTGCTTTTCTGAACCATTTTTTTGGAGGTGCCAGGTCTGCTGAGATGAGGTCTGCCATGTAGATTATTTTTTCTTTTTCTTCTTCTTAACCCATTCTTGACGGGAACCTGGTATGCTAGGTTCCAAAACTGTAGAGAAGAGTGATCTGCATGTGTGGCCTGAAATTCAGGTTTATTTGTGGTATGATGACCAGAAAAAACAACAAACAAACAAACAAATGACTTTGATTGAAAGACTAGAGTTTTTCTATCAATATCTGTTTTCTTTTTGTATCAAAACTGTGTGTATTTTTGTTAAATTTACCTTTTCCCAATGTAGCAATGCTCTTGCTTTGTTATGAACCTTGTCCGAAGACGTATGTAGCCATTAAGGATGAGCTCACTATATTTTGACTTTTGCTGACCCAGGTCGGGTGCCCCAGTAGTGTATATTAAAAAAAAAAAAAGAGGTTTCAAGAAAGCCCATCAGTACATGCGCTATTCACATCTCAATTCCGATTAATGTTTTGCATTATTCAATGGCACATGCAGTCGACCATGGAGTGAGGATACAGATTCTGCTTGACTCCTTTCACACAGGTGGATTACCAACCTCTTCATTTTTTTTTTTGATGGGCAAATTTTTGTTTGGGGCATTAAAAGCACTGTGAAAAACAGCAGGAGGAATGAGTTTCTACAGCGTGTGCATGGTTTGGACAAAAATTGACTTGCTTGATGATTAAATCAGTATTACCTGCATTTCATAATTCTTGTAGATCAATATTCATCAATCACAAAGTCAAAAAGTGATCAAAACACTGAAGACCAACACTCATCCAGGGGAAAAAAATCTTTTTGGTGCGCTGCATGTTGACTGCACTCTTCCCCCTTTGCCTCTAAATCCCCCTCCACCCCCCCCCCCCCATGCAGTCACAGCAAACAGACATATGGAAACAGATCATCTATCATACCCCGCATGCACTTGCTCATTCTTAAAATGTGTGAATAGTTGCAAGTCCTGTGGTTAATGCTATAAGGCGAATTAGTATCCGCTGAGTCAAGAGCATGCCATGCTAAGGTCTGCTGAACAACCCACACAGTTACATGCCCAACTGCTTTCAAGTTGCAAAAAGGAAAAAAAAAAAAGCTTGGTTAGTGCGTCATTGATAAAAAGTTGCGACGCGGGCCATTGCACTCACTGCCTGGTATGGGCTGTGTAGTCGGCGCAGGAGTAGCTATTAATAACGGAAGTTACAATTACAGTTTGCCACAAGGATTTAAGAAGATGAGGAGAAGTGAGATAGTGGTATTGCATTCATTGGAATACATAGAAAATGGAAAGAAAAAAATAAATGCGGATGAACGCAATTCAGTTATGCCGATACAATCATGTGAGCATACATGTGACATGAAGTGTTGACACAATGAACAAAAGAATAACCACCAACAAGTAACCCAACAGACATGGAAAATAAGAAATGAAAAATGAATAGGACCACAAAGAAAGTAAGACAGAGACAGAGAAAGATGGGGGAAAACAAAACAAAGAGAAAACTGTTACAAATGCTCACATATTGGGAATCAATCCTATGAAAACTGACATTATTTATCCCCAATAATCATTTAATTCCTGCCTCCAAGAAGACAATGCGAACTTCTGCTTTTAGCTTTAAAAATGTAAGTTATTACACTGCTACCAGCATCTCTTATACTAACTTTGTGTAAAATTAAAGCTAGATAAAAACTGAGTTTGAAAATAACTGCTACAAGTCCAAAATAATGGAAAAAAAAATCAGGAAAAGATTTTGTATGCCATGTCTAATATCTTTCTATACACAATAAGGTTAAAATAATCTGTTAAAGATCAAAGAAGGCCCCAATCATTGTGATTTTGATCAAGGACATCTTAAAGGTAACTGGATGATTTTCAAAACGTTTGGGTGCTCATGAATATTTCATGCATACGAACATAATTTTACACCTTAGCCTGCACATTTTGATTACTTATTAAAAAATCAGGCTTAAGCCCGTTGTGACACTGGATACTGTATAATTCCATTTGCCCCTTTCTCTTACCATTCCTTGCAGATAAAAAAGACATAAAAACAAAGATAATAAATATCTTAATTAATTAATCGAGAAATATATAAACAAATAAATACATAGATAAATGAATAAATTGATAAATAATCAAAAAACATCCTGATGCACAGAGAGAAAAAAATTTTGAAAGTGCAAAATCCTATGATGGTTCAATACTTAAATATTGCAAAAACTAAGCATTTTCAACAGAAATTCCAAATTACAAAAACATGTTTCTCTTTTCAGATATATTGTTTTAATTGCTAAGAAGAAGCAGAAAAAAGGATACCATAATTCTAAACTACTCGTAGGCAGCTCAGTATGTGTCCTTGGAAACAATATCTCATGTGCCCTTTTTTTAACAAAACATTTGAAGAGAAGAAGTATACAGTTCTCAGATTGGCATAGCAATTCATGTGTGATGACCACAGCATGGTACTCATGCATTTACACATACCATTGGTATAGAGATGTGCTTAGAAAGATACCTCTTATATTGTTGATGTGACAAATTTATAGATATCATTCCCACATAACAGATAGTCATTCCACATCACATGACCCCATACTTGGAATGACAATGAAAAGAAACTATTTTTTCGTATACAGAAAATATTGATGTCAAAAACAAAACATTCACCTGAAATCCCCATTCTGCTCATGTGAATAACATTAAAAACATGCATGTCTAGAAATTTCTAGTTTCTCTGGATATCTCCACATCTTGGCTACTCTGCATGCTTCTTCCTTTCTTTTCTTTTCTTTTTTTTTTTTTTTGTCCATTTGGTTTTGTGTGCCCTCAATGTTTGGTCATAACTATTTGACATTTATGGAAATGTGAGAAATTTTGTTCTAGGGAGGAGCTTTCTCAAAATCTTGCTGAGATTTTCCAATATTCTACTTAAATAAAGCTAAAATATTCTTATGGCTAATGTTGACTTCAGCATTGGAGTGGGCTTTCTATGTAATGAGACTTTAGCAAGTAAAAAAATTTAAATACAAAATAAATATGTTTATCCTAAAAAGAGCAAAGGAATGCTGCAGACACAAGATCTTACACTGAGTTTATAGAATTTGATTTGGTGTATTAATCAATTAATTAATTAATTAATTAATTAATTTATTTATTTATTTATTTATTTATTTATCTATTTATTCATTTATTAATTCATTCATCAATTTTTCCATTGATTTATCTGTCATCTATCCATCAATCCATTTTTTTTTTTTTTTTTTTTTTTTGGGGGGGGGGGGGATAACAGGGTCAGCTAGATTTAATCAGTTTGGTTTTTACTTACATTCTGTGTACACAGAAAAGGAACTTGACATTGCCCTTATTGGTACAGGTTTGTATGTCAGTCCAAAGGAAAATCAAGATCCAAAGTCTCTGCCATATTGGAGTTTACTTAAACAATTTGAGTTTTGTCTTCTCAAGTGGAGATCAAACTCTTAGATTCAACCTATTGTCCTTTATTTATTTCAAACCATGCTGTGCTTAATATTAGCAAGTCACATCCAGGCTTGGGCTTTATATAATGCTGGGAGTTTAGTGAGTATTAATCTCATATTCAACATTGATTCATCATACAAACTACTTCAATTTATGTAAGTATTATCTGGTATCAAGTTCATTCAAGGCTGCAAACTGTCATTTCAGATTTGTGAGTATGTAAATAATGCAAGAGGGTGGGTGGGGCAGTGTAAGGTGTCAGTACACTGGTAGAGAAGGGCCACTACCACAAAAAAACAACAAAACTGGATTTTTCCAACACCTTAGTAAAACCCCTCAAAAATAAGAATGTTCAACCTTATTCCTGAATTCAGTCATTTGTAATTTTTATCACTGAGAGTCTATCTGACGAGATAAATACAATGAACAATGTCATAGATTTAAAAAGAACAGTAAATAGGGAAACAATTGATTTTAGATACACACACACACAAAAAAAATAATATAAAAAAATACTCACTCTCAGTTGGTGTTGTGACTGGGTAGGGGTCGGAATAAGCACCTGTTCCTCGATCATTAATAGCAGCAACCTCAATGAGGTACTGGGTATTACTTGATAGACCATCCAGAAGGACAACAGTTACTACAAGGAAGATGAGGCAAATTGACAACATCATTCCCACAGGGCAAGAAAAAGTTGGACTGCACAGACTCCGGCCACTTAATGTTTCATATTATCTACATTTTTTTTTTTCAATTATTTAGCAGATGATAGATAAACAATTGAGGTATCTTACAACAGTCACAAACAATTTCAAACTACCTCATTTTATTGACAAAGAATTTTCTACAGAAATCACATAAAATCTCCTTAGGGTGAAGAAAATCACTGCTTTTATGAATATAAAAAGCAATGATATCATATCTAGATTATTCATTAAGCGACAATCTGGTTCATTTCATAATGTGACTCAAACAATATCACATGGAGATAGGCAAGACCAACATAACGAGGAAGCCTCACAATATTCTGAAGAAATCTCACCTGGCATCATCAGAATAATTCAGCAATCCTCAAAAACCACAACAGAAAGAGAAAAGAAACAAATGCTTTAGGAATCTCTTCATGACAATGCCTACCAAAAAAGCTAAAAGTATGACTATCTAAAGACTCACCATTGTCATAATACCGTATATCCTCCTGGCCCCCGCTGCTGTACTTCACAGCGTACTGGAAGATTTCAAACCCACCATCATCCTCTGGGTAGTCAAATGTTAGCCGCACCACTGAAGCCCTGGTATCAATGACCCTCACATTCCTTGGCTCCGTGGGAACAGCTGGAAGGAGAAGAAATATGTTTCTATTTATTAAATTCTGCCTATTAAATTTCTATCCCCAATATTTGTAATTTGACCATGCTTGGGTATAATCTGGAAGAAAGGGTACACACAAGATTTAGTACTTTAATAATAGGCCTAATGAGATACATCGCATTCAGGCGAGTAACAGCATAAGCTTACAGACATTAAGTATACATGAAAGTGAACTAACAGCTATTAAAGGAAAGTATCCCTCAGTCACATCCTCTCCCAAATAGCTCTTCTTGCAATGGGAATCTTATCATGACGTGAAAAAATAATCAGATGCACACTTCAGAGGAAAGACTAAAGTGTGCCAAAGCCTTGAAAAAGACTGATCCTAAATAAGTACACTACGTCATCAGAGAGTAATGAAGTCACGCACACTTGACAGAAAAAGAAAAAGTGTGCTATTACCTTGAGAAAGAGTACTGTATGGCAATATGAACTATGACTACACAATGTTCTCATGAATAAGTGTGAACAGAGCCACTTAGCCACAAATCTTACTATTGACAGAAGTGTTAAAGGCAGGAAAGATGAACCTACTTTGACAGAAATACAGACGTAAGTTCTATTTGCAGAAAAACAAAACAAAATAGTTAATGATATGCACCCCTTGTAATTTCCATCTATTTCTTTCCTTCCAATAGGTGCTAGGTCATGACAACAGTGGTAAATGTATGCTGATTGCTTTTTCTTCTGTTCATGAAATTTGCCCTTCACTGCAACCCTGTCACTGCTCAATCAAAATAATATGAAGAAGAATGAGAAATAAAAGTAAATACTGTTCATTCATGCAGCATCTAACCTTAGTAGATGTCAATGTAAGTGAATTTCAATGAGAAGATTTCTTTATATTTGAACAAAAGCAGTGCCCATCATTTCTGAGGATAGAATGTGGCATTTCAGATTTTTCATTTGTATTATGAACAAAGGCTCTCTATTTGCTTGTGTTTTCTGCTTTCTGTATTCTGGCAGTTTGCACATCTCATCTCTTGCTCTTTGTTGACACAAGTTTTCACCATTTAAAGGGTGTGAACAGTTCTGGTCGAGGTGAGAATTTAGCTTTTAACGTTTTGCAAGATATTCAGAAACCACTCTATGAGATGTCAAAGAGCATGCAATTCTAAGGGGTATCAAAAGTTTATTTGATGAAAATCGGTTTTGAAATGGCTGAGATATCCAAAAACAGAGTGAAACAAAGAGATCCTAATAAAAGGTGTGGCCTGTCACCTTTTATAATTACCGTGTCACTTTTTTGAATATCTCAGTCATTTGAAAACCAATTTTCATCAGATAAACATTGAATCCTTCTTAAAATTACCTGTTCTTTCATATTTCATAAGAGGTTTCTCATTCTCACTTAGGAATGTTCAAAACATGAATCCCCACCTCAACCAGTACTGTACAGTCCCTTGAAGCTTTTACCAAGCCAAAAACTGGATGGTGAGCTTCCTACTTACTTCCTTCAATGAGATCGATGCGAAAGTTTGTATCTCCCCTGCTGTTTGTGGCTTTACACATATAGGCTCCAAAGTCTGATTCAGCTGGATCAATCTGTAAGGTAAAAGGTCACAGATAAATGTGCATGTAAAAAAAGGTCATGGATAAGTGTGCATACAATTCAGAGCTACATTGATGTAATGCTGCAATACAACCCCCCCCCCCACGCATAAAAAAAAAAAAAAAAAAAAAGAGGGAAAGAAATATACCATGAGGACTGTTGAAAAAATATGTCACTTCATCATCGTGAATGGTTACTGTATCATTTTCACAGGAAATTTTTCTTGGCTTAAAATGGTCTTTATATCATATGTGACGCATCTTCACGAAAAACCACAGAATGTCGGGAAAATATTTTTTTAGTTTTTCAGCAGCTGCAAATTTGTCAAGTACTACAATTCAAATTGATACATAATTCACCCTACTTCATAACAAGTGCAATAATTTTTTTAAAGAATGAAAAGTTAGGAAACTGTAAAGGTTATATTGCCAAAGTTGGCTTTACGCGCATTTTTCTTCCTTGTATGATCTGCGACATTATATGAGTAACCTGATGATGCACCACATATCAAGTCACCAGCATTGATATTCATGCAAGCATCAAACAAGAATGTCAACTAAAATTGCTGTGGCTGATGTCTGAGGAAAGATTTGTTACCATGACAAAAGATGTTCCAGGGGCGGTTCCCTTCAGGAAGGTGATGCGGTCGGTCTCATTGAGGGTGTAACCGAGACGAGTCCACCTGATAGAAGGGATGGGGTAACCATTCACAACACACGTCATGTTGACAGGGTTACCCGGCCAGGACAAGACACGTGATCTGGTCTCGGACGTGTCGATAAACGGCTCACCTGAATCATTGATGAGAAGGGCCAGGAATTAGTTTTCCAACATTCCTGTCCCTTTCACGCATACTCAAAGTTAACAGTTTTCACAGAGTTATTGTTGCAAACTTTAATATTTGAGTGTGGACAAAACATAAATTATCTTGTGCTGTCTACATCATTGAGCAGTTCAGAGTTTTAAAGTGCTTCATTTGCAGCCAAATGCTTCTATTTGGCCAGGAATGGATGGCAAAAATAAAACTTTTTGTGCAATGTGACCCCAAACTTGATAACTCTAGTGTGGGAATGGGCCTAATGAGACAGCAAAAAAATAAGCCAGTTCGGAGTTAGCTCATGGGCACATTGGTACGAATGACCTTTCTTTTTTCTCAGTTGGTTAGGGGCACTTCACTCGTTTTCATACACCTGACATAATGCATATAAGTTTTACGTAACAATTTATGGGATTCATCAATCCTGTTCAAACAAAGAATAAACTTGTGAAGACCAGATGAGCAGAATGATCTATCAATTACACTTGAGAAAGCATCCATTTCATTATTTTGCATTGGATGTATTGACAATCTCTTTTTATTGATATTGCCAAATACCACTTTTGCTGTCAGGTGGATGTGCTGGCAAGCGGCATTTTTAAGGATTACATGAATAATCATTACATCACAGATGCTTATCCGAGTGAATTTAAAAACCAACATGCATGTTGGTCCGAATGACCTTGTTTCTGCTCATGCGCAAAGTGGAACTCTGAACTGGCTTATTGGATGGCAAAAGCACATTCCTCTGCTTTGGTATGACATCCCCCATCAACATGAATCTACAAGATGATGTCATCAACACACAACTCTTGTATCCATTCTGTATGTCAAAAATCTAATATTGCATTTGTAATAACACCTTCTTTTTTAACTTAATCCAGAATATTAACAGTTGCCAAAAGATTTGTGAGTAAATCAGTGAGAGAATTTAGCACCTCATATAGATTTGACTTTTGATTACAACAAGTCAATGCACAGTGACTGTGACTGAATATCCATGCTATGTCAAACAATATAATCATGAAAATTTATCACAATCAAACCTACATGCTTGGTAACTTTTCAGTTCTGATTGGTTGAATGTATTTTGGGGGTCAGAGGTCAAAATGAAAAATGAATGGTTTCTCTTTATGGAAATCAAAAGAATTTTGGTTTCAGATTCATAGGAAATAAGAGAGAAAAGAGAAAGTGATGACTTACTTTCAACAGAGAGGAAATGGGTGACTTGGACATTGCCTGCAGGGCTGACCGCATAGCAGATCCAACCCCCACTGTGGTCATAGTGGGTGGGGTCCAGTGTGAGGGTCAAGACTCGCCCCTCGTCACTGCTGGCCACACTAACCCTTGAGTCCAGGGGCTGGTTAGAAAGTGGGACAAAAGTTTGCAAAGTAGAATTCACATATATTAATACAAACAATTTTCAAACCTTTTGCTTCAGTCTAACATAATAGATAGCTTGTTGCAAATTGTGCATCATTCTGCATCCTGCTGATTCTGTTACGTCCTTTCTTGAGATATATTCCTATCAAACTTTTCATCTAACTCTCTACAGGCATCTTTTGATGCACAGACTAAGAAAAAGTTTGTTACTACATACAATCCTCACAAAATTGGAAATACACAGTTTATTAGTGTCATTCCACACTATATTAAGGATAAATTTCATAGATATGAAAAATGAAAAATAAAAGAAGAAGTTCTGTCAAAATCAGACAAAAAAGAAAAGAGGCAAATATCACCTATATTCTCCAGATAGTAATAATGGTTGCACCAAGACAAAAATGTACATGGGAAGAAGTGTTAATTCATCACCTCAAAATTCTCCCAGGATGCATTGTTAAAAACAAATCATCAAAAGTTTTTAACCAACAAGAACTCCTTTCCCCCTTGAAGTCACTGTTGCTAGGTTATCTGAAGAATACAAGAGTTTGCCATGACAGACATAACTCATTCCTACCGATTCTATATCCATTTGGTGGAGGTTTGGGTATTTCTTTGTTGTTGTTATCATGCGATCAATATTTGTAGAGCTTGGTCAGGTAATGATGTCATCACCTCCTCCATAGAACATGTTTCACTTCCTCCTAGTATCACTGCTCTATGACAACATGTTTTACACTTCTACAACTTTCTTAATTTAGGTTCAAGTTTGATAGATACTTCTACCTTGTTTATTAGTCTAATTTAATTGGGTCTGGATGGGAGTATATCACATAGTATGACAGATCTGGGATATCCTGTAGTTGATGATGAAGCGATGCAGTCATTCCTTAGAACTTTGTTGAATGTCCAATTGCTAAATGAATTAAATGCCAATAATGTATAACATACGATGAAACAATTTTCTCCCCTTTAAAATGATAAGTACTATTTTACAAATGTGTGATTTCTTGCTTGAAAGAAGTTGTTTTGAGAGGTGCTACTTTGATGGACCTCAAATGGAAAAGTGGTTGGCCACCAGAATATCAACACCCCTCCTCCCATGATACAGGCACAATCCCTAGTAAGTAAACCTATTCCCATATAACCCATCAAACATCATCACCCCCCCCCCCCCCCAATGATACAGGCAGGGTCTCCCAGCACTCACCCACTGGCCGTCGGTAGGGAGTGCATCCTCATCCCTCACGCCTCCTCTCCTCCACGTCAGAGTAGCCGATGCCTCTGTACGAGTGATGGAGCACTGCATGGAGAAGGTGGTTGCCTCGGCGATGGTCTGGTTGTTCTGGGGATTCAGTGTTGGTTTCACCAGCACCTCTAGTCGGATGGACTTCTCTATGGATGTGTCGGTGGAGTTAATGGCATCGTTGGAGGCGATGCAGGTGTAGACCTCATCATCGTCGGGGGTCAGGTTGTTGACGGTGAGGTCACCGGTGTCTGTGAGCAGGTACTTGGTGCCATCGTCAACGATTTCTCCCATGCCACTCTTGAGCCATGTATAGGTGGGTTCGGGTGTGCCTGAGGCGTGGCAGTAGATGGTGATACTGTCTCCCTCGATGCCCTGCTGGTTCTGGGGCTCAGCTGTCCACTCAGGAGGAACTATAAACAAGGTGCAGAAGAAAATATAAGAAATTCAGACCACTTCTTATTCCACTAACAGTGATCTGTTTTGAACTTAGACTTCATGCAAATTGCAAAGGCAACTGCAAACAGAGAAAGCATTCCACATCACAAACAGATAGAGCACCATTTCTTATACTACAACCTACTTAACAAAACACAATAATCATCATATTTTTGGTTAAAAGCCACCTTTCACCATTCTGTTTCTGTTTTGTTTTGTTTGTGTTTACTCTACTCTTTTTAATTACAATAAATTTGAAAGTAGAAAAGTTTTATGCTGAAAGAAAGAAGGTTCTATGTCTCATACTAAAACCAAAGACTTTAAAACACCATTGTTTTCCAATTTTTGCCACAATCTGATGAGTGCTATACTAAATGAGTGTGTTCTGTTATTGGCCTTCTTCTCCATACTGAAGGCAGCTGGAACTGAGAACTCTTTACCTTGCACAAGAACCTCAATGGTAGCCTGGTTGGTAGCACCTGTCGCTGTGACTGTTGCCTGGCAACGGTACGAGCCGGTATCCGTGGTGACCACATCCGACACGACAAGGACTGCAACCTCTGCATGCTCCCAGCCGGGCCTCGGTGCCTGTGGTGGGTCGGCCACAGGAATGGTTGACGTTCTGGCCTGGTATCTCGCTGTGAGAAATCACAGAGACAATCAATGAATTTAAGAGGATTAATGAAAAATTTCAAAATCTCCACTACTTTTTAACATCTAAAATTAGAAGTCATGCGTTATTGTTTTTGGTTTCTTTGTTTTTCATTGGTCTTGTTTTTAGTTGAGTTTCATTGACATATTTTGTTATCATAACAAACATACTACATTTTCACACATGTACAATTGGCTTCTGTCTGGCAGTGCATTTGATTTTATTCGAATTCACTTATTCATTAATTGTGTGTGGCACTCAAAATCCACATAAACCTGAGAAATTCTACACCAGACTAAAGAAAATCATTCCAAAAACTGCAAAAAAAAATAATTTCCCCACATGAGACTATGACCATAGTTTACAGAAAAATGTTTTTTCAGACAATACAAAAAGGTTAAAAACTGACAAGGTTGATCCTTTTCACCTATTTTTTTTTTTTTAGTCCCAACATAAAAAAGGTACATATACATGTATACATTTAAAGGTCATACTTACATCCCTCAGCAGCAGTGTTGATGTAGTTATCATTGAAGTACCAGATCACTGCAGGGAAAGGGTTGGCGTTGACGGTGCACTGTACGGTAGATTCCGTATTCACCAATAATCTCTGGCTGGACTCGGCAGCCATGTTTGGGAAGGTAGGAGGAACTAGGAGATGGGAAAAGGAGAGAGAGAGAGAGAGAGAGAGAGCGTGGCCTCTTATATAAGTTTTCCATTTATTTTGCCATCCAATGCTATAACAACTCTACTATGCACACTCATATTGTGCACTGAATGCAGCAGGAACCATGACAGAAACTTGCTTTTATCTTGGGATTATTATCACACATCATAAAACACCAAGTCTGCCTTATTGGAGCTTACCAATTTCTCACCATTACCATGCACCAACATTTTAAAAAAAAAGTTTGTCTTGAACGGAAAATACAAACAATCAATGCCAACTTTAAGTTTAGGTCACTAAACTCTCCTGTAATTCCTTGATAAACATTGACTACAAGTCTTTTATTCTATCCATGTTTTTTCAGGCATACAACAAATCTCATAAAGCAGCAAAAATGCTTCCTAAACTGGTGTCCTATTAACTATTGAGACCCCGTTTACAGTGCAGGGCTGGGCCGAGCCCGGGCTGAGTCCAGGCTGAGCCCGGGCCGAGCCCGGCATCATTTGTGGTACTCAGTCCCGCAATCCTGTTCGTTTGCAGTGGAGGGCTTGTCCCAGGCTTTTATTTCAAACCTTTTAATATTTTGTCGTAGTGGCGCTCTGCTTGTAAACAAACGATTATTATTGGGAGTGCGCCCATCGCAATTTGGTACCGCACTTCGCCCAGTTTGCGTTTACAGTGAGAAAAGGCCAGGCCGAGCCCGAGCCTGGGCTGAGCCCGGGCCGAGACTAACTCCAGAGCTCGGCCAATTGCCCTGCTTTTTTTGGTACCCCATTTGGCCTTTTGAGTGTTTACAGTGAAAGGAAGGCTGGGCTGAGCTTGGGCTGAGCCTGCCCTTTCACTCAATGTTAACGGGGTCTAAGTCATGGGTGACATAATATATGAAATCAATTGGACAACAGCAAGTGGGGAAAGGCAAAGGGGGCTGGAGTGGGGCATGGGAGGGGGAATGTGTCACCCCAGAGCAGGAACCTACTGGTGACAATGACGGTTCTCCGTAGATAGGCGCCGCTGGCATAACAAGTGTAGTTGCCATCCTCAGATAACTCCACGTTGCTAAACTGGAGCATGGTTGCCTTATTGGGTCCACTCATTGTCTGTGTGGTGGATACTCGGCTGTTGGCACCTGCAAAGTGAAACATGAGAGAGAAGTGTCATTTATCGATAGCCTTTGTGAGTGAGTATAGAAGACCTCACAGCTTTCACTCTTGAACCTTACGGATCAAGTCCCTGACAGAAGAAACAACTTCTCTAGGCAGGGCATTTTATCTATTGTCGGGTGACAATGCAAAAAGGGTGTAAAGTTGCCTTGAACACAATGGCTTTGGTGGCAACTTAATGCCCTTATCATTCACCAATGACGTACATAACAATGAAATTGCTATCATTTGTGAGATTTTTCCCCTTCTTATTGAAATCAACGTAAACGTAACATGGGTTTGAATTTTTTAAACAGCAAAAGAAGCACAAAAATGTAATTTCTTATTACAATCATCCTTGTAACCTGTGGAGTATGAATGCTGCTATACATGTAGGTCAGCCCTTACCGGTGGACGATGAAGGCACGGCATTGTCGTTCTGGTCCCTCCATACTGGAAAAGCTGCCACTGATGCATCTGAATCTATGCATGTGTAAGTGAAGCTGTCCCCGACATTTAGCACCATCTGTGCAAACGGTGGTGATGTTGACAAGGCTGCAACTGCATGAATCAAGGAGAAAAGGAAGGGTATGCAACAAATAATGGTTAGATTTAGATTGTCCACTGCAGAGCGCAGAAAAGCATACTCTCTGCAACAGCGCTCTTTCATGCAACATTTCCAATTTCATAATACTCCAGTTACCAGGCAAAGTTGGGTTCATTCTGAAAAAAAAAAAATGAAACAAGCCAATAATTACCATATAACCACTCTCCATCAGATTCATGGGAGCACCCTTCACCAAAGTGGTAACACAAATTGATGTCATATCCCCACTACAGACAATATACTCCATATCTGTACAAAGTAAGGATACGCACTCAACCTCTTAAGAGCCATACATGACACAGTAATAATACCGTGGGAGGTTAGATCTATAGTATATAGTCTAATTTCACTGTATTTCATGTGGCAAAAAAACTGCTGAAAACTGCTTATCCAATAAGGCGAGCCATTTTTTTCACTGTATTTCGTTACAAAGTATATCAATGAGTACTGAAAAAATTGCTGTACCTTTGGCCTATGAAGTGCTAGGGAATTGATATTGTAATAGAATACCAGACTCAAAACATCCCTGTTGGTTTGAAAATTACTCATGAGTCTACCCTAAGAAGACATCACTCCACAAGACATAATGGAGAAATTTTCATACACATGCAAGAGTGGTAATGAAGAAATCAACATTTTTCAGTTGAACTACAATTTGTAAATCAGTTTAAGACTGCAGCCTTTTTTTTTGTTCGGATCAGTTTTTTAACAATCAGTGACTATTAAGGCCTCTACTCATACAAAGTTCAGTTTCATTTCCAATCCCTTTACAGTTGAAGAGTTTGGTTGCAAAAACCGATAAGTCCACATTTGCCAACTGGAGATATTTGCGATTAAAGGTCAAGAAAAATAAAGAGAATAATAAGAAAATTTTTGCTTCTTTTGACCATAACTTCAAAAATGTACCTTTATATGTAGTGACCAATATATCATTTAAAAGGTATTATTTTGTACTTTACGACAGAGACAGTACTTCAAAATCTTCAAAAATGGACTAATCGGTTTTTGCGAACAAACTCTTTAGTTCTTCTTTAAACATCCCATCGTATCATGCACAACACATGGCACACTACAAACAGGTAAAAGAATAACAACCATTTTTATCTAAAAGCAGTTGACATGATTATTATAGGGGGAAATGGAAGGAAAAAATATTCAGATACATTGCAAATCACTGTGTTTGCCTATTGTCTTGAAGAAAGATGGCACATTTCACATTTTACAAATTCTTAGAATGAAATCATTCATGCAGAATAAGTTTTTTTTCAAACCCCAAACATGTCACATTAATTTAAGGACTGGTACATTATAAATGATTTTAAGCATGTTGATCATACTAGAATATTGTCGGTTGAGAACGATAAGGGCGTTAAAGGACAAGTTCACCTTCATAAACATAAGGATTGAGAGAATGTAGCAATATTAGTAGAACACATCATTGAAAGTTTGAGGGAAATCGGACAATCCGTTCAAAAGTTATGAATTTTTGAAGTTTTTGTGCAGTAACCGCTGGATGAGAAGACTACTGCAGTGTGTGAATAACTTAGATGTCACATGCGTACAACAATATAAGGAAAATATAAAGAGAATTTCACAAAATTTCATTTTTTGAAAAAAAGAACGCATTCCCCCGACTCGTTACCGACAAATGGTATGGGTAATATTATTCCCCCTGCCTTTAGAAAGAGGCAAGTGAAGTGCTCTTTTATTATGCGAAAAAAGTGAAAATATGTTGAATTTTCTTTACATTTTCTTTATACTGTTGTACGCATATGACTCACAAGCTGTAGTAGTCTCCTCATCCAGCGGTTCCAACACAAAAATTTTAAAAATTCATAACTTTTGCATCGATTGTCCAATTTTCCTCAAACTTTCACTGACGTGTTCTACTAATATTGTTGCATTCTCTCAATCCTTATGTTTATGAAGGTGAACTTGTCCTTTAAGTTGTCACTAAACCCATAGTGTTCAAGACCACTTAAGTCCCTTCTCATTCTCAACAGACGATATGGAACTGAATGCAGTTTAAATCTACAACAAATATGTGTATGTCCGTGGCTACTTCATACACATTACAGTCATTTCCCTTGAGCATGTACATGTATACAGTGGGGTGTTTCACACACACCCATGTATTTCCCTTGTGTCACACATCCCAGCACATCACTTTTGGTGTTTTTTTTTGTTTTTTTTTCCCCCTAATGTAGTCATTGCTATTTTTCTTAATCAGCTGCTAGCTTGTACACTCATGTAGTTACAGAGATTATTATTCTAGCCTTTAAATTGTACAGATGGCTGATTATGTAATCCACCTTTCCCCACATGCCAACAATCATATTACCCTATTGTGTTGGCTGTGGTGGTTTGTGGAAAGATGGGCAGTTACTTGAAAACACTGTCCAGGATAAATCAATACACACCTCTACACCAGTGGTCTAATGAGCTGGGTTTTTCTCTCATCTCTCCGCCCCCCCCCCCTATTTTTTCCCTTTTCTACCATTGTATGTCTCCTCTCTTCCAAGCTTCAAGGCATGCTGGTCTCCAGGTATCAATTTCAATAATTGGCTCAATAGATAAGCGATTATAGTGACTAGCCCATTAGGCGTTTTCACATCAGCCCGATAAATATCCAAGCTCAAAATATTTTTCGCGATCGCAAATTAGCGCACTATTTCATTTCCTATTAACATCAGCCCGAACATTATCAAATAGCGCACTAGTTTGCCTTAATTATCCTGTTATTTCGGAAATTTCTCGAGTTGGACTCCAGGAATTTTCTCGATCAATAAGCGCTCTAATTTGTATTCATATTATCAAGTAGCGCGCTATTTCGTGATCAGGTTAATTTCCCAAGTCAGAAAATAGCACGCTATTTCGAAACATCGGGCTGATGTGAAAACGCCTAAAGTTGACACACAATTTGCTTGGGACTGTCGTATCCTTTGGCTCTTATTGCGTTGTTTTTGTTATTGTTGTTGTTCCTTTTGCCCCCCCCCCCCCTCTTTCTCTCTCTCTCTCTCTCTCTCTCTCTTGTGTGTGGCCTTTATTACAGCTGACTTCTATTTGTCAACTCTGGTTTAAATTCAAATTTGAGGGATATTTGCTGGATCCACAAATCTAATGTAAAATGAGGATCAACGTTCGCATGCATTTTAATTTCACAAATTTCGCAAGTGCCAAGATTGGAAAAAATTAAAGTATACGTGATAGTTCTTGTATACACTATATGCACTGAATGCCAGTGGCAACTCGTGAAAATTTCATGACGCAAAAAAGGCCTTCGGCTCCAATTCCCGAAAATTTCATGCCAAGAATATATCATGTTTTACAGTATGTATTTAAAATCCCATGCTGATTAGGGGCTTGTAGCCTTAACTACTTATGTTTGTTTGTTTTGGGGGTTTTTTCAACCCGAATGGGAAAGTTCTTTTTAAATGTGATGCATCCTCATGAAGCCACATAAAGTAGGGAAAAATATGTTTTTAATGTTTGATGAGTATGAATTCTCCAAAAGTTAAGCTTCAATCGAATACATAATATCTTTGACTTCATCGCAAGGGGAAAAAAAAAACCCACTGCAAGTCAAGAAACTGTAAAAGATATCTTAGCTTCCCCCCATTTTGTCTTTCTTTTATGATTTCCGAATATATACGGGTTACATGATAATGCTCCACATAATAATTATGTCATATAATTGTGATCAGTATCATTATTTTGATGAACACACAAATCTTTCCTGTAATTCCCTTTGTATTGTGTAATGACTCTTTGTGATGAACTGTCTGCCACCCGTCTACGTTTATCTTATTCAAATGAAGAAAATCGACTACCTTCAAGTATGACATTTGAAGTACAGCCACTGGAAAGGAAATTAAAAGTGCATCCATGCATGAGAGTAAAATTGGGTGACATTAGTTATGGGCTGGTGTTACACGTAATGTCATGAAATGTATCAACTATAACCAAACTGAAATTGATATTCTAGAGGTCATTACACTATTTTATCCCTTCCTAATATTGGCATTGCGTGCATCTCTGAAATGCATCATGCATCAAGCATTATGTTTTGCTGGTACTGGTTACTGTCTTTACTGTATAAATGGGCTTGAATTATTCCAAAGGCCGATAAAGAACAATCCCTCATACCATCCATGATATACTGTAAAACGAGGAATGTTCGCGTGCATTTTAATTTTGCGAATTTCGCGAGCACCAAGATTCGTGAAATTAAAATGCATGCAAAATTTCTTATCTACACTATATGCATTGAACGCAAGTGGCAATTCGCAAAAATTTCTTGCCACGAAAAAGGCAGTCAGCTCCAATTCGCGAAAATTTTGTGCCGCGAATATATCATGTTTTTCAGTACATGTACAAGGTACAATCTTCTAAGAATTCATGTTCAGTTTGGGTTTTGCATTGGGTTCCCTCCTTCTTGATCTCATAAAACCATTGTTCTAATAAAAAAGCAAAACAAACAAAACAACGATCAATGCCATGATGTGTAATTTTGTGTTGTCCCAAGTGATAGGAGTCAATACTTAATTTACATTGTATCATTTATATTTAGAAAATATATGTTTCCCATTTATTTAATTTACAACAATTTGCAACAAATGAATAAGTCAATTGAAGTGGAAATGGAAAATTCAACTGGTTGTATAAAGGATACCTATACAGCAATGTGCTCTATCTCTATTTCTAAACTGAAGATTCTTCCCCGCACTCACATTTCATATCAATATCACCATTTGTGTGGCTTTTAACACCCTTCCACAAAGGAAGCTATGGGCTGGAAATGCAATGCAAAGGATTGGAACCAAAGACTGGCAAAGTGAACACCTCCTTTGCAAACCACTAGACCATGTAAATTACACAGGTGTCTGGTACAATACTCCATGCTGAAAACCATGAGTCATACCAATATCATTGCAAAAACACACAAAAGGAACTACACATTATGCAAACACTTGTCACGCAAAACTTGCTTCATTAACCAGAGGAGATGAAGTTTGTTGAAAAAAAAAGACTGAATTTCACTCTTTGGATCAATAGGAAAAGTGGGGAGAAGAGAGAGCAAACTTGAACCTAGAGAATTAGTTGTCACAGATATTGGCATAGAAACTCATTCAGAATTTTTTTTTTTTTTTTTCAAAATAATGTTTCTGAACTCTGTCATACAGTAGTCAGTACATCTTTTATCATTGCAAACCACAAGAAAGAGTTTGACAGGAAAAACACAGTGACAAGAATCTATATTTTGCTGGCCAAGAATTTCAAATGAGTTGACTACAATATAGGCCTACACACAAAAAAGAAGAAAAGATAAGATTAACCCCAAAACAGAGAAAATAATGTTCTCATACATGAACACTTGTCATATGTATGGGAGGGTTTCTACTGTCAGGTATGATCAATGCCTGGTACAAATATCTGGAGAGTGATAATCTTCATCACTGATTAATCAACTAAAAACCTGGGGATTAAACAGCTTCATGTGTATAACGATCAATGTATTTGATACAAAGATTGATGTCTTTCTCTTTCTAAAGAATTTGATTAGGAGGAGCGCTACTAATGAAGTGTACAAACTAAGGTTCCTAAATACCCTACATTTCTTCCTCATAGGCGATGTTGGTCAATAAAATGGATACCTGTAGGTCTTGATGTTTATTACTCTGTGCCTAGGATCATACTCTCTGTAATCTCCAATGACCTTTCCTACATTTTGTATAAATGTTTGACCTTTAGTAACATAATGACCTTCAGTCTGCTTACCAGCTGGAACAGTACTAATCCACTTCAGTATTTTCGCAAACATCTCCAAAGCACAGGCCCATTTCAGACTGAAACTTATCAGGTGATTACCCACTGAACTCTTGTTGTATCCAAAGGGGTGAATTCTTTTTTATTATCAGCAATTAATTCCCCTACACTTCCTTGGCTAGTATAGTTAAATTAAGTACTGTAAGTCATGGAATTCCCATACACCCCCCACCCCCACCCCCACCCCACAAAACAATGATAGTATCAAAAATCTAAAACTGATGGTTATGAATTGCATGTGAAAGGGCCTGAACTCGACCAACAAGAAGCAGCAAAGAAAACACAAACCTAAAATCCGCTACATTACTCTTTATATGTGTTCTCAACAGTAACAATGTTGGCCCTTTAAACCTAGCCACTGAGCAGCAGGTTGGACAGTCATCAGTGAGCCAGTATGAGAGCTTTAGCCTCTCCACACCAGCCTCTTGAATTACATCAGACATTGTACATGGACATGTCACCACAGGGCTGAAAGGGTTAAATGAGCTGGAATCTCTCACTGAAATCAGGAATCATACCAGCTGAGAAGATGGTTAGTGTTGGTGTATCATTGGTTGGGGCCTGTTCAGACACCACAGACAGACAATGGGTGCATCCCTTTGAAAACTGACCAATCTGAAAGGGGTACCTATCTTAATTTAAAGTACAAGTCTCTATCTGTTGGTCTGGGACTCTTCAGACAATAAAGACAGGCTAATGAGTGCACCCCTTTGAAAGCTATCCAGTCTGAAAGGGGTACCTATAGCGGATTGAAAACTATGCATACAAGCCTTCATCTTTTGCGTGGGATGATGATTCCAGCAGTACATACTACATAGCACCCTGGTCCCAGATCATTCACTTGAGGCCCATATTAATGATTAACACAACAGCTGATGACACAACTAAAACACACAGAGCACAGCACAGAGAGGATTAGTTAGACAATGGTCCCTCATGTGTACAGACAGTGCCTTATCAATACCTATACCAGTCTCTATACAGTTTATGCAGTGCTCCATGACTACAAGTATGAAGAGGAATAGGACAAGTCTACAGTATTTGCACATTTATTATATTACACACATACCCCCCCCCCCCAAAAAAAAAGGGAACAAATTTCACTGACTTGTTCACATCAAGAGCAGTATCATATCATGTGATATCTATTCTCTGTTGAAATATGAGTAGCATTCACTTTACTAATAAATACACCATCCAGGACAGTGTATAGGCAATGGACAACACATCACACACTGCAGGAACTGGTAAAATAATGATGTTGCTTTGTTCAAAACTGATGAAATCAGAGAAATATATTGATGGTAATTTGAGCAAATTTGGTCAAGTGTAATCGCAAATCCCCTTCGTGTGATAATGTTGGTAAGCTCTCCTAGCTGCTTGTGACAGTCTTAAAAGAGTGCATAAAAAAGATCATGCATGTCTATGTATTTCCACTCCACCAAATGTATTACTTTGAAACAGCCAAACTAGTCAAGTAACCTAAACATACATTCTGTACAAGTCATGCTATTTCAAACTTCTAAAATTCACCAATGCTGCATCTTCTTGATTAGATTATCTCAGTTTGCAATTTAGCAAAGATATGGGGAAATTTTACACGGTAGTGGCATAGGCCTAGGCCTATAAATGGGTAGATCATAAGTTGTTGCAATTCAGAAGCTGTGAATCATGTTCAGTTTGTACGATACACAGGAGAAGATAGCTTTCTATAAATATGCTTATCCTAATCCTTCAAAGAATCAAGCCAATTTGTGTCAAATAATTTGCATGGCTTAACTTCTATGGCCTGTTGAAAGATATAGTGTAGGCCCCTACATACTACAATCCACATCGTTGTAGCTTTCTGACCTGCTGTCGGCAGAAACAAGTGTTTGTCTTTTTGGTGTCCATGGCCTGCTGTGTAGGACAGCCCTGCTGAGATAATAACTTCTGTAATATTAATCAAATTTTGCTCATAATCCAATTTTGCTCATATTTACTCCTTTATATTTTGTTGCCCATTCATCTTCCCAACTGCATTCATAGAATGACACTTTTATATTGAGAGTATGCATTTCAGAGAAATAAATATAATCTCCAATGCCCCAAATGGAAGGATGCTGGCAAATGTTTTAAAGGCATAATTTACCATTTGCAGATGAAAGCATTAGTGCTATAAAATAGTTCTAAAATGTGAGTTAGGGATAGAAACAACCACTGTCAAAATTTGAATCCGTATAATCGATGTTAAGTGTTGTTAAATACACAAAATGTGAACAATAGTTGTAATAAAAATTTTCCAGACTAAACCGTATACAGTTACGGTTTATTGAGAAAAACCCTGATATCTCCTTATATTTTAGGTTTTATTGCAAATATTTCATATGGTATGATGTTTTATGATACAACAGACCTACACATATGCATCAAATATGATATCTTGAAAATTTTTGAAATCACTGCTCCCAAAGGTAAACTGGACCTTTAAATTCTAGCTTAGTTGCAGAGCCAGAACCATGATGAGCAATGTGCGACACAAAAAGTCTTCAAAACAGTTTGATGGGAATAACACATGTTTTGCAAAATATTATCCATATCTGTATAGTTTATTGACATGTTGACTGCAAAACATCCTGAAAACTTGCCCCTAAAACCTTTCCCCACCAATCTCCCCCCCCCCTTCTCCCCCCCCCCCCCCCTCTCTCTCTCTCTCTCTTCTTTATCCCTCTCACATGTAACAAAATTTTTATATCCACTTCTCAAGTTGTCCTGCAGACCCTAATGGAAAACAGACCCCCACTTAACATACCACACATATGTGTCATCAGTGAACCCAGATACCTGCATTGTTGAACTGACGCATCCATAAGATGATCAAAGCTAATTCAAACTGTGCAGTCTTTGAAAGAAGACTACAAACATGCCTATAAACCTCTAAAAATCGCACCATCTGTAGAGTGTGGCAACACATGGTGAAGACTATGAGCCTATTCTCACTTATGATACTAACCTCGGCCAGTGTTTAACAGTGTTCATATTTAAACATTACCACTTTATACGACATAAAGGAGATGAAAAAAAAAATCAATTTGAAAACATTGGGTCCAGTCCCTAAAACTGAATTTAATGCATTACATCAAGTTGATGACAATAATCACATGTGGTCGTAACTTCTTTATGCTCACACATTTATGACTTGACATAAACTTTGTTCTACTACCGACGGCGGTGAATTAAATATTAAAGACACAAGGGTACTTTAATATCAGATTCTAAACACTGAAATCACAGTGAACAATACTGACACAGTGACAGAGAATTTTTGAGGAGGGCATGCTTTATTTCTGACAGTGAAACTGAGTTATTATATTTCAAATGATACCAGCAATGAAAACTTCAGGGTGGTAGTGAGACTTTTGAATAGAGAGTATTTGGAACTTTTGCCCTCTGGTTTCTTCTCTGGAGGAAAAAAAGACACAGGACTGACTAGAGATGGTCAGTGCAGTCAGTGCAGTCAGTGGGGTCAGTCATTGTGGGAAAGTATGGGATATTTCTGAAATGCTATCATCTGCAAGGGATGATACCAGTATTTTACTTAGCAGAACTTTTCAAGGACACAACCCAGGGTACTGGCGGGCAATCAAAGACCTGGTGGTAATGAATCCGTATAGCACCAGATCCTGCCTACCGGCCCCTGCCTACCGGTCCCTGGCTACCGGTCCATGTCGGAGGAATGGATTGGGGAAGTGATCGTGACAGCTGTCATATCCTATAACCTTCCAGCATCCCCGGCTGATATCTTCATTGACGAGATAAATGCGAAGCTTCCTTCCTTCCCCGGACAGCCGAGGTGGAACCACTCGCAGCAGTGACTTGGGATTGTTCTTCAAATGTTGACCTAAAAGTGGCTAAACAGACCAGATGTGGGCATTCTGCTGAAAATGTCACTAAGCGCATCAGCAACTGAACAATGTGTTTCCACAGGACAGGACCAACAAAACAAAATAACATAAAATAAAAGCGTGTGATTATTCTGGCATGGATTGAGCGTAAGGCTTCCTTACAGAAGCAGTTTTATCCGATGGGAAAGGATGTCAAAAGGCTAATGAGGTCAATTCTGGGACAAATCAGGTTGATCTACGCAAATTTGAAAGAGATGTAAACACACACCAGCAGCTGAGCACATGGAAATAATGTCTGTCGCTTGACTCTTGATAATAGCCTGCTATATATACATGTTGATATTCTTTGTGAATGGGCTTTGATAAGAGTTCCTTGTTTACAGATAAAATGCAGATAAAACACTCGATATAATATGCAAACTTATTAATAAAGTTACAGAGGACTTCTTGAATAGCCTACATTGTAATTGCACTCCAGTCATCATAACGTCTAGAGGTCATGCTAATGAACCAAGCTTGATATTGGCTAAAATTTGAAATTGGGTCTCCATCATTTTGAATCAGCTATAGGTTAATAATTATTCTTATCCAGTGTTTATGCTTGATCAATGCATAATGAAGATGGGTGCATCATACCAATAGGTTTTTTAACCAAATTGAGATTGGCAATTAAACAAACAAATGCTGCTGACAGCTTGTCAGCAAGAAAAGCAAAGTCATGTTGTCACCAATAATACCAGCAGCAGAAAAATAAATGCGTACACGTGTTGTATTTCATAGCCTGTGACTAGCTGGCATACTGACTCAATGTACGCAGATGAATGTCCAGTAACTGCAGTCAAATAAATCTCTTTGTGACTCTTTTTGTGGCTATGTTGCTTCTTTAGTTTCTCCTAACACAACTGATATTTTTCTAGTTGAAAGCTTCATTATATTGTTTTCATCCCCACAGCTGAGACTAAAGCTCATTTCTCTTCAAGCCAATGTTTTCCACATCCCTATGAAGATTGTTTTTAGCTAGGCTTTTCTTCAAAATCAGCAGGGCTTGGCTGTGGCCCAATGACAGGAAAATCTAGGTCAAAGACGAGTGTAGAAAGTGACATTTGAACATTGTTGTCATACACTGGCTGCTCACAAAAGTGGATGGACGACATCATCGGATACCGCTATCATTCATCGCCATGACAACTACATAACATTAGACATAGGGACCTAATTGGTATTTCACAGCCAAAGTTGTCATGAGAGAGCTGTAATAAATTCATCAATCTCATATAGGCCTAGCACTATTTGAACATACCAAACAACCTTCAGCAACTCTCCTAAAACAAATAATGAAAAGCATCCATGGAATGACTACCGGTAATATCATGACAGTTACACCACAGCAAACACAACCACCAAGATCAAGTTTCCTTCTAGATACCAGCAACTCTAAGGTAAATAGACAATCAATCAGTCACATAAGTCAAGTACAGAACTGAAATTGTCTTCTCCCTATAAGCACCCCCCCCCCCCCCCCAGTTTCCAAAGCTCACAAGAATGCCAAAATGTCAAAGCATTACAGATTACAATATGTTAAGGCATTAGGTCAGAATACGGTACATAGATCTGGTCTGAAAATGTTCTATTTCTCTTTGTCTCCCTTGAAGCACACAACTGTTGGTATAACCAGAGCGGAAATTTGTTGGGGGTGGGGGGCTGGATGACAATTTCAGGACAAAAGGAGAGAGATGGGTACTAGAGGTAGTGGAGTCGTTGGAAGAGTTCTAGTGTAGGGCTCATAGAAATTTGGAGGGAGAGGTGGTAACTGCAGAAAAAAGACCAATGGATGCAGAAGATGGGGTAAGATGGGATTGGGCGGGGCAGGCAAGGGGCAATAATGGTAGCAGGGGTGGCGGGGGAAAGAGGAGGGGTTGGAAGAATTGCAGAATAGCTGGTTTATGTGAAGGGGAAGGGGTTGAAAGGAAGTGGCAAAGGGATGAAGAAGATGTTGTCGTGGCAATGCCAAGACCATTGACTATACCAAGAATGCATCAGTCTCTGGAAGAGAAATAGAGTAATACATCTTGTGATGGAGACAGGTGAATGTGATGCAAGGGATGGTACATTACACCACGCACATTGCGCATTCAAGGCATCCCCCCTGATTAGTCCTAATGGCTGTGGCACATTGCTGATTGCTGTCCAAGGATCATTAGCATTCCACCAAGATGTTTGTTCCCGGTCGCCATTCACATTCACTCTCTCCGTCTCTAACAAACCAGCACTTGTCCACCAGTTCACATCGTCTACCATAAAGCTGACAGGGCAGTAACAAAACTACCACTCACAAAATCTCTGTCTATTTCATTGGAAACACTTCATATGAAGTTTTCTCAAATTCTATGAAAGAAATTACCAGGATATACATGTACATTCCCTACCAAAGGAAAATTAGAAAGTACAGAGCAGAGATGTGTACTTTTGAAATCCACAGACTAGAGTTTGATGCAAGAGAAGTTAATTTATGACGAATAATTGAAAGAGCAACAGATTAATGATTTCTTACAAGATATGATACACATGATTGCACAGCTGCTTCACATGTAGGCCTACAAGACATTACATGAAGAATGTCAAGGTGTTTTTTTTTTTTTTCGTTGAATGAATAATTCCAAGAACTTCTCAGGACATTAGACCAGAAGTTTCATCCACATTGATAAACAGGTATCTCAACTATTGAAAGGTAAAGAGCTCCTGAGCGAAGAATAGGACTACATACGTATTTCTTCTTACATTAAATACAGGCAAGTGCCTAATCAGTTTACTTGCCACACTGAGAATTCTTGTTTTTATGGGCAAGAAGGCAAGGAAATGTTTCCAGCTCCCTTGCTTTGTCAAGATTGGATCGTTTACTCTCAGTCACTTGTATTGTCCAGTGTGAGGGTTTCTAATACTATTCCAAGTGTGTTCACATGAATGTGTGAACAGATTGTCGGCTGAATGCACAGAATTTGGCGATGCAGATCGAGGGGACATTTCAATTAGACCCTTCGCCTGCTTGATGGCGATTCCCTGCCCTTTGATATGTCTCCCAGTCCTCTCTCTGATCTCACTACCACCTTCGTGTGTAGCCTTCATCACAGGTCTTCTCTCGCTGAAGTAATTGCAAGTGAATTAAGTTTGGGTCATCAAGCCACCAGTGAGAGGCTTCAGTCGAATACAGACGAAGTAGTTCAATCCGCAAGATCTTTCCTTGATCTTCTGCCATTTATATGCCGTTACCATGGCAACGCAGCTTCCGACACGTCCGAAAAATATGTCTTCCACATCTTCCCACCAAGATCAAGGTGTGTGCCACATTTCATAAGCTTTGGTCGAAAAACTGAGGAAGTAGTTAAATCCGCAAGATCTTTCCTTGATCTTCTGCCATTAATATGCCGTTACCATGGCAACGTACTTTCAGGTACTGTCAAAAAATGCGTCTTGCACATCTACAACCAAAGGCACACATCTGTATCAAGTTTCATGGAAATTGGGCAAAAACTGAGGAAGTAGTTTGCAACACAAAATTTTCTATCATTTTGGCTCATAATATGTGAGCTGTTACCATGGCAACATACTTTTTGTCACTGTCAAGAAATGTGTCATGCTGACCTATATCCTAAGACAAACATTCAATATGAATTCCATGAGAATTGGAAGAACACTGATGAAGCAGTTTTCCCATGAAGCATTTTGCCCTATATTTCACCAATAATATGCCGTTACCATGGCAACGCACTTTTTGCCACTGCAGAAATATGTGTCTTGCACATTAACATATTCAGATGAACATCTGTACCTAATTTCATAAAAATTGATCAAAAACTGTGGGAGGAGTTCGCGACGCAAGATTTGTACCCATTTTTGCCCATAATATGCCGATACCATGGCAACGTACTTTTGGGTACTGTCAAAAAATACGTCTTGCACATCTACAACCCAAGGCACACATCTGTGCCAAGTTTTATGGGAATCGGTTGAAAACTGAGGAAGTAGTTCGCGACGCAAGATTTGCAACGGACCAACCGCCCGACCGCCCGCCCAACCGACCGCCCGCCCGACCGACCGCCCGACCGTCCGCTGATTCCTATATACCCCCTTCAAACTTCGTTTGGCGGGGGTATAAAAAAAAAAAAATATATGAATTTCTGCTTCTACATGAATTTCTTGTCAATGAACAATTCAAATACATCTGTGAATAAAGACAGGTTACTTCCTTTTTTATTAATAGGCATCCTTAAATTGTACCAAAAAATAAACAATACTGCTGACTTAGTCATTGTGTAGTTGGAAATGACCAGGTAATAAAAAAACTTTGGCTGAAATTGCCAATTTGAGGTAGGTAATGTTTATTGTAAGTTATCAGCTTTTTAACTATACTGATGCATGACATTTTAATTTCTTGTTAGATAAAAACATGGTGAGATTGAATAAAATACCATCTCACAATCACTTACAGTTTGCAGGTTAATGAGAAAAAACAAACTTATTTCGTGAAGGGATAATGCAAGATTCACTGTACAGACTACAGACAACACAGCAGAGGGGCCAGTCTCTTCAATGAAAATAATATTGTGGTTATGCGGCCTTTGCTACTAGAATGCTGCAAAATAATTTGCCAATATTTCCTAATTTCCATTCAAGCACTGCATTAGAATGCTTCCAGTATGAAAAATGTGAGCTATTTGGCTCTACGTGATATCTGACTCCCTTATACACATGTACATTGTGTATCTGAATATCAGACAGAGGTTGGATATGAATGCTATGTTAGTTGTTTGTAAATGGTTCTGGAAAGTGAAAACCTGCAAATGAATATATTTCATTGTACCCAAGCCAGGATATACCCAATATATTACGCAATGTTTCCTAAAGGCAATAATAAATAAACCATACTCAAGAAACGGTCTTATCTGGTGAAATTCGTTGCATCATTATCTTCATGATTTTAAAAAAAAAAAAAAAACACTTTCAAATCTTTTTATGCCAAGATACTATTTTCATAGCTGTGATCATCATCATGCATTTCACTCAGCAAATTTAGAATCTTACCGAAAGTGAGTCTCCTTAGCATTATACAGAGTCGTTAGAGGTGAGTCAAACATTAGAGTCAATAAAACATCACCGAAGAATGATAAGAAATATGCTACTTTGAATGTGACAAAAACCAAAACCAAAACTGTGCAGTAATAAATCACAGTAATCAGGACATCATATCACAAAAAAAAAACAATAAAAAAGCTAGTAGATACTAGTAGAGATACTTTCTTGCTGGTCCATGCTGACCCACCCATTAAATCAAAGAATTGCAAAGTTTTTGTTGTGTGTTTTTTTTTTCATTTACATCCCACACCTGTCTTAGAATTCTACGTGCCCCTAACATAATGAACAGTGCACAAGCTCTCACCACATTAAAAAAAGAAATACTACTGAACAACTAGGGCAATTGAAGAAGATCATTTCAAAGGTGACTGAGCTTCCAGTTATTCATCTGATTTGTTGTTGTTTTAAATCCACAATTTGCTAATGTGACTGGGCTGACCTGACATTTTGTTCACCTCAACATGATTAGGAATCACAGAGGACAAGGTTCCCTCTCTTGTCACCAAGGCAAAAAAAAAAACTATTTTCTAAGATTAATGCCACAAGGACGTTCTGAATAATTGCTCCCTTTTCCTCACTAGCGGTGTTATTCCAATTACTCTAGAGACTGGATTGGTTTCTGCCATAGCCCGTAAACAGAGCTTTGTATACGTTTCAATGGCATCGTCACATTATCATCAAATGTGAACATGGCTAACATTCTGGACAGGGGTGGAGGGTGTGGCCTGTGGGGGTAATGACTCTACCACTGTAAATCTGTGAAAACAAGGCTTGTCAAGTCTGGTGGTAGCCAACCAAATATGGTGGTGATACGGATATTGGCAAATTGGACTGTAGGGTATGGTTCCCTTGCTTGAGAGCATCAACCAAGGTCACTGTTGAGTAAAAAAAAAACTTTGTTGTGTGCTGCCTGATTGATAGGGAAGCATTTGTCAGGAATAACTGCCAATTCATCACTATCTTTTCCTTTCTCTACCGTTCTCAACCTGTGATATGTTGGCTAAACTTTGCAGAATCTGGTTGTGAAACCAGGAAAGGAATGTTGGTAAGATACTCTTATCAATATCATGTACTAGATTTATAAATATTATGTAGGGGACCTATGCCTGTTTTAAAAAGAGATCAATATGTTATCAATGTTATCTTTTTTTAAACAACTTACTCTCAGAAACCCCTGTTACACATAAACAGAAAAAAATAACAACAGGGGCATTGTCAACTTTGAAATAGATTGTACTTCTGCCCCCAACTGACAAAAAAAAAAAGAACTTGCGTCATTCATTGATAGACAGCAGCAACAATCTTACTTGGATGAATATAGTACTCCTTAGTCTCATTACAAAACTAAAAATACCAAGCAAAATTGATTTCCTACAACAAAATTTTCAATTCCATACTTGAACTAGATCCTTGATTTCAATGTTCCCATAGGTAAAAGGTCACTGAGACACAATGAAATCTCTGATGTGAGAAAAAAAAAAATCAATAGCTCATGGAAGACCTCCAGGGGTGGGAGGGCTACTACCATTCATACATCATAATGAAGGTCGCACAAATCAATGAAGGGGTACCTGGGTGTTACTATACCCTAAGGCTAAGAGTTATACATGAGTACCAGTCAAGGAAGCATTTCCATTCCATTGTCAGGGAATAAAGATGTCCATAGTTTAGTTTTGTGTTGTTCCCCCATAGTATCTCCTGCAAAATCTTAGCTAGAGAATTGGCATTTTTGATAATTTAAAGTGGAAACATACATTGCTGTCATCCGCACTTTCAAAATATAGGCCCTATCTGCCACTTGGACTGCCAGCAGCATTGTTAAAGTTGCACTTCTTATTTTATAATACTGTACATGTAGTCTGTAAATTACATGTATGAACAGTCACATTTTTACCAATGGTCCCTAGTGTACAAACCAGAATCTTACTCTTTATTTACTAGTCAGATGATATCCTTCTACAAAACTCTCTAAAGTAGGGCCTATATCACACAATAAACCTTGGCTAAGGATAACACATCTCTTTCTTTAAATATTAGTGAATAAAACTAAATAACATCAAAACAAAACAACAAAAATAATATGTGAACACTATAATAGAAAGATTAAATGAGAACTTACCTGTTTGAAATTTGATCTTTATTTTACGAGGGAGTTGTAGGAAGAGAATACATTGAGAGACCCGCTTTGCGCACGCGCAGTCATTTTTCGAAGCATCAAATGTGGCTGCTGGATATTTGAAAGATTATGGAGAACTTAGCTTCACGTTTGAAACTTTGGGAGGGAGAGGAGGGAATGTATTCTCTTCCTACAACTCCCTCGTAAAATAAAGATCAAATTTCAAACAGGTAAGTTCTCATTTAATCTTTCTATTTTACTTCTGGAGTCTCCGAAAGAGACTACATTGAGATTTTGAAGCCCAGTAGCCATATTTGTAAGAAATATAACAGAAATGACTATGAATTGTCATTTACCAAAACGGTAAATTGTTTACCTTGCCTGGTCATTTTAGTAGAGCAGTTGAAAGACACTTGCTCCCATCCAGCAAAGGTTTTCTGTAGTACTTTCTGAAAGTCTTTTCATTCGTCCAGCCTGCCTTCTCAAGGATAAACGAAACTGGCAAGTCTGCTCTGTGTGCAGCTGACGTCGCAGCTGCTCTTGTTGAGTGAGCCTTATATTTTGAAGTGTCGATTCCTGCCGCTGTCATAACATCTTTGATCCACCTGGAGATGGTTTGTGACGTAACTTTCGCATGGGGTCTGCGAAAACTAATAAAGAGCCGACGCTCTTGGCCTCGAATTTCCTCAGTCCTCCGTATGTAGGCTTTGATGTAGTTGACAACGCACAATCGACGATCTGGAGGGTAGGCTCTCATGCTCAGTGTGTAGCCAGCGTTTCCAGGCCTATTTTGTTTCAGTAGCTCGCTGAAATGAAATGTAACTGATGATCCCTTGAGTATCATGTTGTCCAAATTCAGGAGCTGCAACGACTGTGCTCTCTGTGTTGAGATGAGAGCCATGAGCATGCATAGCTTTTTGGTGAGATCTTGTAGGCTCAGTGCATTTGCCGGTGACAGCTTTCTGAGATAGCAAAACACAATATTTACATCCCAAGTATCTACATAGCGAGGTCTTGGGGTTCGGAGATGGAAAACTCCCTTCATAAATCTTGATATCAAAATGTTGTTCCCAACTGTAGAGGCACCATCCTCAAGAACTAGGAATGATGCGAGCGCACTTCTTGCTGTGTTGAGTGCATTGTATCCAAGACCTCCTACATGAAAAAGCTCACTAAGAAATTCTAAAACAAACTGAACACTAGAGTGAAGATGGCTTTTCTTCTTACTCTTGCAAAAGTCTTTCCACTTCTTTATGTACACACAATATTGCTTCTGGGTAGAGGCTCTCCAAGAAGCGGCCAAAATGTCCACAATTTCTTTCTTTAGTCCTGTCCTTTCGAAGGGCTGCCGCATAACCTGCAACAGAGAAGATCAATTCGATCATACAAGGGATGTGGTTCATGCGTAACAGGTTGCGTTAATAGGTTCCTACTCCTTGTAATTAGCACTGCTTCACCCTTTAACATCCTTTTCAGCTTAGGAAACCATGCCTGTGTGGGCCAATTTGGCACTACCATTATGCCTTCAGCTCTATCTGTTCTAATTTTTTGAAGACATCTTGGGATGAGACAGAATGGGGGAAAGGCATAGAATTTGAATTCTCCCCAATCCAACGTAAATGCATCTACGGCTTCTGCATTTGGATCTGGCAACCAAGTGACATATCTCTCAAGTTGGTTGTTTAGTCTGGACGCAAAGAGATCAATGTCTGGAAGCCCAAAAACTGAAACTAGTTTGTTAAAGGCTTGCTTGTTAAGCATCCATTCATTTCGGTCACTGAACTTTCTAGACCTGCTGTCTGCCTCAGTGTTCTCACTCCCTGGAAGGTGTGCTGCAGTAACCCAAATATTACGTTCCATGCACCACCTCCAGATGTCTCTAGCTGGCTAAGTCCTCGTCTACCGGTAGCCCTGTATCACCCGGCTTGGCAAATTTTGCTGCGAGAACGGGGATTTCTAGCACGTCTGCCGCGTCTGACGCAAATTCGCCTTCTTCTCTGTTGGCTTCGCCCGTGTCACGCACGTGCGGCTCCCCGCACTGTTGAAAATCAGTTTCCATAGGAATTTCACACTGTCCGGCGCTGTGCGCCTCATCGTACGCCACAAAATGGCGCGATGCCGGTTTCGGCGGCGTGGAGTTTACACTGGGCAGCGCGTCGACCACTTTACTCAGAAGACTTTCCAGTCTCGATAGTCTGTCCTCGACATCCGAGGATTTTTCGGCCGTCTTTGGGCCCTGCTTCGCTTGCGGCACTTTACCCGCCATGTTAGTACCGGAAACCGTGACCGACTTAACTAGTTTCTTTTTCGGCTTGACTTGTTTGCCTGTCGGAGGGGAACGTTCTTCGCAAACAACGTTGGTGTTTGCCACTGCGCCGGGCTTAGCCGGATGATGCAGCTGTTCTTGGGGCTGTTGTACCTCCATCACCGTAGCCACCGCGTGACTTTCGTGGAATGAGGCCGCTAGAAAAGGCTGTGCTTGCCGCCTTGCTAAGCACCGAATAATCGTTGTACGATATAGGAAGATAGCGGAATCTAAATTCCACTAACTGCTGGTTTCTAGAACCGTTAGTACCGCGAAATGCGAAAAAAGATCAGAATTTTCGACTGCGATAAGGGAACTGCGTTCGAATACTCGTGCGTAGAAAAGCGATATGACTGCGCGTGCGCAAAGCGGGTCTCTCAATGTAGTCTCTTTCGGAGACTCCAGAAGTAAAATTGTTTTGCAGCCACATATCTCATGTAATTGTGATTTCATAGCAAACACACACAACTTGTATCATAAAGCAGGGCCTGGCAGTAGCAGTGGCCCAATGGCCGGGGCCCGCTAAAAACTGATGTACGGCCACCAAACCTCCAAAAGGGCTAACTTCTGGTGGCCTGATTGGGGGGAAAAAAAAATCTGATTTAAAAATGTTACAGGCCCAAATGGGGCCACCAGACAAAAACGGCTAGTGCTTAGCCCACAAAGAGGCAGGCAACGGCACAGAATTTAGAGATTTTCACATAGAGTGACTGGAGGCAGTGTAGGCATCCTATGGAGGGTTAATAATACATAATGATGTCTAATTGAGCTAACTTTTATCCCCCAAAACATCCTGGCAACGAGACTAGCAGTCTAGGACCTTGGACTGCATCTGACTATCATCCTTGTCAGACCCTGCCTGTCTGGTTTGGGTGTATACAAGCCTATCAGGAGGTGCATTCACATTGATGACAAAATTCATTACAGTTCTTTAAATACTGCAGGATTATACACATGGTCAGCACTTATACCGGAAATAATGTGGTGTTTCGTGAAAGAGAATGGTAAGAAAAAGAATGGTACCAAGTAAACTGCTTTGGTATTCCACCAATGAGAATGGTGGTGACAAACTATTGTACTGTCATATCTAATACCACAGTTAATTATATTATTATAGGCATTGTTTACCATTTGCAGATGAAACAAAAACCTAGGTTTAGTGCTTCAAAATAGTTTTAAATATTGAGTTAGGGATAAAAATAACCAGTTTAAAAAAGTTAATCAGTATAATCAATGTTAAGTATTATTAAAAGTACACAAAATGTAAACAATAGTTGTAATAAGCGTTTTCAGACTAAACCATACACAGTTATGATCTAATGAGAAAAATACACTGATATCTCCTTATATTTTAGGCTTTGTTGCAAAAATTTTACATGGTAGCATGTTTTGTGATACAACAAAACTATGCATTATATGCATCAAATATGATATCTTGAACATTTATTAAATCACTGTACCCTAAAGTAAGCAGCACCTTTAAACCCTAAAACATTTAGAGGAGGTGTCCAGCTCATTCAAGCATGGTTTGCGTGCATATGTACAGGCATAACCATTCATATAAAACTTTGAGCATTTCATGCTCAATGAACAAGAAAGATATCATAAAACATCAGATGATCAGTTGTATGTATGAAATGGCCCTGGTAATTTTAGAACATGGAGCTCCATGTTTAGATGTCGGTGAGGAGACTTGAATTTTTCAGAAGTAAAACAACCAGGAAGTGCATATAGCCCCTTCCAGCAACACATTTCACCGATGTGATTTAAAATTAATGCTTTCTCAGTATGAAATTCCTAACATACACTACCATCAAATCGGTGGAAGAGATGATAGAGTGGAGGGGTGGAGATTCTCGGTCCCCAAAGGGAAGGGGATAGAAAGCTGTGATTTTTATCATGATTATACTGATGGCAATTTCATAGCGCACACGTTTTCTGACAGCAAAAAGCGCAAACGCAGAAATGTTCATGAGCATTTCAATTTTGATAATTTTGCAAGAGCCAAGATTTGTGAAATTACAATGCACATTAAAGTTCTTCAACACTATATACAACTGTATGTATTGAATGCTAGTGGCAACTAGCAAAAATTCAATGCCACAAAAAAGACTGTCTGCTCCAATTAGCGAAAAATGTTATGCTGCAAAAATATCTTGCTTTTCTACAGTAGTGTATAACATGCTGGAGTGAAGGGATGGGGAATTTTGAAAAGAGGTGGGGTTATTGGCTCAAAGAGGGGGGGGGGGGGGGGGGAGAAATCCAGGGAGGAATTTTATGAAGCAATTTGTCCGACAAAGTTGTTAGACAAATTTACTCTCAGCCAATCAGATGCAAGGATTGCAGTAGCTTGTAACAGTTTGTCAGAAAAATATCCGACCAAAACGCTTCATGAAATGCCCCCCTGGGGTCTTATTCATGTGGGTAGAGACAGCAGGAGTGGAAGGGAGGGGTGATGTGAAGAGATGATTGGGGGGGGGGGGCAGGCAGGTACAGGTGATTATCTACAAATATGATAGACAAGGTTTATGCAAGGCTGTCAGCCATTACAGCTATTACTTTTTTCCTGGCAGCACCATGTCATATCATAGCATGGTACACATAGAGATCTCTGGGCAGAAATGCACCCTGATGTAGGCATACATTAAATGGGAAACTTGATCCTTCAACTAGAGATAAAGTGACTGATCACCTGATATGAATTATGTACACATTTCAAATTTAGCATCCAGGTTAATTTAGGCCACACAGACAGGCTCAAGCATGGTAGAAGAGATCAGAAATTTGTGTTCTGGAAGATAATAGTGCAGAAAGTTATGGCCCATCGTAGTAGTCACTGTTCCCATCCTATCTGTCAGACAAGTAACTTCCCACCTTAAATCAATGAAATTTGCTACCTGTGATGTTCAATGAAACTTTGGCCCAATGGTCTGATTTCTTTGTGTACAGTCATAGTGTTATGAATGGCATGGAGTATAATGAAATAAAATGGATTCACACTAGTACTGGTCCAAACAATCCAAACAGGCACATTTGTTATGATTTCACATCCAATGATATTTCTTCTTCTTCTAAAAGTGTAGATAGGCCATATACTTAAGTTAAGACTTGAAAACGAAAAAAAAAAAAAAAAAGATTATTCATGTGGAGGGGGAAGATGTGCTGTGACAGGCTGTATAAAATGACACAGAGACGGACATACAGTCAAATCTGTTACTTGACAGTTAATTGTTATGCATCCACTTTCTTGCCTCATATCCTCTTCTGCTATTGTTTCTTTTTTGTGTGCAAAAGACCATTATTTTCCTACATTTCTGTGCAAAATTATCCTCTGAATGTTCATACTGGCACTTGCTATGTTGCTATGCCCTACAAGCAAGCAGACAAAATTCTGCACCTTTTTTTTTTTTTTCAAAGGGGGGTGGGGGGGGGGTGGTATCATTATGAAATATATTTGACACTTCCTAGCAAGCCTCCTATCAGCTCTAATCTCACTCTTGACATTTCAATCTCTTAATAGCTAAACATTCTGAGCTCACTTGGTCTACAATATCTGAACCAATTCCTCACTAGCTCCCTACACTGTGCCTTGAAACTCTTGTCAGTTGAGAAGTTTACAGTAATGTGCAGTAAATACTCTGGAAAGGTATGGTGAATGTTTTCTGACTTTGCCTTTAAAAAGAAATATTAAAAAATGTACAAAGTATGCTTTGCATCACTGGTGAAATAATGATGAATGACTTACCTGTAAGAAGGAATCAGTGAGGAGCAGCATTCAGTGGTTGGCATGGCAACATAATAGAGATGGGAAGAGAAAATAAAATGGATACTTTGATTAGTGTATGTCAAAATGAAATCTACAGAAACCCACATTCAACCTTAACAGAATTAAGCAAACAAGAATATCAATAAAATGCTTCATAGCTCATTGCTACATTACAATGTACCACAATACTGAGATCCCCACAAGATTTTATCATTGTTGGATTCAAATTCAGTCAGGGCTTTCTCGCACAATAGGAACTTCTTCACAAACAATAACAAGGAGAAAAAGAAGAAGAAATAGATTGTTGATATTGCATGGAATTGGGACCATGATAGAAGCATGAAATGTTTTCTTAGTTTATTCCTCATCCTATTCCTTGCCATGTTTTCATTATTACATCCCAGCATATCACGGAAATCATTCTAACAACTTCCAGTATACAGCTAAAATACATGTGATCATGGTTCTTTGTTTTTGTCAATGGAATCTTTTACGGTCGGCTGACACTTTGGGTGAGCTGACCTACTTGTAAGTGTCCAAAAAACATGTATCGTCAAAGATAAAAGGAATCTAGAGGAAGAAAAAAAAAGGAAACAAGATGGCAGAATACTAAACTAATGTCAAACTGGACATAACATCTCTGAGGAAAAAATGCATGGAAAAGAGAAATAGAAGGAGCATACATGTCATAGCATAAGGTTTGGAAAGACTGGATAGCTAAAATAGAAGGAAAAAATGCATGACATTTCTGTCAACGGCTTTGATGAGTATCATCCTACAAGCTGAGGCCAGGGACTGAAAGACTGAAAGGTTCATTTCACTACATCTCAAGCAGCGGGGCTCTGTTTTCTGTAAACAAAAGAGTGAGATCCTACCAAAACATCTGAGTAAAATGGAGAAGGGTAAGCAGCATGAGATAATCACCTCAGGGCAGTCCAAACTCAATCTCACCAAGACTGCCATCTCTATCTTTTTACTTAAAGGGAGAGTTTCCCCAAACATACATCTGGATCCAGGAACTGCAGACTTAAAGGCATAATTTACCATTTGCAGATGAAACAAAATTCCAGCATTAGTGCTTTAAAATAGTTCTAAAATGTGAGTTAGGGATAGAAACAACCACTGTAAAAATTTGAATCCGTATAATCGATGTTAAGCATTGTCAAATACACAAAATGTGAACAATAGTTATAATAAGAGTGCTTCCAGACTAAACCGTCTACAGTTATGGTTTATTAAGAAAAATGCTAATATCTCCTCATATTTTAGTCTTTATTACGAAAATTTTATATGGTAGGATGTTTTGTGATACAACAGATCTACACATATGTATCAAAGGTGGTATCTTGAAAATTTTTGAAATCACTGCTCCCAAAGGTAAACTGGACCTTTAAAGGGAAGGTAAACCCAAAGAGCAATGTGGATTGAGTGAAAGCAGCAACATTAGTAGAGCACATCAGTGAAAGTTTGAGAAAAATCGGACAATCGATGCAAAAGTTATGAATTTTTAAAGTTTTGGTGTTGGAACCGCTGGATGAGGAGACTACTAGAGGATATGACGTATGAGTGGACAACAATACAAAGAAAATATAAAGGATATTCAACAAAAATTCACTTTTCTAGAATTATGAAAGAGCAGTGGACCAACCGCTTTCAGAAAGCAGGGGGAATAACTGCTACCCTTAACATATGTCAATATCAAGTTGATGGAATTTGTAATTTTCATGAAAAATGGATTTTTGTAGTATTTTCTTTATATTTTCTTGATATTGTAGTCCACTCATACATCATAAAAGAAATAAAAAGAATTTTTTGATGTGCATTTTCTTGAAAAAAAAAATACAAGGTAAGACTTGTAGAGGTTTAATGTATGATATAACAACAGGTGAACTTTTGAATGGTAACTTGTCACAACAGACATAAAATGAAACTCAATTTTTTTTTTTTTTTTTTTTTTTTTTTTTTACATTCCAAGTGAAGAAGACACATCTTAGTATTTTTCAGGACTGGTAGATGTATAGGTCTATGAATATGTTTTTTGTTTTGTTATGTTTTTTTCACCCCTGTATATGCCCAGGCACTGAACGTAACTTGGCAAGCGTTTTTATCAGCATTTAGTAATTCATCCAAACTTGACATAATGGTAAAGTTAGTAATCACTTTCCAGTGTACCAATGCGCCTCAATCACACAGGAAGGTCACGGTGACAATAGGGTTTAAGGTCATTGACAGACATCTACACAAAGAAAGCAGAGTCAGAAGGGGTAAGAAAACAAAATGCAAATGAAATTTGTAAAATGCCACAACATAATGCCTTCACTTCTTTGGAATCACTATCTCTAAATTTGTGTCATTATCACACAGTGCAAATGGCCTGGAAAAGAGATCAAAATGACCACAGAAACATAGAATGGGTAGCGAGAATCCTGCGATCTCATTGGTCGAGAGCTATGTGTTGATTTTGTACTGGCTGCACGCTGAGTCACAGTGGTAAACATGTTACCGCGCACGTGTAGCAAGAGTATGTGCACTTCTAACAAAGGTTCGTGCACTAAGCAAGCGTTCACGTACTCAGTACGAGACGCCTACTGGCTAAAACAATCATGCATCAGTTTTTACTGGATGCATGGTTCTGAAGAAAAGCCCTGTGTCCAGTAAAAAAACTGATGCATGGTTTTCGGGCTCTCGTCTACGGCAAGCCAAAAGGAAATGCATCAAGTAAATTGTTATTGGGTAACACGATAGTAAAATGGGTTTTTGGCAAGAAAATTACCCATTCTATAACACAGATGACACACATCAGTCGGAATATAGTGTGCATGCGGTAACAATGCAATTTAGCCTAAACCCACTCGGCTTCGCCTCGTGGGTTAAGCATTCCATAGTTACCTTATGCACACAATTTTGACTGATGCACTCGGACCTGTGCGTCATTTGTATACTGGCCAACAAACTATCTACTGCTTAATAAAGGAAGCATTATAAGGAATTATTCAACTTCCCGGTTTCTTTTCTGACCCCCCCCCCCCACCCATCCTTAAGTATGGGAAGGAAAAGAACTAAATATCAGAAACACTGTTTTCATTCTAAGCCCAGTGCTATACAAGTAGCAGCAGGGTTTGACATTATACAAATGACGCACAGGTCTGAGTGCGTCAGTCGGAATTGTGTGCATAAGGTAACTATGGAATGCTTAACCCACGAGGCGAAGCCGAGTGGGTTTAGGCTAAATTCCATAGTTACCGCATGCACACTATATTCCGACTGACGCACGAAAAGACATGTGCGTCATTTGATTTATAGAATGGGTAATTTTCTTGTCAAAAACCCAGTTTTCTATCGTGTTACCCGATGACAAAATTACTGGATGCATTTCCTTTTGGCTTTCCGTAAAGGGCATGCATACCCGTACTTACCGTTTTTACTGGATGCATGGCCAGCCATGCATAAGTTTTTACTGGATGCATGGCCAAGCTGAGTGCGCGAACGCTTGCTTTAGTGCGCGAACCTTTGTTACAAGTACGCGTACTCTTGCTAAGTGCGCGATAACATGTTTACCACTGTGACTCAGCGTGCGGCCAGTAAAAATGAACACATAGCTCTCGACCAATCAGATCGCAGGATTCTCGCTACCCATTCTATAATTTAGCATTACAAACTCCATTTGCCAAGAGCAAGTAAACTATATTGGGTCAGTTAAAATGTGACGTTCCTGAAAGTTAGCCTACATATCCAGTGCACTTGCCCAAATAGAAAAGGAAAGTTTTGATTTGAATATGAAAATAAGAATCTGATCCTCAAGTGAATTGAAACATTGGCGCTGTTTTGGGGGCAAGTACTTTTTTTAGGGCAAGCAATAATATGAAAACTGATGGACAAGTAAAGGAAAAGGATAATGTCAGACCCTGAATATGTAAGTATGAAGTAAAGTGGCTTGGTTTTGTGCCAAATGCATTCTTCACAGACAGAACAACAACACCCTGGGGCAAGGATCATCCAAGGAAAATCTGCAACTGTACCAAAAGAAAGGACACCAGACTAAATGTTGACATTCCTGGCAGGTAGATTACTAGCCATTCTCTGGGTCATATCATCACCAGAATAACAGATCTCAGAAAGGACAACAAAATCAGTTGCACTGTCTGTGAGAGTATGACCATACAAACTGTCACTTGAGGTCCTATACTTTTCCTAGTTCAGTGGCAAATGGGGGGGGGGGTCTAATCTTTATTTTTGGTTAAACAACTGAAATAAAAAGAAAAAATGGGGGGGGGTGCATTCGCCCCCTTTAATTTTGCAAAGGTGCCTCCCCTTTACGGAATTCTTGGATCTATCCAGACCTGTAGTTGTCATCACAGTATCCCTAACAACAGAGACACATTGCCATACATTAGCATACAAATGGATAAGGAAGACAAAAAGGAAATCATTCATCAAATAACAAATGATTTGTTTTATAACATGTCAGCACATTATCCTGCCTCTCATGCTCAATGTCTCCCTTTTTTTTGGGGGGGGGGGAGGAGGATGCTTTCGAATTTACAGAGTACATGGCTTGTGGTAGGCCCTATACTCGCTTTGCAAAAGGTGTTGGCAATTTTCATTTTCCACCAGCGTCAAGACAGTTTTCTTCAAAAAATCTATCTTTAACAGCCACAAACTGTGCTGAAATCGTAGTCTCTCCTGCCCTCTCCTATATTTGAAGGGTGACCACAAAGCGATTCAAAGAACCCAAGTAATCTAAGTAAACAGACTACAATGGTTGTATCAATCTATGCACAAAACTCTGATCAGCCAAAATGGACGCAAGTCATTATGACTATCATCGTCATGGGAAGTATTTCTGGTGGAAATGAAAGTGTGAGAAGTGTGATGGGCTCCTGTGGGCAGACATGGCTTGATGCTTGATCACAGATGTGTCATCATCTCATTAACATTTCACACATTCTTGGATAAGTTTTTATTTCTTATTCAAAGGCAAAATGTGTATTTCTATTTGAAGTGGGAGAATATAAACATAACCTTTGTGAGAGAAAAGTTGAAATGGAGACACATCTTCAGAAGGGAAACAAAAGGTGGAGAAGGAAAAGATAGATGAGACGAGCTTCGCAATTATCGGAGGAGAGAAACCATATCACTGCCCTGAAAGTTCAATAAATCACTGCAGCGCATGACTGCAAGAGTGGATTCTGACACGATATCTCCACTCGAGACGAGACCCCGATGCTCCCATCACGAAAGATAATGTTTGACGTCAACGGCAGCAAATTGTCGCGGCAGAGAAAACACTGGCAATGTCACTTAGGCAAGCTCCTCATCATGAGCAATGCACGTTTAGAGATCTCCTTCTTCAAGCCGGTTGGCAGATGATGGGACCATGCTAGGGGATAACTTGTCCTGGCTCAAAAGGACGTCCCATGAAAACATCCCCCTAACATCCCATCTCCCCCTCCCCCCACCCCTTTTCTAGCAGCTCGTATTTGGATTTATGCCACAAAATTTCATGGATGCACATAACTATCAGAGCGCGTATAAACATTTACAATCATGTACTCCAAAGCACCTCCTTTGCCTTGCCCTCCATCTGGATCCAGGTATCATTGAAGTTGGAAAGGAATCATAAAAGGGCAAGGCATCCAGACCAGACCCTTCCCTTCCTCAAACACAAGCTATCAGGTCTGAGTACATGGGATAGACGAATCATATTGAATACTGCTTCATGCTGCATATCATTATATCCAAAACAGTGCAGGGTATTATGACCTATAAAGCCAGCTTTTCATGGACAACCATATGCATCATCAGGGAAGTTAAACAAAATTAATCAAAATAAAAGCTTAATAAGTTGAATAAAAGTACTCCCTTTACAAATGTAAATCATGTCGGCAGTTAAAGGTAGGGGATACCTTTTACAGACCTCCCAAAATGCAGCAAAACATTAAATATGAACCTCCGGGGAATTGTTTAGGCCACTGCTGAGAAATTTGGAAGTCAACAGTTATCTACAATTTGAATAATGCACAAAACTCAACTACTCAGTAGTTCTGTGTGTCAGCCACACTTAAGCCTTTTTGTTGCAGTCTTCTGTATTTTTTATCTATATAAACTCAAATCTAAAAGTATAAGAGCTGATGTAATAACATATAGAGTGTGTGGCAAGAATGTATATGGAAATGTTTGTAAGTTTTGATGAACTTTCTTCACAAAATATACATGATGGACACACATGCAGTGCATGGGTCTGCAAAGGTAGCCTAGTAATGTACTGGAATTTATGGTGAGCCCCGAAAAAAATTCAATTCAAAATCTAACGGTCAATAAAAATGTACTAAATGTTACCTTCCACTTTCAATACTTTATGGGAGTTTCTAAAATGATACTCTCTTCAACATACCACTGTATTTATACAACTCTTCATTTAAGGCATGCAAATGGGATTCCCTACCTTTAAAGCATCTCATTGTTATGTGGGTGAAAAACAATGTGTAAATAATACTGTGATGGAATGGAAGGTAACAAAGAGAGCTTCATTTGCCTGTTGTTGTTTTTTCCTCACTGCAAACTCTTAACTCTGGCACATCACATTTTTTTTTTTTTTTAATCTGAGACAACTCTGAGTACAAAGTACTCTGCACAGCTTTAATCTGTGCCTGATAATTACGTGCAACTGTTATTTAACAGACAATCTTCAGAAATTGCCCAGTTGTCCTATACATGTCTCATTTGGTAAAGGTGCATCTCCACATCTCAATATTAATAATTTAAGTGCTTTGAATGCTATCAAGTCTTATACCCCATTTACAGTCTACTTTTACCCAAAGAACTTCTGGAGAACTTCTGGAGGACATGCCAGACATAGGCAAGTGGTACAACTGAGGTAACCAGCATGGGAGAGAAAGACCCTCTTAATAGAGTCCTTGGTCTTCCAACATGAAGTTGGCATACGTTTCTATGGAAACTAACTGGTAGTGGTATGCGTCTCTAATCGAAGAGAGGCTGCAGTTTTAGTACACACAAAACGCGTACTCATACCAATGACAGTGCAGGTCTCCAGAAGTGTACTGTGCTGTGTTTACCAAGACGCCATTTAGAGTTCTCTATCTGTGGTATAAAGCAAAGCACAACCTCTAGAGGTTACCACAGACTTGTACAACCTAGCACAACATTTATGTATCTCAGACTCCCTCCAGATTCTTGTTTCGTACCATGTCTAGTGACAGTCTCAGGCATCTGCACAGTAAAACATAGCACAATCTCTGGAGGTTGTGCTGTGTTTTGGAAGACTCTAATGGGGTATTACTTGAGTATGGTGGGAGACTTTATTTCATTGTTTTATACCCCTTTCAGGTAATCGCGGTTTAATTATCTGCATCCAAATAATGCGGATGAAGTACTCAAAATCGCGTTCATATATCCCATGAAGTGCGCACTACTTTTACGAGCGCCCGTTCATATAACGGTGCGAAAGACAGGAGTATTTGTCATGGTTACTGCGCACGCCTCTATAATGACGTAATGTTTCCGGTGCTATATACTCACGTGTATGCACTGCTCTCGCTCAAGCTCAGCAATCAGCGGTTGTGCGGGAAATCGAGTGACCTTTGACCGAACTGTGGAATGTTAGTGCACATAAGTCGTAAAACGCATTCATGTATTCTCGATCTACTCCTCATGCTGCAATAATGCGGATAATAGCAACATCAAAATAATGCGCACTTTTCTACTCCTCTCCTGTTCATGTAATCAAAATTTTACGACTTATTGCTCCTATTATCCGCATCCACGATTACCTGAAAGGGGTATGAGACGGACACAGACAAAGACATTTTCAATATCCAACTTGCAATATTTCACTCTACGTTCAAGTTGGCCTTCGTTGAAATCCTACCAAGAATAACATGTGCACAGCAATAAAGGTGAGAAGCCTTTAAATGTTGGTGAAACACTGTCAAGCAGAAAATGAGATACATGGAAAGCTCTATCTTAAAGCTCTATCTTCAAGCTCTATCTTAAATTGAGCAATCATGGAAGCTGCAATTTGCTGTGTTTTTCAAAAGACTTAACAGACGATGTCAAATTCAGTTATATCATTTCCGTGGTAAGTGAAAGTTGGCTCCAAAATCATGTGACCTAGCCATTTTTTTATCTCTATCCTTAAAAGACAGCCATAAAAAACAGAGTGGAGAAAGGAACGGGGATGAAGGCTGGCAAGCATTCAAATCCCTCAGATAATCACGTAGTCATATTGACTGGCTTTGTGCCATCGCAAGATACACAAGGATATTCTTCACTCATTTCATGCCTCACTGATCTTCCTGAAATCTGGTTTAATCAAAGTTTCATGCCTCAGTAGGTGGGTCTTCATCAGCTCGAGCTTGAAATATAGCGCGCAATTGGGAGATCAGAGAAGTCAGCCCGAAGTGAGCTGGAATGTGCAATCGCGTCTTCACCAGCTCGAGTTCTCAAGCACGGTTGACAAGGTCGGGTTTTAGCCCGATGCCGGCGCATGCGCACTTTAGACGAACAAGCGCGCGGTTTTATAAATTTACCCGCGCGAACACACTCCGACCCGACTGCCTACGCTTGTTCAGGTGGGTTCGCAACGCATGCAGTGCGCAGCCGGTTCCAGCCGTCCGGCCACCGGAGCTTGTCTGTGTGCCTAGCCTACGCACGTGGGTTCAATCACACGGCGAGAAATATCGATTCCGAGGCATAGTACTGGTACAATCTACAAGCTGTTTACCTTTGCCTTGCTAGTACAACTCTTGTGAATATGGAAGGTTCTCAAGTTGCGTTCACCCTAAAGATGATCAGGAAGCGAAGACGTCGTCGAGAGGCTCAACGTCGGAGGCAGCTCTTCGATCATTTAATACAAAGAAGGAGGCAGATGCTGCTTCTTTCTTTCGTGTTCGCAGCGGCTCTAACGCACGAGCTCGATCTCCCCCGATCGGTCTGGTCGTACCCCAAGTCATTGCACTGGTGGGAGACGATTGTGCTAGCAACATGGGGGGATCGTGAATATCTAGCCAATTTCAGGTAGGAATATTAAACTAACGATTCTTATTTCCATTGCGGGCACACACATGCAGACAGACAGACACACACACACACACACACACACACACACACAGATATATATAATTGATTGTGGAGTGTATTGCAGTGGTGACGGATGAAGAAGGGCTGCTAGTAGCAGACGTGTGCAGTAGTTTACAAGCTTTGCCTTTTATTGCTCCCAAGCTTTCGACCCTGTTACACTAAAGTCTTTTTCAGGGGCTTGTTTACACTCCGCAGACACCTCACAAAGCAGGTACACCTCCAAAAGCCCCTGGAAAGACCTGTTACAGGGTCAAAAGCTTGGGAGCATTCTAAAAGGCAAAGAGAATTACTGCAATTTGCGCAGCCCTTACCTACCTCGATCCGTCACGACTATGTATATTCATACATGTAATTATATATACATATATATATGTATGTATATATATATATATACATAATTATACATATATATATAATTTACATGTATTTATTTAATTATAATATTTATTTTTTTAAAAACTAAAAATATATATAAAGTGTAATGGAAATAAACAAGAAATATTTATATAGAATAGAGCTCTACATTATTAATATTATATATATGTAATAAATTAATATATTTGAAAAATAAATTGAAATATCTTAAGTTCAATAAATAATGAAAGATATATTAAACATCCGATATAAATACAAATATTTCTCTATAAGTGTAATAAATTGATAATTATATTATTTATTTCAAAGGCATGTTGAGCACTGGCATTCTTCGCAATTATGCATGGGGGAATTTTCTGGGTAGATCTAAAAAATCCCAATATTTATTACCATCATACCAATTCATAGAAAAGACAATATTGCTCCCCCCCCCCCCCCCATGTTTGTTCACCAATATCTGGCTTCATTTCTATCAAACCACTAGAAGGCCATTCACTTTTAATCTAGCACTTGTGCCTTTAGCAAGACAATAAGGCAATCATTCTTACCTTAGGACCAGAAATTTGTGCGCAGAAATCTTTTGTTACGTTGGAGATGTTACATTTTTGAAGTTGATTTAAAGAGTAACACAGTATTTCATATAATGTCAGCATGAAATAACGTGTCCAAAAAAAAAAAATATTATACATCTGCATGTAATATAAAGGAGACGTATGTTTAATGTCTATAGATACATATTGTATGTCATCATTCACATCTACATTATTGGATTTTTCTCCATTTTTTCTTATATTGTCCAGGATGACAGAAGATACCTTCAATTACATCTTGAGGGAAATCCGACCATTTGTTGAACGGAAGGATACAAACTTTCGCAGGGCAATTCGTCCTGAACACCGGCTGGCAATTACATTGTGGAGGCTGGCAACCAATATTGAATACAGATCTCTGGCGGGATTGTTTGGTGTTGGCAAGTCCACAGTCGGTTTCATTGTGATCGAGACATGCAGTATCATCATGGAAGTGTTTCAAGAAAGGATGATTAAATTTCCGTCAGGCCAAAGATTAGAGGTATTACACAGGACACACATGTACAGTGTAAAATAGTTCGATGGTAAATCAAATTAACCAAAATTTTTAGTAGGTGAAAGAGCTGCAGTTGCCATTTCCAATACAATATTTCTGATATTATACGGGAAATGCAATGTTAAAGACTTGATGGCATAGATTAAGCTATACATTTGAAGTCTTTACATGTAGTATACATTTGTCAGAATTATGAATTGCTTGTTCATCACAATCCATTGACCAATCATCATTGTGATCAGCATTAATTCAATGATTTTCATTATCACACAATATAGGCAGAATTTACTTAAAAACTGTCATTCTGTAATTTTTTCTTTCATGTAATTCAATAGGGTTAATCCAAAGATTGAATTGCTCATTTTATTTTTGATTGCTTTTTATTTTTTGTTCACTTTCTGTTTTATTCTATCAAAAAAAAAAATTGCATACAGGAATGCCTGGACAGGTTCAGTGCACGATTTCCACAGGCTGTTTGTGCAATTGATGGCAGCCACATTCCTGTAAAGGCACCAAGGAACAACCCAAGAGATTACTTTAACAGGAAAGGTTATTATTCCATTATTCTCCAAGCAGTCGTGGACAGTTTTGGACAATTTGTAGACTTAAATGTAGGCTGGCCAGGAAGCGTACACGACGCACGGGTTTTCACCAATTCCCGCATCTACCAATCCCTTCAAAACAACTCCTTGTTTCCTGCACAAACAATGCGAATTGGAGAATGCGATGTTCCACTTCTCATACTTGGAGATCCTGCCTATCCCCTGTTGCCAAATTTGCTGAAACCTTTCAGTGACAATGGCCGCCTCACTCCTGAGCAAATAGTCTTTAACAATCGGTTAAGTAGCTGTCGGATTGTTGTAGAGCATGCGTTTGGCCGCCTTAAAGGCAGATGGCGCATTTTGTACAAAACATGTGAAAGTAACCTGGACAATATGTCAAAAATTGTAACCACATGCTGCATCCTGCATAATATTGTAGAGAAACAAGAAAACCCCTACCTCGACCACTGGAACATTGAACCCCCAAATCATATCCATCGCCAACCACATGGTAACAATCAGAGACAAGCACAAGGTACTGCAGTAAGAAATGCTATCGTACAATATTTTACAAGACATTAGAGTTAGCTTCACAGACATTCACAGTTGCACGCACAATTATTCCAACCCCCTTGCATTTTGGACTCTGGCAAAATTAGTAAATACACGTAACCATATCTCGGCCTTTAAGGCGCCCAAGTGCATGCTCTACAACAATCCGACAGGCATAAGATTTCAACTTTGCAGCTTTATGCATATTAAAACTATTGATCTGGCATTTGCAATGTAATTAAATAAAGTACCTGTTCACCACTTATACAATTTAGTAATACTCTGCAGTTGTAATGTTAGTCATTTTGCCAATGTCAAAAAGTACAAAAGGGGGGGGGGGTGGTGGGGGAGGTGAACAATATTCCATGTAACTGCTGGAGTTGACAGAAGTTATTTCAAGTGATCCCTTAGTCTCCCCTTACCTCTGGTGGCCTTTACATTTTATCATCGTAAGTAATATCCCAAATGAAATTTGTTACATTAACAAGATTCTGCAAAACCTGACCAAACACCTTGTGTAATACCTGATACATATTAAATGCAAGTACCACTTTCAAACTTTACTGTGATATGAATCTGGCATAATGGACATTCACAAATTTGAATACAAAACAGGAAATTCACTAAAAATGCTTTTTTAATAAAATATAAAACTGTAGCAAACAGTAACGTATATACATTTTCATTTCTTAGGTACATCGCATTCTCCAGTTCGCATTCGCTTAAAGGGGATGGCTAGTAACTGATCAGTAGCAATCAGTGGGAATGCTGGAGGGCGATTGTTCCAATCCTTGTGGGATTCATTTAAGAGTCCATTATGTATCTATTGTTGTGTGAAAATGATTTGCTTTAGAATTGTATCATATTCAAGTAATGTGCAGTTTAATGTTTCCAGGTTAGCGTCCCTGGTCAGTGACGGGGCATTAAACTGCACATTACTTGAATATGAGACCGTTCTGAAGCAAATAATTTTCACACAACAGTAGATATATGATGTACTCTTAAATGAATCCCACAAGGATTGGAGCAATCGTCCCTCAGTAGTCCCACTGATTCCCACTGATCGGTTACTAGCCATCCCCTTTAAAGGACAGGTAAACGCCCTCAAGGTTAATAGAACACAAGATATAAATGTTCCCACAGGACAAGGTGTACACTTAATGTAATCAGTAAGCATTCCTTTGCTAATTATCCATCTGAAGTGGATATGTAGTAAAGAGATTGTATGAGGTATTCAACTTGACTTCTTAATCAAATTTTAGCTATTCTACACATCAATCAACAAGGCAAGTGCCATATTGTGTCTCGCCCATTCGCATATAAGAAATTGTACGTGAATGGGATATAACATATAAAAAAAGAGATAACAGATAAAAAGAGATATAAAAGGGGGAAAATTTATGGCAAAAATAGAAACGTGCCATAAAAACTTAACATTGGGCCCTTAAAGTTTGTTGACCACTGCCTGTGACCTTTGACCTTGAGGTGACCATCCACTCCCCAAGGGACATCTACCATTCAAGTTTGGTCATGAACTGACCTATGGATCAAAAGTTATGACCCATAATAGAAACGCGCCATGAAAACTTAACATTTGGGCTCTAAAAGTTTGTTGACCCCCGCTTGTGACCTTTGACCTTGTGGTGACCATACACACTCTCCAAGGTACATCTACCATCCAAGTCTGGTCACAAATTGACTGATGGATCAAAAGTTATGACCCATAATAGAAACGCACCATAAAAACTTAACATTGGGCTCTACGATCTGTAAATGTTCATTGACCCCTGCCCGTGAGCTTTGACCTTGAGGTGACCTTCATATATATTAAAATATGAAACGTTGTATGACCCCTCTTCCCTCGAAGTTTGACTGCAATTGAAGCCAAGAGTAAAGAGTTATTGAAGTTTTTGTTGCATTACGGACAGACGCCGCAGGCGATCCCTTAGTCTCCCCCCACCTCTGGTGGGCTCGACAAAAACTCTGGCATACACAAAAAGATTTGTACTGTCATGCATGTCAGCATGTAAAATAGCTTACATGTAGCCGTAAAGTAATCACCAAAGTGAAAGGGCTTTTTACAGTCCACCTTCCCTTTTTTTTTCTGGTTTCACACCTGGTATAAGTCAAACATCTTTTCATTCTATGCATTTTGAAAAGACTTTTTGGTACACATTGTATATCGATAAAGGTAGAGCTGACTTTGTAGAAAATTGTACCACAGGCATCATAAAGCTTGAGATCTACTTCTACTATGTACAATGTATATGTTTAAAGCTGTTCTACAAATCTGACATACATTGTACTTGTAATCTACAGTCTAGACCTGATTTCCATCATTAAATAATGTAAGTATACTGTAAAACATGGAACATAAAACAAAATATCTATAACAAATAAATATACATTGTTTAGCACAAAAAGAAAGGCATCAAACAGCTGGAAAATGGAAGTACTGTATCAACTGATTAGGGATAAATACATGTACTGTAATAGATCTTTGGTGACTGTTCATACTGAGATCAATAGCTTTGGTAGTAAAATAAATGTATCTGAATTGCACCGTCAATAGCAGTATGTTTGAGTTCAATGGCAAGCAGAGGTAAAATGTACTAAGCTAAAATAGCTTACATGTAGCCGTAAAGTAATCACCAAAGTGAAAGGGCTTTTTACAGTCCACTTTCCCCCTTTTTTTTTTTCTGGTATCACACCTGGTATAAGTCAAACATCTTTTCATTCTATGCATTTTGAAAAGACTTTTTGGTACACATTGTATATCGATAAAGGTAGAGCTGACTTTGTAGAAAATTGTACCACAGGCATCATAAAGCTTGAGATCTACTTCTACTATGTACAATGTATATGTTTAAAGCTGTTCTACAAATCTGACATACATTGTACTTGTAATCTACAGTCTAGACCTGATTTCCATCATTAAATAATGTAAGTATACTGTAAAACATGGAACATAAAACAAAATATCTATAACAAATAAATATACATTGTTTAGCACAAAAAGAAAGGCATCAAACAGCTGGAAAATGGAAGTACTGTATCAACTGATTAGGGATAAATACATGTACTGTAATAGATCTTTGGTGACTGTTCATACTGAGATCAATAGCTTTGGTAGTAAAATAAATGTATCTGAATTGCACCGTCAATGGCAGTATGTTTGAGTTCAATGGCAAGCAGAGGTAAAATGTACTTAATACTGTACATTATATTTCTAATGTGAGTACACATGGCTACCTCATATACTGTAAAAGTAGATATTCTTTGGGCAAGTAATATTTCGCGCTCAGCCAGGTAAGATGGATTTTGCATGTTTTTAATTCCGCAGAATCAGGACATTAACAACTAGAACATATATCATGTAAAAATATTTGCATGTTTTATTTTTCGCGCTAGCATCTGGTTGCGTGAAATGCGTGAAAATTTCCACGCCGCGAAAAATTTCCACTTCTACAGTACATGTACATATACATTTATAGTTTATGTGGAGTAGAATGTTGGTGTCAGAATAATACAGGGTTAGATAAATAAATATCTCAATTGCACAGTCAAGGGCAGTATGACTGAATGAAATGACAAAGCTGTATGATTGAGTAAAAAGGCAATTAAGGCTGAACTAGTACTTATATACTTTGATGTAATTACACATTGCAACTTACACTTCGGATTAATACTCCTGAAAATATTCATCAGGTGCGTTTCCTTGTATCACTGTATTAAGTACAAAGAAAAAAAAGATGATTTTTAGCAACACATTTTTTTTTTTTAACACTGACAAGCCAAGAGTAAAGTAGTGTTACTTGCTATCATTGATAGGGTAAGGGCAAGAAATTGCTAGCACAAGACAAGTTTCAGAATACAGTTTCCAATAAAGAGTACCACTTTGTGCTTTTAACTGCAATCATGTTTAATTTTGCATAGTTGTCTGTTGTCTTTGAATGTCTTTCCTCTTTTACACTGTCTTATGAGTTATGATTGTCTCTCTTTTGGGTTGAAATTAAGTTATTTCTGGATTCACTAGCTAATTAAAGTTTTAGGCATGGGCAGCCATTAAAATTTAGTTGAAAAATCATTCTAAACAAAAGAAGATACATGCACCTATGCACGATGTAACATCTTGATCTACAAGTAGTTTAATAAGGTAAAATTTCTGCAAAAGTTGACAAGAAGTAAGCAAAATGAAACGTTTAGGAAAACTTGATATGAATGTTTGACCAGTAATTCATATTTCATTTCTCAAATGCCCTATGTGAACCAAATAGATTGAGTTTTGAATTGTTGAGGTTGTTTTCCTATCACTCTATCAGATACGCAGCTACAACACATGGTAATGTAGTTCATCCTCTTCTTTGCTTGATTGATGTGGCCGATGTTGGTTCAGATGAGGCTGTTGTGTTGTGTTGTGTGGTGGAGGTTGTTGGGGCCATGATGATTGATGTTGGTTCAGATGAGGCTGTTGTGTTGTGTTGTGTGGTGGAGGTTGTTGGGGCCATGATGGTTGTGTACTGCTAGCTAATGGTGTGTATGTTGATGGTGCCGATCTGTGAAACTGAGAGGGAAAAGAATGAGGTGGCTGTGGTGTTCGGGCAAAGTTCTGGAAAAGGAGAGACCATCTCCTCTCCTCTCTCTCCCTCCTCTCCCTTCTCTCTGCCTCCTCCCTCTGTAAAGCCATCTGCGCGCGACTTAGCTCCAGCATTTGCTTTATTGTTTCAAGCTGAGAATTAAAAACGAGAAATATTGGGAAATAAAAATGATGCACACAAACAGGTTTAAAACAAGAAGGTGAGCTTATGTGACTATAGGTTTAATTTCAAAATTTTAAATTGAATATACACGGTAAGTTTTATATACATGTATCATATTCCACAATGCATTAGATGAGAGTGCCTTGCCCGGAAGAAGTGAATGAGTGCACATCAATCAAATTCCCTCTGCCTGGAAAATGGGAATGGGCGTGCACTAATATGCTCCTCCCCCTCACCCATAGAAATTCAGAGATCAGCTTCACCCTACTGTATTTTAATATTCATATATTTAAAGTCTGAATTAACATGAAAAACAAGATTGTTTTTTTTTTTATATGTACAGTTATATCATATAATCTTACTTCCCATGCATGCTGCATTTTTGAATAATGAGGGTACATGTATTAATATACATTTGAGCAAGTTCCCTGTTTCCGGGCAATGGAAAGTAGATTTACACGACTGGTTCCCCTCTTCCAGGCAAGCAACATTTAATTATTCTTACTACAAATTTCTTGGAATATGTTACATTTTACCTAGCTGGCTGCAAATTTTGATTGAACAACAGTGGAACTCAGAGTACAAACCAATCTCTCGTAAGTATTCCTAATAAAAACAAATCAATATTTTGGTCCTAAACGTACATAATTGCTAATTTCCGCTCTTAAATGATCATTGACATGAAATACAATACCTCTGCCATTAAACAGAAAAACCTTGATGATCTTGGGGATTTTTTTTAACATTGATTTCCAATGTATAATGGATCCCTCGTTCATGTAAAATACAAACTGAAATATATCTTACTTCTTCCTTTGAAGTCTTCTCATCTTGCTGCCTGGCAGCTGCAGCTTCCAGTCTATAAGCCTGATCCTGTTCACGGGTCACAGTTAGGATTTTATCCATTGCTTCCTTCATTGAGCGGTCTCTCTTCCTTGTGTGATATTTCCTGGGAGAAGCTGGATTGTAATTATTGCAGACAAACAAAGAAAAGTTCAAATAAACATTAAGATATGAATGGTATCTGCAAAGTTCATCAGTGGGCCCCAGCAAGCAGGTAGGTAGAAAAAAAAAATGTTTCTGGATCACTGTAGAAAGGATGACAACCGATTGGAATACCATTTAAGTAGCTCTCTGAGGTCACGGACAAATTTTAACTTACATGTCACTCACGTCTATGGTGGCTTTACCTGCCATGGCTTAAAATCTTGAGTTACCTTACAACCAAGATATCTATGAAGTCTTCAAATTGCCATTGTACACAATGAAACCAAAGTTTCAGCACAACAGTGCCATTAAACAAAGGAGTGTAGATTCAGTGGAATGATATACATTGTAAACAATTATGTGTAAAACACTCTCTTTCCATGAACACAAGGAGCCAATTGGGTTGAAGAATCTACATGTACATGAATCCTTGATTTAGTACATGTACATACAGATTTTCCCAAAGAAAATGAGATATTGCGGTTTACTAGTACAGTGCACTCCCGTTATAACGAAATGCTCGGGACCGGCAGTTTTCTTTCGTTATAACGAAATTTCGTTATAACCGAACAAATACAATATATAACGAAAACAAGAAAACCACGTGTATATATCATATTCTGTTTGCTGAATACTCATCATACACTGATGGAAAGCTATGTGAAATGTGATGGGATAACTGTATCACAATAATAAACGCAAGTTCCCCTCAGAAACTGTGCATGACACAAAGAGCGAACACACAGTGGTGTGAAGCGTTCATCCATGCAGAGAAGCTATAAATGCTTGTTCCGCTACAAATTTTCGAAAGCAATTCGCATTTCGTTATAACGGAGCACATTTCTTTTGTTTTTCTTTGTCTATGGCACTCGGAAAAGACTTCGTTATAACGGAAATTTCGCTATAACCGTGTTCGTTATAAGCGAATTTTTTACCATAGACTTTTATGGTGATTATTTTGGGACCAGAAGATTTACTTCGTTATAACGAAATTTCGTTATACCCGTGTTCGTTATAACGGGAGTGCACTGTAATTCTTGTTTGCAAAATATCGTTTTACTCATACTTATACATGTACAGAATAAGAAGAGACAGGAAATCACCTGGACGTTTCCTCAATACTGTAGGTGGTTGAACTTGTACATCAGTCAGTTCGTTATCTACAGCAATTGATTTGTGGAAATAAAAGGTAACATAAAAAAAAAATAATACAAAGATCAAAATGTTACATCCTCTGTCAGTCATATTTGATAGTCATGGTTCAAATAGACAGATTATGAAATCACTGTGAGCTCCATAATTTCAAATTAAAGTGAGTCATAACATTTAAATGATGTATACACATCTTCTTGAAAAATGTTTTGCAATTGCTTAAAACATTGAAAAGATAAAGATAAATAAGTATTCGTATATCTAAAAATATTCACATTCTATATCCCTTGTCTTCAAATTACTTGTACGTTGTATGTCTGTATTACATGATAAATGGTTTGTGCTTAGAGAAGAGAAATATTGCGAAAAAAAAAAAAACCAGGCACTTAACAAGTTTCTTATATTATAATTAGTTGCATTACATTTTGCAACACATGGACATCAAGAACTGTGTAGGCCTATCTCACCAGCTTCCACAGCAGCAGCATCATCATCCGTTGGTTCTCCGTTTGGTTCTTCAGGGTCATCCGCATGCGGCTCAAGCACATCAGACTCTGCACCAGAATCTATGATATTTGAACAATTATTGAATAGAATTGGAAAAAAAGAAAATCAGTCAAATGTTATTTCATCCCAACATGATCATGGAAAACAAGCTTTCATTTTTGTAGTTTCCTTGCAACACCACAGTCACATGCAGCTGTATAGCAAGTAATAATATGGGGCAGACAGTGCTTACTCTACTAACAAGGTTACACTTACAGCTCTGGCTACAAAATGTTCCTTTTTTCATGGATTCCATGTACTGTAGAACCACTTTCAAAATAAAACAAAAAATCATTAGGACATTTTTATTTTGCATGGTAAAGGGGGCTGTATCTGGATTTACAGCTCAGCTGTAGCAAAGCCCACACTCTAACGTTAATAATACTAGTACATCTTTGTACTATCATAAGCAAACATATTTCTACATATGAAATGTTGATTAAACTTGTTTCACTGTTTGTTTGTTTGTTTTTTGTTTGTTTGTTTGTTTGTTTGTTTGTTTGTTTTTTGGGGGGTAACAGGTTGATGTGGAATAGACTGCATTTGGGGTCAACTTCTTAGGACTAGCAGTTAGTACATGTAGTAGTATAACATGATTTTTTTTTTCTCAAGTCTATGCAATGGCAAGACTCAAGAGCTCAACTAAATATAGATCTAAAGACAAAAGTCTAGACCAGCTAATGTAATACATAAATTTAAATAAATATGCCCCTGCCTAGTAGATCTAGTAGTAGTAGTCATGTAGTAGTACTAACTGCTAGTACTATCAAATAGCATGAATACACACGTACATGTAGGTAAATATCATGTACAGTACGTCAGTAGGCCTAACTGTCAGGCTGAAATAAAAAAGAGACCATGCAGAAGAGCACACCTGAGCCAACGTCAAGCACAACCCGAAAGCCAAGGCAAGGCCAGGGTAGAGAGGAAATTTAACGGTATCTATAGTATTTCATTTGGTTCCAAACACGTACACCAGCATTGCCATTGGCTTTCGTATGTCGAACTTTCAAACAGAAGAAAACAATTTTATTTGGGGGAAACAAACCTTCCAAAACGTCCAGCGGATTGTGGCCGGGGTTGTCACCTCCTCGACCTTCGTCTTCGAGCTCGCGTTGGCGTTCGTCGGTCTCCCCTTCCTCAGGATCGGGGTCATTCACAGACGCAGGCATGGGCATGGTCTCGACGACATTCGGGGGATCAATTGCTGGGCGACCCCCGAGAACTTCATCCAGTATTTCATAGTATTTACTTGTTTTGCGCTCCCTGCCACTTCTTTTGTTGTTGTCCTTTTCTTTTTTGTATTCAGCCTTTAAGTTTTTTAGCTTTGATTTCACCTGTTTCGCTGTCTTCTCTATACCAACACTCTTCAGTTTCTCGCTAATGGCATCGTACACTTTCTTACTTCTTGTCGTTGTAGATGCTACCTGTGAAAAAATAGCGTCTTCCCTCCACAAATTTATGAGAATGGCCGTCTCTTCCTCGGTCCACCAATGCGTCATAGCGAGGTATTAGTATTGGTCCACCAAATCAAAGGTCGAAAGGAAATCAAGGAAAATGAAACCACGGTGGTTTCTGGTATTATATAGTAATGACGACACGATCTGAGCTACTAACGTTACTGTTACTGACAACTGTTGACGTTTAGCTGAGCTGCTGTATACAAGACCACGATATGACAGCTGCTAAGTGCACATTATGCAGTGCCCAACGTAATAACTACGTTGTGCACTAGCACTGTGAATGGTGAATGTATCGCTAGCGCACACGTGTGTAAATACGGCCAGTGGCCACGGGTAGCGTAAAAAAACCGGAAATCAACATTCTCGCATTGAATGATGGGATCCGTAAACCCGCTGGGTAAGCTCGAGCTGATGAAGACGCGTCCAGATTAGCACGCTATAGCGAGAGTTAGCTGGCTATCTTTCAAGAAATCCCAAGATATCGGGGGTTTATTTTCCGATCGGAATAGCGCGCTGCTAGGGTCTTTTGGAGCGAAATTTGAGAGGAATTTTCTGATCGGGCAAATTCTTCGGATCAGGAATAGCGGGTTATCCCGCAAGCTCGAGCTGGTGAAGACGCACCTAGTGGTGTTCTTGAAATCTGGTTTAATCAAAGATCTTAGAATGTTCTCCAGTAAACACATTTTGAAGGTAAAAATAATGTTACTTCAATTGGATTCAGTCTTTCAAAGAGCTCTTGTGAAGTCTTCAGTGTTACAATGCTTGAAAGATTTTGCAATTGAGATATCCTCATATCTGTAATGAATATTCATATTTTATAAGCACAGTAAGAACTATTGCAACCTACTGCTAACTTGAGAAAGAACAGTGTCACCATGAGGCAGTAGTATTTCACAACCAACAGTCCAAAATGCCAATCAGCACTCCATGCAGTTCAGGTGTCAAGAGACCTTAAAACTGATTGGAATCCAATTATGGGTTAATTGGACAATTCAACGCTGAGACAAAGCTGTGATAAAGGAAGCTACTCTGTGGCCTTACACACTTCCAGAATGACCGGTGAGTGCGGCCAGGCCAAAGCATGAGATACATAGTGTAACTGACCGCTAGTGTTCCAACAAGGGTGAAACGTCATTGAGAGTTTAACCCGTCGGTAGAAGCTGGACTAATCAATGAGTGACCTCATATCACAATGAAAATTATCCCTCTTTGTACCAATAATCCAAAGACATTCTCGACATTGCATACAGTACAAATAGCAGTAGAAACGAAAGGCTGAGAAGATAATCAAAAGACACATATACAAATCCCACATTGCTTGAACAATTCACACAAAATAAGGAAAGTGCATGGAATACAATGAAAATTAAAATTAAATTAGATTGAACTTGGTAAATTCAGTGTCTTTAAACTTTCTCTTAAATCTCATGACTCACCACAAAATTCTCAATGGTTTCATGAAAGCAAATATGGACAAAGGAATGCATTCATCTCTCGATACCAGAGTCCCATCCCCCCTTTTTTTTTCAATTTCATGCCCAACTTGACCCTATCTCCTGACCGAATCTCTTCTGACCCAGAGAAGACAGAAGAGAGAGAAAGATACACAGACATGGACATGAAAGAGAGAGAGAGAGAGGGAGAGAGAGAGGGAGGGGGAGAGAAGGAGAGAGAGGCCTGTAGGCTGTAATGAAAGTAGAGAGTCTTTCACACTGGCAGTCAAATACCATGAGTTTTCAAACTTTAAGAAGTTTGCATTTATATATTCTTTCTTTTTTTTCTAGAGTGGTCAGTAAGCCAAAGTGGGTCTTCATCAGCTCGAGCTTGAAGAATAGCTGGCTATTTCTGATCCAAAGAATTAGCCCGATCTGAAAATAACCAGCTAATTTTGCAATGAAGACCGAAATAGCGCGCTATTATAAAGAAATCTTGGACTTATTTGCAGAATAGCCAGCTAATTTGCAAAATAGCGTGCTAATCTTAATGCATCTTCATAATAGCTGGAGCTTAAACATCGGCACTGCATGCGTTGTGCACCATGCAGAAACGTAGGCAGTCGGGTGGGAGTGTGTTAGCACTGAGCTTACAAACCCGACCGTGCCTGAAGTTTGAGCTGGTGAAGACACGATTGCATATTTCATCTGACTTCGGGCTTATTTCTCTGATTCCCCATAAGCTCCAGCTGATGAAGACCCACCTGATGATCATGTTTGCTGTTTATAACTTTCTTTGTATTCATTCTGGTGTGCGAGGCCTTGAGAGATTTTTTGTTAGGCAAGCAACATTTTCCTGAAACTCACAAAATCTGCATCGAAAATCAAAGGTTGCACTTTGCTACATTAACAGTTTGTATGTCCTTCCCAAGAATTCCTGAAAGCTGAAATGTTCACACATCATGGTCGGAAATCATGGATGGATGTGCCTAACTCCCATTACCATTACACTATCATCACGTTCAGAGGAAAGCACAATTAACTAGCTATTTCACAAGTGTGAACAGAAGAGAAAATTGTCCAAGCATTTACGAGTTAGAATGGTCCAGGGTTCTTCATTCTATGGAATGTGTAACCCTTCCCTTTTCCTATCACGCATTCCCATCTACTAACTGATCGTGACTGCTGAGAAAATAGGTCTGACCTCTTGCTATTCTCCACAGAGATTTCATTTCCAATCACATCATATTTTCAGTGCCTTAAAGGGACGGTACAGGATTGGTAGATGTGAGAATTGGGCTTTTTACTTTTTGTGAGATATCAAGAAACTGTTTGTAAGATAGTACAGAGCATACCTTTCTCAGAAGAATTCAAAGTTTGTTTGATGAAAATCGGTTTTGGAATGGCTGAGACACCAAAAACATAAAGTAAAACAAAGCGATCATAATAAAAGCTGGGTACCACATTTTATCAGAATTGCTCTTTTTTGGGTATCTCAGCCATTTCAGAACCAATTTTCATCAAATAAACGTTGAATTCTTTTGGAATGACATGCTCTTTCATATTTCAAAAGAGATTTCTCATAATCTCACCCCAAAATGTTAGAAACCCGGGGTTAGTTAAGCAAATAATCTGAAAAAAAAAATCACTAAATTATCCTTTCTATTCAATATGGGAGGGATTTCTATATCTATACATTGTATGTCTGTAACATCAGGCAAAATGTCGAAGACTACCATGTACCTTTAATGCCACCATTTTCTCCTGTCACCGATTGGGGACGGCCACGATAAACATACCACACAAAGTGACCGATCAAGTTCATCAGTTTTGAAATCAAAGATACCCTAACGGGGTAATCCAAAGCTCCCATCTCCAAGCATCCCTTAGCCTCTCCTCTTTCTTACACCTCTCTCTCTCTCTCTCTCTCTCTCTCTCTCAACAAACACAAAAGCAAGCAAAAGTCTTGACAGAATTTATTTTTGTGCCAATATAATTCCCTCCTTTCGGTGTTAGAATAAAGTCTGAGCTATTTTATTTCACACAAGTACTCCTCCAGTAAACATTTTCAAATCAAAAACAAAACAAAAAATAGTGAAAAACAAGATGAAAAGGCTTTTTGACTAAGAAAAATTAAGGTGCATGAACATTACCAGAAAATAAATTACAGACTGACACGATTCCCTTTAGAGTCATATTGCAGCAAAACATAATGACATTGTAAGCAAGGGTTCTTAATGTACGAATCAACTGTCCATTCATTAATATCTATCAACTCTTGATAAAACCAGGTTTTTCTACCTCCCTGATAAAACCTAGTGTCAAAAATAATTACTGTCTCACTATTCTAAACTTAAAATCATCATGCAAATGACCTTCCCAGTATGCTCCACTTTCAAACATAAAAATAGTGGAATTAAAACTTCAATTTTTACATCATTTGACAAATGAATATTAAAGGCCCTTTTAGTGGATCATGATCAGATCTTTAATGAACTTGAATTCTCAATGAGTACTTCAGTCTTCCTGAGATATTATCTGGATGCAAAATAAACACCAAGTTTATTGACATTACTTTGAATGATCTTTGACCTATTCTCTGCTTCTATCTCTAAGCAGTCCCCACCAAAGAAATCACAGGTTGATATCTTATACATAGAAATATACACAAGCCTGAAAAGGGTCATCAACCCAGGTAGCCTCATGTCCAGACTTTGAGATACCCGGCTCTAGACTGCAGGCTTGTTATTACATGGAGAAGAGGCAGCAGCTGCCCTAGGGAGGGTTATTTTACAAGTGTATAACAATGTGATTTCATTATATTTTTGAAGGTATCACATGAATAGGCCTATATTTCATTACTCACTGACTTCTGTGAGAGTAACACAGTGGCACAGTGGTACAACTACAGTAAACATTTTTTTTTTTCTATTTGTGTGAATCAGGGCAACTTAAACTAATACCCCTTTCAGGTAATCGCGGTTCAATTATCCGCATCCAAATAATGCGGATGAAGTAGTCAAAATCGCGTTCATATATCCCATGAAGTGCGCACTACTTTTACGAGCACCCGTTCATATAATGGTGCGAAGGACGGAGTTATTTGTCATGGTTACGGCGCACGCCTCTATAATGACGTAATGTTTCCGGTGAATATCCTCACGTGTATGTACACCTCTCGTGCGCTCAAGCTCAGCAATCAGCGGTTGTGCGGGAAATCGAGTGACCTTTGACCGAACTGTGGAATGTTAGTGCGGATAAGTCGTAAAACGCGTTCATGTATTCTCGATCTACTCCTCATGCTGCAATTATGCACATAATAGCAGCATCAAAATAATGCGCACTTTTCTACTCCTCTCCCGTTCATGTAATCGAAATTTTACGACTGAGTGCTCCTATTATCCGCATCCATGATTACCTGAAAGGGGTATAAGACTAATGCAACACACTGTATGTTGCCAATAGCAATCTACAACTGTACTCCATGTTTTAGACATTTCTTTTGTCTTGTTTTTCTCTTCATCTTTCCATTTTCTTTCTTTCTTTCCTCCTATTTTTTTGTTATGTTTCATACATGATCAAATTTCAAACTGATTGCACACTGACCATTTCTAGCCTGTCCCAAGGGAGCCTTTGATATTAGTGACTGCAATAATGTCCTGGGAAGCTTGTGGGTGACACTCTTCCCACCTTAGTGCAATAATTCACTCTGCTGGGTGTATACATTACTACCTGTAAATTATCCTTAGTGGCTCAGGCATCAAAATTCTGGCATTAGCTGCATTCACATGATAAAAAATAGCAGGTTACCGAGCGCTCCAAAACTCAAGTTTTTTTGCAACCGTTCACACGCTCCAAATTAGCAGGTTAGCGATCGCGCTCCGTTCATATGTACTGGATAACCTGCTAATTGCCAATCGATTAATTGATAAAACTACTGTTCTTGTGTCTCACAGTGGTGTGGAGTGCACACTGTTTTGATGTTTGCTTTGAATGATTGGATATAAAAACTCAAGTTTATTTGGTTGACTGTTTATACGTCACTGCGGGGCAAACTACAGTTGTAGCGTGCCAATTCTGAAATAAGAGCTAGATTTCTTGGGTTTAATAGGTCGCACTACTAATCGGGCTAATTTGTGGGGTTTTTGTGTCCACGTGAGCAAAAACTCGAGATGGGGGGGGGGGGAGGGGATGGTGAGGGGTGGGGCAGGAGAGGAGAAATAGAATCGAGCCATGGCTTTCTTTAGGAGGCACTACAAATGAATGTGAATGGGATCCAATATTAAAGGTGATGGAAAATGCACACAAAGAATTGAAGTTACACTACAGTCTGGTCTTTATTAGGATTGGATAGAATCATGCAACAACTTGATGATGTCACAATGAGTACGGAGTGTAATCAATGAGAATGAAAACTAGAGATACAATGTAGCCCATCATTCTGGCATTGTATTACCACCACACCTACTTTACCTTCCCTTGGTAAAACTCTGAATTTTCAAAGAGAAGGATACCTCAATTTATCCACTGAATTCCATCAAAAATATGATTGACATTGTGAATGATTATCACTATGCTACTAAACCTTCTTTCTTATCAAAAATGGTTTATGCTACCAGCACTGATTACAGAATATATGGTTTAAATCTATTACATTACAGATTTTCACTTTATTTATGTGTTTTATTTTCATCAATGCATAATAACAAAATATACAAGAAACTTTGGTATTATATATGGTAGGTCCATGCAGCTCAGCTCAGCTTTCTCAAGCAAGAGACAGTCTCAGCTAGTACCTTTTAACCCTTCATAAGGCATCAATTACCCAGGTACTCCACTCAACCTGTTTAGCAGGGTGTTCAGACGCAAAAAAAAAAAAAAAAAAAATGTACTAGAATGTTATTGGTATACCAAAATGGTACAGCTATATGATGAATTTATATGTCTGAACACTGACTAAAGAAACGAAATGACGCATAACGAAACAAGAGTCAGAGCATCGTTTCGAACTAGAACTCAATAATGAATCAGCATTCCATCATGTCATTTGCGCATCTGAACGTATGGCGACGACTGGGCGGGGCTAAATGGGAGTGCACACGAAAGGTGACCCCATAGCTGTCACTCATGACCATGAACAGCATGCGCAGTGGGAAACTGCACATCTATACAACGTTTTCCAGAATGGTCAAGATTTAGCGTCTGAAAGGTCTGTCGGCTGTACGATGATTCTTTATACATCGTTTCTTTATCGAGTTCTGGTATAAACTGGCTTGCGTCTGAATGGAGGTAAGATGGGCTGACTTTGCTAAAACACCCATTTCCCATACAGACACCTACTGAGTATACTCAGGACCAGTCTTTGTAAATGGGTTATCAATGGTCCCTCTAAACTTCATCTATACAATGCAGAACTAACGTCTTGGCCTAGTTGTAAAGTTATCAAGTCCACTCAGGTGTAGCAGTGTGCCTCAGTCCAACACTACAGGAAGGCTAAGATGACACAATAAGGGATTAAAGGGATCAGTTAATCTCTATTCATTATTAGTTTCCACACATCCTGAGAACAATGCACTCCAGTCCATGTGGTAATCACTCAAAGAACAAAGCACAGCAAAGTTTAAGTTAAAGCTTGTGAATAGCTTAGTCACACCCTAAGCCTGGTTCAACAAGGCACAATGTGTACTGTGGTGTCTCTTTTGGGCCTTTTCCTGATAAAAGCAATGAAAACATCCCCACAAAGAGTCAAACTTTTGGTGCTAGGGATATTTTCTAAAGCTAGTTTATTTAAATTGCCGCACTTTGTGCTTGAAAAGATTTATATAGACCATTGACATCCTTCTTTCTCCCTCTCCCTCTTTTTTTCCGTCATCTATCAAAATGTTGTGTTCCAATTTTCAATTTCGCCCTAGGACAAGAGAACTGACCTCACCGATAACCTTTGTGTCAAAAAATGCTTCGAAAATCTTGATGGAAAAGATTTGAGCTGATGATGGATACAACTGAGTATTTATCATTTGCAGAGATATAATATTGTCAGTAACAAAGAAGGCTATTCATTGCCACATTACATGCTGAAGTCATTTTGTATCAAGTTGTTAGATAATAAAATATTGGGCTGTACTACAAACATCAAGAGCCTGTCTTCAATATGTCACACAAAATGTCTCAGTACTACAGATGGAATTCATGATAAAATTCCTAGATTGTGCTCCTATGTCTAAGATGGTAAGTTTGACATTACATTCTATAGACAGTTTGTAACAAGTTGTTTAATAATAGATGATAAAAAATTGGAGTGTACTATACAAACATCAAGAGCCTGTGTTCAATGTGTCACACAGAATGTCTCAGAGTTACAGATGGAATTCATGACAAAATTCCTACATTGTGCTCTTATGTCTAAGATGGTAAGTTTGACATTAGATATTTTGTTCACAGTATGTGTAACTGTGCACAATATTCTCATGTCACTGACACACTTTGTGTCTTTTCCATTTGAGATATGTGCATCCACAATGCTTACCAGAAGTATCACAGTATTCCTTGAATGAGAATGGGACTAAGTAAATACCACTATATCTACTACTGTGATATTCCCTATGCCTATGAGAACACTGACAACAAATTACTGTGGTGATTTAGGTCTAATACCTATATAATTCTAATATAATCGCACCCTATAGGCCTATATTACAAGTATGATACAAATAGGATAAAAGGAAAACTCATTGGTTTTTTTTACAGATAAACAGTGTGGTATAAAATGATGATGATCGTCATCATCATCATCACCATCACATACCATGCTACAACTTTTGAGCTTTACTGAGCCTTTGCTGTGTGTATTAACCCATATCGGGCCATCTATGGGATATTCCGTAGTTCGTCCAAACGCCGCAGGGGCCACATTCTGAATATCCCGTAGTGGATAAAATGACATATGAATGACGTCATTCACTTCCGCTGAGTACTACGACTGTACTATGCATTGAATAACAACATGTTATATAACATATTAACGAGATTTTTCTTCCACTTTCAAATGATATATAACTTGTCTATGTTTTTTCATTGCTTGCTAATGAAGAGCGATTGTTTGGAGAGTTGTCTGTTTGTCGGCGTGTGTGCGCGAACGGTGCTGGGCCACTTGGGTGTTTGTGTACACAGGTGAGTTGGCCCGATATGGGTTAATTAATACAAAATATCATGCCCTACTTACTTCATGGGCCTTTGTCTACAGTGATTGATGACAGTTTTAGAGTTAGATGTCCACAGAGTGCATTTTTCTTATAAATACTTCTCATCTACCCACGGTCATTTGAATGACCAAAAGTTGCACAAAATTACAAACATTCGGTGTCACTCTGTAGGCCTATCTGCTTCATTAATATGAGTTTGTCAGAATAGCCATTGCATTTTCTCATTGTGGGTCAATCTAGGTTTCACATTTTGATGAGTAGCCAAAATAAAAATGATGAGGCAATGTTCTACTGTAATACCTCAGTATCTACAAACTTACAATTGTACTCATAATTTTGCTTTCATATGCTCCAGTAGCTTACAAAAGAAAAGCTTTCCTTCAAACTGGGTTACACAAAAAGCAAGGAAATTACAAGCATTTAGTTCTAGAAGAGTATGAGAGAGAAAACTTAATGAAGTGGCTAAAGAAGGGAATCCTCTACACTCTGACAAATCACTCTCAGACAACTTTGGGCTATTTAAAGTGTACCATTAAAAGGAACATCTTCCCCGATTTGGGTTTCTAAGGTCCCCCTTTCCTGTTTCATGTGCAGACATTCCAACAACAAAGGTGGACAAAGATCTCCCATTGTGAAAGACATTAATCCACCTTTAATCTTACCAGAGCCAAGTGGTAGAATTCCTTGACAATGATGGCCTGGCCCTGTGACTGTTGATAAGGGGGATGAGGGTAGGGCAGACAAGAGGATTGGAATAGCTTTTAAAGATGATTAGAGTTCACCTGGTCCAGAGGATCTTCACTCCCTGTTTTTTTTTTCTTCTTCTTCTTCTTCTTTCTTTCTTTCTTTCGTTTAGGGGGACAGTATTAGCCTAACGACACACATGTATTTGTACAGCCTCACATATAGCAGAGAAGAAATATCCTTTTCTTTGTTTCCTTGAGGTAAAAACTGTCTTTTTTTTTTTCATTTCACACAAGGAATCACGAAAAAGATTTTATGTCAGAAATATCAACAATATTTCTTCTTATTTATCCATCACAAATCTGTTTCTTATTCCCTCCACATCAAACAGACTATACACTCCTCCCAGAGAGTTGAACAAGTCAGTAAGATTCAACACAACAAATTTAGTACTATTCTATAGGCCCCACATGGCTATTCTAAGACTGGAGGGGGGGGGGGGGCATATGTGGTCTAATCCATTACAGCCATGTCATACTCTGCATTGTCAGACTACACTTGTAACGACAGAATTACATACAAAGGGTACAGAATAGAATTAGAGCTGAAGGTCACAAGGTGTCAACCCTAAAACTAGACATCATGTGTCACTGTCAGGGATATCAACCTTGTTATGAGCATCGCAATATTGTGAGGTCTGAAAAGCTGCATTTTTGGTGGAAAACAGCCATTTTACCTTCCATGCAATAAATGGGTGTAGTAATAGTTCGGAAGCATAATGCTTTTCATGAAAACTGCAGTATTTTGGCAAAATAAGAGTACTTAACATTGAAAAAAAAGTAAAAGTTGGCAACTCCGACACATACTCAATTAGACTGTACCTACAAGTACTTGAAGCGAACAAATCTTTATTTTTATGGTACGTTTGCTTTTAGAACTTTATATCACACTACAAGACAAAGACACCCCCCCCCCCCCCCCATATTCCTCCTCATTACACTTTAGGGCTTATACACACAAAACAAAGGACTACAAAAAAGAGGGGGATGACAAAAGATGTGTATACTAAAACTGCAGGGACTCTGAGCCCTATTGTATGTTATATTGATTTCCACTAACCTGATGTGGTGTTTTCCGATGAGGAACAAGCAAAATAAAGCATTAGAAGATGTTGAATTGAAATTGCATCTCATTCCGAACAAGTTCAAGCCTACGACACACACTACTCTCTAAAAATGAACTGTGTATACCGTACATCTTTCAGCTGCACTTTTTGTAGAATCAAAACTTATATTTTTGGAATCTCTTTACTAAAAAACAAATATTATGCGTTATGAAACATATGTTTACAGGGCAGTAGATAGGCATTAAGTTATGATGTAGGCCTACATTAGAAAATTCCAACATCCTAAAGGTAGACTGTTTCTCTTCTGTTTCAGCTTTGATATATTCAATCAAAAAGAAAATTTTATTATAAAACACATTTGATTTTTCACTCTGAGTAGAATTTCCCTCACAAGTCTTTGTATATTTTAAGATATTTGCCATCATTTCTAGTGTATAAGCTTGATATTTTGAATCAAATTATTGCTCATTTTCCATCACAATCTGTGTGTTGGCATGTTTTGGCATGGATAAAAAGCCCAGCTAGCTAAGGCTAATTTCTGACCTCTGAAATGGAAAAAAAAAAAAAAAAAAAAAAAAAAAAAAAAAAAAAACTTATAATACTCTGTTGAGGTCAAACCCTGTTCTTTATAAGGTTATGAAGTAAACTGGCAGGCTGGACTTAATTTGATCGGCTGGCAAGGTTACATGGTAATCATTTTAGCCATCAGGATCTGATGCACCTTGCAAAGGGTCTTCACAGCACCTTGCTAATGATAAAAAGCACCAGATTCATTATGTCGTAATACTCCATATTGAATTACTGCCCTCTGATTTATATACAGAACATCTTGCAATGGCTCACTGAATCAAGCACCCACATGAAGGTTTCAGATGTCCAGACAGTTAAAGGAGATCACTACCCACCAGCAAAGTGTCACAAATATTGAAAATAATATCAGAGAATCAATTTTACTGACACCCTAAGCAAATATAAAGAACATTACTCAGTATGCCAGTGCTAGCCAGTTTAAATCTACAACAGCCCACAGTATCGCAACCCTCTACTATAATGTGCATTAGGAGATTCCAGCTACACATCATTATTACAGAAAGGTCTTGATGCCATGAAAAACTAAGATTATTTGGGGGAAGTTCCAAACATCATAGTCTGTTCTTACTGACCTCATTAAAAAAACAACAAAAAGATCTCAAAGGGACAAATCCTCTTCCTCACTGACTGATTACTGCATGTTTCATTTAAAGGGATGGTACAGTATTGGTGGAGATGAGAATTGGGCTTTTAACTTTTTGTGAGATACCAAGAAAACACTAAATGATATAGTACAGAGCATACCATTTTAAGAGAAATTCATAGTTTATTTGACGAAAATCGGGTTTGGAATGACTGAAACATTCAAAAACAAAGTAAAACAAAGCAATCATAATAAAGTGTGGGTCCCACACTTTAATAGAATCACTCTTTTTTGGATATCTCACCCATGTCAAACCAATTTTAATCAAATAAATATTGAATTCTTCATAGAATTACATGCTCTTTCATATTCATAAGAGGTTTCTTATTATCTCACAAAAAAATGTTAGAAACCTGAAATTAGGTCTCCACCAAAACTGTACAATCCCTTTAAGACATCAAAGTTCTTCAACCCCCAAAATATATCATACACCCATATGTGGCAAAATGTGTAGAATCTATCAGACACACACTAGAGTTTGAAATAAACCTCACAAATGTGATAAAGATGAATTTCTCAACTATATAGGGACTTTACAAGTCAGATGAAATTAAAAAAGTCACTAGATTATAGTTAGCTTCTGAGCAATGTCACTCCATACTTCAGACATGATTTCACACTGATTGCTAGCTGTATTTATGGCTAGTGTCGCCTACATGTAGATGGGAATGACCCTTTCATATCAGAATGTTAAATACTCACACATACCCTCTTTCCCCGAGACAAATCAAACTCACTCTTAGACAAGTAGTTTATTTATATGATAGGAACATATCTTTTCACAGAATGGGCCGTTGCACATTTGGACAAGTTGGAGATAAATGTTATTATTTGTCATACCCTTCCTTTCAGTAGACAGGTTTACCCAATGTGCAGTGCCTCACAAACCCTAAAGACATTTCTCTTTCCTTTGTCAGAAAGTTACCCGCCGGTAAGCACACCCCTAAAGCAAACCCATTTCAAAGACTTTATGAGAGTTGGTAATTGGCCTGTTGTCCATTTGTTGTCAGTACCCTATCTCCCAGTGGCAGTGGATCACAAAAAGACCCCTTTTTTTCTGTCAAAAAATGCACAAATAATCCTGAATTTTGACGACAAACATGAACAATTATGAAGGGCTAGCCAACCAGGACTGGGAAAGAAAAAAAAAATGTGCCCCTTTCAGGCACCAATGGACAAGCTTGGTAGAGTAGCCATCTGTTTTTGACTGGTCAGTGTCCAGAGCACTAGAGAATGTCCATAACTATTGTCCTGACAGGCCAGGTGATTCTACCCTGGACCTTTGTCCTACAGCCACCAACCCCCCCACCAATCTACCTCCACCCAAGCAGCGGCCATCCAATTGACTGGTCAACAATATGTTTAGCCTACGCACACAAACAAGATGGGGACAATACAATAATTTTGCTCTCTTTGCCATTTGGTCGATACCACTCTCCCTACTGAAAACCGACCCAGGCATAAAACACTTCACAGTATCTACAGCGTAAGCCCCCATTCCTCCACATGTTTGCTTTTCACACAAATATTGCTACAACTGTACGTTCACGTGCACTTTAATTTCATGAGTGACAGGATTCGCGAAATTAAACATGCACGTGAAAGTTCTTGTCCACACTACTATGTATACATTGAACACCAGTGGCAATTCGTGAAAATTAAATGCCACGTTAAAGGCTGTCGACTCCAATTCGCGCAAAATTTAATGCCGCGAATATATCATGCTTCACAATGATTAATAACATGCATTACAGCTTATTCTGTTGGAGTTTTCAAATAGCTGATCTGCTTATGCAGCTGTCATTTGTATGACGCACCTCTTGACCCCCGGGATAGGTGCGTCAAAGTACCAATGTGCGTCATACCTTTTAGGTACCATGACGTACCCTCCGTCACAAAAAGTGACCCACCTCTATGAGACATTGACGCATTAACCAGTCAAAATGGTGACGCACCTCTTCGTGAAAATGACTGACCCTTGACGCACATGTTATTCGCAGTACGTACCAGACTGGAATGCTGCAGAGCTCTGTGTGCGCTCACGCAATTCGCTGCCTGCGAACTGTGTACACCGAACGGAACTTCGCGAGCGTGAATCCTTGTCGCCTACACGGACCCGTTTACTTCGATCCCCGTGGTACTGAATCCCCATGTGTGGGCTGCTGGGGAGCGCGAGTGTAGTAGCTTAGCTGCACACTGTAGCCAGCTGCCACTACACTCCAGTACCCTGTTTCGATTTGAGTCGGGGTAGAAGCGTTCCGTTGTGCAATGTCTGCTTCTTTTTCTCTTCTTCTTCATCCGCTTGTCCCTTGCCTCCCAAGTACGAAATGATTTTTAGAGTGTTGTGTGTGTGTTTTGTAATGTTATTGCATCATTTTTCTGCAAGGAAGAGGTGAGTTTCTGTTCGTGTATTGATGTGCACTGCAGTATGTGCAGGTGAAAAGCGTTCGAACTTTCTTTCCCGAGTATCGTGGAAACTCGATGTATTTCTCGGTCTATCAAGGGAGATCTCATATAACCATGATAACAGAATACTTATAACAAACTATTTTCCGGTCAAAATGAATTGATTTCCTTTGCTTTGTATCGTTTATTGACAGGATCTCGTCGCAATACCGAGTTTCCAATGTGTATTTTCACCTTATTTTCGCGTAGCTTTCGGTGCTGTAAACTGTTGGTAGGGCCTAAGCCTACTACTAAACTTACCGTTCTCCACTGTCGTTTCTCACACATCGTTTGGTACGATTTCTTCCATTTTATATCACTTTATCCGTTCCCTTTATACTTTGAAGTATTTGATGTAATTCTTTCAAGTGTCTCGCACTGCTATTTTCGTAACGGAGATTTCTCCGCTTTGCTGCAATACTTTTTCGAATCGAAGCGACGAAGTTTGATACCAGCCGCTTTAGTGTGCCGTGTGTTGTCTTTTCTAAATATTTGTGTTGTTGGGAGGTGTTGATACTTTGTATTTGTTATTTATTTTCCTAGTTGTTTATCTCGAGGGACTATGCGTGTTTCTTAATGTTGATATAGGAAAAGGCTAAAATGGTCTGAGTGATGTCCGATGGTGATGATAACTTAGACCCCGTTTACAGTGCGGGGCCGGGCTCGGCCGCGGCTCGGCCGCGGCCGAGCCCGGCCTCAATTGCGCGGCCGAGCCTCGCAATTTTGTCCGTTTACACTGCTGGGCTCGGCCGCGCTTTCGATTCAAACCTTTCATTATTTGGTCGTAGTGGCGCTCTGCTTGTAAACTAACGCAATTTGGTATTGTCTGGTTTTCAGACCCTTTGCCAACTGAATTCCGTGGCGACGAAGTCGCCGTTCGGGCAAAGGCCTTTGCCGAAGGAAAAATTCCTTTGCAGGACAAAACCACCTTAAACTATACTAGTTTTCGACGTTGAGGGGGTTAATATCCTGAACAGCGAAAGATACAGGCAGAGGGTTTGGAAGCCAGACTAAAACTGGCCGCGCAATTGGCCGCGCATTTGGCCCAGTTTGCGTTTACACCAAGAAAAGGCCGGGCTCGGCCGCGGCTCGGCCGCGGCCGAGACCACCTCCAGAGCGAGGCCAAATGCGAGGCCAATTTTGGCCTCGCATTTGGCCTTTTGCGCGTTTACACTGAAGCGAGGCTGGACTCGGCCGCGGCTCGGCCGCGGCCGAGCCTCGCACTGTAAACGGGGTCTTAGCTGGTGTAAAAAGACGGCTTACTGTGAATGCTGAGCGTATACGTGCCGTTCGTTTCATTTTACTTTCCCTCTTATTCTTCTTTCCCCCTTTACTCTTCTTTTCCTTCCCAAGAATGATAAAAAAGAAATTACATACACCTCACAACAAAATAGAACCACGTGCTACCAACCTTCGTAAAGTTAATATATCTAAATGTTCAATATCAGCAAAGAATAAGGGGAAAGCACGAATGACAATACATTAGAGCGAAGAGATTGTTTTACATGCAGTCTCTTCGGCTCGAAGAAACTTGACACCCCACCCCTCTTCCCCCCTTGTGGAAATTTCCACAAAAGCAGGTGCCACACCCAGGTGCGTGCCAGACGGAAGAATGCGCGCACTGGAATAAACAGCGTGTAAATATCCTGGAAATATCGATCGAAGAACCAGCTCATTAGTTGAATTAAAGGAATCATTGCAAAGAGATCGTGATTCTATAGCCTTTCTTTTGGTGCATAGTAGGAAACATCAAACAGTCGAATATAATGTACTTGATCGAATATCTTATGTTCCCTGAACAATAAAAAAACAAACAAACGATCGATTAATCAGTCAATTAAAAATGCAATCACAGAAATACTTAAAAGGTCTCGTATGCCCAGAGAAATTCACTACGAGTAGGTTCAATGAGATGCAGTCATCACATGGTTAGACAACAAAATCATGACAATTAATTTCAGTTCACGCTCATGATAACTGCTTATTACTTATCAAAGTTTTGGCTATCAACATTCGTTCGTAGGTGTTTTTTGTTTGTTTTGTATGTTTTTCCTCCTGAAAGACGTAATGATTTCTTCGTATCGAACGTAGACTGCATGTTTACCGTTTATCCAAACAGTAGGCGCCTTGGCGTACTTTCTGAATATATTCAGAAATTTCTATCAACATTTTAAATATATTACAAGACTCCCAAATACCAGTTGAAAAAAATTAAGAAATCGAATTTTTTAGATATGAACAACAACAACAAAAATAAAAATGCGTAGGATAAAACCACTTCAACTTCGAATGACTTTGAATTTCTCTAAACCGTTCCCTAGTTCATGGCCATCGCATAGAAACGCGTGTTTTGATATACACGTTGCTATGGCAAACTATCTAGTTTCGCGAAACTACGGCCTGGCCACAGTCATTTTTTCCCTAACCTCCCGCCTCCCCTTCCCCGATTCGAAAACAGCTTGATTGAAGCCCCTGCCTATTTAAACACGAACCTTATTAAACCCAAGTTAGGTACATGGTTTATATGGCTAGTGTTTAAATAGAATTTACTATTTAAGTTAATATAGGTTTTAATAGACTCTCAGTAATGTTAGTTCGATAATCGTTTGTATGTGTTTTGCGGCCTGGCATCTGCCATGCCTCGCCTTCTGTATACGTATGTACGCGTATACTGTATACATGTACCACATGGTCGACATCACGCACGTGGTTTTGCTGCAGGTTCCACGGTCGACGGTCGATGCTACACTACAGTGAATGCGATTGAAGGACAGCGAGCCTCGCGATGCCAAGGGCTGTATGTGATGATTTTAATCACAAATCGTGTTTGGTAGTGTGGTTTTGGAGCAAATTTGTGCTCAAACTTTCTGAAAAGACCTTTAGTCTGACATCAGATAGAAAAAGAAGACATACGAGAATGAAGTGAGTATCAGTATGTTATAATAAAACTGAATGAAAATTGTGTTATTTTCGCGTTTCCAGGAGCTGGTGAATTCGGCCGACTCGCGATCGCGAGTTTGTTTTATTCTGTTACGGAGGGATACCATGCAAGAAGCCTCGCAAAATTACATGACGGTCCCATTAACGAATCTTTTGACACACTCTGGTTAAATGACCGACTATGACGCACATAATGGGTCAGTATTGTGACGGACATTTTGCTCCCGTGACGGTACCACGCGTCATCAAATTGGTGGTACTTGACGCGACCATGACGCACTTTTCCCGGGGGTCAAGAGGTGCGTCATACAAATGACAGCTGCATTATCCTAACTATCTTTCTTTAATACTTTATTCTATTTTCTTTCTTTATCTATCTATTTATTTCCTTTGGGGGGGGGGGGCGGGAGGGGAGGGTAGTGTAGGCAAATTGAACCCCTGGGTGTAGTGTACTGACTGCACATAATATCGCTCTTTCAGCTCATCAATGTTTTGTACTCAACCATCCATAATGTACAGCTGTGCATGTCCTTTCATTGTTCCAGAATGTAATAAATGTGTAGACATACAACTCTGCATTCTCTCTACAGACCTCTACAGCCATGTGAACCATTTTATATCTTTCAATGTTTGAAATCTACACAGACTGAATATCGATACAATATGAAAACTATCATGATTTCATAATCCTACTGAAAAGTAAAATATTGTTTGCAAAAGACTACAGTGGGGATCCAATGCATCTTCGACATATCCAAACTACATATAGGCCTATATACAAGCAGAATTAATGAAACAGGTTGTGTCTGATCTGATTGAAATAAAAGGGAAGGTATATCATCAGGGTTCATATGAGTTATTTATTACTTTATCAATCTTTTATTAGCACACAGGTACAGACTTTTCTGATGCCTTCATGTTTACAAGGACAGTTGGCATACATCATGGCTCATATCACTCATTACCAGGGGCATGTGATTGAACGACAAGCAGTCATCTTTTCTTTCTTTCTTTCTTCTTTTTTCTTTCTTTCATTCATTCTTTCTCTCTATGGTCTTGCTGTGTTCTTAGTATCATTATTCATTATCCTTTTGAGAGAAATAAGGAAGCAGAATGTTCATTACATATCATCGGCCAGGCCTATGCCAAAAGGCCCTTAACACCATAGACTTTGTACACTATTAGTGCCCTTTTGGCATAAGGCCAACAATATTTGAATACCAGTAAGTTTGTGCACCATGCACATAATACATGTAGACCAGTTCGTAATTCCACTTTGCGCATGAGCAGAAAAAGGTCATTTGTACCAACAGGCATTTCAGTTTGTAAATTCACTGAGATAAGAATCTGTGATGCGATAATTATTCATGTGATCCTTATCTAAATGGTGCTTGCCAGCACATCCACCTGACAGCAAGAATGGTATTTTGCAATATAAAAGGAAATAGGCTGTTATTGCATTCAATACAAAACAATGAAATGGATGCCCGCTAGATTGTCAACTGATGAAGTATTCTGATCACCTGCTCTAAACGCGAGATAATTCTTTGTTTGAACATGAATTCCATAAATTGTTACGTCAGGCAAGCTTAGGCATTATGCCGCTTTGAAAACGAGTGAAGTGCCTAACTGAGAAAAAAGAAAGGTCATTTGTACCAATGTGCACATGAGCTAATTACGAACTGGCTTATTCCTGGTGTTGGAATATTAGCTCACATGCAAGCAGACTGCAGAAAGTTTGTGTAATGTCTGTTTATCTTTGTTCAATAGCTGATGAGAAAATCATCTCATGGAAATTGATGAGAAAGGTGGGACAATTCATTCTGAATGACTACAAAAACAAACAAACAATCATGCGGGACTATCTATATGCTTTTTTTTTCTAAATACCATTCCCGTTAATAACCATGTTAGCATAGGCTTACACATGGTCTAGCACTTTTATTTCAGCAGGTATGAATGCAGTTGCACAGGCCAACCTCATATACCTGATGTGCACTGATGTGGAAGTTATGTCGACCAGGTGATTTTGACGGGTAGCAAGCTAACTTTAGTTACGTTCAGATGAGAGCCCTTAACCTCGAAGTTAGGAAACTTCGAGGTTAGAGCTTGTAGTAAGGGACCGTGAAGATGCACTCATAGTTAGCAAACCTTGAGGTTTGCTCGATGTTTCGAACCACGAGAAATCTTATGGTTAGCACTCTAACCACGAGCCGCGGGGGGTCCCCACTCGTAGTTAAGCACCGTGTGGACACAAAAAACATATATATATAGGGATATAGAATGATGGAGCTCGAGGTTTCGTAACCTCGAGGTTAAGATTCGTCGTGTGGACACACGTCGTAGTTAGGGGGCAAGAGGGGGGGGCAGAAGCTTTACCTCGAGGTTTTGTAACCTCGAGGTTAAGATTCGTCGTGTGGACACACGTCGTAGTTAGGGGGCAAGAGCTAATCCTCGAGGTTTCCTAACCTCGAGGTTAGGGCCTGCCATCTGAACGTAACTTTTAATAGAATGATGGAGCTACAGCTTGCCTGGTAGAGTTTGATTGCAATGGCAAGAACATGGTATCAAAATAAATGTCACTGAAAACACGTGATTGATCAAGGAGCGCATAGCATTATGCAATATTTTTCTCCTGCTGGTCTTTCAACAAAATAATAATTTCCCCGTTCATACTTCAAAAGGGCAATTTCCCATTATTATTTCTGCCTATTCTCATAGTGAAATTTAGTCATCCTCAGCAAGCAGACAAGATAGCAGCTGGGAAAGTCGGCCAATAACATTGCAAAATATAAATTCAAACTAGAAACATACCCCAGGTACATTTCATATCATAGGAAGTTTGAAGATCCCTCAAACACCAAAATAATCTCTCTTTTTTTCTCAAACATGAAGGAATTCCTCTTTCTTGGCAGTTCTGTAGCTCCTCATCTCAAAAATCTGAGCCTTTCCTCCCTTCTGACAGAGGGCGGGGCAGTATAGATGCAATCATTTGCCATGTGAGTGCCCAAGCGAACCATTTCTCTTTGCTTATTGATTGCCAGCCGTGAATGGACAGCAACGTGGACACAATGATCCAGACGTTGGGGGAAAAAAAGAAGACTGTGAAACGTGAGATCAATATAACGGTTCTTCGACCAGTTTGGATATTCATAGAGAGGGGACGGACAGAGAATTAATGGCATGCAATGTAGGTCTCTGAATTATTCATGCCAGATTCAAATCAAACAATGATTTCTGGTAAACCAGAGACCCACCTACAGTTTTTGAGAATCTCAAAAGTCAAAGAGGATTAAGGCTTTGTGCTTCTCCCTTGATTGACTACTGGAAGCCATTTACGATTCATGGGGAAAATTCGAATAACATATTTGACAACACAACAACAATTTAACTTACAAAGAGATTATCAATAATTGTATTGGACATAATGATTTAATGACAGAGTTAATGTACAGTCCACATTCAAAATGTCACCCTCTTCAAGTGCCACAGGCAATGTAGAGCTATCTCATATCACCAAGTTTGGTTGTGATGAAATTATTCCCTTTTGACTTCTTACTTTTTCGGCTAATCTTCCTAAATGCCATATCCTCTGTGAGGTTAAAATAACCACCCAATTTCATAAAATTGATAGATGATAATGATGCTCTTTGAAGTCTACCTACACTGTAGCTTTAACTGAGGAAAAGCTGGCAGGAATACACTGGAAGAGAATTCCTGTGTGATTTCTACAATGTACCTCTTTAATTGTAGGCTTGGTCAGTTAAGGAAGCACATCAAAGGCCAATTATTGGTTTCTTTCTTTTCTTTGCCATCGCTGGTACATGATATGCATGAGTCAACAAAGTTATTGCTTCCTTAGCTCTTCGGCCCACCTAAATACACTCAAGAATGCTAACGAATTCGTCGCAAAAGAAAAAACTACGTAGGTACCTACAGGTGATCAATAGCTCAGAAGTTAGCAGCTCCACTACACATGTAAGCTGCTATTAAAATCAATTGGAATTGCTGTAAATCTTGAAGCTCTAGTGAGCACCTGTTTCCCTTTAATACAATTCTTTTTTTTAACCACAGAGGTTCAAGTGATGGGATGACTCTTCCGGTCTCTTTAATGCTAAATCTACACGCAACACCAACAATCTAACACAAGACCTTCGTGTTTGGGGTCGATACAGCACAATGCGCAAGCAATTAATTCCATATTGTTGTCTCCTTTTGAGGAAACAAAACAAAGAATGTGAGCTCAAGCAATGTGTTTACATGTTCCTGTTCAACTTACATTTCTTCTGTTCTTCATTATTTACCTTACCTCCCACATGACATTGGCCATTGTTTCTAAGTGCAAATAACAAACCTTAAAATGTTCACGAGAGCTATGAATTGGCCTTGAAAACAAAAAGTAAATGGTGAAAACAAGATGGAAACATTTTTCACTGATCAAGACAATACAATTACACTTTGTAGGTAAATGAAGGAGAAATCTTTATCCATTCTAAAAGCTAAATTTATCTAGCCAGACATTTTAAAGATATAAAACAACACAAAATATTTTTTTTTCATTCCTTGGCTTAAAGGGAAAGTCCGGACAATTATCAGCCGTTTCCTGTGTAAAGAACAATATTTCATGAACCTATAACCCTTTTTCTGACTAGAAAAGACCATCAGATACATTTACTATGATTTTTTTTTTTAATAAGGTAATTCTTCATGTTCGAATCCGTCGCGAGCAGCCCTTCATACTATCTGTCCCAGGATGTATTGCGCGTGACGTATCAGGCGCAGTTTCCTCAGCTGAGAGCACCGCGAGCGCAGCCCAGCTACGCATCAATCTCCCATTGCACTGCTGACTGCGGCGCGGTATCTGCATGCCTGCCTAGGTGTGCCATGTTGGCGCTACCGCAGGAGACCGTACACTAATTTAAGCGTGCTGTTGTCAAATGCTGTATTCCTTTATTCAGATTATCTTTGGTATATATCTATATAATATCCGTCAAAAATTAATGTAAAATAGTCGCAATGCTATAACATTTTCATTTAATTGCAATATTTATGTATTGTAATACTGCCGTACTTATTAGTGTCCACCCCATCATTTACAATTCATTGGCTATTGTTGCCATCAGAGTGATCAGGCTGCTCATGCATACATTTATGTCTGCTGCTGCCAAATGCTATCACAATCCGCGATCATTTTTTTTTTTTTTTTTTGACTTCTGAGTGTGAACAAGATGAAATCAGTCTGTCAATTTCAGAATTATTGCCTCTCTTGTTGTCCGAGACTGTTGAGTATGTCTGACGGTGGTAAATTACGACAGTATACATGTAACTTGAACCGCGGAAGAAACGCCAGCGCCAGCTTCATTATGTAGTATCACCGCCGGTAACTGCGACCAGCAGTCCAATACACACAGTGTAATAGATAAATTTGCACAGTCTATTTAACATGACATGACCGTTCATGAATGAAACAGATCCCAGAATTGCATGTTGCTGTGTGTATGTAGGCCTACAGTGTATACCCGCACAGTGCCAAATCAATCTGAAGTCCTGCAGGGGTAGATAGGCCACTGCTGACCAATGCTAAAGATGAGCTGGCCAGCCGTGGTGACGGTCATCTCACCAACCCCTCACCAAACTCCTCAATGACGTGGACGTCTGTCCATCCATACCCCTCCCCCCATACATTTCAGTCCTCTTACTTCTGTGACAAATATTCCACTCAAATCAAACTTAAACTGGAAATATAACCAGTACCCATTATTTTTCAATGACAACATTTTTCACATGACTACTAGTGTCAGTACAAAGAGGTACCATCTTCAATATGCCAACTGGAGCCACCACTACACTGTACACATACAACAAGCCTGTATCTACCAGTTGGGCAACCATGAAGGCTAACCCCAACAGCAGCCTGTCCAGCACCCCCTGACCAGACTGATCATTTGACCTTGAAAGGGTCTGAATCCTGAGACTATAAATAGGTCTATGGGGAGGGACAAACAAGGTCCTCCCTCAATGAGCTCACTCATGTGGCAGCCAAATCCTCTACCCCACACTCTCCATTACAAGGAGTTGTAGTCCTCAATGGTAGGAGGAAATGTTAGACACTAATTAGTCTTGATTTACAGACCCTAATCTATAACTCTTACTATTTCGGTATATATTATAACATGTTATAGGGCCTATATACTGATGATATATATTTATATTTCTATTACTATTTATTACAATTACTCTTATCTTTTACTTCTTCACGCCCATCACTACAACCTTCCCATCAATTTACTTGTATCAAATCTTCTTTAGGGTGGCAGATGATATAAATGTAGTTTCACCAAACACTTACCATGCTGATACTAACACATGCTAACCATTATGCTCCATGGTAGCTTCAACCTACCAGCCATAACTGGTTAGGGTCTACTACCAGTTAATCAATGATGTTGGATGTGCTCAACTCAGTAGGACTTTCGCAGAGAAGTTTGTTCTCTCACAAAGGTTCAACTTCAAGCAGAAACTGCATTCCAATTTCTGATCTCACAGACCTCGAATTACCCGGGAGGCAAAAGGCAATTTGCCACAATGCCCTATCTACTTGCCACAATGCCTCTCTCAAAATTACCATGCTTACTGCAACTTTTCCTTGCTGCCCTTAAAAAATTTTGAGAGAGAGTGCCCCTAAAATCAAAAATTGCCTGCCCCTAAAACTGGCGAAATTTGAGGCCTGATCTCACTTCCAGTACCAACATGGTTCAGAGAGTCAAAAAGATGTAGAATTCTAGACAGTTCATTGTTTGAGTGAGCAATGAAGAGAATGTGAAAAGTGTGGAAAAGCTAAGCTGAAAGGAGGAGAATTTCTCTGCAGCTCTTGCAGGTCTTCAATACAGAACACTCAAACCAGACTTCCCTTCTACCAAGGATGTTCGAGAGAACCTCCTTGCTTCTACCAAGGAAGAGAAAGACCACATGCCCCAGAGGGGTGAGGCCTGGCAGGTGGAGCTAGGCAGGTGGAGCTAGGCAGGTGGAGCTTGGCAGGTGGAGTGGGGCACAGTACATAGTCATAGGCCCCTATATGGGTAGAGTCAGGAGGGTTGCAAGGGGCCAGAAAGAGACCAGAAAGAAACCAGAAAGGACCAGAAAGCGATACAAATTGAACTATTAAATCAGCATGCAGGTATAAGGGGAGAAGACAAAGAGATTTTGGGTGTTTTTTTTATAGAAATTTCAAGTTTGATGACCACAACTACACAACAAAACTTAAAATGTCTTGGAACATTTATATAGCAAGTAAAGAGAGGCTAGTGTGAATGTTTGCAACCCTAGTACCTAAAGCTTCTTAACTCTCTTCCACTCCTCTACATCATTAGTAATCCTTTTGTAGTTGGTGCTATCACTGGTACTTAACTATTTCTCTGCTTACATAGGCCCTTTTATATTTCAGGAAAAAACTCAAGCTTTCCCTGCCTTCCCACAGAGCTCCGGGGATGCTGTTTAAGGGTCTTCTATCAGAGACTAATCCCCTTTTGGTCAAGCCTCATCAGACAATAGCAGGTCCCTGGACATTGGCTGGATCTGTCCCCACACGGCCAGTGGAAGAGAAAGAGATGGGGGGACGCCATTGTGGAGTGGCTCAAGAGAGTGGACACGTGGGCCAGGCACGTGAGCTGAAGCAAAGCCTTCTTTTTGTCACCTTGAGATGAATAGGGACATGTTCTAAGAAGACGCTCATGGGGATAATGGTGATAACATACAAAAAAGAACAAAAAAATATGGCAGAAGGGGTGGGATGGGATGGGGTGGGGCAGACTAGTATAGAGGGAGAGGGGGGTTGGGATCAGAGGAGGGGGGATAAGAGAAACCGGTTCCAAGGAATGAGATTTTTGTCAGCCAAAGATCTTGAAAGAAATGACTTCATGCATGTGACACATAGCAGTGGAGCGCACAGTAGACAGCATGTATTAACAGGGATAAAATTATTCTATACTTTTACATCACAATAATATACTTGCCAAGTAGGATCCATCCATGCTTTGTTCAAATAAATATCCCTACCATAAATATTTCACAGTTGTTCTTTTTTTTTTGTAATGATATTCTACAAAACCTCATAATGTGAAAGATCTGGTATCTATTATAGACAGATTGGCAGAGAGGCTACTCCAAAGTTTATGCTCCATTTCATCTTATTTACCATGGAGATTCTTCGATGTTTACACTCCATTCAAATCAACAGAAGTGGGAAGGTGTCACATACAACAAATATTTTTTTTCAAATACACATTTAGTGTTGGTGGGAAGCAAGGCCACCCACACAGTGTAATTTTTTCCCAAATGACGCCTGATATTAAATGCTCTGATCTAATCGTACAAAATTGTGGTTTGAAATTGAAGGTAAACAAACATACATCATTGGATTGATTGCACTCTTAGATGCTGCTAGCCTTTATTGAGCCATGCACCCATAAACATGAGTACAAACTATTGTGCCCTCATTGCTCTTTCAAAAACTTGGACTTCAGTCCCTGCGTTTGAAGGTCCTTGGTCCTTTCTTGAGCACTCCGAGGCAGTGCTGACAGCTCAACAAACGGAACTTCTACCAGTAGAAGGAGTCAATGGCTTGTGCTTGCCGTGTAACTCAAACAATGCAAAACGTATGATCAGGTGTTATGAAATCAACAACAATGCCATGTCACATGTACACAGTTGTATGTACCACACATACTTATATTCCTGAGGAATACTTAGTACGCGTGACCTTACATTGCCAGTAGAGCATGTCATACGTACACTGCACATTATTTGTCAGAATGCTACACAATTGGACCCCTGCTAGGCAGTAAGTAATGCCCTCTGGGCATGAGCCTAGAAAATATATGATAGGTGCCATGCTTTGCTAACAAGAGCAAAAGAAATATTACATATCTGCAGACAACTTGAGGTTGAAAAGAAAAAATATAAGTACTGTGTACAATTTGGCATTTTTCACATAGTAAAATGTACACTCTCAATATTACATTATAAGATGGAGAAGATGAATGAAGCAGGTTCATTATGATAACATGTTTCTAACAAAGCAATATGGAAGGCCAACACCTTCAGTAAGTAGTTTAGTAGTAGGCCTATACTGGACATTTTCCGTATTCGATGTTTTTTGAATAATTCAATCTGAGAAACATACCGAGACTGAGATATAGAGTATATGCCTACTGTTTCCAGATCTGAAATAGGCCTATATATGTCTAAGAAAATTATGCTACTAAAACATGAAATTAAGTGGTAGGACCTACATTATTGCAAATGGTTAATTTAGGACACTCTGACATGCAAAATCACAAATGTAATATAGGCCTATACACATGTACAAGTATGTAGGCCTACGATTCTGTATACCATCATCTGACACACATGCAGATATCATAGTATGCCCACATACACAAATTCAATTTTCAGAAAATGAAATAGCCTACTGATTTAAAGAAGAATGATGTGACTGTTAATGTGTCTCTACAAAAATCATATATTTAAGATACAGTGTATACCCTCCAATTCAGCCACAGTGCTTCCTCTAAAGACAATAGGGAGCTTTAGATTTTAGACGCGCGGACGTTCAAAGGAAAAAAACATGTTCTGAGCGTGCGCAGTAGCGCGCGTAAAGTCAATCTATTTTTAGCTTGCGTCGCCTGAGTTTTTCACTACGCGTACTGGGCTATTTTCACGTCCGCACAGTTTGCGACGTAGAGAGCTTCTTCATGCACTGATCATATGGGGGCGCGATTTTATTTTTTATACGTTGCGTCCCAGCGGAATCTAAAGCTACTTTTCCACACGACGCAGGGAGAGGAGAACGTCCAGCGCAAGCGTCGGCTCAAACGTCCGCGCGTCAAAATCTAAAGCTCCCTAATGCAGATGTGCAGAATCAGATGTACAACTGTACTATCTTCTCATCATCTTGAATACATACACCCACATATACTGAGGGATCCATAGCGGTTAGTATGTTGCCTAGCTTGTGTACAAAGAATAATCTCTGTGGGCTACCATTGAGACCAGACCAGACCACTTGTACTCTGTGGCCTTCAGGCCTTGTTCCGCTATCAGCCGCAAAATTCCGAAAACTGCCCCCTTGCAGACCAGGTATTCAAGCTTTATCTTTTGTTCCTCTCAACAAACATCTCTGTCAATAAAGGCAAGAACGAGTAAACAGTTTTCTTCAGCTAGTCTGCCACCACATTCCTGTTTATTTCTCAACTAAGGACATCTAAATAATGTTGCTTGGAGAGAATAAAATGTCAAAGATAAAATGAGCAGGGAAAAAAAGTAAAGACTCCAGCAAGCGAATCATTCAACTGCTTAATGCGTACTTTCACCATCAGCAGGAGAGATGTAATTTTCTGTCATGATCTCTTCTCACAATGACTAGAGGAAGATTGTCTGGTTCATTTTCTACACGGTTCTGATGATAAAAAGAAAATTGCTAACTCCGTCTTCAGCTCATGTCCTTGCAAAAATTACTGAAAGAAAGCTTCTGGACTGAAAAGTAATGCATGCCAAAATGTAATCTCATGGATGTAAGTACATGGGACTACATGTGGCACAGTTCTGAATAAATCAATGTTGTTAGCATTTATTCTCCTTCTTTAATTTTTACTTTCACTCAACTTCTATCTTCTTCAATGTGATCGAGTAGACACTATGCAAAGTATTTGACTAATATAATACAATAGTACCAGAGTACTTGGTTCTATTGGTTTCAGAGAGATTCCATGTTCTTGGGATTAAGATAACAAACAGTGGACTCTTTGCAATTTCTCATAACTGAAAACTGCAGGACAAGCAGAAAGCACAATATCATTTAAGATCAACCTCCGATTGTAGCCACTAAAGGCTCTGTGTGGAAGTGAGGGAGAAATAAACTTAACACATAGCGAGAGGTTGGTATCCAGGGAAATGCACTGATTGCTTTAATTATAAGGACCAAACTTGAACCATAATTTGGTCCTCTCTCTTTATTCTCCTCTTCTCTTGATCCTCAGAATTAAAAAGAAGATTCAAACCTGTGTCTGGCAATACAGACTATAGGTCTCTCTTTCTCTCCTCTTCTCTTGATCCTCACAATTTAAACAATTTTCCTCCTATCTCTTCCATCCATGGAAGGAGACCAGTTCTACACCTGAGTGGTGAATGAACATGGAACGCTGCCTTCCTTTGTTCACCTCTGAAAAGGCTCTGAATTTTAGCATGGAGTCAATGGGGCAAACTTGTATTGAGGTTATCCTTTTGAATAAGGGATTAAACGAACAGATTACATGGATTGCCCCAACATGGTACTCCATCTAAAGTCCAGACATTCTTCACAATCAAAATCCTTCTTCAGACAACCAACTTAAATTGCCATTGAAATCTTACCCAAAGAGGTTGCAAGTGCTAATTAACTACACAGCAAGTGTTAACATGGCTTAATGCACTAAGTTGTATGTCCATGGGCATCTCTTATCATGTCAGTAACTTGTGCAAAGACAGCATGTGAAATATTCCCCAGTGACTTCAACCCACCCTTTGGATGTTGTATGATACAAGAATGAGATTCTCTACAATATTTATGTCATATACTGTAACGCAAGTATACTCAAACCTTTCCCCTTTGCGTATAGATGGGTAAAAACACTCTTAGGACACAAAATGCCCCAGGGGGGCTTGAACTCGGACCCTCTCAAAGAACACATGGCTGGCATCCAGCCCCGGTGCTACGGTGCAATTAACTCACTGATAAGAGGCCAAAGCTTTTGAATTCTTAACGGTCATCGAAGCGCTGTGCGGAGGGAAGGACAAAAAATCTCGAAAGTTCACCTCCTCGTATCTCCCTTATTTTACCACCAAATCCCTTGAAACTTCACACATATATCAAATATGAATATATCATCCTTCATATGATTTTTGGGCGAAAACGCTGATGTATCTTTCGAGATATGTGTATTTTTCTGCTTGAGTCGACTGTGGGAAAGGGTTACGATTTTTTCCCGACACAAGTCTGCGCCTGCATGAATATGCATTTGATCAACATATTACTAGTCTGTATACACCAGACTCACTACCTGCGCAGTCTCGTGTTTGTGCAATTAGTAGTTAGGTAAAAATAAGAGCAAAAAGACAACCAACTTTAAGAGAAGATACTGGACATGCACAACTAGATCATCCTCCTGCGCATGCGTTTTCTACTGGTGAGTGCACGCTTAGCCAATCAGCGGTGTCAGGCTCGGCGCAATGCGACAGAGGTCGATTTTCGGTCAGCAGGGTGGTGAGTGGGCAAGAGAGGAACCCTGCTTTGTGCTTCAACTGTTTCAAGCAGCACAAAAACCAATACATCGGACTGCGTATTCCTTACGCCATGGATTTTACGTGGGTCACAAGTGACAGTGATCTCGATTTTTTCCAGACATAGCTGTGCGCCAAATGATACAGAAAAGATATTTGGAGAGCAGCATGGATATACTACCATAAGTCATATACCGAAGTTTCATTTTTGTGCAATGAAGGAAAATGTGAGAAAATAACACTTGTTTTGAGACCAAATTTTCTGTTTTGGAAGCTAAGTTTCGACATTATTTTCACACGTTTATCCTCAATAAAACCCCAAATAACTAACATTACGAGTTAGAGAATAGTTTCTTCTTCAGTTTGCTGTATAGATTTAATCATTTGATGGCTTTGAGGTGAGATATTGCGATTGTCCTGCAACACTTCCCCAGCGGTTTTACGCACACAAGCTGTCTACTTTTTGCAACTGAGGCTTCGAGGTCATAAGCTTTTGGCGAGTTAATTGCACCCTAGCGCCGCGCCTGCATCCACCAGACCACAAGAGATATCACATAACACTGAACACTATTGCTCAGCACTAAAATAATCTTACATACATAGCCATTTTGACAGTTCAACCTGTTGAGGATAAGTCCCGAGCATACTCTGAAAAGCGTCCATGGGAAATGTGTATTGTAGCAAAATCAAACTGTCCTCAACGGGTTGAAATAATATAAAAGAAATCTAATAATCTAATGGTTGGCCCTAATGCTTTCATCTGTGGAGTCAGGGCATTTTTAATTGCTGTGTTTTGTAAGCACTAGAAACATACTCTGGTGAATATGTATAACCTACGGAAAAGAGAATGCACAGGGAAACATTGTACTGAGCTTTGGAAACCATGAACTATTTTTCCTCATGGAAAGAAGTAAGGAGCAAGAAAAACAATAGTAAAATAATACAGGTAATGCTGGCCATGATATGAATATTTCTGAATCATGTTTGAAGTAGCTTCAACTTACTGAGTGAAACAAGCTAATGAAATCTTACTCCCCCATGTTTTGGTAGTGTACATGTCGATACAAGTGTCTTATTGCACCACTTATTCAAATGTTTTATGAACACACAATATCATTTGCAGCCTACAATTATGAGCACCAGCCTAAAATCTGCTCATTTTGTGAATACCTTGTTTACGTGTGGGGTATATGCATGAAATAATCTCTATTCATACTCGGCACAATGGGGGAATGGAGGGCAAAATTGGCACATTTTGTACAGCTTCTGAATTCAAGGGAGTACAGCAAGCCTGAATGATCATTCTATCAAGTTTGTCCTCTACTGCTAATCAAACATATTGTGCTGGTATACTTTACATCCAGCTGTAGGTACGTAGGTCAGTTTGGTGTGGGAGTATACTGTGGATCTGACGGCCCCTCCCATGTGCAGTTTAAAAAACTGACCACAAACTGGACACGTCCCTGGACATAATACATCCGTGAAGACTGACCCCATCTGGTGATGGAGTGTTTTCACAGAGATCATCAAGCAATGCCCATCATGGTGTAATTATGATTGATATCCTACCTATTTCCTTTTTGGAATCTCAGTTTGGAAAGCCTTTCCAGTAGCAGAAATGCTGATTTGTTTATCTGCCAATCCCCATATTTTAATTTACACACAGAATTTAAAGCTGTCATGTACAATGCTCGGATTTTGTAATTTGGTTGTTTTGTGCATTTTTCTTTTTTTTGTGTGTGTGTGTGTGTGTGTATATTTTTTTTTCTCTATAAATATTCAAAGTCACTTTGAGAATAATGACACTGTACTATGTATGCCCAGTGAGCCATACACAGGTTTTTTTTTTATTGTTTTTCCTTATCAAAGCAATATTTCCAGACCTTCAAACAATAACCAGGGAGAGTTGGTATGGTAATAAGTAGGTTACACTCTGAAATGAACAAAGAAATGCATGTATTGTGCCTTTAACTCATTGAGGACGAACAGATTTTGCTACAACACACATTTCCCACAGACACCTGCCCGAGTATCATACTCAGGACTCAATCCTTAACAGGTTAAAATCACTGTGCTTCATTCACTAATTGGCTCACATGCTGGAGAGCTTTTCTTTCACTGATGAACTCTGATGTCTGGGCACTAATTGGCAGTAAATAGAGATTAACTAATCCCCTTAATCCCTCTTCTGTCACAATGGCCTTCTCTGTTAGTCTGAGACTCCCTGCTAGTGCTACGCCTGAGTGGACTTCCTAATCTGCAACTGGGTCAAGTTTGGGTGGATTATTGACTGGAGATGTAAAAACTTAGCAAGTTTGAGAAAGTGTCTGGACACATCATTATACATCACAGGGTCAATGTGGTCTGAAGTAAAAATGCAAGTGACTGTATAATTTACAAGGGCAAAAGCTTTTAGCAAGCCAATAGAAATACTCTTACTCATTTGTAACAATTGATTACCAACTTTTTAGTCATAGCAACAACAACAGCAAAAGACAAATTGCTCCATTGGGCAATAAAGGCTGTTGGCCCTACTCAAAACTGAAGAAAGTTTTACAATTCATACAAAAGGAGGAAAAGAAAACCACATAGTACACAAACAAAATGTTTACAACCCATCTCCTAACAAAGGGCATACTACCACTACTACCAGCGTCATTTCCGGAAGGTACGACCACACGCCCCTGATCCACCCCCAGAGGAGTGACTCTCTTCACAGGCCAGTGACAACCAGCTTGGTAAACAGAATGGATAGATCATCCCCAACTTCAAAGTCATTTGTGGACGGAGCAGAAATGAGAGCAAAGAGGGACTAGATTTGGCCAGAGATGATTTACAAAAGATGCAGGGCAGCAATTAGCCACCAAGGTGATACACATTGTACTTGTTTTGCCTCTTCACAATAGGGCTTTCATTCCCCTATGTTTTTCCCCCTCTCTCTCTCTCTCTTCTGTGGGTTTGGACAATCAGAATGAGGCAAGTCCTTTGCTAGCAGCTGATCTGCACCTTAAAAATGAAGAAAAGTTGGTAACAGGAAGAATGAATGGAAGGCTAAAGGGAAATGAGCTCTTGAAAATCAAAACAGCATACACCCTGCTCACCATGTATTAGAGTGTATGGAGAGATAACAAGTAGTAGGCATGCTTGTTATTGTATAGCACTGACAGACTTTGACAGTTTACTATGAAACAAATGTCTGCTACTAATTATACTACAATATATCTCAGTCATGTATCTCATTTTCTGTGGATACTGTGAACTTCAAAACAACTATAGATTATGGTTTTGGATTCTTGGTTTTGTTAATAAACTCAAAGCAAAGATAAATTAGTGTGGCCATCTACTTTCTCTGCAATGTATGTGTGTGTGGGGGTTGTGTGTGTGTGTGTGTGTGTGTGTGTGTGTGTGTGTGTGTGTATGTGTGGCCTGTTTTTGGTATTAAAATTAAAATTCCCAAGAGTACCATTTGGACTAAACATACATGAACATTTTACATATATACAATGTTTGCATGTACCTCAAATGCCATAAATATAGGTCCTTTACATGTAGTTTATTGCAAAGGATTTATAGATCAAAGAAAAGAGGTAATTCAATTTTTCTATTAAAGTCAAAAATTCTGAGTTATAAATACAATTGGTTACCTGCTTGAATTACTGGATGAAAGGTTATTATTATTGGATGCCACTCACAAAGCCCCTTTTAAGACTGGGAAAGTGCAAGCCATCACTCTTCAATTATACTTTGTACTTCGCAAATATAAAATGGAACATAAGCTTAAGTCATTGAACCCATGCCAAAACATAACCTGCAAAAATTCAGCAATTTTAATTGCATCTTGTTATTATCACAGGAAAAGTTTGGTTTATTACTCTGATGTATAACTTTACAAACAAACAAACAAAGGGGACATTGTGTTGTGCACTACAAATTCATGTCATAATAACACAACTGTCAAGGTACAGTCCATCACCTAGTGCCACATAATGAAATTATTTATGCAAGACTGTATGGGGGAGAAGCATGTAAAGCCAGGGTTAAGGATGAAAAAGGAAATGCCTATAAATCCATTCACAGGTGAACTTTGCAATTTATAACTTTCTGCTCCACTTTGCTCCAAAAAGAGCAATACATAGCAATTTTTTATTGTGGCATTAAGTCCTGTATACAGTGTCTACACTCCCAGCTCTCAGCCCAAACAGTTTTCCTTCTCAATAGGGATTTACTTTGCCTGTATAGAGGATCAGGATCTGTGCCTTAAAAACAAACTCTTGTACTTCTTTTTTTTTCCCCTCAGAGTGCACATTTTACCCCCTCTGCTCATAAGCTGGTGGTTGTTGGACTTGAAAAAGGCATTCCTCTGAGTATAAAGGGAACAATTCATTAGTACCCGCAGGGTAAATTTGTTCGCCATAAATCATACCTACATGTAGTTTGCTAGCGACACTTGTGCCCCGATCATTGCGACAGGACTATAAACAGCTAGGGATATCAGCATTGATGCATTGTGGATTTCATACCTGATCTCATGTTTGTTGGAGGTTTTCCCAAGAGTATTTTTTGATTGCTCAGCAGTTTATAATCTAATACACACTCTTCTTTCAATAATAAAAGATAATTCATAAAGATGCATCAGTAAATGTATTCAGATGAGTTCAGATTTTTAATTAACACACATTTTATGATCCTGTCTTCTCCAACCATTAAAATGTATTTATGTAAATTCATAAAGGATAAATGCATAAAATTTTCTACCATTGTAAAACAAAACACTTCATTATTAACATTTGTATGCTGTCCAGATTCTACATCAGATTTTCATTATCTAGGAGCTAACCCTATGGGTATGTCTCATGGACATGCCCACCAGTCACACCAAGACATGCTACACATAGTGAATTTCACAGCTGAAGTTTGTCCAGATCCCCACTTGTACATTTCACTGTTGAGATTCTCACCAGTGTAAGAGTGAGATTAGAAAAAAAAAATGGTCTTCAAATGATTGACACATTTTGAGGAATAACAATTCTGTTTTCTTCTTCAGTTTATGATAAATTTTGCCCCTGCACAAAATTGGGACTTTTCCATAAGAAAACTAAACCACTGCCACATTAACAATGTACAAGTCACTGTCTTCTAGAGTTTACTATACAATCAGACCTACAACTTACAGGATCATACACACTGTATGATATGAGCATCTTTCCCATACAATGTGGGTGGCATGACTGTCATTTTATTCCAGAGGCACGAGCCAATCTGTTACGTAACACGGCATCAATGACATTTATGGATGTGCAGAGCAATTATGTTTTAGAGTGACATTGCTGTGTGTGCATGCATGTGTGTGACATTTCGTACTACTTGGTACTGTATGCATCGGTTTGCACAGAGCTCACACCATGCACAACGTTATCTTCTTCGATCTATCCCAAAGTCCTTGAGACCATTGGGGCACCACTGGAGATCTCAAAGCCACCCTCCACTCTCTCTTTCCCCTCTCCTCAGGCCCTCAATGCCTACATGTCCCTCTCAACTTCAGGCTTTGCCAGTCTTGGATATTGTCTTTCCATAGATTTCTTTGTTGGTCTTCTTAAACTTGCCCTCTTTCCCTAACTGTCTTAGCCTTACACCTGTCTCAGTTTCATTGCTATTCCCTCCAGGAGGTTTTTTTTTTTTTTTTTTTTTTTCAATGATATCTTTCATTACATCTTCTCCAAACAGACTTAAGACTTGACTTACAAACAAGTGGAACACCTTCTGATGTGCTATACTTTAAAAACAATCAATAATTCAGCACAAGAACTGACCACCAGTCGTTCTTAAGTCATTCGTAGTTCTTTAAGAACAGCTTTATGAAGCACCCCCCTGGTGTCGTGGGGAAACATGAGTGATCTATTTGAAATGATCTTCACTCGCTGGTCACCAGGGTGTATCCCAAAACCAAGAACAGTGTCCATCAGCCCAGAGTCAGCAATTATGTGTATCAAAGCATCCCTCATACTCCCAACAGACGATTCACTCAAGATTCTTTGGCTGTGTGTGTATATACTTTTAAAAAGTTCTAACAATTCATTACGGGAATCCTGGAATAATTATCCAAGCCAGGCCAGCTTTTCCAGAGTATATGGTATCCCCACTCTACCTGGCCTTTAATGTCAGTGCAGTGATACAGTAAGGCATACCCATGAACATGAAATATAGTGGGCGTAGAATGAATTATTGAGGCTTTTCATAACACGATCTCATTTGTTGGAATGTCACAACAGAATGGCTTTGTTAATTCCAGGAGACATGTCATTGTTCTATTATTTATGCTAACTAGTCTGTGAACAGGATCAATTTGGTAACACAAGCCACAAAAAAAAAAAAATCAAATAAAATCCTACTCTGTATTCTTCAGTCCTGCACACTGAATTTTGCAGTCAAGATACGTATTGAGGTAGGCCCTACATGTGTAATGGTGTCACATTATCACCATATTTCTGCAAGGTTTGCAGTTTATCCCATTTTTTGTAAGAAAAACAGCAGCTCTGATGATGACAAATTATTGTGTGATACAAATTGTTCAGTAAGACACAGGTGCAGCGCCATTACCGAGGAAGGAAACAACAGACGATTCGGATGTAGTTGAAACGATTTATTGCCGTGGCCGAGACGAGCTTACGGCCAACACAGAAACTCAACGTGCGTAACAATAACAGTGGCTATGGAAAGCCAAGTAACAAATAATGTAACACAGCTATTATAATAATCTAACTATATTGGCGTGACTTCTTCTTTCCTTTTTATCTCTTTCATTTCCACTATGTGATTTGCTACGCCTAACAAATAAACGACTATTTAAGGCTTCAATCTCTAAACCTAAATATATACTCATGTATAAATCAAATCAAATTTTTTAACAATCACATTACCCTACCAAAAATTACAAATTATTGAAACCATTTCTACACGGCAATATTATGGATCCAACTAATTTTATACACTAACAGAAATGAGGAACTCTTTATTAAACAGCGCCTACCATATATAATAATACTTTACCTACCAATAACTGTTCGTATACAAACGATCTTCATATAATAAATCAAAAATAAAATCACCTTACCAACGTTCTCATCTCTACTATATGTACGAAACAAACGTATATGTGCATTTATAATACAAAACCCTGAATAAAACTGGATTTAATAACATAATCATTTTGCTGACCTGTCATGCATATTTATCTAAGGAGGTGAGGCTCACCATTAAAGATGGCAAAATAACACACCTTAGTTTTCCTACTCCCTACCCTTCACCTCAGGGGAGGGGACTACATCTGTCACAACCAATGGGACATAGTGCATGCCAAAGGACACAGACTACAAAAATGTGTGCATAATGAAAAAAACAAAACCCACACATACTATAAACAACATGGCAAGCGTTTATAGGTAACAGTTGGGAACTATGGAAGGTATGACCATGAACCTCACAGACCCCTCCACCTGAAAGGCACATAATAAAACATAAGGCAAAGGAAAATAGGTGTACACGTTGTACATGTATAATTTCAAATTTAGCAGTACATTAACATTTTAAAAAAAATCTATATGGGTAACTGAGGATTATGGGCATCATAAGCGAATACAATACAAAAAGAACAAAAACTAGCAAATATCAAGGGCGTTTGAACCTAAGTTATAGAAACTCGCAGGTACACGGATAATGTTGAAGGCAGGTATACATAATAAAACAAAGGTACATGTATATGCTGTGTATCATGTAAGCTGGCACACAGGATATGCCCGGGACAAAACTTGTAGATACAACGTAAAGAATATAGCCCGAGCAATTAATGCCCTTAAAGACAATAACAAAAAAAAAAAAACCCACCAAAATGTTGGTGTAGAAAGCAACGTGTACAAATAATCCTTTCATAAAAAGAACATACGGAGTGAAAAGAAACCCTTCATGACAACCTGCAACCAGGGTAAAAGCAGCGTATGAATTACAACCACTAGTAAGCACGTATACTTACAAAATAAAGCACAAATTCAATATGCACATAATAATCAGCATAATAGTATACAAAGTGGGATAGGTACACTGGATGAGCCACATTAATAAAACATACAACATCAACTGGAATCCATATTAACCACCTTCTGTTTACCCTAAAAAATCGCAGATAGGAGGTCCCCTCAAAAATGATCGTTAAAGAAATATTAATATAAATCATTAAAACACAATCACCAAACAATTCTCATTATGCATATGTTGTTTCATGACCAAAAAAAAAACAACCAAAGAAACAAGCAATTAATGCAACAAATTGAATTTCCAGCTAGTGAAAACCCACAGCGTACCAGTCTCACAAAAGGAGTATCACATTGTAGAAATAAGGTGTACAAACAGCATGTGGCCCAGAAATAAAGTATTATCCTACACCACTTATGGTATCGGAATATTAAAGACCATACATAATCTAACAAAAATATTGGTGTATTTTATAAACAAAGTACACATACATTTACAATGTACTTATGTACATGTACATCTACCATTACAATAAAAATAATAAGTAATCAAAGTCTTAAAAATACACTGTACTCTAAAAACTCTCTAAAAATATGAAACAAATGGCCTAATTAACTATTATGATGTGGGTATATGTACTTAAAATGTCTAAGTACAAATAGCATGTACCCAATAAATCATATGTGTGTAAACTACAAATACACTTCAGTGTGGAGTTTACAGGGCAGTGTAAGGAAACTAGGGACATGTAACTAGTGCCACACTCAACCAGGGGTCAACGGGGGCATGGGAGGGCAATGGAGTACTGCTGGCAGTCCAATGTAGTCAGGGGGTGCTGAGGGATGGGGAAACTGGAGCACGCGAAGATGGCAGACGTCAATCGGATCAGGGCCAGCACGATTACGGGTAGGAGCGCAGAAGACATTTCCCAGATGGGCAGTGGCTATCATCCGAGTTTCTGCATGTGCAGCTCCAAGGTGGGGACGAGGGAAAGGACCTCCTTCACTCAGTGATGATGGTGGGCAAAGGCAACTAGTCCAGGGGGGACTCCAAGCTGGGAGTGTGTCGCTATCAGAAGAGCCAACATCATCCATTCCATCCCCAGGTGGATGGAGGCATTCAGTGTCATCATCGGCATTTAGAGAAGTCAGGGTACCAGGCTTAGATGCGCCTTGGGGTGTGAGATCTGCCTCTAAAGGTGTAGTCTCGTCGGGAGGCTTGCCTGTACTGTCCTTAGGACCATCAAGGTGTTGCCGTGGAGGTATAACTGGCGGTCTCGTGTTACTGAGAGAATGGGTCGGCGTCAAGATGTCCAGGGTGCTCATACCAGTCTCTCTGTAGTCCTGAGAAGCACTGTAGCCATGGGTAACACCAGCACCACCCACATGACCCAGCTGGCCAGCATCGCGACGCCGGCTGGGACAGTCACCCACACGACAGTCGGTGTGAGAACACTTCTCAACAGCATCCGTACTATGCTCAGCAAGCTTGATGTGTGGAGCAGTAGAACAGCACTTAGTGGACAGACAATTGCTATCAACATCTGTCCCAGCGCAGGAACAATCAGAGTCATAAAAAATGGGGATACAGCCAACGTCTGCAGATACACCAGGTGGGAAGTGAACGGAGGAACTGCTACCCAATGAATCTATATCAACACCTGACAGGTAACTGAAGTACTCTGACGACTTTACATACAACTCCATGTTGTCATGAATATCATCCCTGTCCTTGTGTAGACCAGTATGTTTGTCCTTGTGTAGACCAGTGTGTTCAGTGATGGTGTCACTGTGTGTTGATGTAAACTTGATGATCATCTCACATTCACCTACAGCTTTCATCACATTATGTATGAGCATAGGATCGCATTCATTCTCTGTACCCATCACATTACCAACACATTCAGGATCCACTTGTTCATTCTCTGTTCCCATCACATTTTCCACACAATCAGGATCAACATGTTCGTTCTCTGTTCCCATCACTATTTCCACACATTCAGGGTCATGCTCATTCTCTGTACCCATCACGTTTTCTACACATTCATGATCATGTTCATTCTCCATTCCCATCTCATTCTCCACACACTCTGTCTTTGTGCCAACGTGGTTGAAGGTCATGTGGTCACAATCATATCCATGCATGTGTGAGTGAGAGGTGTTATCAGTGATAGTGCGTGTCATGTGATCACAATCGGTATGTCCATGCTTGTTTATATGTGTGGCTTTGCCTGTGTTTGTCTCTCTGTGTGTATTGTGACTGTTTATCTCATGTTCATATCCACCAACAAATCCATTCACACACTCGCTGTTCATCACACGATCGTGTTCAGTGTCAGTATGGTGAACACCATCCGCCACATCTGACCGAACACCAGGGTGGCCATCCTGACCAGACGTAGTACTACTGGCACCGTAACTAAAAACACAACTATCACCAAACATGATGACATGCTTAGAGGGTCTTACGGACACATCATTTTCCTCCATAAATGGAGCACCAGCCAAAACATCAATGGCAGTGTCATGTGTGTACAATTCCATGGTGTCATCATCGATAACTAGACCATCAAACCACATGTCTTGTTGATTGTGTACAAGTGAAAAGCAAGCGAGGCCTACAATGCCTTGTTTCAAGATGTCAGTGGAGGAATCAAGGTCAAAATAATCACCATAACCAAAATCATCCACCACCACATCGAGGCCTAAAGCATCTGCAGTAGTTTGTCTAATGAGGTTTACAGTCGAACCACTTTTAACCCCTATTTGCACGGTTGTGTCCAAACTCGAGTGGACATTGGCTGGGAAACACGGAAATTCATTCCGGGGTCTCCAAACGTCGCTCGGCGCGACACCGACCGGACACCATCTCTCTGATGCCCGTGCGGTAGCGGCAGTGCTTCGCTGCGTTGGAGCGTTGCCGGGGTTGGACCCGGCCACGGCGGCGCATCGCTTCGTCGATGCAACGTGCATGTCTACGGACGGGACTGAACGCACTATAAATCACTCCAATCGTATACCTACACCCAAACTATCACCAAAATATCAATGGAGCGCCTGTCCCCACTATGTTGGGCGAGATTCCTCCTTGTCTTGGAACTTGGGAGAACAGAACTGCGGCGTTAGATTCGAAATCCGAGCTGCCACCACGCCATTACCGAGGAAGGAAACAACAGACGATTCGGATGTAGTTGAAACGATTTATTGCCGTGGCCGAGACGAGCTTACGGCCAACACAGAAACTCAACGTGCGTAACAATAACAGTGGCTATGGAAAGCCAAGTAACAAATAATGTAACACAGCTATTATAATAATCTAACTATATTGGCGCAGTATGATGTGTAGGCCTACATGTGTAGACCTATCTGCCTTTCAGTATTGAATAAAAAACTAACCAATGCCTTTGAAGAAAAGTGACTTCATGTATGAATAACTAGTAATCTGCCTTAGATAAATTTTATGTGCCCTGTATGCTTATCGCACTAATTGATCATTGTACATTATAAGCATAGCAGGTCAATCTCCTGCCTTTGTCAGTCCACAAGATGCTTTGCAGTTCTAAACATTTTTCCATCAATTGCTATTCCAGTCTCTGAATTGACGGCGCGGAAACCGTAACTGCCATGAATAGGTCTTGTCAACCTTCTCAGTGCTTCGCTCATATCCATCCAAAGTAGGACCTGTCAGGCATCACTGCTAGTTTTCTCAGCCTTTCCATCTTCCAGAACAAACACAGTCAGTCCGCAGCGTCGTATGCTAATGAGCAAATCCACCGAATTTATTCCACGCGCAGGAATTCTGCGCATGTGTCTGGCGACGAGGCTTTTCGTCGACGCAAAATGTATATCCCCAACATCGCTCGTTGTTACGTTGCCATGAACCTGTTTCCGGAGCCGTGACCGGGTAAGTCTTGCAGTCCAATAAAAGACGATTAATTCCATACTTTTTTTAGCCGAATTTGACACTTTTTGAGGGAGATACAATGGATATAAGAAGCTGCTTGCGATAGAATCTGATTTTGACATGCACTGATACATTGCTGGATCCTGACCCATCTACAACTCCTATGGTTATTTTAATTAGTTATTTGAATAGATGAGATTCTAGCGGAAATTTTGATACCAGCCTCATTTTGGCTCAAAAATAAATGAAGTGATCAAAATTGCACCCAAAGTCGAAGCAAATTTCCGAAAATATTGGTTTTGCGATGCCATCTGTATGCATGTAGGGTCACGTGACCTTCACGTTAACGAGAATTCCGGACTCGATTTTGTCTCAGCAGTGGCAAGTTTTGATCGCGCACGCACTGGCCGTAGTCCCGTATGTACAATTAGATGTCCTGTTCTGTAAAATAGTCGTCCACGGTATCGTATCACAGCTAGCGCTACGTAACTACTGGTTAGAACTAAAAGTACAGAGATCGATATAGATCATAACACGATCTACTAGTAAAATGTACATGACATCAGTCAATTTCCCTTGTTGTATTTGGCATAGACCCTGCACTATTTTATTATCATTATTATCATTATTTTTAATAGAACCAACAGTTACAGTGGTTTGTAAGTTCTACATTCTATAGTTTGATGAATTCAAAATACATTATGATGGTATGGGAATATGTACAATCATAATAATGTACCACCTCATACTAGTCATACTAGCCGGGTTCACACGTACAAATTAGCGGGATGACGATCGCGATGCTCATCCCGAGTTTTTTTGCGAGCGTCCACACGTACCAAATTAGCGGGATAGCGATCGCGATCAGTATCCCGCTAATTTGGCGAGCGTCCACACGTACCGAATTATCCCGCTAATTGCCGATAGAGATAACAGCAAAACCTGCAAACTGGGTCACACAGCGCCCTTCTCTATCACCACCTGTGCGCACTTTCCTTTGTCCATTGTCTTTTACGCGTCATTGGTGTGGTTCGCGCGCTGTTGTTATTGTTCTCCAAAGAGGTAAAGGACCTCCTCGCAGAGGCCTCGCTGTTGTGATGTGCGCATTGCATGATGGGATGTAAAAACTCGAGATTCTAATCCCGACCGTTCACACGTACCAGCGCGGGGCCAATTATCCCGCTAATTGGCGAACCAGCGCAAGATTTCTTGGGATTAGCATCGCGATGCTTATCCCGCTAATTTTCGGGTTTTTTCTGTCCACACGTGCAAAAAACTCGGGATGACGATCGCGATGCAAATCTCGAGATTTGTATCCCGCTAATTGATGTACGTGTGAACCCGGCTAATATCACAGTCGTAGCATTAGCATTTTGACAATTTGAATACAATGGGGTGATGTACCAATGTTTTTGTGACAAATGAAATATTATTTACTTCTGGTTCCACTGTGTTTTAATAGACTTGACAAATGCATGTTTCGTATACTACGTTCATGCCAAATGTCATTTTATTTTCATCTCAATTGTTGCTATTTCACTTTTTTCTTTTGCCTCTTTGTATCTTTGAACAATAGAAAGACAATGCTCTCCTTTATAAATGCCATTGGAATTGAACTGTATAAATTCCAGTTGTATACATTTTTGCAATTAGTTTCATTCCTGACAAATATTTAGAATAATTATAATTGTTGTGTAATTGAATTGTACTGTACATAGTCCTTCTCAAAGTATATATATTTTTTGAACTCTGAATTAACCTTTCAGCACCAACCCCTTGCGAGATGTGTGCCACAAAAGCAGCTTCTTGCCAAAGGTGTATGAAGACACCAACCAAACACCATCTCCTGCCCCAAGCCAACAATGCCCCACCAAGCCAGCCACTGCGGGGACACCAACCCGGTCAGCTCCTGCTCTACGCCAAGAGTGCTCAAGAGACAGAACATCCAAGCGTGTGACCCTCCCGCAGGAACTGGTAAATTGGATACAGGATTGCATCTGTAAATTATAATTCTTGCTCTTTTTAACTTGCACTCAAGTTCCTCAAACAGGGATTAATAAATTGAAATTTTAGTTGGTACAGTTGTATTGTAAATTTTTGTTAATGATTATTGAGCAATAGAAAAAGTGTAATGTTCTTATTTAAGATGCCACTGAACGTTAAGTCATGAAATTTAATTGTACACATTTTAAGAGTAGTCAAATGAATTATGGGCAGTAGCTTGAATGACTGTAATCCTTCTCTGGCTGTCATGTAATTGTAGTTCTTCTTGAAGAATATTTTTAAAACTCTGATTTGCCTTTCAGCACCAACCCCTTACCAGATATGTGTCACAAAAGCAGCTTCTTGCCAAAGGTGTATGAAGACACCAACCAAACACCATCTCCCCTGCCCAAGCCAACAATGCCCCACCAAGCCAGCCACTGCATGGATACCAACCCAGTCACTGCAGGGATACCAACCCAGTCAGCTCTTGCTCAACGCCAAGAGTGCTCAAGAGATGGAACATGCCGGAAATGCTCCATTACAGCTTGTTTGTATGACCCTCCCGCAGGAACTGGTAAATTGAATGCTGTACAGGATTGCATCTGTAAATTATTATTCTAGTTAAACCCATTTTATTTGGTCAGTATAACACTCAAGGTGTATCCCCAAGTCAGTAGAATGCTCATGAAGATCAACTGCTGCCCCCTCATTCTGCTCTTAGGTTTCACAGGTTGTAATCATGCTGGGTGAGAACTGTCTGGGCAAATGCCCCAGACATGTCCCACTATTCATGTATCCAGACATCACTCAATATGGCTGCTTTTCAGTTATTCATGAAAAAGATTCTACTTTTGCTGACTTTTTTGGGATTTACAAGAGACATTGAACAAAGAAGAAATAATGTTGCATATTTAACAAGACAATGTTGATGTAAGAAAAATAAGTGTGTGAATAAGCAGTGCAAATGTAAAAAACAGGGGCAAAATTGTGGTCCTGGTTGTACATGCAGGAATTTTACAAATTTAGATAACCATGTAATTATGGAAAGTGAAGTTAGTGATAGTGACAATGTAAAATCTAGACACTGCAGATTTGTCTGAAAATGGTAAAGCCTTGCTTGCATTGTGATCAAAGTTGCACAAACCAAGCATATGTGCATTTATACCTGTTTACAGAAACTTCTTTTTATTTCTTTTGTTTCAACAAAAAATTAAGGGGGGGGGGGTGTGTGCGCCGGTTGCGGTCCTCCCTGGATCCGCCACTGTGAAGATGTGTCAGTCAGTTTTGATAAGTTATTTTGTCTAATGCAGTGTGTGAAGAATGTGTGTGAATAATGAACATGTATTCATCTAAGAGCAATCCTACCTCTGCATACTACTAGTATACTGATTCTTTGTTTTAGCTTTCTCGTTTAAAGCCTGTATTATAGTTTATACATTTATGAATTATGTTATTTGCCCTAGGTTTGTGTGGCAAACTAAAGTTTTGATGGGCAGAATGTGACCAAATACCTACCCTCATCAAATTTGAAGTTCCACATACTGTAACAGTGGATATTTTCGCGCTTGGCCGGGTAAGAAGAGTTTCGCGTGATTTTAATTCCACGGAATCAAGACATCCCACACAGGAATATATGGCAAGCAAAAATATCCACATACTTTCATTTTCGCGCTAGTTTTTTGGTTGCGCGATATGCACGAAAATTTCAACAACGCGAAAATTTCCACTTTTACAGTAATCATTCTCTTACAAAGCTTTTATGTATGTGAAAAGGAAAGTACAAATACAGGTGTATCACTGAAAGTAGCTGTGTATGACAAAGGAGGTACTAAGCCTCCTTGGTATGGTATTATATTGTATGTATAATAGATACCAGGCATGCAGCCAACATTTTTAAAGACACGTATAAGATTGGGAGAGAACTGGAATAACGAAATGTTGGACATCAGATACCTCAGTCTATGAAAATGTGAGTTATATACAGCTGAGTTATTACACTGAGAAATACGCGTGTTGTCACAATCATTCCTATGACTACCACTTATGTATGATACATAATGCGTTGATGATCTGATTGGTTAAGCATGTACAAATTCATGTGGTTGCTATCATTATTACATCATAATAATACAACTTGATCTTGACTGCAAGTCAGCATGCTCATAAGAAACGCACAATGCCTCTACTCAGATACCACACTCGGGCATTGCCATAAGCATTCCCCATGACTACCACTTTAAAGGGGAAGGATAGTAACTGATCAGTGGGAATCAGTGGAAATGCTGGGAGATGATTGTTCCAATCCTTATGGGATTCAATCAAGAGTTCATTGTATATCTATTGTTGTGTGAAAATGATTTGCTTCAGAATGGTCTCATATTCAAGTAATGTGCAGATTAATGCTTCCAGGTTAGCGTCCCTGGTCAGTGACGGAGCATTAATCTGCACATTACTTGAATATGAGACCGTTCTGAAGCAAATCATTTTCACACAACAATAGATATACAATGAACTCTTTAATGAATCCCATAAGGATTGGAACAATCATCTCCCAGCATTTCCACTGATTCCCACTGATCAGTTACTAGCCTTCCCCTTTAAAGGAAATATTCATTTTGTTTATTTTCATAATTGTTATTGTGAACCCTGAGGAAGACATTCATGTATTCTTCGAAAATTCAGCCTGAATAAATAGCGCTGTTGGACTGAAATGCATTACTACTCCACTTCGCCATCTTTCATATACTGTATAATAGTCCGTCGCTGGGGTGACAAGACCTTGTATCTGCAATTTTGGTGAAAATGACTTTTTTGGATTAATGGTCAAATAATGGGTTAAGTGATGTCCTGTCCAAATCCCAACTGTCTTACTCCAAAAATGAAGCCACCACGGCATGTCAAAGGAAAGGCTATCCCATTCGCTACAGTGCTTTGGCCGCCATGTTTTTTGGCTCTCCTGAACCTTTGACATTTTGTAGATACTGTACGTGGTCTTGTCGCCCCAGCGACAATATATATATATATATATATATATATATATATATATATATATATATATATATATATAGCATATATATATGCTGTTCTTGCCAAATGCATGTAGTACTAGTGGTACATGTGCCTTAAAAGATGTAAACAACCAACCTTGCCAACAGAAATGTTTTTGTTTTGTTTGTTTTTTTGCATCACATCCTGTTTAACAAAGAGCAATAATGTTTACTATATTTTGTTAGTTTGTTATGAACTTTAGGGTAATCCGTATGATAATGAAAAGTTTTTTCCTGTCATCCTATACTGCCAAGTAGTTGAAAAGATAATGCAGAATAACTGAAGAGCGTTGTGGAAACTGGGTAGAGGAGAGAGAAAGAAAGAGAGAGAGATGTCCAGTTTAAGGAGGGGAAAACAAGCAAGAGTGTGAAAGTCGTGTCTTGTGGAATTTGAATGTGGATTTCAAATCAGTGTAAATTAATGAATGCCACACTGATGATTACTTTTTTCTGTTTTGATAAAAAGGCTCGAGTACACATACATGTACATCAATCTGTACAATCCATAGTAGATTTTCAGCTTTTGTTCTCTTGTCTTGCTAGCAGCTTGCTTCCATCCACCAGAGACAAATGATGAAATGTAAAAAAATAATAATAATAATAATAATAATAAAACATGAAAGATATATACATTGTATTTAAATATCTAAGAACATAACAGATCCGCAAGGAAGCCAGCTTGCTTTGACCATCGTCATTCTCTGAGTCCCATCAGTGATTAGTTACCACAGCCTATGTACCGTCTTGTCATCTGGACACTACAATGACCAATGCACCCATTCACACAAGTGTCCAGAGAAATACAAGTACACCTATGCTGGACTAGTACTACCACTGGCTGCTGCTGTTGCTGGCACTACTGGTATGGTATTACAAGTGTACTAGTACTACTAATGTACTAGTAGTCCACTACTACTATAGCTACTACAGTGTACTAGTACTACTATTAGTGCTACTACTACTACTATACTATAGCTACTTACTACAGTGTACTACTACTAGTTCATAACAATCATAGGCACGTATAGATATACACGTGATACTTCTTACGGAAATACCTGCTTCTGTGTTTCACCAAAGCGAGTGTTCGGTGCAGTTACCGTTTTTGCTGCAATCGCAACACTGCAAAACGAATACTTGGGACTACACTGACGGGTTCGTGTTTGCACTCTGTATATATTCACATTCTTCTGTCGATTCCTTCATTTATTTTGATCGATTGGACTCATCAAAAGACGAGATACATACTGAAATGTGATAATAAGTGTTCAAATCAACTTCAAAATGGTTTGATGTTAGTCTATAAACAGTTAGTTTTACGTCGGGCCCGGCAAAAGCAGAAGCCGTAAGTGGAGATTCACTATGACGTCATTCATGGCAGCCTCTGCAGACGGTAATCGACCAATCACAGCACAAGGAAATCGGATTGTCTTCATTAGGGCTAGTTGACAGTGTAGTTGCTCTAGATTTTGCTGGATCCTGACCCATCTACACGAAATGACCCATAAAGAGTTACATTTTTCGATTGATTGATACATTTCCCCCCATTTCGTGATGCTTTTTTATTAACTCATTGTCTAGAAAAGTGAAATTTACCGGATGATTTTGAATTGAATTATTTTTTTTTTCAACACGATTTTTGATGTGAAATTATAAAATGTTATCGCAGTCTTTTCTACTTGATATTATGATTTCTGAAAAATTCAGAATTTCGCTGATCATCTGCAAAAAAACCTGGTTTGATATCATGCACATGAAGTGAAATATCGCAGATTGAAAACCAGTCCTCGAACACGGCACGAGAGACCATTTCAAGGTCACACCGCTGCGCTGTAGAATGATTTAGACACATTTTCGCGACGCTGCCGGCTGGCTGAACAAGGAAATGTATTATTCAGCTGGTCAGGTCGCTGGACCCATCTGCAGGATGAGTCACCACTACGTCCAGTCAGACTCCCCAGACTACCAATTAATGGTGGACACATGTCAGGTGACCATCCATAACTTCTTGGAGGTCAAGCTTTTTTGACCACTTCTCCTATTAAAGATGATAATTAACAGCAAACAATAGAATGGACATACATCAGATATGGTTTTGTTTTTCTGATTTTGGTCGATAGTTTGAAAGTGAAACATCTGTTTAAATGCTGACTCATAGCAATTCACCCATTTAAACCTACCCCTCGTACAGGTCTGTCATTAAAACTGACCCCAATGCTAAATCATTGTAATGACCTCCTCGACATTAGACAGACACTACTTTTTTAAATCATATCAATACAGGTTCATCATAAAATGCTCCGCTCATGGAAAAACATAAGCAGACTGGAAACACGATGCCTTATTTAAATTTCCATTCTAGAAAAGGATATCATCCTCACATCAATTCTACTTTCCCTTTCCCTCTCCTCTGACATTTCCAAGCTCATCGAGTTAGCAACATTTTTGAATACTGCACCACATACTGGCCACATACAACATCCTGACATAAAGAGTGCAAGTATGAAATATAGTGACATTAATGAGTTTGGCAGAGGAGAGGGTAGGTAGTGTATGAGATGCACAAGATGAGAAGAGCTGAGGAAGAACCTATAAAACAGACACACATTCTGGTTAAAGGGGAAACTGTACAAGATGTTAAAGTTTTTGTCTCATACCTTTTTAAAATCTATTAAGAGTGTATAAGTCAAATAAAAAGATGAGATCAAACCTATGTCAAAAAGGAAAGAGTCTCTGTTTACTTGAATTACAAAACTTTGTATGTTGGATTTTCTAACCTACAGTATGTTTGATTCTATCTTTTTATGCCTTTTTCACGGCAATTTTCACAAATTGCCACTGGCATTCACTGCATATAGTGTATACAAGAGCTTCCGCATGCATTTTAATTTCATGGATATTGGCTCTCACAAAATTTGTGAAATAAAATGCAGGGTTCTTTTTCTTCCATTTTTTGGTTTTACTGTACATTATGAATACAAATCTACTTGATGCTTTCTATGATTTTTACAATTAGAAGTAATGTTTATCAAATGAATTCAAAACAGAAAATTTTTAGCTTCAAATGTCTAATTCCTGACCCTTTGCAATATACAGTGTAGGGCCTACATGTAAGGCTGTTTTTAAGTATTCATTTCTCCCTTCTTATTTGTTTGTTTTTTTCTCTCTCATTCTATTGTCCAAACAAAGCCAAGAAAGAATGACTTTGTCAAAATTCAAATTCATGTCACTTTTTGACTTAAAGAAGAGAAGGAATCTAGAATTCTCCATCAAACTCACGAACACATACATGTAATGATATAAAAGACCACACGAATCCTGTCATAACTATGGCAGGCAGTTTCACTTTGGCTTTGTTCAGAGATCCTCACTGTCTTTAAAAAAATAAATAAATAAAAAAAAAAATAGTGATGAGGCATGAGCCTAAACATTTGAATTGAATGCAAGCCTCTGTTCCTACACTTGATTGACTGTTGCGGCACAGTCCCAACATCAAATTGCTCAATTTATCGTCCCTCCATCTCTCCAGCTGCTATTTGCTACCAACCCATCCACGGTGTCTCGCCGCGGCTGAAGTTATTAGTCGCTGTCACGGACTAAAGCGATTCACCATAATCCTGATGGCTATTTCATCTTCCACCAGCAACAGATGACAAAGTTTTAATGCAGCTATACCAGAGACATAAAGTTGTCTGTCTGTCTGTCTGTCTGTCTGTCCTGGAATTCACCTAACGACTGATGGAATTTGCAAATCGCAAGAAGCGAATTGCAAATATCTCAAAAAGCGCACTGCAAATATCTCAAGGAGATACATCATCCATGGATTTTAAATGAACTTTACTATAGGAGTATGCAGACATGCTACGGTATGTATGATACCACATTATGCACGGGAAAAAGGAATTGGAAGCTGTAAACCATTAGGTCTACACATTGTGCAAATGAATAGACCTATGTTGTAGTCATTTCGTGCTGGGATTTTTTTTTTTTTTTTTCAGGCCTACAGTATGTACCTCTAAATTCATTTGAGATGACAAGCACTTGAATAGTACGTACTACCGCCCCAAATGAAAACCATGTGCATACTATATGAAGAGTTTGTTCGCAAAAACCGAGAAGTCCATATTTGCCAAATGGATATATTTGCGATTAAAGGTCAAGAAAAATAAAGAGAATAATAAGAAAATTTTTGCTTCTTTTGACCATAACTTCAAAAATGTACCTTTATATGTAATGACCAATATATCATTTTAAAGGTTTTATTTTGTACTTTATGACAGAGACCGTACTTCAAAATCTTCAAAAATGGACTTATCGGTTTCTGCGAACAAACTCTTCCTATTAAAGTTTAATAAAGTCTCCAGTCATAAACTAGCAATAGCAATCTCTACACTTTGACTTACAATCTGAATTCCAGAAAGCTAATTAATGTCTCCATAATACACAACTAAATTGAAAAACAAAACATGTATAACTGTAAGCCCTACATACAGGGTATCTTACATAATGAAGAGCCCCATTTAAATGTTTGGAGGAGGCCCCATGTCTAACTTGAGGGGTGTCTTTTTGTTCCTATTTAACCAGGGGTCAAATGGTCACAGTTCTTCTCTGCTGAAAACAAGAAAGAATACCCACACAGCCGGTTAAAAAGAATGTAAATCTTAACAGCAAGTAGAGACCCACAGGCACAGCATACATACCAATGAATGAAAACTAAAAATACATCAAAGTGATAATGCCTGAACATATCAGGAGTGCAACAGGGAAATCGGGATGAGGCTGCATTATTCATCAGGCCCTAAATACACTTGTATATAAATCACAATCTCTAAAATCCCTGAACTGCTTAGGTCCTACAACGTACCACTGCCCAATGAGTGAGGATGTAGAGTGAGAAAATGTGTTGATTTTTACTGAACTTTTGGTTTAGGCCTATAGCCTACATTTTACCAATATTATCCCTATGAACTATTTGCGATATATTCTAGAAAAATACACAATCAATCTTGCTCGACACTGCATGCCATAGAACACTGTAGGTACAATTTATGGCGTTGTTCTGTGAGTACAAGTGGGCACTGCACAAAAACTCCTGGAGCTCAAGGGTTAATTGATTAACAGTATTTCAATTTCAAAATATCTTATCAACAGATCTTTTACAAGCTACGAAACATAAACTTTGCTGGTGATATAGTGGCAATCATTCTGACTGGATGCCTTTGTGTATTTACAATAGTGTCTGGGATCACTTTGTCTGTCTGTACAAATTGTAGGTCTGTCCAGGGTTCTCACCTCCCTGGTCTGTCTGTGAGCATGTGCTGGAGAGAGAGAGAGTGCGCGCATGTGTGTGTGTGTGTGTGCCTTCATCATCCCTCCAATCAAATCGTGAAAATAACATCATGTGCTCTCCCCAGGTGAAAATCCAATAAATTCCCCCCACTAAACTTTCCCTGGCATTTTGTTTCAATGGGGGTACACTGGCGCTCTGTTCTTTGTTGAATTCACCCTGACTCGTGCCCAAAAGAATGCCAAGAATTTTGGTCCCAGTCTAGCAATCAAGCCATACAACAGAGTCCTTCTGGACCCAGACTTGACCATTCTGGAGTACTGTAACTGCAGAAATTTCACTCTCACAAGAGCAAAGACCATTCTTGACTTTGACTTTATAGGTATCATAAATGAGTCTTCTGAAGAGCTGGTCTACTTTCCTTTGATGATTGATGGTGTATGTACAGTGTAGCTTCAATGTAAAAACCTGTGCAGCTTTGAACAACTGAGTTTCATTCACTTTGTTTGACTAAATTTCACTAATATCTTGTATTATGTACACTCCTTAAAACATGAATTTATACACATGTATGTAAAATCTTGGACTTATACGTATATGCAGAATAGCCAGCTACAAGTACTTATTCACAAATAGCGCAATAATCTTAACTTCACACATATTCATCAGCACTAGCTTGAACATCAGGTTTATTGACAAATAATGAATCGCGCGCTTGTTCGTCTTATGTAAAGTGATGCCCCGGCATCGGGCTTAAAGGGTGTGTACAGTTCTGGTCGAGGTGAGGATTTACCTTTAAAGTTTTGCGAGATATTCAGAAACCACTCTATGAGATGTCAAAGAGCATGCAGTTTTAAGGGGTATCAAAAGTTTATTCGATGAAAATCGGTTTTGAAATGGCTGAGATATCCAAAAACAAGGTGAAACAAAGAGATCCTAATAAAGTTGTGGCATGTCGCCTTTTATTATTAGCACTTTTTCGGATATCTCAGCCATTTGAAAACCAATTTTCATCAAATAAACGTTGAATCCTTCTTAAAATTACATGCTCTTTCATATTTCATAAGAGGCTTTTCATTATCTCACTTAGGAATGTTCAAAACATGAATCCCCACCTCAACCAGTACTGTACAGTCCCTTTAAACCCGACTGTGCTTGAAGCTTGAACTAGTGAAGACACATTTTGCAAATTTCCTGACTTCCGCCTTATTTGTCTGATCCATCATAGGAAAGTGCTCTAAAACTCAAGCTCGAGCTGATAAAGACATATTGTAGTGTTTGTACCTAAAGTGAAAAATTGAGATTTGTCCACAGCACTGGCTACAAATAAAATCTTGAATGCCAGACACCTACTTTTCCTGGTGTAGGACTACATCATAATCCCTCCTATTAAAATAAAAAAGTATGGTGGGAAGATTAAGATATCAATGTGATGGCACTATATCTTTGATCACAACAAGCTTTCAAAGATCAGGGTTAGGCTCCTACAAGTGTACATATTCCATGTCAATACATTACTCCTTCATTCAACTTGAGTGCCCTATAAACAAAGTAATCATGAAAATATTTCGAGTTGTTATACACATTCTTCTCCTCGCTCCAACACTTGACAACAACAATCAATTGTTGCTGAGTACTGAATAATCAACACCAGCAGGTTATTCTTTGAAATCAGATCTGTGAACTCGACTGGAAATATCAATTCTACAACACACCAATTTGCACAGCACCATAGAAACTACATACAGTGCATTGTACATTTGTCTCCCAACACCTTTACCGTCAAAGTGTTTTTATAATTTTCCAAACTGGAATGATAAGCCCTTCTTCCTCTCTCAAAAGGGCCGCCTCACACTCCTGAATAAAATTTAACATGGTCTACCTCTCCCATTCGTAGTCCCTGGCTCTACATTGTACAGGCTAGTAAAAATAGGCACATTTTCCACTCTGTTTCTTTCAATAATTTATTTCCCATACAAGAAGTACCATACAATTTCATTTGGCCCTGATATATGAAATTTATAAGCTGGGGCATACTCACGACTATCAAAGTTAGGATGTACATCTGCAGATCCGCTACAAATGTACAGTAACTCTCCTACAAGAAATCTTTCATTGTACACAGTACCTTTGTACTATTTCCACCGGTTCAAAATGAGGAATAGTATTGGAAATTATGACCATGAAGAGCCAAAGTTTCTCTTATTTTTACTAAATTTCTTGCAATCATCAGCATGTCCCTTGAGATGCCATTGACTACTGAACAGTCCTGGGTATCTCTTCAACCACTTGTACATCTTCACACTATGCACTACCTGTATGTGCTATTTAACAGTGGCAGATCCAGAGGGGGCGCACCGGGTGCGCACCCACTCTTTATCTTATATTGTTAAAACACAAGAAATAAAAAGATTTTGTAAAGGTGCCTCCCCTTCATAGAATTCCTGGATCTGCCCCTGTATTATTAAATTTGGTACATAACATTATCATATGAAGCAAACAATTAGACAACCTGTTTTGAACTTAAATTGTGATATTTGTTTGTTTGTTTGTTTTTTTTTTTTGTTTTTTGTTTTTTTTTGGTTTCTGGGGTATGATAAGTTCATATCATTAGCTGAATACTCAGGGATTGTGATCACTGAACAGCTGTTGATTAAATGGTCAGTGATCTAACAGCCTCTGCTTACAGCTGTACATTCTACATTTGTAAGCCTGCTGTACGTTTGTACGTACAAAATTTACTGAGTCATGAGTGTCAAACAAGGAGAAGATATATACATCTATACATTATCTATCAATGTTGTAGGTTAAAGATCGTAGTTAAGAACATAACGCCTGTTGTATTGTAGTCATGCTACGAATGCACTATAACTCTCTGTGCATTCTCTGCACAGGAGAAGGATCTTGTTTGCCTCCACTCTATGGCGGGTACAGCCACACAGCATTTTTTATTATCAGTGATAAAATACACACACCATGGTTAATGATTGACTAAGGATCTGTTTTGATTCTCCCCTCTCTCTCATATTCAAAGAATGGGGGGAAAATGGTAACGCACACTTCATCTTCGCACAGTGCTGAATGTGTAGGCCTACAGAGATCATAGCGCAAGCCTTACGATAACACAATAATACCAGGCTCACACTGTGTCGAATAGTGAAAAAAAAAGAATGTTGGGCCTCTCAGTTCACATCCAAAGTAGAATGTTGATTGATTTTGAAAGTTGGATTGATGTCTCATATATGAGACATTGGTAAACACAGAAACAAAAAGACTGCAACAAGGCAACTTGGCAACATCATAGCGCAAGCCTTACGATTCAATAATAGTACCAGGCTCACACTGTCAAATAAATCATCATTTCATACTTGCCAACTCTACCGCTTTGGGCGGTAGACTACTGCTTTAATAGAGGTTTTGACCGGCTACCAATTTTCTCTTCTGATCTACCAATTTTATAGCAAACCTACCATAGATTGAAATAGAAGTTATATTTTCCCTTCATTGTGCGTTGATTCCCTAAAATAAGCTAGTAATTAGAATACTAATAATAATTTCAAGGAACTCGTTCCTCAAAAACGCCGTATTTCAGCCTTCTAATATGCACACATGTATGCACACTGCAGTGGCGCACTACTAGTAGTCTCTATCATATCTACGTGCGTGCAAGACTTTCTGTACACGTGTATGTGTAGCTAGAACCACGCATAATTAGTAATGTTTTGGTAGCTCCCGTGTGCATGGTGCGGACGATGCGGTATACGGTGTGGCATGATCACCGAACTGATCCCAGCCAGCCGTGTACGTATGTGATTGTATTAAACGTACACGTATTTTCATATCTAACTTGTGATAACAATATGTTTGATTACTTTTTCACATATGCTTAGCCTACAAAAATTATTTACCAATGTCTGATTTTCATGCATAGTCTACAAAATTGTTCATAGATTTACATGGATTATATGTTTTTTATCAATACCAAGAACCCTTTAAAAAGATTAAAAAGCATGCACCAGATCTCATATTTTGATATTGAAAAACAAAAAAAAGGTCCACACCGCAGGAGGGGGCGCACCCCCCCCCCCTCCCACACCCCCCCCCCCCCTCGGGCACAAGCGCGCTCGGGCTTGGTCGCTTCGCTCCCTCGCAAAATCTACCTCTTCAGGATTTCAAAATGTTGGCAAGTATGTCATTTTTTATCATACAATCACATTAACACATTGTATATTGTATCTATGATATTGCAACATACATTGTATCAATGATGGAAATCATTTTTACACTGAAAAAAGGCCAAAGAATCTAGGCCTATTTTCCAGAATGGAGTGTTGCAAACGAAAGAAATGTTTTGTGCTGGTGATGAACTGACTGTTACCTGGTAAGTTGTGCACTGGATTTGTGTTTCTGCTGTAATAAGATACAGTGTACACTTGTAATCACTGGAAACTGAAAGAAAAAATTGAACACTGATGACAATGCATTTCCTTTTCGCTGCTAAGTCTTCCAATAATCATTATGCCGCAGAAACAAAAAGGCATTATGATGCAAGCCCTACCTACAGGAGCTCTTGCAGTTCTTACTTTCACTTTCCAAACTGTCACATACCACTCACTGACAAGACATTGTCAAAAATAGACACCAGCGATAAACAACATCATGCGGCTTTGTTCTACTGTAACTCTGAAAAAAACTAGAGAAGCAATCAAAATATGTCTGAGATAAAGAGCAATGAAGGAAATCACAGCTCTTTGGGGTCAGTCTATTTGTGCTTCAATGACTCTTTATATCACCAACAATTTCCTGTCATGTGTGCATGCATGTGTTTACACCTTAATCATTGCTACTTGTGACCCATGTAATCTGAGCAATCTTCTCAGTTCATAAGTGAAAATCTTGCCAGGATTCATGCGACACATTTCATATGTTCACTGTTTTTTTGCAATGTAATGTATCCAGAACCATCTTTGGAAACTCTGTGTTACACTTTGATGGCTTATCTTTACACTGCACACTGGCAATGGTCAGACGGTCCCTGACCAATAAAAATTGCTCTCAGACCTGTAACTTTTTCAGGAATAATCATTAACCGATAAAAAATGGAAAAAATGGGTGCCTACTGGTCCAACAGACAGGTCGGACCAGTAGAAAAATATGAGTTAGTGTGCAGTCTTGCATAACATATCCCTTCTCAAGTCAACTTGCCTTTGTTGCGGTTGAGAAATGCATAATACAATCATTTAAATTTGAATATTATTGCCTTCATTTCAATCAAATTAAATATTCTATTAGAAAGCAAAAACTCTCTCTTAAGAAAAATGAAAGTATTACTTGTAAATAAATATGTGTGGTACTTTTGATTTTAGAATGTCACTCTGCTACTGTAAACCAACAAAGACACCACTATACAGGCATATCCAAGCTTCATCCCCCTTGCATTAGTTGCAACATAGTAAAGAGGAGAGCGATGAATTCAGCATATGAAGGTTTAAACCTGATTCAATGTATTAAATTGCCACAATCGTTAATGTACTATGAGGCTATATCGTCTGTTGAGAATGAGAAGGGCGTTGAGTTGTATCGAACATTATGGGTTTTGTGAGAACTTAACGCCCTTATCATTCTCAACCGACGATATCATGTCTCACTAGGGACTTTACTACAGGACAACTCTGTGTCCACTCCTCTGTACAAAAGCATCCCCATCGTCAAAATATCCCACCCGGAAATGCAATCATCCTCTCATCCTGGGCTACATGCCAAACATCTCACAATGAGGGGCATTGTCAAGTTTCTGCCTTCAGACAGAGAGGGGGGGGGGGGGACCAATATTTGTACCCCTTTACACAAGCCTGCATAATCTGTTTACTGCGCTGACACTAGAAAACACTATAATGGCAAATGTAAAGGGAATGATCATGACATACCACCAAACACGTCTTGATTGGTGTCAAAGTCTGAACGCAATCACTGATATGTGCAATCAATGCACAATGGACATTATATATTTTTCTCTCTTTTTTTTTGGGGGGGGGGGATATTCTTTTTTTTTTTTCGCACAGTGTCATTGAAAACTCATTGGACTGGACCAATGAACACCATCAAGATAGAACAGGCTCGACATTGCTGAGTGTCACAACAATGGATACATACTACCTTTTGTGACTCACAATCATTTAATGACCAAAACACATATCTTCCCTCACCCCATCCCGCAAAACTTTCCTTCGTAAAAGCACAATAAGAACATGGTTTATGTTAGCTGCATGAATACTGCAAACCTTTTTGAGTCTTTATGTTGACAACAATATAATTGTGGCTTTGCGAGCTGCCTTGATTGGTTCCCCCCCCCCCCATGTGAAGAGTTTGCCAGACACAAACTTCCCAACACTACCGTACTGTAATTGCAAATGCATGTCTTAAATGTGTACATCATCAGATGAGAAGCACAAAACCTAAAACTTAGAAATGACAATATTTGTTGCAAAATGGAAGATCATATTCCCCTGAAGGTCTTGTGCTATTAATTGCAAAGAAAAAAAAGGAATGACTCTATAATGTATGGGGGCTGTAACCACAAACTTGATAGGAAACTTTGTTTTAAAACTTCACATAGCAAATCCATGAAAGTCTGAGAATCTACACTGTTTAACTTGAAAGCCACTTCTTCAAACCAGCTCTGCTAGATATCACACATTTTGAGGCAAGGTTACCAATATCCTTGACTGGACAGATTTCCCTCAATACGAGATCACCTGAAAACACACACTGGAACTTCCTTGTGTTCCTTGCACTTGAATAAATCTCTCCTCTAAAAAGAAATGGGGATATTAGATCACTAGTATTTTAACCCACAAAGGATTCAGAGCTTTGCTCATGAAATAACTCAATTAGGCTGCCTGTTCTGATGACTTCATCTCGTCTATAGGACTGGAAACAATTGACAAACAGTCCTCCAAAAGTCTAAACTAAAGCTTTGAATTCTTGTCCTCATTTTCATTGCACTGTTTCCCTAAACCCACCAATGTTACAAATGTTTGGTTTGGTTTGGTCATTTTTTTTTTCCTGTTAAGTTTTTATGCCTCATTTCCATTACAAAGTAAGTCAAAGGTATTCATAAGTTGACATTCAGTGGAAGTTAACTGAAACTGGGAGGCCATTCATTAACCATACCAGATTATTGTTTTTCCAGGTGAATAAAGTTGAATTGCAGAAATCTCCACCTCCACCTGCTCTAATAGACTAATACTAGCACAAATTTCAAGGGTGCCGAACAAGCAGAGAAGGTACAACCGTTGGGGAAATTTTCCCTTTTTTTAAGTTTGTTTGTTTGCTCTTTCTCTTTTTTGAAATAATCAATTGCAACCGCCCCTGTGGTCACACTAGTGGCACATGTTGATTGTCCAGAGTCTGCGCATTGTCCACGCTTTGTCCCGAGTGCGGACGTGCGGCGCAAAGGTGTGGAGAACACCAGCCCCAGCGAGCTCCGCAGACAAGCAGCAGACCGTGTTTTATGGACACGGCTAGTCATCGAAAGCCCCAACCGAGAGCACTGCGGGCACCTCTTACGTAATGGACGGTCTTAGGTTTAGGAGCAGAAAAATTAAGAAAATCACGTTGAGCGTTGCAGCATGTTAGAAAGGGTAAGTGACGTTAAACCTCCGCAACATGCAAGGCAAGCAGGTACGGGGGGAACAACTCAATATCTGCGTATTTTAATCAGAAAATCAGAAACTGACCAGTGATGATGTAGTGGTCACCATGCCCACCAAGCTTCCACCGCATCCAGAAACTCCATCGTCCAGTACGATAAATTGCAACTCATAGTTAATCATAGAATTAATCAGTTTATCCTGTACTTACCAGCAGCACTAATCGACATGGATATCAGCAGAAGTATCCTCAGCATCTTGGAGCAGCGATAATGCAGCAAGAACGAGAGAAAATATTCCTCAAGAGAAAAAGGAATAACGTCGAGAAGTCTTCCACCAGCTGGTAACGCAAGGTCTGGTTTCGTAAGTCTACGGCAAGTTGATACCACTGGATGACTGAACCGAAAGAGCGAAGAGCGTTTTTTGGTCCAGACGGTTTGAAGTTGGTAGACGCCCGCCGCGCTACTCAGCTCTGCGTGTGTGTGTGTGTGTGTATGTGTGTGTATATTTGTGTGTGCGCGTGAATGCGTTTGTGAGTCACCTTGCCAAAAATCGATAGAAAAACTCGTGGATGTTCACAAAGCACACGTGTGGCCGATCAACATGCGCAGGCGCAAAGATAAGTTTGTGTACGGATGAACGCACCAACGCTCATGGCCATAAAAGAAAAGAAAGGACAAAATAAAAGGGGAGGGGTGGGGGTGGACAATGCTTCAAGAATAGATGCTATCCATGTCCAGCTTGTGACGGGTCAGTGGCCTTGCAGCATTTCAAATCTCATAGGATATCCCAGGAAAACACCATATCATTAATTATAGTCCACAAGACGTCTACATCATAACATGTCCATGACAAACAGTCTTGTGTTGATTGCCGATGATTTTATTCAAAGTCATGAAATTCTTCCGTCGATATGATTTCATTGCAACTGATTGACGAATTGCCCTACACCGACGTAAATAAGCGCTGAATTGATCAGTGTTTTAGTAGCTAAAGTCAATGTTCATATCGATTAGAAATACCAAGGAGAACACCTTGATTATACAATGTCATGCTCACTATCAACGTAGTGAATGCCGAACCTATACACGATTAGTGTATACGATTATACAGTGAGTGATAACAGTAGGCCCTAAATTGGGAAACTTCGTTTTGATGCGTATTGGTGCAACTGCTGTTTTACATCAAAAACAGAATAGAAATTGAATTTTAAAAAGCCATTCCTCCAGTTGCAATTAGTCTAATGAATCAACTACACTTTAGCCACTACAGCATGACTAGAAATTACAAGTGTATTTAGACATTTGAATTCTATTTTATCAAAGTTTGCTTCAGATGAGTTGAAGTCGTAAGACTTTGTTCGAGATATCATAAAAGTCAAGGATTTTATGCAATTGAATCCCATGAGTTCCGAAATATAAACGACAAAATGTGAATGAGAGAGATGTTCACGTGATCTACACGTCACAGGGTTCTCAAAAGAAGTTCGCATGATAATTTGAATACATTATCAAGTCCTCCGATTCGGATTCGGATCCCTCATCGTCATCATCATCATCGTCATCATCATCATCATCAGAAGAAGAAGAAGATGATGATGATGAAGAGGTTACTCTTCCCCCGAGAGGGAGACATGTCAGCGGTAGTTAAAGAGATAATGAATTCCATATGGATCCATGAACTAGCCGTTTTGCTCTAAAAAGCCCATTAATTTGGACCCTGGTAAGCAACTGGCATCCTGGCGACCCATGGGCAATAAGGAAGATAGCCAATAGGGTCTTGGGAAGATCAGTGTGATCACACATAAGGGTAAAGCCAGCAAACTGTGTCTTGTTGATTATCATTTTGTATGACATGTATCATCATTTGTGATATTGATATCGCAGATACTTTACTATTAAATAATAATACAATACATTTACAAGGCACTTTATTGTTAATCTTGTTGTTTTTACCATCAATATCGATATCATCATAGTCTTCGTCATCGTCATCATTCCAATATATATATATATATATATATATATATATATATATATATATATATATATATATATATATATATATAGTTTTTTTTTTCTTCTTTTTTTTTCGCAGACGCCGATGAATTCATCATTGACACGTCCAACGGACTTGATCCAGGCAGGGAAGCAATGCTCACCTCCCTGATCCAGGTCAGCTAGCTTCTACTTGCACAGTCAGTTCTTGGTCTATCCCGAATAACGCCCTCTACGCCTCGATACATAGGTCTCTCCAGGGGGCTGGATATGGTCTCACAGTGATTATGCTCCATCTCAGGGGCCGGCTCATTGTTGTTAATTTAAGGAAAAACAAATAAATGGATAAAAGTAAATGTATAAAGTACAGAATAATAAGTGTTGTGGGTTTTGCTTGTTTTCTCCTGTTCTGTTTTTATTGTTTTGTTTCGTATCTATTTAGACAATTTTATGTGTGTGTGTGTGTGTGTGTGTGTGTCCCTCTTCTCGTCTTAATCAAAGCCAGAATGATATTATATTGCGATGTTTCTATAGTTCCATTTTAGTTGTTTTTATTGTACTCGAGTATAATGCTTGTTGTATTTTTGTTGAATGAAAAATAGACTTGAACTTGAATTTATGTCACCCCGTTCTAAAATTTGCAAGATTTTTCAGTACAAACTCCGTTTAGATTTCATAAATTCCGACAATTTCACTGTTCAATATTATAGTAATACATGTAAAGATCATGATGATGATGATTTAATAATAATAATGATAATAATAATAATAATAATAATAATAATAATAACAATGACAATAATAGTAATAACGGTTGGTCTGGTCAACAAAGACACCGGCATGGACTTCGGCATCAACAAGTGCGCTGCCCTGGTTATGAAGAGAGAGAGAGAGACGAGTGAAGAGTGCAAGAATATCATTTCCTGATGGAAGAATTATTACAGAGTTTGGAGGAAGGAGAGAATTATAAATACCTCGGTGTGTTGGAATCTGATGCTGTCTCGAACAAAGCTATTAAGTGTCTGTGAAGAAGGAGTACGTCTCACGAGTAAAAAGTGTACTAAAATCACACTTAAAATGATGGACACGTGATCACAGCTCTAAACACATGGGCGGTAGCAGTTTTGAGATACACAGAAGTGGTGGAATGGAAGAAGGTGGAACTGGCTGCTATGGATCGGAAGACAAGAAAGATGCTCTCAATCTACAAAGCCCACCAGATGAGTGCCGATGTCGACAGGTTGTACCTTGCCAAGGAAAGAAGGAGGGTGAGGGCTCATGACTGCATCAGATTGCGTCGAAACGGAGCAAATCCGCCTCAACAATATCTACATCAAAAGCAGTGAGGAAAACTCCTTCGAGCCGTTCTGGTTGAAAGTGGAAATAATGTAAACGCCATTGATCCACTTACTTTCAAAGGCCAGAAACTAACAGAAAGATCCGCAAAGTGGAGAGAAAAGCAGCTACACGGGCAGTTTTGCAGAGAGACGGAGAACATCAGCGACACATGGTTATGGCTGAAGAAAGGAAAACTGAAGAAAGAGTCACAAGGACTGATCATCGCTGCCCAAGAGCAAGCATTGTCAAGGAATGCTCTAAGAGCCAAGGTACAGAAGAGAGATGTGGATGCCGCATGCAGGATATGCCGAGAAAGAGACGAGACAGTGCAACATATCGTATGTGGCTGTAGTAAACTGGCGCAAAAAGAGTACAAAAGACGACATGACATATGGCACAAGTCGTTCACTTGGAGCTTTGCAGAAAACATAAAATACCATGTGAGAGCAAATGGCATATGCACGAACCACAGAAAGTTTCTGAAAATGACCAAGTTAAAATCCTGTGGGATTTCGATGTTCAAACTGACAATATCATCCAGCATAGGTGTCTGGATATCATCCAGCATAGGCGTCTGGATATCATCGTCGTATAGAAAGGGTTCGACAGATGTGCACGATCATCGATGTCTCGGTACCGGGAGACAACAGTAGCCGAAAAGGAGAAGGAAAAGGTAGAAAAGTACCAGGACAGTGCAGGACCTGGCCAGAGAACTTCGCCGCCTGTGGAATATGAAAACGAAGGTGATCCCTGTGGTAGTTGGAGCACTCGCAACAACGCCAAAGCAGCTGCGACGGCACTTGGACGATGTGGGTGTGGCCGATCGAGTGCAAACGCTCTAAAAAGCAGCATTGCTGCTTGGGGACGGCGCAAATCCTGAGAAAAGTACTAGAAGTCTAAGGCTCTAGGATGGAACTTGACGTGATATTGATCTCAAAGAGATACTGGTGAAGATAGAGATAATAATAGTGATGAAATAACAACAACAACAACAACAACAACAACAACAATAATAATAATAATGATAATAATAATAATAATAATAATAATAATAATAATAATAATAATAATAATAATAATAATAATAATAATAGATTAAAAATAATAATACATGTACTAATGATAACGTTTTCTGAGTATAATCCCCTCTCCCTTGATTTGAATAAACATGACATTATGTCCAGCCGGCAAATAAGGTGGACTTTATAAAAGGATCCATACTCATCATCTACATCTGATAACTTCTAAACAGGCTGAAATCCCCCCCCCCCCCCCATTCACTTGAGTGTCTTTAGTACAGCACAGTGATGGGGCACGGGCTGGTTCACTTTATTTGCATGGTGTGAAACCCATCCAGGCTGTGTTAATCCCAAGGAGCATTTCATTTAATTTTCATCAATGCAAAATAAGTATACCAGACTGCTCATGCTTTATGTTTTATGTAACTTTTTCACCCCCCCCCCTCTCTCCATCAAAACGGAAAAAAACACCGTCTCCCCTATTTTCTTTCGTAGACTCTATTAATTTCTTTAATATTACATAAATGTTTGTTCGACCAGTTACTAAGTGTAAAATTAATCAGCAGCTTACATGTTTTCATATCTTATATTATGGTCATCATGTCTTTAAATCAATACCGTGTGATATAACTTATGAGACAGTTCAAGGACACGTTACATGAACATTCAATCTATTTACTGGTTCCCATTACCCCCTACAACATTAATCGACAACACAGTTTAAACCGATTTCTATACAGAAAGACATTTCATATTTTTACATATTCTGCAGAATACTGTCAATAATGGTTACAGCAGCCTAAACCCTTTGCTTCGTGTCATATGCAAGAAGTGCTCTGAAATACACACTATATCGAATTCATCTTAATTGCCCATTTTATGAAAATGGGGATCTTTGCTCTGCGGGAAAAGTCCGCGTATAGGACATGCACTATATCAGTTTGTTTGTTTGTTTTTATTTCCGAAACAATAAAATCATATACAAGATAAACAGTGTTGAACATGACATAACTAAAACATGAATCAAGATTGAAGTATCAAAATACAATGAAAACAAGTTGACATGTGACAATGATGATAACATGTAACGGTGGATAGCCCATTTCAGGTCTATCAACATGATAGATCTGTTCTTCCATGGGGTCCAAGATTTATAAACATATGATAACTAACATGTCTTTAATTCATACCAAACATAATATCTAAAATCATATCACAAAACAATCCCTCAAACACCCCCTCCCTCCCCCTCCCCCCTCCCCCTCCCCCCCCCCCCCCCGACTCATCTTAGATCTCTGGTGACATAGGGTAATATACATGTAAATACATACAACATTTTTATATTCATCAATTCATTTTCAATAATTCTACTATTTTACGGTTCAAAATCTACATATACAATTTTTGATTTCTCTATTGAAATCAGTGGCGGATCCGGGGGGGGGGGGGCGCAACAGGCGCACATCCCCCTTTATTTTTCGTTAAAAACAAAAGAAATAAAAAAAATGAAATGAAACCCGGAAGTGGCACCAGAAAAATCAGTTGCGCCCCCACCCCACCCCGGCAGCTATGTATGTGCAGGGAGGTGGAAGAGAAGACACACATGCAGCTGTATTCAGTATTGACATTCACTGGCGGTTCTGACGATTATGTCCATTAACTCATATCATACTAATTATACGCGTCCTTGAAGGGGGAGCAATAGCTATTTGCTCAAGAACGTTTTCTAGTCCATGGAACTGCCGTTGCATGTTTCTATTTTGGGCAAATTTTCGAGCAATCATATTTTGGTCATCAGGAATGGCCTCTACGTGTCCAAGCTGCAGACGTATGCCTATAAACGACCTAGACATTAGATTGATAGTGGTAATATAAAAATTGCGTTAATGAGATAATTACTCTAAAGTTTCGCTGTGTATACCGCTGTTCTCACCATAATTGTTTCTATATCAATTAGCAAATAAATTTACGAATGTATCCATGTTAATACCATGCATGTTTCCCAGCTTTATTACAATTTCCCATGGTCACCCCTGCAGAGCTCATCTGAGTGTGCTACAGAGCATTGTTATTTTGCCTCCTACTAACTGCTGTATAGCATTCAACAACTCTAGTTCAGTCATGAAGACAGAAAACAAACTAGTGAAAACTGCGCAAACGAAATACAGTCCAGTCACACTTTGTAAGAGGTCCATGAGTGTGGAATCCATCTACACTAATCTACTTCATGCCCTCTTATCTCCTCCTCCTGCTCCTCCTCTTCTTCTTCTTCCTCGTGTTCGTCTTGCTCTCATTCGTTTTCATTTTTCCCACTCCGCTGGTTTACAAACCGCATGGCGAAATGTAAATCATTACTTTTAATTCTGTGGTGTCAAACAATATCAATATTTGGTTCAAATGTTCAATTATGGATTCTTGAATATAATAACTTCATTGGCGTTGTTTAATGATACTTCTACTATTTTTTACGTTATTTTTTCAAGCATAGCTGATAAATGTGAAACTAAATTCAAGTAATGGCAATATGTTCAATGACTGATATACGTAAAGATTGTCAAAACACGACGGACCTGCAGAATTATCGCCAGTGGCTAGTTTAATGTATACATACTATTTTACTTAACTTTTCAAAAAGTATAACCTTTGACATGACCTTTCTTAGCCAAGAACCTTCACAATATAACAGGCTAAGGGGAAGCTGCGGGGAAGGTGGGAAATGAGAATTCGAAGGAAATTTAACTTTTGCATCATTCAAAATAAAAATGGGGGTGGATATGAAGAAGGAAGTAGCGGCGGACAAGAAGGAAGAGATAGAGTAAAGGAAAGAGAGAGAGAGAGAGAAAGAAAGAGAAAACAAGAAAGAAGAAGAGGGTAATGACATTGTAGGATGGTGGAATATGATGTCACAATGATGATTATGATACGCTAATAAAAACCGAACATCAGTCAAGGACATATATAAAATTAAAGAAAAACATCGGGCATACAATAGCATTTTTAAAAATGATATTCTCCCCATGATATCTAAACTAAAATTCGAAATTCCTTTATCATATTTTGGTGAAAAGCAACTTTAAAAGTGGTACATAGCCAAGACTATAAGACTTGATCATCAACATAAACAACAACAAAAACATCTAACTACCACCACAACAACAACTGCAACAACAACAACAAAATCTACAGGACTTGAATTTTGCTAATTCAGTTTTTGCCATGGAATTTCCTTCTCTTTATTACATTAACATTCTTAATCTTTTGGATACCAACGATTTGTATGTATTTTGTCAATATTACAGTTTGTCAAGAAAGGTTAAAATAATTCCCAGGTATTTTCTTGTAAAGCGTATCTTTGATTCCAATTTCACGTGCAGTCATGGAAATCCCCGCACATGAAAGCAGTGTAACTTTTATCTGTACATTTTTTTTTTTTTAAATACAAGTTCAAGTTTTTATGGCTCCATGCCAACAGAAGTGAGCAAAATTGATCGATATGAACTAAATGAATTTCAGAATGTTGCTTTGTCTGTCTGTCTGATTGAAGAGCAGGTAAACTTTCTAATTTGTCTTAAAGATGAAGGTAATGCATTACAGGGGCATTTTGTGTGACCCATTAGTTACCCTCTATAAATAAACAATATGAATAGAATCTGGTTTTATACACTTAAAATGACATATATGATGTAATCACAAAATATATTTTTCTTCTTTCAAAAAAATTATTTATATCCTTTGAAAACCGTATTAGTTAAGAATTACTTCACACAAAAGTCTCTATTCTTTTTTTTTTTTTGGGGGGGGGGGGTTGAGTTGAGATAACAAATGATGGGGCTCACCTTCGTGATTGATTTTTTTAACATCTATCTCTTTTCTTTCTTTCTTTCTTTCTTCCATTTTAGTTAGCCATATAGTCATTTTCGAAGACCTAGTCTTGCAGTATAGCCATTTTTTTTTTCTTTGCAGATGATCATGAAAGATAGAAATATTGAGAGATACATTAGAGAGAGAAAGATCAGGAAAGAGAGAGGGAGAGGGAGAGGGAGAGACAGGGGGAGGGGAGGGGGAGGGGAGGGGGAGGGGAGGGGGAGGGAAGGATAAAGATCGAAAGGGGAAGAGAGGAAGCGATTATGAAAGACTACTACAGTAATAATTAATTTCCAGTACAAGGGAGGTGCAGGTGCAGCTGATCTGTTACACAACGACCGTAAAATGATAATTTATGTAACATACTGTCAGTATCGACATGAAGATTTTACTATTTGTCGCCCGCATCGGAAGAGGGCGCTGTCTCTTCGCAGGCAATCAGCTGCATCAACCTCACTCACTGCCTGCCGCGCCGCTGATTGATGTGAAAAGGGTACGGTACGTCGTTACGGCCACGTCGTTACGGCCGATATTAAACGGCCGCTGGCATGGCTGACACTGACTCTGGGCAGCTGCGGGTGACTGCGGCCGCTGCAGCTCTGGGCCACCCAACGATCGTCGCATCGCATCGCCGTTCCAGCTCTCCATCTCGCAGCGCCGCTGCTAAGCGCAATGAGGCCGACCACAAACTACATTAGAGGTTCTACGATTTATACTGAGTGCCTCAACAGTCTGTCTTGTTTTTGCTGTACCATGGACCATGGTCTAGATCCAAGAGTCTGGTGACTTGTGTCTTTAAGGTAAGGTTGTAAAGATGATTGCGACTACCTTGGATATCTTGGCCGATATCTTTCTACATTCACTACATTCACACATTAACTTTGTTACCCATTTGAATAGATTTATCGGATATATCTTAGACTTTGCAATGTTTACGGAAAATTCTGACTCGGTGATGACACAAAATGAAGTATATGGGCCTGTAATGTACACCACAATCCAGTCATGGACCTTTGAAACCTCTCAGACCTTTGAAACCTCTCAGTCTCATATTAAACGTGGAAAATGTTGATATTCTGTCATTATAATTATTGCAGACATTCGAAAGGTGAATAAGACCAAATAGATCTATCGAAAGCATCTTTCAACTTCCATAGCTGTAAGTGTTGCACAAAGTGCAGTGGCTAGTAAACTATCCAAACAGTCGTTAGAGGATTCTATTGTGTTTACATTATCTCAGCTAGCCAAAACGTACATGTACTTTGTACTAGATCTAGTAGATCTAACGTTAGAATAAGCCAGTTCGTAATTAGCTAATGTACACATTGGTACTAATGACCTTTTTTATTTTTTTTATTTTTTTTTCTCAGTTGGTTAGGGACTTCACTCGTTTTCAAAGTGGCATAATGCAAAAGCTTGCTCGACGTAACAATTTATGGAATTCATGTTCAAACAAAGAATGAGCTTGCGTTGAGATCAGGTGATCAGAATGCTCCATCAGTTGACAATTTCGCAGGCATCCATTTCATTGTTTTGTATTGAATGCAATAATGGCCTATTTCCTTTTATATTGCGAAATACCATTCTTGCTGTCGTTAGTGTCGGGTGGATGTGCTGGCAAGCACCACTTAGATAAGGATCTCATGAATAATCATCATATCACAGTCACACAATGCTTATCTCAGTGAATTTACAAACCAAAATGCCTGTTGGTACAAATGATCTTTTTCTGCTCATGCGCAAAGTGGAATTACGAACTGGTCTCTTGTAGTTGTCGTCTAGGATCTACCATATCATACGCATTGTCTATGGATATGAGCTTGAAAGAGGTTATTTGAAGTGAATATTTTCTTTCATGTTTTTTTCTTCTCTTTGTTGATGGATCATACAGTCAGATTTCTGCATTGTAGTCAAAATTCTGACCACTGATCAAAATTCAATAATAAATGGTCAATAGCACAATCAGGGTATGAAAATTATGCGTAACAGGGGAAAAACGAGAAAACTTGGTGAAAATATGTTTTTTGCTGTTTGTTGTAGCTGAATGTTCAAATTTTCCTTTCATGTAAAGAAAGAGTCAATTTTGCATTAAAATGCACATAAATTAGCATTTTAATTAGGAGTGTCAAATTACATTGAAATGACTAATATACTGGAAAAATTAATTAATAAAAAGGAGAATTTTTTTTACATCTGAAATCGCTTTTAGATATTCCTGATAAATACCCCTTTCATTCACCACAAGCACATAGCCATGAAATATCACAATATATGAAATAATGTCATGTTTTCACTACTCAATATGGATAATCAATTTCGTAGGCATTACTTTCAATTCATATAAAACCACTTATATAATTCATAATATTTCACTTTTGCCAAAGAGTGAAGAGGTGAAACTTTCAGGAATAGGTAACAGACATATATTTGACATTATTACAAAGTTAGGGCTTTATTAATTAGGGCTGGTATTTTGGAAGATATATTTTTCATAAAAAAAAAAAAAAAAAAAAATTGTGCGTACAGTTTGACCTTGAATGTGCGCATAGTGTTTGGATCCATTCTCATATTTGTAAACATACATAGAGGAATGAATATGAGATTTTTGTTGACTTGAGTTGATATCCAAGCTGTTACACTCAAACAATGACATATTAAGCCAAAATACTATGTTTTTGCTTATGATATCTTTAAAAATTGAAAAAAGCATTGAAGAACACTGAACACTTATCATATGACCTTCATGCAGTAAAAGATGGGCATGGATCAGTCTTACTTTTCCTCAGCAATTTGTAAATATATGAAAAAATAAGTTCTTATTGCTTAAATTAGCTAAAATTTTCACACAATAGATTACTACATACAGTTGTATGTACAATTCATGGCTAAAGATCCAAGGATATTCAATAAGGTGAAAATATTCTTTTAAGTAATCAAATTATATACCTCACTGAAAATACTAAAAAAAAGGCTGCACTTATTTTCCTGGGCATTTAAAAATGGCTCAAAACTCAAAGCTGGCTGAACATTTATTGGCAAACAGCACACCATATTAAGTGTATCTTCAGTACTTTCAGGAAAAGCAGAAAAATAAGCTGTTTCTCCATGTATAGCTGTACAGCATGGGTTAAAAGGTCACAATGTCACAAAAATAAGCCAGCATTACACTCCTACCGTGATGGGACTTCAGACTTCATAACTTTCTCCAGCAGAAAGGACCACTGTTTTTTATTACATGCAAGCAATGCCAGGAAAAAAATCCATTAATTTGATACCAAACACATACGTAAAAAATCTTGATTTACTTACGTAAAATCTTGATTTTACGTAAGTTGAGCAATTACATGGGTTTTGGGAGACTTTTTGGTAATTAATCTTCAATAATTAGCAGTAAAGGAGAAGAAACTAGAGAGGCACTCTGAGAGAGCAGACCTCCGCCAAGCATGCAGCTCATTTCCATCACTGATCTTGTTCTTCCTTGTAGATATCAGTGATTTCCACCCATTACATACTTACAGCATGCTGAAAGTGTTTCAGTGTGCTGAAAGTCGCCCGATTTCCCAATATAGAAGCCTTTGTTACGTCATAAACCCTCAGCTGCAGGGCGCGCTTTGCCCCAGCAGAAACTAGAGCACACACTTTAGTGCACGCAGGCAAACCTCAAATTTGTACTCACAGCCTGAACTCCCAAGTTCATTGACCCTACCTGCCAAAATATCAAAAATCCTTCATAAATTCCCCCAAAATTCTCGGATCTTTACCAAAAGTTAATCGTTTGTTAGTTGTGTCATTCTCAACCTTTCTTGCAAGTTTCATCCCAATCCGTTCACTACTTTTTGAGTTATTTTGCACATGGACAAACTAACTAACTAACTAATTAACTAACGAACGAACAAACAAACCAACGGTAACGAAAACATAACCTCCTCCCTTGGCGGAGGTAATAATCTACTGTATTACCACATGTGATTATTGATGTCTAAGCATTCTGCATGTGAATTTTGAAGTCAGTTTGTTCATTCTTATAGAAGTTACAATTTTTTAAAGTGAGAAAACCATGACTGCATACCCTGATTGTGCTTATCAGCAAATGCAATTTGTGAAATAGACTTGTTTGTACATAGTGATTGTACTTGTGCTGTAATGTTTGTCAATATTATGTTTCAGGTAATAATGCTTATAATTATGAATGACTTTTGCTTTGTAATTACTAGGTACAACAAAGGTGAACTCTTGATATGGAAAATCCTCTTATGTAGACAACACACACTGGAAGAGAAGCACTGCACAAGGAGGGGTTCAGTAACATGTGAGAGTGTTTGTCATCATGGAGACGGAGATGCCAATGAAGAAGCAGTCCAAGAGGAAGCCCTACATGTGTGCGTTATGTAGCAGAGCTTTCTCCAAAGCCTTATCACTCCAGAGACACATGGAGGATATTCACAACATCCAGGAAACAGATAGTGAAGATGAGGATGATGATGATGACAACGGTGAAGAGGTGAAGAAAGATTCGGGAGGAAAAGTCGCGGTGATGAGCAGTGATCATCTGAAGCTCTCCAGTACTCTGTGTTACCCCAGTGGTATTGCTAATAGTCCAAATCATGGCATTCTTGTGTCAGAACATTCACTGAATGACATAGATACCCCTTCTCAACATACACTTCTACCTCAGCATCAAATGGAAGATACCATCGTTCAACGTACTGTAAATTCAGGCCAATCACAGCAAACTTCCTCATCTAAAAAAGATGTGATAGAGCAGGATGATGGCTGTGTTACTGGAGGTAGTTTTGTTCTTGGATGCAGGATTGAAAAACTAAATCATCACTGTGGCAACAACAATGCAGTTATTGGTTCTCACCTGCTATCGGAAAAGAATTGGATTCTGGATGTATCAGACCAGAGTGCAGCACATGTGGAGGTAGATCTCGAGCAGGGATGTAAGGACATCTTGGCAGAGGCAGCATCAGCAGCAGACATTTTTAGTCAAATCAGAGAGGAGAAGAGTGGAGTTGGGAGGAATCAAATCCATGATGAAAGTGTTCAGGAAAGTCGGATTCCTGCACCACCTTGTTCAACCATGCAGGGTGCTCAAGATGAAAAGGCATCTGAAAGCATGGCTGTGTCTCCTGGACTCAAACCAGACAGCAATGAGCAGCCAGGGGTAATAAGGCAACATCAGTCTTCAGCGCAAAGTGTCACCTCAGCGAGAAAACCCAAAAGAAACTTGAAAGAATTTATTCAGATCGGGAAGTCTGACAGAGCGCCATCTAAAAAACAGCAACCATCAAAGGATAAAGACAAGCAAAAGTCCACGCAAATAGAAACTGCTCAACCAAAAACAAGGCGTCAAAAGTCTGTGATAGAGGTCTCTCGCGATTGTCTTTCTGGTGTTACAGTTAGCCATGAAAGTGGTGGTTTTAGAACATTGCGAAGATCGCCACGAAACACTATGCAAGCTAGGAGCGAAAAGGCTGTATGTGATCTGGCAAGCGGCAAAGAGCTACATGTACAAGCTGCTTGTAAACCTGGTAAGAAGAGACACTTTGAAACAAAGTGTAATCAATATACAGTATCTTATTTTAACGTACTCATTCTAAAACTGCCATTACACTTTATCTGTATCAATATACTCTGCACGTCTAGGTTTGGCATAAAAAGAAAATGTACAATAAAAAGAGCAACAAGATTTAAAGCTTGTGCAAGACCAATTATCATGCCTTTACAGAGCAATGCCCTACAGTGTACATCAGAATCAAGTAAGAAGATATAAATGTGGCTTTAATTCATAACTTGTGAGGTATGTTTATAGAATTTTTAATTCATAATTAGCAACTAAATCTAATAGGTGTATGAAAATAGGGTAAATGATGCAGAGTTCAGAATAACTTCACGTTGCAATAAAAAAAGCAAACAACAGAAATTTCAAAAAATGGAAATTCAGTGACAGTTTACAATCCAGCCATAGATTTAATAGGTGACAATATCATTAAAATATGGCATTATTTTCAAGGGTATCGTTCCATGCCATATTACAGTTGTTAGATTTGGGAATACAACACCAGATCGTGGCAATCTTCAAATTCAGGAGATATTCTGCCAGAAAAAAACAAACAAACAAAAAAAGACATTTGAAAACCATAATTCACCTTTCAGCAGTCTGCAACCACTGTAAAAGTGGAAATTTTTGAGGTGTGGAAATTTTTGCACATTTTGTGCAACCAGAAGCTATCGCAAAAATAAAAGATGGAAATGTTTTTGCATACCATAATAATTATGTTCCAGTAGTTTATGTCCTGATTCCACAGAATTGAAAACATGCGAAATTCATCTTATGTGACCTAGAGCAAAGAATTACTTGCGTTAAAATATCCACTTTTACAGTATCGCTTTTGTATGATGTAGGTAATTTTTTGAATGTTCAATGTTGAATATTTCAGGTTCACCATCATCTGGGAAGCACAGACAGCACAAAACTTTGCAGCAGAAGATCCTGGACCTCCAGAAGGCAAATGAAGAAACCAGGAAACAATCTCTTTCTGTCAGCAAACTTCTTGGCAGGGACTCAGTCAACAAATGCTCAAAGGGTACAAGGCAGACCAGATCAACAGGCAAGGTCAAGGATGTCGGTTTGACCAATGCTAATGTGGGAAATGAGGAGGAAGATGGAGCGCAGGAGGAAAAAGGTACAAATGTTTCATTTTTTTTTTTTGGTAATACTTTGAATTAAGAAATATATCACTTGTACATTATTGATGTAAGGACATGTCTCTTCAAAAAAGGATATAAAGTAAGCCTGTTCTACATTGTGGTTGTGAGTACATTGAAAGAAAGCCGCAGGCTATACAATATGTAGACACAAGGCACCACTCAATATTTCTGCAGCAATTGTTTTGAGAAATGTATTGTTGACAGTTGAGTTTCAGGCTATAAATTTTTGTGAAAGGAATTGATGTGTGATTGAAGCTTTTTGGCCATATGTGGTCATCATGGCAGTGTTTTAGAATTTGTTTTTGTTTTTTGTTTTTTCTTCTTGATGAGATATAGACATAAATTTAAATTGCCAAGTACACTGAATGACAAATGTTTGGAAATAGATTTATGCCTAGTGTTCTACTAGCCTTCAAATTTAATCACTCTTTTTGAAAAGAAAATGAAAATACACCCATGTTGTAATTGTAATGTGCAGAATACTTCTGTAAAAAGAATATGTTTGGGAACTTTTGCAGTTATTCCATTAAAATTGCTATAATTCAAGATTGATCACAAGCTAGTAGGTGCTAGTTAGTATTTGCTGAAAAGAGTGGAGGTTTAGAGTAGTGGTACATGCAAGTGGCAGAACTATTGTATACAGTGAGCTATGAATAGGCTGAACAAGAATTGCATTGATGGTCAGTAATCTGCAAATCAGGTTTATTCAAGAACCTGCTTCAGTGTATTTTTTTAAGTGTTTCATTTCATAGGTCAGTTCAGTTGTGAAATTCCCTGAAAATATCAGTATATTTCAATTTAAGTATATTAATAAACATGTCCCAGTTAAACAATTGCCCCCGCAGATATATTCTGATCAAATGGCAAGGGTTTGTAAACACACTTGCCAGCATTTGTGTGAGAATTGCATGAGTACTGCAGGGCTGCCAACTCTCACGCAATTCAACCAATTTTGACTGTCTCACTCTGATAAACGAAATCTCACGCTAAACCCCAAAAATGGAATGTACATGACTACAAAATAAATATATCTCTAAATTCTCTGATATTCCGAATATCAATATGCCCAAGCCCAAAATTTCGAGATTTTCCCGTGCTGGTGTAAAGCTTAACCAATAATAATCATTTTTGTTTCACGCGCAAAGACGAGCTATTGGATTACGATTGGTTTCTACCTATACCACGTGAGCGTAGCTCGTACTTTTGGCAAATTACAGTACAGGTATGGCTATGACGTGTGTTTTACATTGCTTTACATACACTGACTGTGTACGTAGTACGTACGTACGTACGTACGTACAGCCGCACAGTAGGCCGCCAGGCGCCAGCCAGGAGGTCGCTCCGCTCCCTCGCAGTGTCTCACACCAAACTCTCACTCAAGGTTGGCAGCCCTGGTACTGTGATGCAAAGCATACAGCACAAATACCAAAATACTGGATTGCTCAAATGATTGCCATCTCTAATGATTTGTTTCTCATACAGATAAACAGAGTGAGAAAGGAGAGGGCAGAGAAAAGATGACATGGCCTCCTGAGAAAACTACTGCAAAGATAATGGCTGAAGATAAATACTCTACTTGTTCAGTGTGCAGCAGGGGGTTTCCTGAAGATGCCCTCACACATCACATCCAGCAATCACCAAAGTGCCAACAAGATGCTGATGATGCAATGTCTCTGTGCATGTCGCCATCAACAGCTGAGCAAGGCCTGATAGTGACAATCCAGGGAAATGAGATCCTACAATCGCGAACATGGTCCAAGGAAGGAAGACATAGTATGCCGTTTGGAGGTGGTGTGCAACCCAGCTGGAAACCTCCCGGGGCACAGACATTTCCCTGCAAGTACTGTGAGGAGGTCTTCAAGACCGAGGGAAGCTTGAGGCAACACATGACCAACCACTGTGGCCACGGAGAAGGAAAGTGCCACAAGTGCCAACTGTACAGAGATCCCCCTTCCTCTGCTGAACTGGAGGACATTGCTCGGGCTGTTGAGGAGATACGGGACCTCACGGGGGACAGCGATTACCAGCACAAGAGGGGAAAGCGTCTGAGTGTGCAGTACTTCCAGTGTATCATTTGCAATGACCGGTATGCTGTGGAGAAGCACCTGAGGAATCATCTGAAGACGCACAGCAGTATTGTCTGCCAGTTTTGTGATGGAGTCTTTGCAAGTACTGATGCTCTGGCCAAACACATCCCCAATCACAACAAGGGACCTCTGGCCTGCAGGACATGTAAGCAAACATTTTTCTCTGCATACATGTTACTCCTTCATATGAGAGGACATACAGGAAATGTTCATTGCAAGTTATGTAATGCAGTGTTCATGTGCCAGGGAAGTCTCCCAAGGCATATGAGACAGAAGCACTCCAAAGGTAACAACAGCCCTCAAGGAGACCAAGTAGCTGAAAGGAAGCAGGAAGGAAGAACACCTGAGAGAAAGTCTGCCAAGGGCTGGACCAGACAGCTAAACTTCAGGTGCCCACATTGCGGGAACCTACATCGCAAGGAAGCCACGCTGAAGCGACACATTGAGAGGTACCATCCCGACAAGGTGGAGAATCCTGGCCAGTTTGTCTGCGAGGTGTGTGGTGCTGTGAGACACAAGGCTCAGCACCTCAAAGCTCACATGGTGTGTCATCAGGTACCCAAGCACAAGTGTCCTCACTGTGGCAAGGTCTTTGTCCGACGCCTCTCCCTAAAGATTCATATACAGAAAGTACACGAGGGGGTACGCAAGTTTCACTGCCAGTACTGTGGCAGGAGTATGTCTACCCAAGGCAGTCTTCTGGACCATGAGAGGCTGCACACAGGGGAGAAACCATATGAATGTAGTGACTGCGGGAAGCGTTTCCGTCTCTGCCAGGCGTACAAGACGCACAAAGCTCGCAAGCATTCACAGGAGAATCTCTTTGCCTGTAACTTGTGCCCGAAGCGATTTGCCACGCGACAGATGCTCCGGAAGCACATGAACACGCATAACCCCCCAGGAACATACATGTGTGACATCTGTGGGAGGATGTATCAACGCCCCGACCTGCTGAAGCAGCACCTTGTGAAGCATCGCCAGCGCATTAACTGCCTCCAACCAGGATGCAAGCGGCAGTTCACTACAGAGAAGTCCCTGCGCTACCACATGAAGAAGATTCATGACATAGACCTCTATCGGTGTGCTGCCATCAAACTCCCGCCGAGCTACCAGTCTTCACTGCAGTTGAGTCCAACCTCTGAACCAGGCCTCATATCTTGCCATTCCTCTAGCCTGACCAATCTCTCACTGGGGGAAAATAGCATGGATATTGATGGAATGTTGTCTTCCAGACATGTTGATGGATCGATCAATGTACCACCTTCACTCCCTCTAGGCCTTTCTATCTCATCCAGCCTTACTGAGGACAGCATCACCTATGAAGCAGTTCCTTGTTCAGGGAACAAAACGCTGCCCTCTGCAGTGATGACTGAGGGTCCTGTCAGCCAGGCCGATGTCCAGGCCTCTCTGGCGCCAGACCCTATTCCTGCCCATTCCACTCTTGCCACTGTGGATCCAACAGAGGTATCGTGTGACACAGAGACACGACTTAATGATCCCACCAACCTTGCCATTTCAGAAATCTTGTCACAACTCTGTGAAAGAACATAGGTCACTATTTTTCTATTTTCATGTAGAAAGCAATTAAGTTCAGATTTGACTTTTTGCCCTGTTTTGTTTTGTAGCCAGATATTCAAAGATATATTACTGTGAATTCAGTCTTTGGGAGACATTATGATCATAATTACTATATTAAGGAGGTGTACAACCTAAAGGAGACAGTTTGTGTCTCCTTAAAGTTTTCAACGATATTATATCCCATTCAAACATATGCAATTAAGCTGATGATGCCAGTTCATTTGTAGCACATCTTATATGGCTCACTTCAGTAGGACACCTTAAAGAAACTTGGCAAAGTTACTCTGTATTGTGAACGGAAATGTCATGAATGTGTTCATACATTGTACCGCTTTAACAAAATTATAGTATCCTATCTGTAAAACACTTGAGATGTACATGTGTATACTAATACAGTATTGTGACATAAAAATGTTTTTAGCAGTAATTATAAGTTTCCTCAATATGGTTATGTTAGATCTTTGTCTTAGCTTGGCCATCTGTATAGTGCACACGTCTAATTATTATCATTTGATTAATTATCATTATTATTTTTATTTCTTCTTTTTTTTTGAGGGGGGGGGGGTTAATATTCTGTCCTGCTTACGTTTGTATGCGAGGAAGCATTATTTGTCTTAACGATTGAATTTTAAAACTCCTACATTGTTGCAATAACTTTGTATTTAACTGGATACATGAATGCTGTACATACACTTCGTATATACTTGAAGTATCCAAAGTATTCAAATGCACAAATGATGTTTTGATCTGACACTGCCTTTTAGGACTTCTGTCTAAAAGACATGTATAACCATGAGTGTCTTAGACACTAGTGTCTTCTTATCATATGCACTGCAACTCCAAGGAATTAATAGCAACACTTGTTTCTTGTTGCCACGGAAACTCAGTGTTTTAAAGAGATGTGATATGCAACAAGACATGATATGACAGACTTGCCTCTACAGTTTAAAAAAAGGAGATGAATTTATTTTCTTGTTGCCATGGAAACTCAGTGTTTTTAAAGAGATGTGATATGCAACAAGACATGATATGACAGACTTGCTTCTACAGTTCAAAAAAAGTAGATGAATTTATTTTCTTGTTGCCATAAAAACTCAGTGTTTTAAAGGGATGTTATATGCAACAAAACCTTATATGACAGACCTGCCTTTACAGTTCAAAAAGAGTACAGATGACTTTATTTTATTACATGTATTGCTACCTGCACCAGGAGGTGAAACCTAGGGCTGGCAGAGGGTATGTTTTCGATTCCGTATGTCTGTCTGTCTGATTGTACAGTGAACTCCTGTTATGACAAAGTCCTTGGAAACTGCAGTTTTCTTTCATTATATTTGATTATCAAAATTTGTTATACCCGAACAAATTAACTAAAAGTACAGAGAGTGGATAATGTTGCGGCCTAAATTCTAACTTCGTTGTAAGTGGAATTTTGTTATAACCATGTTTGTTATAATGGGAGTGCACTGTACAAGATACATATAACTCTGAATAGACAAATTAATTTTCACAAAATTTGCAAGATGTGTCTCCAATGAGATATGGTCAAAATGAGGTGAAAGGTCATAAGGGTCATATAGGGCACAAAATAAGCGTAATCTCCAAATAACTCAAGAACAGATGATTGCATTGCACCAAACTTGCAGGGTTTGTTATAATGAAGAAAGGAAGAAACAGTTATCAATTAAGAGTCACGAGGTCAAAGGTCATAGTCATGAAGGACATAAAGTATGGCTAATCTCCCAATAGCTCAACAATGGATGATCAGATTTTCACCTCTGAAATGTATTACATAAATGTCCCTGTCTAGGTTTGTGTTTTAGATGGTGCCTACAAAATGGCGATATAATAATAATGGCTGCTTGGCAGAGGTCTGCTCTCTCAGAGTGCTTCGCTAATTTAGTGTTGTTTTGTGACTGAAGTTAACATCAATTAAGCAAATCGCCTAATGACTGGCGTAGGCCTACATTTGCTAGTGAAATGGATCTTTATAGTATACCAGGGAGGTGGGAAGAGATTACCTTGTACACTTGTCTCGTATAGTGTATGTGTATACAGTATCTACACTTCAGATCAAAACCCTCAATTGCAACTCACCTTTATAGAATACATATCTTTTATGTTTGACAGAAAATGTGAATGAAATTTAAAGTTTAATTGTTGAAATCTTTGGAATGCCAGCAGAGTGTCAGTTTTGTAGGTAAAATTGAAAAGGGGTCACTTTCCCCAACACAGTGAAGACTGTGTGGTACATGTAGATGGACATGATTATAGTGAATCTCAGATCGATGTTTGCATTTTAGTGAAATAATCAATTATAATGTCACTTCATGAGTGAAGAGGTATATTGGGCATTTGCTGTTGGATATAACAATGTCCTGTTATGATAAAGTCAGTGTGCATGTCCATGTACAGTGTATTTTTTCCCCTGTTAGGAGAAGTAACAAGGTAAATTTCACCATCCCATGGCCCTTCTCATAATTAGGTTCCACTGTATGTGCATTGTACTGCCAGGACTCGTATGTTCAGTGAACAGTTTTCTTTTGTTATAACTGAACAAATAAACAATAAAAATACACAGTGCAGATAATGTTACAGCCTGAATTTTTGTTTGGTTGTAACCGGAATTTTGTTAGAACCGGGTTTGTTATAATGGGAGTGCACTGTAATGTATAAATCCTGTCTAAATTCCCGTCTAAATGTTTTCACGTATTTAGAATCATGAAATGCAAAAATGTCACAAATCTTTAAAATGGATGAATGTGTCTTTGCTATCTCTCCCTTGTCACATTATGATGCTGCTGTTATTCAGTGGGAATGAAATAAATACATTGCAAGTCACTTGCAATCCTTCATAATGTAGAAAGGGCTATAAAGTATACATTGCCCAATTGGTTCATTTTATGTTTCCTTTTGTGATGAAATGCTCCATATTATACACATACACCTAATGATATCAGTCACTATGATGTGCGGGTGTGGGGAAGGGGGTGATGCAATGGATAAGATATCTGAGCTTTTGTTTCCTGGATTACCATGAATAGATATTGCAGACATTGCAGACATTTGTTTGTTTATTTTGTTGTGTGTGTGTGTGTGTGTGTGTGTCTGCGTTTCTCTTTACCGCCACTATAAACATGTACTGCTTCTTGACGGACGCATCCAAGATGGAGTAAAAAATACATTGTACTTTTGTATTCACAAGAATTATATTTCTGGATGTTGATACACGTCAGTGTGCATGTGTAACGTATAATAATGTAGACCTACATGTATTATACTTGTAGCTTTCTTTGTACCTCTCCCTCTTTCTCTTGTATCTACACATACTGATACAAAGAAGAAAGACCCAAAAGCACGCACGCGCATACACACACACACACTTTTTTTTGACCCTCACTGACCCTCACACACACACACACACACACACACACACACAACAACAACAACAACAACAACAACAAAGCACAGCCCATAGTAAAAAAAAAAGAAAGAAAAGACAAGACAAGACAAGAAAAACACGAAATAGAGAAGCTCAGTGGGACTGGCACATTCTGAAAGTCTTGGAAAATTAAAGCAGAATGACTAGAACTATATGTATACGAGATTAACGGAAGGCGTGTATGGCGAACATGATTATTTACAGGTATCACACTCAATAAGCTGACTAGTTTCCGTTTCCCATTTATTTCTTCATCTGCAACGTGACATTTAGTCTATCACAATAGTATTTTACTTTGAAAATAGCCACATGATATCCATTACAGCACTTAACAATTTACACATCCAACTTTGTTGGACCCCCGCAACCTACCACATATCGCGTATTGTAGAAAGCACGTAAATACATAATGTGTATCACATTACCAAAATAGCCTCTGCGCTTAAATGAAAACGTGACGGTGATGAACAAAACATTAACAACAAACATTTAAAAATAAGGCAAGAATCTTTTTTTTTTCTTTTTGTTTTAGTATCCCAAGTACCCGATTCTAACCTTCATTATATAATGCTATCTACAATGTACAAGTTTGTATATAGATTGTACCTGTATTCATCCTGAAAGCACGATAAAACGATCAGCAACAGATAACGCTTCAAATAGGCTAACTAGGCATTCTTTCTAATCATTTGTATTTTTTTTTTCGCACATGCATGACCCGTATACTCGAAGCTACTATACTGTATACATGTAGAAAGGAAGTAGGGTGTATAGTTTAATGACTTTATTTCAAAGTGATACGAGGTAACGCAACGGCGTAGCCAGGATTTCATCTTAGGGAGCGAAGCGACCGAGCCCGAGCGAGCGGAGCGAGCGAGGGGGGGGGGGGGAGGGGGGGGAGGGTGTGGGAGGGGGGTGTCCCCCCTCCCACGGTGAGAACTTTTTGCATTTTGATGTTGTAAATTGTGCAATTTGATGCATGTTTTTGCGCGTTTTATCGACGTGAAACAGTCCCACTTGTTTAAGGTAGCAGTTTATTTTGATGTAGATTATTATTGAACAATTTGCCTATAAAATGGTATAATTTAAATACACTTCTTGTATTGATTCTTTTCACTGAATATCATGAACGCGACTGAACCCGAGCGAGCGGAGCGAGCGAGGTGGGAGGGGAGGGTGTGGGAGGGGGGTGTCCCCCCTCCCACGGTAAGAACTTTTTGCATTTTGATGTTGCAAATGGTGCAATTTGATGCATGTTTTTGCGTGTTTTAACGAGTTGAAACAGTCCCACTTGTTTAAGGTAGCAGTATATTTTGATGTAGATTATCATTGAACAATTTGCCTATAATGGTATGATTTAAATACACTTCTTGTATTAATTCTTTTCACTGAATATCATGAACGCGACTGAACCCGAGCGAGCGGAGCGAGCGAGGGGGGGGGGGGGAGAGGGGTGTCCCCCCTCCCACGGTAAGAACTTTTTGCATTTTGATGTTGCAAATGGTGCAATTTGATGCATGTTTTTGCGTGTTTTAACGAGTTGAAACAGTCCCACTTGTTTAAGGTAGCAGTATATTTTGATGTAGATTATCATTGAACAATTTGCCTATAATGGTATGATTTAAATACACTTCTTGTATTAATTCTTTTCACTGAATATCATGAACGCGACTGAACCCGAGCGAGCGGGCCGAGCGAAGGGGGGAGGGGAGGGTGTTGGAGGGGGGTGTTCCCCCTCCCACGATGAGAACTTTTTGCATTTTGATGTTGCAAATGGTGCAATTTGATGCATGTTTTTGCGTGTTTTAACGAGTTGAAACAGTCCCACTTGTTTAAAGTTGCAATATATTTTAGGGATTATCGAACAATTTGCCTATAAAATGGTATCATTTAAATACACTTCTTGTATTAATTCTTTTCACTGAATATCATGAACGCGACTGAACCCGAGCGAGCGGAGCGAGCGAGGGGGGGGGGGGGGGGAGAGGGGAGGGTGTGGGAGGGGGGTGTCCCCCCTCCCACTGTAAGAACTTTTTTGCATTTTGATGTTGCAAATGGTGCAATTTGATGCATGTTTTTGCGCGTTTTATCGACGTGAAACAGTAACACTTGTTTAAGGTAGCAGTATATTTTGATGTAGATTATCATTGAACACTTTGCCTATAAAATGGTATCATTTAAATAATCTTCTTGTATTAATTCTTTTCATTGAATATCATGAACGCGACTGAACCCGAGCGAGCGGAGCGAGCGAAGGGGGAGGGGAGGGTGTGGAAGGGGGGTGTTCCCCCTCCCACGGTGAGAACTTTTTGCATTTTGATGCTGCAAATGGTGCAATTTGATGCATGTTTTTGCGTGTTTTAACGAGTTGAAACAGTCCCACTTGTTTAAAGTTGCAGTATATTTTAGGGATTATCGAACAATTTGCCTATAAAATGGTATCATTTAAATAATCTTCTTGTATTTATTCTTACGCTGAATATCATGAACGCTGTCTGTTCAGCAATCAAACAGAAAAAGCATGCACACGAGGGTGTAGATAGGGGCATATCCCCTCCCACACGAAGTTGATTTTGCGTTTTCAGACCTGAAATTCAGCGATCTGGTGCAAATTTTTGGTGCAATATTTTTCATCGAAGTGTTAAAATCACGGAATTTAGCTTTTATTCCGAATGTGCACCATCTGTGTGTATATATAAAGTCTAGTGAGGTAGAGCTTAGGGGAAGGGGGATTCCCCCATTTTTAGAATTGAAATAAAGCGATCTGGGTATAGCCACAGTCTACTTCTATGCATGGCGGAAGGGGGGGAGGGGCGTGCGAGCAGGGAGAAGGCGTGGGCGAGTGTTATCTCCACCCTTCCCTTCCGATGGAGCTTTTGCCTTTTTAAGGTTGAAATTGAGATATCTCGTATACGCATATTTGATGGAATCAACATTTGGGAAATCACACACACAAAAAAAAAAAATGATGGGGAGGGGGACTGAGGGAGGAAAGGGTCGATTAAAAGGGGAAATTCCCCTTATACATGAGGGAACCTAGTGATAAGTCTTGTGCACTCATCAGAATTATTCATAATTTTTTGGTAAATCTAAAAAGTGTACTACTAAGCTAGGGAAAGAGGCACAGAGGGGGAGGGTTTGGGAGGGGGATACCCCCTCCCAAGCACGAGAGATTTTGCATATTTTGAATTGAAATTCAACGATTTGGTGCACACTTTGAGTGAAATATTCAAAAAAAATATCTTATTGATGAAAGGTTGCAAAGGAGACCGGCTTCATGTGCATGCATACAGTATACACGCATTTTTTTTCCGCCTCCCAAATCCCCGGTCCAAATCTTAGGGGGGGGGGGGGGCGACCGCCCCCATCGCCCCCCCCCCCCCCCCCTGGCTACGCCAGTGAGGTAACGTGTATGATGCCATAGCAACAATCGGGTTGAATAACCGCCTAGAAATGAAACTCACGACTCCAAATTCAGTTCTATATGCCATACATGACGAAAAATTTGAACTTTTTTCAACAACTGAAACACTTTCATTATGACCGGACACATGTAACGATTGGAACATAGCCTCCAGACATCAGCAGCACCAGGCACGGCCATCAATTATAAAAAGATTAGATAAGCTGAAGATGATTTTAGCTTTGGATTGGACAAAAAGAAGACAAAACCCGATGTAAGCTATACATGATACACCAAGTGTCTATACACCGTGTCTATACACCAAGTGTCTATGCACCTAAAATAATGTAATGCTTAAATCTGAATTTCAATCCATCTGTTATGGTTTCCAATTGAAAAACAGAAAACAGGTGGCATTACTTTCATAACATAGATTTTGTTTGAAGACAGTTTGGTAACCTCATGAACGTGAGGTCCATGGTAACCTGTGTAATGATGCTGTTTTGTACTCTCTCTCTCTCTTTTTGTTTTTGGCTTTACGTATATCTCAATGTTCGAAATTGTATCCTGCTGCACTTTTCTGTTCTGCATTAATGCACTAAGAAACGCCCGTATGAAGCAATGCCCCATGCTATCTATTTTATTATAATGGTAATAATAATAGTTATAGTTGTAGTAGTAATAATAATAATAATAATAATAATAATAATAGTTATAGTGATAATAATGATAATGATAATAACAACAACTATTGTCATTGTTATTATTATTATCATTATCACCATTATCATAGCCATTGTAATTGTTGATAATATTATTGATATGCCTATAGTTTCTGTACTACTGTAATAATTATTCTTATTAAACATGAAAATGAACATTTTACCCGTAGAACCAGCTCCTACATACCCGAATTTGTGTGAGTGGTGGTTTTGACTAAGTGTGTTGTGTCTCATTGTTAATACGATAACAGTTCATGCACTGTTGGCACAACTTTCATCCAATGACCGTTTGATGAAAAGTTCCTGAACATTGCATTTCGAAACATTTTGGGCACAAAAATGCAGGCCTAATCAAACACGGTTGCATACAATCATTATTTTCTAGACGATTACATTGCACAATATGTCATAATGAGTGCTTATAAGATTTCTGTCACACACTCAAACTTGCGTTATCAAGGGGGGGGGGGGGTGGTGTTCGTCTTATTGCTTCTATAATGGGATAAAGAGTCAACTCATCGATACCACCCCCCCCCCCAAAAAAAAAAATAAATAGATAAATAAAGGGAGGTATAAAAACAGAAACTATGAAAAATACACACACACCAAGTGTTTTGCACACATTACAAGAAAGCTTCAAACTTCCCCCCGTGCTTTCCAAAGTGTGTGTATGTAATACCGTATGATAGGCCCTATTTAATAGGCCCATAGTTTATAGGCCTACTGGAGAATTCTGGTGATTGTTCCATCTCGTGGCGCGCTTTCTTAACCTGGAGAAAGCGGTGGGAAGATTGCCGCAACCCGCCTTAGCGCTTTTAGTCTCTTGAAAATGTTTGCCCTCACTCCTCGTCCTGAAAAAAGGTGCACGTCATGAAAGAGGTAGGGCCTAAATGTTGAACAAAATAATGGTCATCTCCTCACATCATGCACTTGGCAATTTCCAAAGACTGTCCCGATATCAACACACATTAAATTTTCATCTTGCAAACTTTGGTGCAATTTTTGAGTTTCCAAATAACGCAGAAACATGAATATACCCGTCTGGATGTAAAGGTTCTGTTGAGACCAATACACGATAGGGTGAGTTACCTATCTATAAACCGTTTGACAAAGTCTTGTGACCTGTACCTTGCTATTCTACAAGGCGCGACGAATTCAAGCAAGACTCTTGTTGTGATCGGTGAAGTTCACGGCAATCAGTCGCTCAGCGAGCACGCTCTTTTAAAAGTGGAGGCGTGTGCTATAATACGTGTAACATTTACTAGGCCCTAATCCACTCTTAGTCGTCGCATTTATAGAAATACAAAAGGACTGCAAATGTACATAGTGTATACATAAAAGAGCGTTTTTGTAGGATGAAGCCAAATGTATATACACCACGTCCACCATGACCACTAGAGCAGGAACGCGAAAAACAGATAACATAAACTATGTCCACACTGTTGTTAGGCCTACCACACCAATATGGTGGTGATATCTAGATAGCATTTTACAGATTTAATTCATAGAATGCAAGTAGATATCACCGCCATACAGCCTATACTATGCTCATGCTAAAAGTAATCCAGGGCCCCGTTGGTAGAAACTTTGCGTTTAAACGCAACTTGCAACTGATTGTCACTGGCCAATCAAAATCATTGTTGCATGCATGTCTTCTTAATAGGGCAGACCCTGAGCCAATCAGAATGGTTGTTTCAAAATTAGCAATTATTTGCAATTGATTGCAACTTTCTTGCAACGGGGCCCTGGTCTCTCGTTTCAATCTCTTTAGCCAAGATATTGGTTGTAGCGATTGTTTCTATAGCATTGGAAAATGGGAAGAATGGGAACGTTTTCAGCAAGCCTTATGTGTGCCTTTTACAATCCTGCCATTTCAGACGTAGTGCGATGAATGCATTTTGAATTCTGTACATAGGCCCTATATAATGCTTCAGGGAGTTGTTATGGTATCTTGAATGCATGAATAAGTGACAGTTTTTATAAAAATGGAAAAGGAAAAACGGGAAAAAGAACATAAATATCCAGGTTGTGTTCACTATCATGAATGCATACTTTCGTTGTAAGTTAGGCAATATAGATTATGATTAAGTAAAATAAATCGATTTGTGTTATAACATGGTTAACTTGGCGCTCAAAAGGATGTTCAAAATGTAACCAGAAAAATTCAAGTCAGCCGAAATCAATTCATTGCGACAGCTAACCAGAGAACTAAATCTTCATGATAAAGGGCCTACAACATGTCCTCCTCTGCTTTTATAATCACAATTGATCGCTTTGTTATCCCAGAGAGTCAATCAAAAGGCGAAGACTATTGTCCCTCGAACAAAAAGCACGACAAGGCACACCACCGCAGCGATGATTAATAGGAGGACGGCCACGATCAGCGCGATCAGCACGCGGCGACAATTGTCGCGCTTAGATTGCTCCTCGTCAGCGGCGTCGGCGCGTGGACTCTCCTTCGCCTCTTCCGTCGGCGATGTGGGCTGTCGGCGGATTCTCTTGGCGAGGATTTGCAAGATGCAGCCAAAGAGAAGAATGATCTCGCCAATGGACATGAATGACATGCCGATGTAGAGACCAAGGATACCGCCCAAATTACCCAACAGACTGGCGATCTGGGAGGGATTGGGAGAAAGTGATGACGAGTTTGATAACAAACCAGCAGGTAAAATACGAAGTGTTTAGACTCGATATCATTATTAACCTTTGAGGCCTATATTAAAGAGTTAGTTGTAGTAGTTGTCTCTGAGAAAATACCCCCGCTTCAGCAGATTTGCATAAGAAATAATGCGGTAGAGACTATGTAAACGAAGCACAGAAATTAAGAGACAGCAAGAGTAATAGTATCACGGATTGAACAAACCATTATATAGAAAGGAGGTATAAGATAAATCCCACTGTATCAAAAAAAAAAGCAAAACAACAGCAACAACAACAACATACCGGCCAATCTTACGAGATGCATCAACTTATCTTTGATAGCTCCCCCTCTAACTTTTCTAAAAATATACCAATACAAAATGCCACAATACCAGGTGAATGAAAGGATATGATCGTGATACTCAAATTCACAAGGAAAGCTGCAAAGATGATATCGGTAATTAGACCTACTTCTGTTACCCCGTTTCTCGCCAAGATCATAGAGAAAGTTGCTTATGACCAACGTCAGACTTACTTGATTGATAAAAAACATCTTTACAAATAAATAGTTTGGCTTTTGTCCAAAGCACTCTACCCAATATGCATTGCTAAATGTAACAGAAAAAAAAATGGTTTGATGCTATTGACTCTAGACATTGTTTGGAAATAATCATTGGTTTAAAGGCTTTTGGTACCATTTTACATTAACTCACAAACTACATATATATATATATATATATATATATATATATATATATATACATGCATATGTATATGGCTTTGATTAAAACGCTATGATAAGATGGGTTTAAAGATTATTCGTCGAACCGGACACAATCTATACATGTAAATGGTTTCGTTTCAGATTAGGTAAGTATAAACTGTATGGGGTGCCACACGGATCCCTGATTGGACCTGTCATCTTTTTCCCAATAATATGTGAATGAATTGCCTTCTTTTGTTAAGCATAGTGAACTGTCACTTTACGTAGATGGCACAAATGTTTATTTTGTTTTGCAAAGAAACCCGAGGACATTGTTAAACGCTCAAATGAAAATCTTGTTTCGGTATCACACTGGTTATTCGATAACAAACTATTAATTGTAAATAAGAAAAAAAAATGTGAACTTATATTTCTTGACACACCATCACGTCTAAGAAATCGAATGAATTCCAGGACTGTGAACGTACTTATTGATAATAATGTATAATTCAGAGAACAAAAAATACATGTTAATATATGAGAGTAATAGATAAGAATCTGTTCCTACCCTATGGAAACCAGCTCTGCTGATCATGGTGTTCCACCCCATGATGTGGAAATCAAATCAAATCAATTCAATTCAATTCAATTCAATTCAATGCAATTTAATTCAGTGCTTTCAAGCTACTCTGCCGCTGGTCTTCACCACAAAGGCAAAAACAGAAAAGGAGATGAAGAAATCACGGTCCATATCTCACAGAATAAATAATCTGTTATTACTATGCATTAAAAATCCTAAGCTCATGCCTTTCTTTTTAAGATATCGGAAAATTAACGACCCTCCTGTTAGCCATCATGTCATCATTTCTTAACCTTCACAACTCAAGATCCAATATGCGACGGATATAAAATCTTCTTCTGTAGAGTTTATAACATAAAGAATATTAAATGAATCTATAAAAATATTTGGCACCAAAGACTATCACATCGTCACTTTAATTTGCATATCTGTGTATTATGTGGCAGAAGACCGGTTCGTCCGTTAGAAGATTTCTTAACTTCTGTTAATTCCACTTCTTGTTTTACCAAAATCAAACTTGAATACGGAGTAAACTTTCGTTATGAGTAGAGAGTCTGGTCTCTTTGAAACACTCACCGAATTAGTAGCAACTTGTAAGTTAAGTTCGTAGTTCAGCTCCTCAAAGTATACGATAAGGTTGACAAGGTTCTTCCTGTAACAAAAAGAATATGTAATTGATCAATATATTTGAGACAGTCGTAACACCAACAATTGCATTAACTTGCATATTTTCCCTCTTCTGGACGTGATGAAATATGTAGCGAAATTAATTGATCTAAACAATGTCTGATGTTTGTGAAAATCTACTCGTAATGAGTCATGCAATATCAGACCCCAAAATAAATGCAAGTTTCCCTTTTTGTTTTAGCAGAAGTCCATGACATCTCAATAAGGTCAAGTAAAGTTGCGATGAATTGGAACGTACATCCAACTTTCAAATAAATGTTAATATACAATCTGTTCTTTCATTCAAGGTGCGAACAAAGTCTTTTTTTTTTGCCTCTAGATTTGCCATTTGACATGTTTTTCAATCTTTTTCATTTTGTTCATTTAAGTTGCCTTGTTGATTTTCCCAAATTTATAGGGCACGTCATGTTCTTATTGCTATTTCTTCTCTTGATAATTTTATAGTAGTATTGTAATGGTAAACTTGTATCTATTATAGTTACCATTTTTGTCTTCTTACAATTCAATTCAACTCAAATGAGATTTTATATCCTAAGCACATTTTTTTTGTTGTTGATACAAGTTCAAGGAAAAATTGATTAAAAAAATATGGCCTATAATAAAACGCCTCGGGATACGCGTTTCCACAGAAATCATGATTTGTGAAAGTCACCTCGTACACGTGCTACATACACATTTACCTTTTTCCTTTTTTTTTTAAACTTGTGAGGGAGGAGGGATACGTCTTTCAGACGTCCATTTACAGCAATCTCCATGCCACGAAAAAAAAAACCCCACATCTTTTTTTTTCTTCCACAATTACTGTTGATGACCATTGAATGTAATGATTTGTTTGATTGTCTTATTATTTCAATGAGATATTTCAATGAAATGTAATACACAGGTGGTGCTTATTAACCCGTTCCATATACTGAATTCTGGATTCAGTAATTTGTTTTGCGTTTATTTAATAGAGTAGGGTCTGCTGCACATCCACCAGGAAATGCCTTTTCCACGCACTCGTATTGAAGTCAGGACACGCAGGTTTCAGTTGCCTTTGAGGTTTTGTTGTGATGGGGGTTTTGGAAGGGGGATGGGGGAATGGGGGTGGGGTAGTAAGAGGGAGAATGGGCGGGGGTATAGAGTGGTCGGGGGGGGGGGTTGCGAGGGAGGGGGTTGTTTTTTTTTTAACAATAAACCTCAATGGATATTGATATTTTAGGTTGGATTGAATGAAAGCTGAAAAGAAATTATTTTTTGGGTAAGTGATTTAGTTAATAGAATTTATAATGTAATGAAAGAATAAAATTGTTAAGAGAATGAGGGATTAGTAGTGTAAAACTAGAAAAGAAGAGACGTCTATACATGGATTGTGTATATGGATTGTAAAAAAAAAAAAATGTATCAGAGTGTATCAAAACATATTAAACTGATGTAAAGTTTTGGTATAAATTTTGTATCTATTGATGTAAAGGATTATGAAATTGGTCCAGAGAATTTTGTATAAATTTGTTTGTATGTTATGTTTCCCATTGATGAAGAATAAAATATTCTTTAAAACAAAACAAAAAAAAAAACACAAAACAAAACATAGACTTAGTACAAAGGCCACGAGGTTCCCGTATGGAACGGGTTAAAACCAGAAAGCATTCATGATCTGACACAAGTGTCAGATTGCCGAAACAAATTTCTAGAATGTGATGCTGAATATGCTTTTTCTATATCAACTGGAACATTACCTGGACAGTTCTGTGTTGTTCAAAGTTCTTGCAGCCTTCTCATTAATCTTTATCAGCTGGAGCGCTAGATGTTCCTGGAGAGCGTGTGTGTGTGTGTGTGTGTGTGTGTGTGTGTGTGTGTTCGTGTACAGGGATTATAGTTTGTGTGTGTAAAGGTGGAGGAGGAAAACGGAGAGGAAAAATATTACCTTTCATTATTCCACACTATCAACACTATCCCACACTATCCACACTATCAACACAGTCTTTAAAAAAAAAATCAAAACTGTATAAAAATGTAAATGAAATGATTTGTCTAGACTTGATTTGATTTGATTTTCTTTTTACATACTATCATCATCAAACATTCATGAATCGAAATACATATTATTAGATGACCGACAAAATACAATTCTCAGAAAAGAAATGCTGAAATAATGATCTGAAACGATTTATTCAGCGAACTAAATAAGGATTATCATCTTGCGTAATTTCTAGTAATATTTTCCTAGCCCTTATCTTATCAGACGCAATCGAATCAGAATTATACAGTTTTATTTAGTATCCATGCAGAAGAACAAAATAATGGATATCAAAACTGCTTCTGCATTACATTGACAGCGTGATCACCTCTGAAAAGAACCGTCTGGGTGATGAACAATCATAATACATGATGTTATAAGCCTGTATACTCACCTCGTACCTCTCCGCTGGCCAAAGTGCTGCAAATGCATTCGGACGATACATAATCTCACTGTTGAAATATAAAGGATCAAGACAGACATTAGGCCGTAAGTACAGGTTTGAGTCAACGGTACGATTCGATGTGGTAACAACGATCACTATCATGGTAACTTTTTCTCCTAACGCAAAACCTTCTCTCACCGTAATCTCTTAATTCTTACCCGATTATCAAAGCGAAGTTCCCGATTAATCGAAGAACATGTTTCATTCAAGCCACAGGTTCTCATAGGCTTCCTAAGTACTAATTCTGCCAACAGAAGTATAAGATTAATTTTGTATGATCATTATCGTCTCAGTCATATGTTTGTATAAGTTGCATACGTTATACATGTCTTGAAATGGCTTGAGTCCCATGACGTGACGACAAACGCTTCAGGAATATAACTTATTGCAATATCATTGGTATACTACGACTATTAGTGATGAACACAACTACACTACTACTACTACTACTACTACTACTGTGTTGTAGTATTACTATTTTTATACTATGATGATGATGATGATGATGATAGTAAGAATAAGAATAATTATAATAATGATACTAGTAATGATGATGATGATGATGATGATGATGATAATGATAATAATGATAATAATAATAATAATAATAATAATAGTAATAATAATAATAAAATAATAACGATGACAATGTTACGGATTTACCAGATTTCTGATCTGTGATATGTATTTCAGAATACTTGATACATGCAGAGTACTTGTAACATGTGTTTTGATACTGACAATAAACTATGAGTATTCTTCTGTGAGAGTCTCCTTCTTACGTTATGCTGAAGTCTGGCCTCTACCTGTATCGACATTTTAAATGCATTCCCTCATTGAATTACCTGCACGGCAACGCTCAACAATGGAACAATTTATTCTGACAAAATTTCTCACGCACTATTATACATTCTAAGTAGACAGTTATTTTATTTCTAGGGTCCATGCATTATGTATACCTGCAAGAGATCGGGCAGGCACATTCCAGTGTGTTCGTTTCGTAGAGATACAAGACCAGCTGCAGGCACCTTTCTGCAACAAGAAATCATGTATATGAAAGATGTGCAGGTATAATACTTACTATGATGAGTGTGAATTATGTTCACGCTAACTCCTACGTACAGGCATTAATTGAATGTCGCTGTTAATTTCCCTCAGTCTATACACCTCCATTTTTGCTTTTTCTTGAGACCCCAATCCTTTAAAAGCTTATTAGTAGGTTCTTTTAACCCTATAAAGCCCAAGCTATTTTGACCCCTCGCAGGCCCAAGGGGGGGGGGGGGGCACATTGTGCCCCCCCCCTAAATAACTTTTTTATTATTTGATGTATCATCGTCATATTTGGCACGTGGGTAGAGTAACTCATACTCTACATGACCGTGCATTTGAATTTTCACAAGGTCACCAATGGAGGGCGCTATTTACCAAAATATAAAGAAATACAAAGGAAATATGCTGAAAACATGATTTTTCTGTATAATTTCTTTATCCCCATTATATATGTCTTATTATAGACCAATCATTTTCATATTTGCCACAAATAATAAGCAAGTTGAATTTCATTATTTGTTATGGTTGAAATTTCTCAAGGTCACCACATGGGGGCGCTTTTCATATCAACATAGTGATACATTATGAGACCTGAGATGAAATGTTTGGGATGGGTACATGTATAGTTATGACATTTCATATTTGCATAATACTGCAATTTTGAGATTGCAAATTGATAATATGATAAACTAATGATATTAGAGGCATAACTTGGGTGAAGCAATCAAAATAACTCAAAATATAAGGGGCAATCTTTAGAAAACATTATTATTTTCAATTATCTCTATTATATCTATTGTTTTATGCCTTTGTCACATAAAAACAAAGGAAATAATAAGAAAAACTTTCCAGGACCATAATTACTTCAAATTTTGCTCCTTCAACAAATTTCAGACAAGAAACACCCATTTCATACACTGTAATGGTGTGAAATGAAATGGGAACAGAAAAAACATGCAAAATCTGACTGACATGGTTGTCAGTTTATGGTTGCCATGGCAACCAGCAACATCAAATATAGCTAAATTATATATCAAAATGTTCGCAATAAGATTTTAGGAAAAGTCACCAAATTTGGTTGAAATTGGATTAGTTCAAGTTCAAGTTCAACTTTATTTTCATTTCCATTAAATAAGGAGAAATTATGTTCAATGCATAAACAAAACAAATTTGTAGTAATTTCGATAAACGTACATCAACAAGATACATGTGATGATGATTAACGACATAATTGCATTTATAAGGTATATACATATGCATATTACACGGATGGGAATGGAAATGGAGGGTCCGACTAAAAAGCCAAGCTTGTACGATATGGGACCCTCAGAAATACATAAAAAGCAAATAATGGCTTCATGAAACTACAAACAAATATATGAAACAAAATCAAAGAAACCAATGTCAACTGACATGAAATGAAAAAACAGGAAAGAAGGAAAAAAAAAAAAGAGAAACGGGAAACAAAAGAAAATGAAACTGCAACACACGCCATCGTGGACACAAGCAAACAGATTTCCAGGATGTATAGGAGTAATAAGACGCACCCTTGAATGATATTGTGAATATACGGATTGGGTACATATACCCGAAAAACTACAAAAGAGCGGACATATTAAAACAAAGAAAACAAAGAATAGACACAATGATGCATTGTTCGATGACTGTCATATTTAAGGAGAACGTATATTCGACAGATTATTTTACTCTCATGATAGAAAATACTTGATGTGTAATGATTAATGCATATATATATATATATATATATATAAGATAAGTGATAACTTAATTGAGCTAATGAAACAAACCTAGTCCGGTAATATGTTATAAGATTTCAATAAAAATAATTTCAATTTATTCTTGAAAGAATTCAAAGTTCGTGCTGTTACAATATCATTAGGAAGTGAGTTCCAAACCTTTGGCCCATCGTAAATAAAGGTGTTCTGAGCCAGCAGAGTTCTGAAAAAGGGCAAATGAAACTCATTCGAACGCCTTGTTGGGTAATTGTGAACGGACTGATTTCTTGGAAACATTGTTTCAAATATATTTGGAAGATTTTTTTTATCATAATTAAACATAAATTGTCCTAGGTTATACAGATACAAATCCTTGATTTTCAATATTTTGTTTTCAAAAAATAACGGGTCGGTATGAGACAGAAATGCAGTATGACATATAATACGGAGTGACTTCTTTTGTAATAAAAGTAATTTATCTAAGAATGTTTGATATGTATTTCCCCAAGCAAGAATACCATAATTTAAGTACGGCAATATGAGAGATGAATATAATGTAATAAGGGACGACAAAGGAAGACAAAATTTAACCTTGTTGATTATACCAATATTTCTTGAAATAATTTTACATATACTATCAATATGGAATTTCCATGAAAGCTTATTATCAACCGTTATTCCCAGAAATTTAATATGGGAAACAATTTCCAGTGGAGTCCCATCAAAAACAACGTCAACAGGTGGTTTCTCTATAGAGTTGCTAAAAAACATATATTTTGTTTTTTGAAGATTGAGAGATAATTTATTTGCCTTTATCCATTGGGCGACATTTTCTAATTCAGAGTTTATTGTATTTACAAGAGTAAGAGGATTATTGTGCGAAAAAAATAAATTTGAGTCATCCGCAAAGAGAATAAAGGAAAGAACATCTGATGACCTACAAAAATCATTTATATAAACGAGAAACAAAAGCGGACCTAATAAACTTCCCTGTGGGACCCCACATTTGATATTTAACATTTGTGAATTATACCCATTCAAAGAGACATATTGCTTCCTGTTCATGAGGTAGCTCCTGAACCACTCCAAGGCCTTCCCACGCACTCCGTAATGATGTAATTTATCAAGTAAAATATCATGATTAATGGTGTCGAAGGCCTTGGAGAAGTCCAGGAACAAACCTATTAGATGCGAAGATTCTGTCAATAGCGTGTGCCACTTTTTCTACAAAACTTAATAATGCATGTGTTGTGCTGTGTTTTTCTCTAAATCCGAACTGAGAATTTGAAAGTATATGATTGAATTTTAAAAAAGTAATAGTTCTTTTATGAACGATTTTTTCAAGAATTTTGGACAATGTACATAACAAAGAAATCGGTCGGTAATTATTAACATCTAATTTGTCGCCTTTTTTAAACAAGGGAATGACTTTTGCTATTTTCATGCTCTCAGGGACAATGCCATTGGAAAGAGATAAATTGAATGTGTGAGCTAAAGGATCCGCAATTGAAGATATTACCCCCTTCAAAAGAAAATTACTGATGTCATCATGTCCAGCACTTTTTTTAGAACTAAAATCTGAAACAATATTAATTATCTCCTGCTTATATGTTGGACTAAGAAACATTGAACTAGAATTTGGTGGACCTAAAAATTCAGAAAAATGTTTCGTTGAATGGGGTATATTGCTTGCAAGATTTTCCCCGATTAAAGAAAAATGATTATTCAAAATATTACAAATCTGATGAGAATCTTCAATGATTTCATCTTCAAACCTAATTTTAGTAATACTACATTTATCATTTGATATATTCATTGCTTGCTTTAAAACCTTCCATGTGTTTTGCATATCGTGCCTATACAAATATAACTGCTTGGTATGATATTTTCTCTTTTCCATGCGCATAATTTTCGTCAACGTATTTTTATAACTAGTATATTTAAGTTTCGATTGCTCAGTAGGTTTCATTTTGAATTTATAATATAAATTATTCTTTCTGTTTATTGAACGTAAAAGTGATTTAGAGATCCATGGGAGCCTAGGTATTTTTGTATAATCAGATTGTTTTTGTCTACGTTTTGGCATATGGATATCCAAGAGTCGAAGAAACTTTTGCATAAAGTATTCAAAAGACAAATTTACATCATTTGTATCAAAGATACAAGACCAGTCTGTCATGTCTAAACTAGCACCTAGACTGGCTATATTTTCATGAGTGATTCTTCGTCTCAATAAACAACCATATTTATTATCAATAGTATCATTTAAAGAGAAACTAGTAGAGATGGGGAAATGGTCTGTTATGTCTGAAAGCAGTATAAGGGAATCGGGAGGAGGAAGAATATTACAAAAAATATTATCAATAAGGGAGGCAGATTCATTAACTATTCGTGTGGGCTTAGATATCAAAGGCAAAAAAGAAGCAGATAAAAATATTTCCAAAAAATCTTGTGACATATTATTTTGTTTTAATAAGTCTATATTGAAATCTCCCATTATGAAACATTTTTTGTGAAGAAAAATTGGGTTCTTCACCAAATCCGAAAAATAATCTAAAAATGATTTAGTGTTTGCATTTGGAGGTCTATATACTACACCTATGATAATATTCTTACTGCCAGGAACGGATATTTCAATAAAAAGAGATTCAATCGAATCAGTCATGCTGTTAAGCTCATCACGAACTACATAATCATACATTTGTGAAACGTATAACGCAACGCCCCCACCCACCCTATGTTGCCTGTTGTTAACTACAAAATCATATCCGTCGAGAGCGTATGGAAGACTTGAATCCTGGGAAAGCCAGGTTTCGGCCAAACCTATCACTGAGAATTTTTGCCTGATGGGTTTATTAAAAAACAACTGCAATTCTTCAAAATGTTTATTAACACTTCTAATGTTGAAATGTATAAGAGAAAAGGTGGTATCATCATACTCCTTAACAACATTATTAAACTGGTTGAGAGTGAGATATTCAGAAGATGGACTTTGAAGTTGGTTTTCTATGTCAAAATCATATTCAAATTCTTGCGACAATGAATTAAAACTATCTGAAACATAATCATCAAAAAAGGTATCATTTTGAGTGGCATTTGCTTCAAGTTCTGCCAAAGAAGGCCCGGCCGTATCAAAAAAGTCATCATCATTAATTGAATTGAATGCTGTGTCTTTTGTATTGTGGATCAAAGGGTGAACGTGATGTCCGTTGCTTGTGTCCACGAAGGCACCCGTAGAGGGCAGTACTGATGAGTTTGACATCTTGAATGTCTGTAATGTGCGAAACTAAAGAGAGAGAAAAAGAAAAAAAGGCTGTGTCTACTGGGAACCAGAGTCAACGTATACAAAACAAACTATACAAGTATGTCAGGACATTATCGGCAAGTGACATGAAAGGTGGCTCCAGATGGCCTGTGGATACCAAGGAAATTACACAATGATAATAATAATGAAAAGAATAGATGTGAGGAATTGACATAAGTTCCGAAAAAAAGAGTTGCTTGGCAACCTCACGCAGTGGTTTAAATTCGTTGGTAACACTCTCTTGTGTGATTTAGATAATCGTAAGCATCTTGGAAAGAGAACAAATTATTCACTGTGGTTACAAAACTTCGGCATTCTGCATTCCGAATGCCCATGTATGGACATAAGTTAAAATAACATTTCTGAAACTACCAGTTGTTAACATTCATGTTGGAGGACGATGACTGGGGAGAATATCGTTGTGTACGCTGATTATAGAGAGTATGAGTGCATCTGAATGAGGACTGTTACATAAGTGGCGTAATTACGGCTAACATGCTACATGTGTGAACGGAATGCAAGCCTATAATTCTAACATCTGTGTAGGAAGGTAAGTGAAGTTCAATCCGAAACAGAGTAGGCCTACAATGTATAAGTATAAAGGGGCGTATTTGATGCTCACACTTCACCAGAACTATTGTCCTCTCAAACATACAACACACCTGTAAAGCTATCTTCTCCCTTCCTCATCCCCTCACCATTTCACCCTTCAATGACACTCAACAAATCTTACAGCGATTAATGCTGGTGTGTGAAAATTGGAAGTATATAGTTTTGAAAATAAGCAAACCTATGTATTGAATAAAAATGTCAGAAATGCGTTTCTCAATGTGTAAGAATCGGCTCTTTTCTGGAGTGCCAGGGAAGGTGGTCGTGTGAGGGTGAAAAGGATTACAAAAATTCAAGGTGAATTAAAGTATGGTTTACACAAATACTTTAGCAATTTCATGGGTATGAAGAATACAAAAGTAATTGATGGCACACTATAAAAAGGACCAAAGTTAGGTTCCAAAGTTACCCCATGAGGGTACAGTACAAGGCAAATACCAGGATTAAGTATAATAAACGGGAGGATGCAGATATTAAGAAAGATAACTTCTGCTCCTTACAATTCAATAATGTGAACAGCTACCTGGATTCAAATTTCATATGTTACAAATGAGGGAAGTAGGTGAATACTCGTTAATTGTTGCTGAGGTTTACATAATCACATTTAAGTTGAAAAAAACCCCCATAATTTTATATATAATGAAATATTTCGTCTATTATACATGCATTTCGGAACTGATTTTCAAGTTAATGTTACTGGTACAAAAGTGTGAACAGATCACCCCCCCCCCCAAAAAAAAAAGGCACTCATAGCTGTATACACATAAAGCCACCATTACATTGGTGGCTTTCTATTCCTTTCACCATGGTGCCCAGCTTAAGAATAAAATACAAATCTGCAATAACATTGTGTGCCGGAGAATGACATTGTGAACTGGAGAATAACATTGTGTACACTGATGAGTGTACGGGCGGAGAATGACATTGTGAACTGGAGAATAACATTGTGTACACTGATGAGTGTACGGGCGCATTTGAATGAGGACTGTTACATAAGTGGCGTAATTACAGCTGACATGCTACATGATTGTGTGTACAAAATGCCAATCTCTAATTCTAGCGACTGTGTGGGAAGGTGAGTGGAGTTCAAATCAAGAAAAAGTACGATGTATGTGGAATAGATAAAGGCGTACTCGATGCTCACACTCAACCAAAACTATTGTCCTTCCGTACATACCACACACCTGCAAAGGGATTATAGAACTTCGAAGTGAATTAGAATTTAGTGTACACAAGTACTTTCACAGATTTATGGGTATTCAGAGTACACAAATATGTGAAGGCACATGAAAGAGATGCTGTGGACTAAAACCCTCGCGGTTTCAGTAAATAATACAGACTTCGTGTGAGCTTTTCTTAGAGGTGTTCTGTTGCTCAGAACGAAAACAAATGCCAACATCAAAACTTATCTTATCTGACAAATACATTTCAGTATCATCAGCATCCCAGCATAAGAATAAAATACAATTCTGCAATAACATTGTGTAGGGGAGAATGACATTGTGGACGGGAGAATAACATTGTATACGATGTGAGTGTATGAGCGCATTTGAATGAGGACTGTTACATAAAAAATTCCGGCGTAGTTACGGCTGACATACTACATGTGTGTACAGAAGGAAGGTGAGTGTAGGAAGGTGAGTGGAGTTCAACCCCCCCCCCTCTAGAAAAACAAAACAAAACAATGTACAATGAAGTAAGTAGAGATAAAGGCGTACTTGCTGGTCACACTCCCCAGATTGAACTATTGCCCTCTCTTGCATACAACACAGTCCTGACAAGCTATACTTTCCCTTCCTCGTCCTCACAGCTGGTGTGCGAAAGTTAAGAATATTTACTTTTGAAAATAAGTAAACTTATGTATTAAATAAAAAGGTCAGAAATGCGTTTCTCAATGTATATGAATCAGCTCTTATCTGGGGTGCTAGGGAAGGTGGCCATGTGAGGGTGAAAAGGGATTGCGGGACTTCGAGGTGTTGTAAAGTTTGGTGTACACAAATACTTTGACAAATTTATCGGTATTAAGAGTACAAAAATATGTAAAACCCAATAAAAAAAAAAATAACAATTAGGTTTCATGGTTGCCCCATGAGGAAAGTATCGGGCAAGTACCTGGATTAAATATATGCAGGTGTGACAGAAAAGTAACTTCTGTCCTTTACAATTCACTTTAGATGTGAGCAGTCTTCAAATTTCACACATTGCAAATGCATTCTAAATTTCATACACACAGATTATGAGGGAAGTAGGTGAATACTCGTAAATTGTTACTGAAGTTTATATAATCACATTTCGGGACTGTTTTGTAAACAGATCATTCACCTACCCCCCCCCCCCCCCAAAAAAAAAAGAAAGAAAGAAGGAGGAAGGACACTCATAGCTGTAATACGCATACAGCCACCATTACATATAGGTGGCTTTCACGTTCAATTCATCATGGTGGTCTGTAGACTATAACTTTGAATCAATATTGTATGGTCGCTTTCGTGCTAGCTCAGTGGATTAAAACTTTTGTGTTTTCGGTAGTTAATACAGACTTCATGTGACGGCTTATCTGAGATGTTTTCTGTTGCTCAGACCAAGAACCAACAACAATATAAAAAAAAAACTTATTTTATCTTGCAAATACACTTTTAGTATCATCAACATCCCAGCCAAAAAAAAAGAGAGGGAAATATAATTCTGCATCTTTTGTCAATATATTAATATTTCTTTGAGATAAATATCGGAGGAAATGTGAAGAATATATATTTTGTTGAGAATTCGAATGCTAACAATGGATAAGGAGGAAAAACAATATGACCATGACTGACTATGCTGAAAAATGGGATGTATACGTTACATGACAGGAAGATTACTCCGTGTATCTTGCCCAGCTTTCAGGTATTCCTCCATTTCTGACTTTTTTCCGAGTTTGGAGCTGGATTTGTGTGCCGGATATCTTGATTCTCGTAGAAAGGTTGTTGTTTCGTCGAAGATTGTAGGCTATTGATGCTAGTCTGCCCCTTTCGCGTTTCATCTTAGGTGGCAAATCTGTGCGGATCGACACTCTGCTATAAGCGGTCGGGGTGATGACTTGGTCGCTTCCTGGAGGGGCCGGTTGCTGGCGCGGTTGACGGGGTCGGTGCTCGAAAGCGTTGAGGACCCGGTCTCTGTCGATCATCCGAGCGAAACGTACAATGATGGCAGGCGGCTGGAGGTCCGAGGTGCTCCCGGCAGTGCCTCGCTTCGGTTGTTGCAGTCGATGGACGGCCACGAGCGGAATCCGCATAGCATCCTGCTGGGTGATGTTCAGGAAATGGCAGAAGACGTCACTCACTGTTTCATGGATATCTTCGTTTGGTTTGCACGACACTCCGTAAATGAGAAGATTCTGCTTTCTGTCGTGTATCTCGCTTAGGGTGAGTTTTTCGTCAAGCTCAGCAATTTTGCTGTCGATGTAGTTTCGCATACTTGGAATGGCGTCATTTTCAACATCATGCAGTCGATCAGATGCATCCGTCAATCCAGTCTCCAATTCACAGACGGTTTGTTTCGTTCTTGCAAGTTCAGCCTTCATCACTGTAATTTCGTTGACGACAGAATCAAGTTTCGAGTTTACTTGCGTGGTGAAGTTCATGAACATGCTTCTCATTTCTTTCATGAACGAAGACAGCTCAGGTGGGACTGAGAGGGCAGCGACCGGCTGGCCACTGGCCTCTATCAGCGAAACATCGCTGGCACTGGACGTAGTGGAGACGTCGGCGAGATTACAGGCGCCTCCTGTAGGTGCCTGTGTCAATGTGGCGCCATTTGTAAAAGCTTGCTTAGCCACACCTTGAGTTGCTTCCTTCCTCGAAATGGACGTATTTGACGCCTTTTTGGTGGCTGTGTGAGGTCGAAAATTGTAGTCTTTTTTCCTCACATCCATATTGTGGGTATTTTTGAAGAAATTTAGCGTAATTCCACCAAAATCTTGAGTATATTCGGGAGCTTCCTGAAATGCGTTGCCGCTACTCTGACATCACGTGACACGTGATGTCAGAGTCAGATTAAGGGCGAAGGAGTGGCAAACGAAAATCTGGTAGGGGGGGGGGCACAATGTGCCCCCCCCCCTTGGGCTTTATAGGGTTAATACGTTTTCTCTCACAGGAAATAATAGCATTCACTTCGTTGCATAGACACTTTATAATTTGTTGCGTTTCCGAAATTATATCAAATATTCAACGTCTGTCCGATCTTATTTAGGCTTATTAATTTGTGCTTGCTTGCTTCGGATCTAGAAACCTTTACTTGTTAATCTTCATTATGATTGTTTCATGACGATTACTCAATAATGTTCTAAACTTCAACGCGTTAATTTTGTGGCATGTGTTTGAAGTGAAGGTGAAAAGAAATATTCTTTTGTTAACTTCGGTTGAGTCATTGAAAGATGTTTTCGGAAGGACATTGTGGGAGACATTAATGAATTTGAATGTTCAGATCTTAAATCGTATGCTCCTACACAAATATGCTAGACCGCTTTGAAATAGCTGTTGAATTTGAATTGAACGACACGGAATTCGAATGAGGATTTATCAGGCCTATCACAGTATTGTGTATTTGAATCCTTTTCATTCTTATTGAGTGGCAAGAATACAAAATTGAGATGGAAAATCTACATTGTTTTACTGTTATTATTATAATCATTATTATCATCATTGATATTCTGCACCTTTGTGAATGATGTGACATTGTGGGAGCTGCTTGCGCCTGTGAATATTTGTATTAACTGACAAGTTGCGCTATACACTTACATTATTATTATTATTATTATTATTATTACTACTACTACTACTACTACTACTACTACTACTACTACTACTACTATCATTATTATTATTGTTATTACCATACCACTACTGCTACTACCATCACCGTCATCATTGTCATCATCATTTTCATTATTATAAAATCATTACACCAGTACTAAGATTACAACAAAAGCCACTTGTATAGTAAAAGGTGATGGCATGAGTTATAATGCAGTGACGATGGACTGATAGACCAAATCATGATAAAGCCATGATACCTTGTGTCGAGTTGAGGGAGGTACACTGGGTTGTGTTGATGAGTCTGATGTCTGTAATGCACTTACAGCGATCCAAGAGAGTCTTCTGAAGGCACATTTTATAACACGCTCTGTTGCTGTACGAAAACTCGGCCATCTCCGTGAAGTTCGTGTTCGTCCCGTCTCTGGTGCACGGGTCGCCATATCGACCCCCCAGGCGAGTGATGTTGACCTGGGAAAAGACAAAACAAAACAAAAGAAAATAAAACAAAGCAAAGCAAAACGAAGCAAAACAAAACAAAATAAATCAATGTAAAAGAAATGATAGTAAAGCGAAACAAAATGAAAAAAGTTAATACACATGCCTTATTTAAATATTTCAGCAGCCTGCTTCCAAACCTCTTCGTTTTTTTTCTTTATATTGAGTAAATTTGTATCATAAATTGCATATCATCAAGGAATCCCAAGACCATTCTTGCCAAAGCGAATTCTTGTTACATTTCTTTACGTTCGTTATAAATGCATACATATGCATTTAATCATTATCATATACCATATATTATAACATCTATTATTGTAATATATATATATATATATATATATATATATATATATATAATACACACATATAATGTGTGTACGTGTTTATATAAGATAGTGTTCACACAACCACATGTCTCTTCTACTTAGCCTTTGTTAACTAGTAAGATTGATTTTCTTAGAAACTCTAGCAGTATGGAATAATGTTAAGTGTCTATATCGCGATGTTTAGCTAGCGAACTATAATGAGGAGACCACCCGGCTGAAAATCGCACAAATCAAGTCAAATGGGGCTATGACGTCATCACCTTGATAGTCGCTCAATAATCCTAATCCCCATTAGCAAAATCAACAAATCGTTTTCTTCACAGTAGAATTCTGATATGATTTGATCAGTGAACTTCAACACGTAAGAGACGTACCTCTCTCAGACTAATGGAGGTCTTTTGACCCGTAGACACTGTTATACCGTCGTCTTCTGGGAACGGCTGCACTGTGGGCGGGTGAATGGAGACTTTCACGCCAGAATCCGTGGACAGCAAGCCAATATACTCAGGCTGCTCCACGAACAATGTGAGATGCAGTCCTTTGGAAGATAAGAAAGCAAACAAGCAAGCAAATAAAAAGCAATACAAACAAATATATTATCGGGAGTCAGAGCCGAACTCGAGGCATATTGCACATACTCAAGTAATTTCTTCAAGATCGTCATGTTTATGACAGACTTGTTCATGTTGCTTTCTTTGTGTTGAATAAATGCAATATTAATAGTACTGTTTATAGTGTTTTCTCTGTAAAAAATACACACACATGCTGCATGAGTAGGGCAAAATTAATGACAAACTCACCATACTGTGCACCAGTTCTGCCCGTTTTTCTCGCTATCTTGGCTTTGTCTGCGGGGTTCGCGCCATTAAATGTAAAACAGTTGCCGTAGTCTCCATGCTGCCACATGGTGAAATTCCTGGGGTTTATGGATGAACAATTGCAATCCAAAAGGCGATTGATGCTGATACAGATATTATTGCAAGCGTCATATTCTTAGTTTATGGTTCCATCACCTTTTTTACAAGCCAGGGTAGAAATACCCAGTTAAATGAAAACTTAAAAAGGGATAAAGAATATTTTCCTTATCACGTGTTGCGAATGTTTGGAGTCTCAACATGTTTGGCCACGATGGCAACATGCGGTAGAAAACACAACCCACCTTATTCAACATGTCTGTGTCTTGCCATCTACAGCCGCATGGAATGATGATTGTAATCATCTTCAATCTTATCGAAGTCTTGAATTCAAAGTACAAGTTGGGTACAAGCAACCTCATTACTATAGCCTTTTGCAGAGGCAGCTTGTTAAAATTTGAGGACACGTTAGCGAGCTACCCTCTCCGCTCTCCGCTCGCGCGCTGTGTCTGTCAACAGTGTGCGTGTCCTCAAATTATAGCGAGCTGCCTTTGCAAAAGGCTACCTCATTATGTTGATGTCATTAATAGTGAACGGAGCGCCTCTCTGTTTTTCTTCTTTTCTGATTCATGTCGGTTTGTTAGACTTTGCAAGACAGAATCCGGCATAGTAATTGTAGAGTGGAAAGTGAGAAAAGAAAGGACGTGCCCAAGAGAAAGAAGAAAAAGATGAAGAGAAAGAAGAAAACGAAGAAGGAAGAGAAAAAGAAGAGGTAAAAAGTTGGTGAAGACATGGAAGACGAAGAAGCAAAAGAGGAGAATGAAAAAAAAAATCCCTCGAATGGTGACACAGCAATCAATTCGCTACTAAATAATTTCTACCAGTATAGACAAACGAGCACAAAGAGCAACCGAATTAATCCAAATATCCAAGCAGTATACAGTCCCTACTTGTAGCTGCAATTACGTCGATCGAAGGAGCACTGTAGGATGAGGTCCTCGGGCTGATGGCCGTATTCCCGCAGCTCATCCAGTGATGGGTTCAACAAACTTCGCACGTCATAGAAATCGGGGTCACGTGACTGCTCGACAATCCCCTGCCAGTCGCTACTTCCTTTGGATAAAATCATAACAAATCGTACAAATTCTAGAGGTGTAGCGAAAAGAAGACTGGCAAATTGAAACACGCGTTGGCGCCTTATTCAGCCTGGAAGAGAAGGGGAAATAGAAAATCTCTGAACACATACACTGCCATACGGGCAGTTTGCATAATTCAAAAAGAAGCTTACACTACTTTTTCAAACTCGACAATGATGCGTCTTTTTAATATGAAGTTCGTCTATATATAGGCACTGTGCTTTCAGAAGGGAAATCCACCAAAACTATCTTATCTCGCCTAGGTACTTTAGAATGAAAAAGATGGCGAGAGAGAAAGTAAACAGTTGAATACATTATATTACATTCATGCCTTACTTTTCATTAAATATATACACGTTTGCTCATTTAGGTTTTCTTTCTTTTCTAGGTTTGTGAGTTTGATAAGCAGTGATAAGCGGGTGGGATTAATTCACCGGCAACAATCGCATTTTAAAGACTTGTGTAAAGTTAGACACACATGTAGACACATAGATATACATATGAATATAGTAGTTGGTGCATGTGCGTATGTTTCAAATTTCTGACATTTCCCAAACCACTATTTGCTATAGTTTAGAGAAAAAGAAACAAAGACTCAGAAATAAAAACAAAATAAAAAACACATCGGAACAAAAAGATCAAACCAACGATCATGGTCAAAGTAACGACATAAATGACATCACCCTGTACACCCTGCCAGTCGTAGGTGTAGAAGTCAAATTGCGAGGTGTCCCACGAACTGCCAACAAAGGAGAAGAGTTCATGTAACTGGCTACTTGAGTCGGGCGAATAGTCTGGCGACTCGGACGACCCACCTTGGGTGGCTGAGGAAGTCTGGGCTGATGTCGCTGTTCACGTGGAAACATACAAAACAGGAAGAAATACGAAGGAATGCAAGACAAGTCGTTGTTGGTGACTTTGAGCTCCATGAAACAAACAAAAAACAAACAAACAAACAAGCAAACAAACAAACAAACAAACAAACAAACAACAAACAAACAAACAAACAAACAAACAAATCCCGTCTAAACCAGTATGAGAAGAGTGGATTTATTCGAAGAGAACTTTGTGTCTCATAATGTTTTATGGGAGCAAGTTGTAATGTTATCATGAGGCGTATAATACAGTTAGAATATTCCCCTGTTGTTCCCCACAGCATGCCCGTCCATAGGGATGCGTATGAAATTCGTGCATATTTGACTCAGATAAGCCAGCTCGGAATTAGCTCACGGGCACCTTGGTACGAATGACCTTTCTTTTTTTCTCAGTTGTTTATGGGCCCATCACTCGTTTTTTAGAAAGACATAATGCATATGATATGCTTTAAAGAATGTTTTAGCGCTTTGTATCCAGCGGAAAAGGGGCTCTAAAAATATCAACTATATCATTATAATTACTATTATTATTATGTATGGGATTCATCAAATCCTGTTCAAACAAAGAATGGACTTGCGTAGACCAGATGACCAGAATGATCCATCAATTAACGTTGGGAAAGCATCCGTTTCATTATTTTGCATTAAATGTATTAACAATCTCTTTCTATTGATATTGCAAAATACCACTTTTGCTGTCAGGTGGATGTGCTGGCAAGCAGCATCTATATGGATTACATGAATAATAATTACATCACAGATGCAGCTTATCTCAGTGAATTTAAAAACCAACACGACTGTTGGTACAAATTACCTTTTTTTCTGCTCATGCGCAAAGTGGATCTCCGAACTGGTTTATTCGACTCATAAGCAAAGAAAGGGTTAAGGAGCTATTAAGTTATGCTTACTTGTTTCTAACTAAATCATTATTCATGTTATTGGTCTTGTATTACAGATTCCATAATTTGCGTTTATTACCTATTGCTTTAGCATGCAATCCTCTGGTAACGTTTCCGGCGCCATAAGCAATCGATATAGAATTTATTCAATATCTAACAGGTGTCATCGGTAGGCGTCGCGACGGATTTTCACGCGCTCTATGGATAGCCTCAACCCCATCCCATGCGCGCTTTACATGCGCAATTCGAGATCAGAAAACATCTCTGGGATTAGATCTGCAGAGGAGGGCAGTGGAGGGAATGGAGTAGGGGTTTCATCTACACAGCGGTAACATTTACAATACGATTCAAAACAGAATAGAATCATGTTAGATAATACATACCAAAGAAGCCCACTCTCCCAGCATGGATACAACTTTCATAAGATACTTTTACTATGGTCATATTAACATTTAGGAGGCACTCGACCTTTAATAAGGAGACAACTTTAACTTTTGTGTCTGTTTTCAACTATCTCTAATCCCTTTTAATCGCATGCTTTACTTCAGACATTGCTTAGTACACAATATTTTTCTACCACTGCCTCCATACAGCTGGACCCAGTGCTATGCATGTATGAAAATATTGATATTGATATGAGTGAGATCTTATGTATGTGTACGTGTGTAAGTATGTATATAAACGTAAAAGTAAGGTAAACGTAAAATGTAAGTATGTGCATAAATATATAAACGTAAAAGCTAGATCAGTCCTTTCTTCTTCGCTTGAATAGTATGGGGAAAAGAATATTTCAGGTTGTCCCCTCCACCTTGCTGGTTACCTGGTGGGCCAGAGGCGGACACTGCTGGAGACTCTTCTCCCCCCATGTCCTGGAAAAACTGGCTGCTGAACCACTCAGAATAATCATAGTCCGTACCTGCCATGATGGGAACAGAGAGATGAAGGGAATGCTTAAAACGTGAATGAAGTAGACGATACCTGTGACGGACACTCATTCATGCATGCATACATTCATACATTCATTCATTCATTCATTCATTCATTTATTTATCTATTTATTCATTCATGTTATTTTATTGTTATTGCTAACTGTAACTAATTGCTAATACGTATAGCCAAGCGAAATTATTTTTCCCGACAATTTGTTAAATATAAATCTGATGTGAAGAGTACGTGGAAGGTGATTAATGAGGCGCTCAAACATAAAAACAATACTGATCTTCCTAAATATATTTCAGTGGACGGCCGCCAGATTAACGACCCGGTCAATATGGCGGAATCTTTCAATGATTATTTTGCAACTCTTGGTCCACATCTTGCCAGTAAAATCCCGAAATCATCAACTGAATTCTATAGATACTTAGGTAATAGGAATTCTCAATCAATATTTTTTTAACCTATTGCTGAAGAAGAAATTATAGATATTATTAAGAATTTGAACGATAAAAAAAGTTCAGGATACGATGGAATTACACATTTTCTTTTAAAAAATGTTTTAAACGAAATCATTACTCCTCTTACATACATTTTCAATCAATCCTTATTTAATGGCAAAGTCCCCAATAAGATGAAGGTCGCAAAAGTTGTCCCCATCTTTAAGAAGGGACAGAAAGATTTGGTTAATAATTACCGACCAATTTCTTTGTTGACTTCAATCTCTAAAATTCTTGAAAGGGTGGTTTACACACGATTATTAAAATTTCTCACAAATCATAACATTCTGTCGGATTCTCAGTTTGGTTTTAGAAAACATTACAACACAACCCATGCTTTACTTACTTTTATAGACAAGGTAGCTCATGCTATAGATAGTTTTGAACATACAATTGGAGTTTTTCTTGATTTTTCTAAAGCTTTCGACACGATAGATCACGAAATCTTGTTTTATAAATTGTGTCACTATGGGATCCGCGGGACCCCCTTAGAATGGTTTAAGAGTTATTTAACAGAAAGAAAGCAATTTGTTAATATCAATAGGCATGATTCCCAATTAAAGCCTATTTCATGTGGAGTCCCGCAGGGCTCCCTCTTGGGCCCACTTTTATTTATCGTATACATAAACGATCTTCCAAAATCATCGCAAATTTTGTCATTCATTTGTTTCGCCGATGACACAAGCTTGTTTTTTCACATCGAGACCCTAATGCATTAATAAATATGATGAATACTGAGCTCAGGTCCATGCAATCCTGGATTTATGCGAACAAATTATCCTTGAACATAGAAAAAACTCATTATATGGTATTTAGTAATTCTTTGCATGTTCTTCCATATGATATCAAAATAAATGATTTATGTTTAAAGCAGGTTAATAAAACAAAGTTTTTAGGGCTTTGGATTGACCAAGAATTATCCTGGAAAACTCATGTTAATTTTGTAAGTAAAATTTTGTCTAGAAATATTGGGATTTTGAATAAGCTCAAACATTCCTTTCCTGTTCATATTTTGCAGAGTATATATTCTTGTTTAATATCTCCACACTTTAATTATGGAATTTTGGCGTGGGGAAATGCAATTCACTCATTACTAGATTCCCTTCTCCGTATTCAAAAGCGTGCAATAAGAATTATAAACCACGCCGGATATTTTGCCCATACCAATTGTTTTTTCCATCAAAACAGAATTCTGAAAATTTCAGACTTATTTTATTACAATCTCGGAATTTTCATGTATAAACTAACAACTAATGAATTACCATCTGTTTTTATCCACATGTTCAAAAGGAATCGTTCTATCCACTGTTATCCCACTCGCCATGCAGAGTGACGCCTATCACCTTCCCCGTACTCGCACTATTTTTGCAAAGAAGACAATTGGACCCAGATATTGGAATGATCTCCCTCTAGATATCACTTCTTCCTTATCTTTATTCACCTTCAAACGCAAATTAAAACAGTTATTACTTAGTGGATACACACTACCAAGCCTTTAGCAACATTTTTATGCTCCCAGTCTTTTGTCCTTGTCCGCAGCACCAAGTTATTTAAGTGATTTCATGGTACCGATACATCTTTTAATAATATAGCATTTTTGTTATTCAAACACTGCGAGATTTGTATGCAGTCTGGTTTGTGCGATATCTATGTGGTTCATTACTTTATTACTCATCGATTTTTTGTACTGGTGTAATTTTAGTTGGTCAAGACAAACATATCCGTTCTCCGTGTAAAATTATATGCCTATGAACTTGGGAACCTACAGTTTTACAAGCTTTAAAGCTTTTATGTAGGCCCCATCATATTTCTTATACTTACTAGTGACATTTTCATACGATGTGACCATGTACATTTGTGTCAAGTATATTTTCTTTTTCTTCTTCTTCTACAATCAAAAGACATGATTGTATATATTTTGTACTCTTGTTTTGTTGTCAATAATTCTGTAATGTCATCATTGAGAAAATGGAAATATGAAATAAATTTGAACTTGAACTTGAACTTGAACTTGAACTGTGGGCTAAAAGAAAGCAAAAAGATTATGATTTACATGCGAGGACAAAATCATAAAACATGACTTTTATCAAGATACACAGCTTCATGAAATAAATGCATTAGATTAAAAAAAAAAAAAATCAATCGAATGATTTTCATTTTAGCCGGGAGAAGACAAGTCCGTCTAAACCCATAAGTGTCATAACATGACCTTCTAAACATAGATTAATATTTGGGAACTCGGTAAAACTTATCCCTTTCACCTAATTTCTCCTTGTAAATTTTGTTGTGTACATGCAATGTATTCAGAAATTCTTGTAGTAGAAGACCTGCTAGGTTCGGAGAGTGAAACGCAAAATGATTACAATATACTGCAATAAATCTGGGAGTGTAGTATTAGTTGTATTAGTACATCATTTGCTTTGATACATAACATCAAATATAATCAGTATAGTACATTATCAGTAAAAAAAAAAGTATCATTAGTTGTAGAAATAGTATAGTAGTAGTAGTAGTGCTAATAGTTTGAAATGGCTGTCAAAACATTAGAAGAAGTGGTTATTATAGAAAAAGTGGTAGTAGTGATATAGTGGTACTGGTAATATCGGTGGATGTATAATCGTAGTATTAGATTTCTTGTTGTATAGATATAGAGCTGTAGAGGGGATAGTAGTAGGTACGGTAGAAGCAAAAGTAGAAGTATTGATAGTAGTATAGCATACAGTGAGAAAACAAGGATTCAATATGAGAAGGGGAAAGAGAAATGGAGGGGAAAATGAACCAGAGAGAATGAATAGAAGAGAAGGAAGAATAAAAAGAAACATGAAGGAAAAAGGCAGGGAGAGGAAGGACAAAAAAAGAAGAGAAGATTGAGAGTGAAATGAGAGAATAGTAAAGTGGAATAATGATGAAGGTATAGGAACATTATCCATCTTCCATTTTCCGGCTGTCGACTGGATTTGGACTTACCATTATCTTGTACAGTGTACTCCCATTATAACGAACACTGTTATAACGAAATTCCGGTTACAACGAGGTAAAAATGGTCGCAACATTATCGGCTCCATTATTTTTAACTGTTTATTTGTTTGGTTATAATGAAATTTCCATATAACAAAAGAAAACTGCCGGTCCCGAGGACTTCATTTTATATCATGATGGGAGTCCACTCATGATTTGTGCACAACCAGAAGAAAAAAAAAAGCTCTCCATCCAATATTGCCCTCCATCCACCCCTTCCTTGAAAGACTCACCAGTGAGTGATTCGTCCAGCTTGAGAAGTCCCTCAAACCTCGTATTGATCATCATGGATCTCCTCATCATGTTCACGTTACAGATGGTAATGGCGGGAAACAGGAGGGAGGAGGACGTAATGATGTCCGTTCTAGTGGTGTATGGGAAGCTCAGGTATTCGGCGATAAGTGTTTGACCTGGATCGGAAAATAGACAAGCATTTTGTCTTTATTTTCCATTGTCTTCTCTCTCCTAAATGGAGCAGGAAACAAAAACCTGGTGCATCATAAATGACATCATCTCGTAACCAGTCCATTCTCACATAACACATCTTTTTGTGCATTGTCGCTGTATATTTTATTTCATTTGAACAGTTTTGTTAATTTGTCATGAGGCAGAGTTAAAAATATGTATATACATATAAATCAAAGACCATCACTGTTGCTACGATTTAAAAACAATCAGATTTGGGAATTAAAAGATTTGATACAACATCAAGGTAATAATAAAACCATGACAATATCAAATTGGCAGGTATGATACAGGGCTTGTTTCTGTTTGTTCAAATTCACTTGAATAGTCTCTATATGCAATAAACATTATGAATGAGGAATACACTTCTTTTTTCTCACGACATCACTGATTTATTTATGAAATTATCATACTCAATACAAGGGTATACCCACTTCTATTCTTAGATATATAAGTTTGGTAGTAAAAATCAATGAATAATTTCACCGAATTTTTCCGTAAAATAGACTTGAGTTTGGCCATGAAAACTGGCAGCAATCATGGAAATACAGGAAATTCATATTTAAAGCATCCGGCACTTTGTTTCAACTCGAGTTAGTAAAATTAATTATTACCTTATAAATAAACTATTAGCCTGTTTGAGTGAATAATTGCCATATTTACGTTAATATAGGTTTTCCAGGCAAATTTCACTAGATTTGCATTTAAATAAATAAGAGGGCGTTCAAATTCAAGTGATTTTCGTCAGCGCTTTGATCTCAAAAAGATGAAGAAAATAAAAATCAGGATTTATTTTCTTCATCTTCTTCCTCATCTTCTTCTCCAATAACACATTTCTGTAATCTTCTTATGCAAATCTTCTTATTCTTGTTCTTCATGAACTTTATCTATTGGTAATTTAATTTAACAAGCAAATCAGACAGACATAGTATATTCAAATTTGTACTTTTACATTTCTGAATGGTAACTATTAGTCAATCAACCTCATAAATCTTGACTAGTAAAACAGCATACTTTGCCAGAGAAACACGCCAAGGCAAACCAAGAAGGCCAATGTCCAGAAAATCTTCTCGATGATGGATCTAGCACTGTAGATATTCGGTATCCCGTGGGCGGTGGTCGTGGTGGCGAACTCTGACAAGAGAGCCGTGACGGTGCTTGGAGACCTGGACTCCACCTCAGAACCACGTGACCCGACTTCGATGTCGTCGTCTTTGCTGAGTGATTAATGAGATCGGGCGACAACACTAAACTTAGTTTTCCGTGGACCCTATACAATAGGGTTCATGGTTATTCCGAAATAACAACAAGGCCATGGCAGGTTTATATATGCAGGGCAGTAAATAACATTCGCATATTTGAAATAATACAATTCTGATGATGATAACAGTGATACTTGTAATAATAATGCTAAAAACTATAATGCCCTATTCCTGAAAAAGAAAAGATCAATTTTACTTGTGATTTTCATAACATGATACATAATGATTAGATCTGTAACCTATTCGTTATCACGACTTTTGAAATCCATGATAACAATGCTAAAAACATTTATGGAGTTATGCCAATTATATAAATACTTTTTGAATTATAATACTTGCTTCTCAAGTGGTGTAAAAATAGATTGGAAATAATACCAGGCTACTAACACCACCTCTACCACATCTCCATTTAATTATCATCATCTGGATGTTGTGTGATGTATTATATAATCTTTGAAACAAGACGTATAAAGTTCATGTTGACTGCATAAAGACGAACAAAATTTCGGGGTTTAATGCATTTAGACACAAATACTGATATTCGTTGCAAACATACGCACAAATCAAGAGGCGACGTGTTTATCACCTTGAAATTCACTCACTTGTGGTTTGTAGACAGAAACATGACAAAAATCACGGTTTTTTTTTATTGATTACATGGAAAGTGCGATGCCTTAACCCCAAATGTAGGCTGTTGTTGATAGGATCTATAACTTTCATGAAAAGGATACCATTTTTCGAAATCCTTCGAATATCATAGTGTTGACAGTTGATAGCAAAAAGAGGTAAATCCATTCTTGTTGATTTCAGATATTTACAATGAAAGCTGTTAAAAGAAGAGAACATGTTTTTTTATCAAACTTTGAAAATATTACTGTGTTACTGTATTATAGTGCATGTGACAAGTAAGGTATTATCGCAAATGTTTTATTTTGCTCTATCTGATGATGGAATAACTTTTAAATGTGAAAAAATATCTTGGCGCATTTTTAAATCAAACTCTTCATTTGAATGCTTTCTTATTTCTGTATTTTTGTTTATCTGGGTTCACTCTGTCTGACTTAAAGCCAAATAAAGGCCACACGATATCCAATTCCGATAGTGTGTTGAAACGGCGATAGGTTAAGACATTAGATTCTCGTCCTCTCGACTTCTTGAATAGTCGAAGATGCAAAGACGGGGTCGTGTATCTCATATTTTTGTCTTATCGGACCCGAGATGTTGAGAAGATGACGAACAGACAACTCGTATCTCTCGCCGTCTCCCACCCGAAGTGGACGAGACGCCGCGCCGAGAGCAATGGAGAGACTTATAAGTTTCGGTAGTCTGCTGCCGTCTGTAAAGCTTAGTATATGCTTCAAGCAGGGAATTCAACGTTCTTATCTTGTTGGGTTGCGTAAATTCCTGAACAAGATGTTTTACACGACATTCCTTTTTTTTTTTTAATCAATCTGTACGATTTGATCTGTACGATTTGGTAAGTACGATTCGGGGTTATCTCACTGAGCGGCTAATGTTTGCAAAAGTAAAGAATTCTCGGTTCCGTCACTCAGTGTTCCTAAAGAGTTGCAATCAAAGTCGTAAACTGATCCAATCAAATTCTCCAACGGTTTTCATTTTTTCAAAACAGCTTTTTTTCTTGTTGCAAAGAAATTTTGAATATATTCAAATTGAAGACCATGCTTTCGTTCATGTACGTTGAAAGTGTTGATAGGTTGGTTGTTTAAGTATTCATGTTCAATCTATAATCTCGGCATTATTTATCTGAATTGCCTCCGCATTTCTTTGACGACTGTAACCATCTTACATAGCACAATGAACAGATAATTTCTGCCTTGGCTTTGATGTATGTTTCCATGATCCACATAGATCAAAGCTCATCATTATCATGCCATAAGATCTATAGCTTATAGCGTGATAGTCATAATGCTTGCTTTAAAGGCAGACGATCGTCATCCCTATAATGGTACGTAAACTCCGAACGACCGAAGTTTGTGCACGGAATTGCACAAATGCCATATGTCGGTGCTATATCCATAAACGTGTGGGACAATGCTGCAGCTGCCATTGAGACACGTGTGTGTATGTGCGTGTCTGTGTACGCATCATACACAAACATATATTGTGACCGCGAGCTGCGGTGATTGGAGGAGAGAGGCCAGAAGACGCGTGGCTCTTTTGGCCTCGCTTCATGCGCATGCGCACTGAGAATGTGCGTCCATTCGGAAGCTCTCATGGCTCGCTTGGACAGACATTTCGGGTCAGGAGATTTGTGGCACAGAACTCTTGGGCCCGTATTCTACTGTAGACCAAGGTTTAAACCTATTTTAGACGGTGACACGACATAATGCTCCTGCGACAAATGCTCCGACGACAATTACTCAAAAATGCGACAAATGCTCCGCGACATTTGCTCCGCGACAAATGCTCCGACGATATTTGCTCCGCCGACAATAATGCTCCGGCGATATTTGCTCCGGCGACAAATGATCCGCCGACATTTGCTCCGCCGACAAATGCTCCGGCGATATTTGCTTCGGCGACAAATGCTCCGCCGACATTTGCTCCGCCGACAAATGCTCCGCCGACAAATGCTCCGGCGACATTTGCTCCGGCGATAATTGCTCCTACGACAATTGCTCCTATAATGTGCGACAATTTCTCGGAGGAGCAAATGTCGTACCTATCTGTACCTTCAGACCTTTGCATCAAATGTCCTTCGAGCAATGTCATCGGAGCAATTGTCGCCGGAGCAAATTTCGTACCTGTGTGTACCTTTAGACCTTTACATCATATGACGTCGGAGCAAATGTCGCCGGAGCAAACGTCGCCGGAGCAAATGTCGCCGGAGCAAATGTCGTACCTGTGTGCACTTTCAGACCTTTGCATCATATGACGTCGGAGCAAATGTCGTAGGAGCAAATATCGCCGGAGCAAATGTCACCGGAGCAATTGTCGCACCTTAGGAGCATTTGTCGTAGGAGCAGATGTCGCCGGAGCAAATGTCGCTGGAGCAAATGTCGCCGGAGCATTTGTCGTAGGAGCAGATGTCGCCGGAGCAAACGTCGCTGGAGCAAATGTCGCCGGAGCATTTGTCGTAGGAGCAAACGTCGCCGGAGCAAATGTCACTGGAGCAAATATCGCCGGAGCATTTGTCGCCGGAGCATTTGTCGGCGGAGCAATTGTCGCGGAGCAAATGTCGCGGAGCATTTGTCGCATTTTTCGGAGCAATTGTCGTCGGAGCATATGTCGCCGGAGCAAATGTCATGGAACCATTTTAGACTCACCTTAGATGGTTTAGCTAGACCCGAGGTTTAATTTTGTATTCTGCTAGCGAGGTTTAGTTAAACCAAAGTCTATTTCGGGTTTAAATTAAACCCGAAATAGTCTTGGGTCAAGCCACCATGGTGCCCTCAGTGGAAGGAGAAACTCTCCCTCTCTGAGTACGTTTCGTTCCACAAATCCACTTAAATTCATTATTGGCAGTGTATCAGGCACATGAGTGTGACTTTCTTAGACTGTGAATAGTTTTTACGGGTATTTATGTCGAATAAGAGCATGCTGTATTTTTGCTTGCGACGACTCGTAAACCACTGTACATTAGTATACTGTACCTCCCCTTGTTTGTGTACGTGTGCGGCGCACATCACAGGATACATGGTAAGCGTAGCGCTATTCCTGGCTAGCTACTCTAGCTATGCTCCGTCACCAGCAGAGCCATCGTGCTGCGTCGTCCGTCGGCACGGTTGCTGTGTGCGCTGGATGGGACATGGCTGTTTATGTCGATCAAATCGCGAATTCGGAATGGATAGGTGATTGATCAAACCTGGACCTTGAGGTAGGAAATTGAATAATTGAATAAGCTTTTCTCCGAAGGCGTGCATTTAAGCACCCGATTGTCAGTTAATGAAAAATGGAAACAATTCTAAAATAAATTTAGAAATAGGCCTAACGTTAGGGGCTAGGGCTAATGTTAGGCCAAAGGGGCCTATATTAACCCTGTCTCGATATTACATTAGAAGTAGATTTTACCTACCACATAACTTACTTTAAGATCTATCAAACGTTAGTCCTAACGTTACAATTGTAGTCTAGCTATTCGAATAGGTCCTACGATGTAGGTAGCTCTAATAGGTTCTCTAGTCTTTAATGCCTACATCGACCTCGGGCTCTACTCTCCAGACCCCTAACGTTACATAACAGAGTTCTTGGTCTAGTCATCAGGTTATTTTCATCGTAAGGTCTAGACTAACGCTATATTAGTACAGGTAGTTTATAGGTAGTAGTATTTTTAGATATCGAGTTTCTTCTAAGCAAAGAGTAGGGCTTGTTTATAGAAGCTTGCATAATTAGTAAGTGTACAAATAGGCGTATCTCATTTGTACACGCGTGTGGCCGGTGTAGCGGCAGATAGCGTTCCGCGGCGTTTTTTGTTCTAAAACAGTATCCGCCGGCAGATCGTGTCCTAACACTGGCGGATACTGTTCTGAAGCGCAGGTATCGTTAATATCGTTGCTTCTCACTGTGGTTTCTTCTTTTCGCTGCTTCTGCCAATGCGCCCCTGCTTGTTCGCTGCTTCCATTTCGAGTTTCACGTACAATACCTCTATATTTGCTGCTTCCGCCCCTCGCTGCTGCTGTTTCGCTGCCTCCACTTACACTCCAGACCGGTATTCCGTGGTTGATGTGGAGCAGCTAGCTATGGTCCGCACGTATCTTTTTTTTTTCGTAGCCATGCGAGAAATTATCTTATAAATATTCATTACGCAAGCAGGAAAAGCCTCGATTTTCGTCGAATACGTCTAGTTCTGCGCCGTATCCCTGTGTGTGTGTGTGTGTGTGTGTACGCGTGTACAAATCATTTGGCACTGTAGCTGTCTGCACCAACCGCGATCTGTTTTCTGGAAGTAAGAGTTCTCTTCCGCGGTTTGGGCAATGATGATTGTACCTCCATGGTAGAGCGATGGAGCTTCATACACGTGGTACTGATATACGGGTGTGAAGTATAAGGCTATGAAGATATTGCTAAATTTGAAAATTTTCACTGACACGTTTAGAGGATTATAAATGTACTCCGGGGGGGGGGGGGGGGGCATTTCATCAACGAGTTCGTCGGAGTTTTCACCGACAAATTTGCTATCAGCCAATCAGACGCAAGGATTTCATTAGCTTTTCACAGTTGTCAGTGTAAATCCTTGCGTCTGATTGGCTGATAGCAAATTTGTCGGTGAAAACCTCCGACGAACTCGTTGATGAAACGCCCCCCAGATGTAAATGACAGGATATTGGCTCAGAATTGTGAAAGGTCAGGAGGGCAACACATTTTATTGATTTATCGTGGTTTTATTTTTGATATGCACAAAGATCAAAATATGTAGTTCACGTCAAAATGATGGATGAGTTACATATGCCTTAAGATACTAGGGAAAGCAGCTTTGAATTTTCTTTTAAAGGATACATGAGAACAAGATTGGCATGCAGCAACATGTTCAAATCGTCTTATTTCGAATTATAAGATGATTTGTATTGACAAGATTCTGTTAGTGTCCCATGTATTTTTGCCTTTCATTTTTGTTTTTCTTTATTTTGGTCCTACGTTGCATCCGTGCTCCAGGCTTTACACCGTTCAGAATTTGGGATCTACGTGTAGGTTCCATCATATTTCTTATAGCGTTATACGTCATAGAACCAAACGCACAATGATTGACCGCTATGTTTTACATGCTTACATTAATTTACTGTGCATCAAAGCCCGATTTTATGATTCACTATGTTTTTATTAGTGAATGTCAACAGATTATAAAAATGTCAACCGTGAGTCCCTGTAGCGTATTCAAAGAGAGGCATAAGTCCCTGTTGTGTATTCATAGGGAGGCAGAATTCACTCCATCTCGTGACGATTCATGCAGCATTTTGCTTACTAAAATGGCTGCCGTAAAGCTCGCGCAACTATTGGTAGCAATACAGTAGCCACTTGGAACCTAATCCGCGCAGCGCGGAACTCTTTTGACAGTCCCTGACGAAGATCACGTGCACGCGGCAGGTTAAGCAACGCTATTACAACGTAGTAACCTGTACGTACAAAATCCGCCGCTGTACAGTATCTGCCGTAACTAATCGCGGCAGATTTCAGCCCATGTCGGAAGGATAACTGCCGATTGAAACGATAACTGCCGGCGGATACTGTTTTAGAACAAAAAACGCCGCGGAACGCTATCTGCCGCTACACCGGCTGGCAAGCTAGCTGCTGTATCCAGCCAGCCACTCGTTTTGTGCCATTGGCATTGATCCGTGTGCTGGTACCCTTACCAGTCATCGTTAGACTCGATTTAAACTCGAAATAAACCTCCTCCTGGATAGGTTTAATTTAAACCCTATTTAGACCACAGCTGGACTTAGTAGAATACAAATTAAACCTGGATTTAAACCTTGGTCTAAACTGGTGGTTTAAACCCAGGTTTAAACCCCAAAATCCCACTTCAGACCCAGGCGTGTTTTTAAACTCGGGTCTAAGTTTTTAGCAGAATACGGGCCTTGTAGTCTAGAGTGTTGTTCGCTGACCCACTGAGCCAGCGCTATTCTCATTCGGGGTCACTACATTTGATACAGAATGGGGGAGGCACCGTGTTGCGTTCGTCTCCATGACGCACAAACCACTCGCCACGATTGTATGCCTTTAAGTGACTGTCACTGATGACTTTCAGGCTATTTTAGAAAGAAATACCTTCGCAAACCACAAGCCAGGTAATGGGCTGTGACTGCGCAAGGGGCGTAGTTTATGTATGTTTTATGTGTATGTGTGCGCTTGTAAAACTTAAAAGGCGAAAAGACAAGCAATTCGTATATAGATAGTACCGGAGACCAAGAAAAGGATGAAAATCATTAAAAAGAAGTAGAAAAAAAAAAACACGAGACTGAAGCCGATGATACAACTGGAACAAGTCGCAGGATAATGAGAGACATGAATAGAAATATACATATACATATACCCACAACGAGGGAGAGAGAGAGAGGGAGGGGGGATATGACATACAATTAAAAGAAAACCATGACAGGAATTGTAAGTACTAGGAAGAGTTAGAAGTGGTGTCAAATACGTTTATTAAGTAAAATTATATCGCGTTGTCTATATAGATGGTTTAATTGTGAGCTCGAACAACATAGCAGCAGGTATGTATGGGAAACTGGTTTATTGTTAGAAATACGGTGTAACAATATTCTATTATTCAAATCCAAATTCAAATTTTATTTTCACCTTTTTCCACAGAGTGTACAAGAAACAATGATAAATTTGACACGCGAGTCGTTGAGAATATACATAACCAGAGAACGATAAGAACATGTTCATGTCTACATGATCAATACAAAAAAGAAACATATACTCATATACTCTATATACACTCGGCGAGAAAAAAAGTGGAGGTACCCACTCAAAAGATTATATGCTTGTATCATGTGTGGGTATACCTCTGAGGGAGAGGGGGAAATAAGGGGGGGGGGGTGAAAAGCTTACAACTATAAAGGGTGCTGGAAACTGGGAAAGTCGGGAATAAAAAAAAGAGAAAAGAAAGCATAAGTTTGAAAAAAATTGGAACAGAAAATAGGGAGAAGAGCAAGAGAGTTAGAAGAGGAAGAGAGTTAGTAGTTATCGCCCTATATCTATTCTTCTTCTTTTCTCGAAGATATTAGAAAAATGTGTGTATAATCGTTTATCTGTTTTTGTTTTGTTTTGTTTTTTTTTTTGAAAAGTGCAATATAATCAGTAATAAGCAGTCTAGCTTCCGAGCTGGACATTCTACATCTTCTGCCATTGTTGAATTTATACACAAGGTCGCTGATACTTTTGATGATAAAGAAATAATGATTGGTCTTTTTTTTTTTTAGATTTGAGTAAAGCCTTTGATTCACTAAACCATTCAAGTTTATTGTAAAAGCTTAATTTGTATGACGTAAGAGGAGTGAACCTACAATGGTTTGATAGCTATTTAAGTGGAAGAAAGCAATATGTTATGTATGATGATATTGAACCTGATATGATTTCAATAAGATGTGGTGTGCCACAAGGATCTATCCTTGGTCCTTTGCTTTTTTATTTTATATATAAATGATAATGTGTAATGTTTCAGATTCTTTGCAGTTAATCATGTTTGCGGATGACACCAGTATATTCATGAAGGGTAGAGATCCAGTTGTAGTTCAAAATGATTTTAATAAAGAATTTCTAAATTGTTTTGATCGGTTAGACTGTAATAAACTTGTTCTTATTGCAAATAAAACAAATTATATGGTATTCACGAAAAGACAGATAGATATCAACGAAATTAAGATTGAAGTTAAAGATTTACATTTTGATCAAGTTTGTTCGATTAAATTCCTTGGTGTGACAATTAATAACAAACTTAATCGGAACGAACATACTGGTGTCGTCTGCAAAAGATTGTCCAAAAATGGAGGGATATTTCATAAATTACGATTTCTGTCAAGAAAGGACCTTATAATACTCTCGTATTACCTCATTTAAACTACTGTGCAATAGCTTGGGCAAATTCAGGTATGACCAATGCCAGGAGATTGTTTTTGTTGCAGACAGAGCTGGTCCGTATTATTCATCACTGTGATTTTTTTTGCCCATTCATCGCCTATATTTTTTGATTTGAAGATTTTAAAATCTAATGATATATATAATCATTATCAAAGTGCAATTTTTATGTACTTATGCTTCCAAAAAAAAAAGTGTTTGATTAACTATTTTCAAATGAGTGATAACAGAAGATGTGAGAATCAAAGATAAATTTACATTGCCTTATGCCAGAACTATGCCATCATATAATTCTATATTTTTAAATGGAATGAAATAAGAGAAAGTTCAGCGCTAAATGTGTTTAAAAGAAAATTAAGATTGCATGTTTTAAATCAGTATGCCGAAATGGTGGGATAAACTTTTCTAATATAAGATATGTCAGTGTGTGTGTGTGCGTATGTATGTGTGTATTAATTAATAAAGAAATGTATTCATTCAATATTTTGATGTTACATGAATGAAATAGTATGGGGACAGGACTTTTACATAAGGCATAGCCTTTCTGTCTGTCTCCGAACACTTTCAAATGTATTGTATATTCGTACTGATGCTTATTGCGATCATTTTTTCTTGTTATAGTATGGTGTTGTCAATTATCTGTATTCTCCTGTTTTTTTACTGAAAGTGTTGAATAAATCTGAATCTGAATCTGAATCAGAGAGAGAGGGAGAGAGAGAGAGAGAGAAAGAAAATCCTAAATCATGTTGATGCATATACACCAAGGGCCAAAGCCTGCAGAGACAATTAGCAAAGCGTTTTTTGAGAGTGATGTAGTGTAGAGCTGCTAACCGTGAGGGCATGACCATACGAAATACTAGTACGCAGTAAAAATGATCGATGCCTCAAGTGAACGCAGCCTACAGGGAAAGATGAGGAGCTGATGTCGTGCTTACGAAACACTTTACAAAATTAAATTCATTCATTGTAAAATTTCAAATTATGTATTTTAATGCTTTACAACATGTTATCGGACAGACACTATTAGTTATTAATGGCTATTAATACTGATCTGCGATGAAACTTTAATCGATAAAGCCATTATCTAAACCCAAACTCCGCTGGTCATCCTGTAGTGAGAATGTTTAATTTAGGGATGGAAGTAATATCCGAACCCTCTCCTGTCAATGTGTAAGCTTCGCATGACAATGGCCTTGACTTGGCTGTTTTATTTCTGTCTAATAAACATAATGGAATCCTAATGCCTTTGAATGTGCAAACTGCGATATGGTGAGAAGCGCCCGTTTCTTTGTGACGTTGGAAGCGCTTGATTGCTTTCATGTTATGTCAATGCCTGAGCGAAGTGACAGAGCCCAAAACCCAATCACACGCGACAATGAATCTGATCTTTGCCAGCAGAACCATGATTATGTTTCTCGACAACAACGCATAAAGTTTATGAAAAGCCTCATCAATTTGTGCCCTCACATTAAATGATGATAAAACCATTTTTTTTTCCATCAGTGAGCCCGGTGTACGTGCTGACTGGAACGTTGCTTACAATATTGTAATGCACCGTACGGATCAGGTATACATTGAACTACTATTTGTGTTGAGGGAGACTTTATATTCTGTCCAATTCCCGTTTTTTCACAGGAACATTTGGAGGACTTAACTTAAATATTGGTTTTCTTGTCTCCCTCTCTCCCACAGCAATCCTCCTTAGGATACACTCAATCCCATCTCCTTCAATTCAAAGCTGTCATGTCTCCTTTTCTTTCCTTTCTTTTACACAATAGTCTCGTCTCTCTCAGACTTACTAGTCCATGGGCCAGACCAGATATTGGTACCACCTGAGGTGGCAAAACCTTTTGGTGTCATTTTGTTTGTCGGGCATGGATACGCTTGTCAAGCTAAGATAGCATTTCCAAATGAGTAGCTTAGTCATAATAGATAAATTTTAAACCAATTTGTTCTCGTTATATCCCTATACTTCTGAATCGAGACTAACCGCTATACAAAGAAGAGCACTGTCTTCTGAATGTTAACAGGTGTTCTGTTGTAAACGCAGTGCGCTTAGTCTTTATTCAAGGCAGCAAAGAGAATATCCAAAGGTTATGATGTCCACAGCGCTTAGTCTTTATTCAAGACGGCGAAGGAAATATCCAAAGCTTATAATGCAGTGTACATCCCTTTATCTAAAAACAACAACAACAACAACAACAACAAAGCAATTCCTCATGAATTTTACCGTATTTTTTCAATTATTTATCATTTTCCGGTAAAAACGCTACGGTGAAAACGCTACGTTGAAAACGCTAATACCACACCAATGTCGCTCTGAAAGATAATGCAAAAACAATGTACCGGTACACCACAATACATTACAATAGATAATCGTGTAAATGAACAGAGTGATTTTTGTTTAAAACTAATGTATTTGTTGAGAGGGTAGTATAAAACAGTATAGATAATCCCTTTTATTAGGAACTTTAGATATGATAACGGTATATTGTTCTAGATAAAGACTAAGCGCACCGCGTGACAGCTGTGGACATCATACCCCTTTGGATATTCCCATCGCTAATAATTATCGTTAATAAAGACTAAGCGCACTGCGTTTACAACAGAACACCGGTGGACATACAGAAGAGAGCTAGTACTCTTCTTTGTATAGCGGTTAGTTTCGATTCAGAAGTACTGCCCCCCCCCCCCCCCCCCAAGGAAAAACGCACTAATCTAACATTTTTGTCGATTTTCACTTTTTTGCATAAATATAGTCAGTGGACAATCCTTGTTCATATGACATATTCAGATTTTTGAAAAAATGTTTGGAAAGCTACTTTTCCATAACTGCCAAACGCAGTATCTACACTTAACTTGCACTTTCCAAAGGAAAAACGCAGTATCTACATGATGAATATTTCCCCAAGGAAAAACGCAGTATCTACATGATGAATATTTCCCCAAGGAAAAACGCAGTATCTACAAAGCTAGTCTTAATTACCAGACACTGTTAATTATATATGTGAATACTTTGCCGGTTGTTCTGTAATTTGAACGTAAATTACTTTCTTTAGATATACTTGCTCAATAGTAAAACATAATGTTCAAAATATTTAACCGAAACAATAATGATTAGTAAATATTTTGATGAGATCGTGATCCTTATATAAAACACAGTGTGTGATTAAGACTAACCGAGTGCACATTAAAACAATGCAGCACAACACTGTTTCAATAATTACAGCAGCTTGCAGCTAGCTGCACTGAGCATGCAGTCATCACAGGGACCGGCTAGTCAGCGTACAGTGTGTACTTGGATTAAAACAAACTGTTGTCGCGGGGAAAATTACTCGTGAGCCTAGCCCTCAAGAAAACTAAGTAGTTCTAAGTAAGTGTAAAACCAAAGTAAGTCTAAAACCAAAACTTAACCACTTAGAATCCTAAGTCTAGTGAAGTGTCAATGTTCAATTATCTACTCCATGCTCTCTTAAAATTAAATAGCCGACAATAGATTATGTGAAAAATAGGTAAATGAACAAAATAGAGACAGTTAAGAATAAGTTGTATTTTAATTCTTATCTAGACCCTAGTGAGACTGGGTTGCGTAAAATGCATGCATGATCCCATGCTGCATGCTGACGTTACAACTTACAAGTAAAAAAAGTTACATCACAAATGTACATGACATAAAAAACTTTGGTTCGATCCAGAAGGAATAGGCCTAGAGAGCGGATGTAACTTCGATCTAGACCTAGATGTATTTTTTTTCTCATTAAAAGAGTCCTGTCTCGTGTAGGGCTTAGATTAAACCTTGAATCTAGGCTATTTTTTTTTTTTCTGTCAGTATCGTGCATGTATAGCCTGAGGCTGTAGACTCGTGTAGCCGGCTACGTAGCCAGCCTAGAATAAACGATATGAAAACTAGTCTAGGTCGATCTAGGTCCAGACATCCGATTTAGATTTATTTTGGTCTTGACAGACTCTAGCCTATTGTGACGTTACAGATCTAGATCTAGATGGTAGTTAGCGGCTAGGCTATGTACACTGTAGCATCACATTACAGCCCTGGCAAGCTTCATATTAAACACGTAACTTTACAGCAAGATCGGTCTGGGAATGTAAGCAAAAATGTTCCAAGAACAATCTGTTATTTGTTAATGTTATGAAGCCTGCTCTGTAATCAGGGCATAGATAGGGGAATGGGGGATGCATCCCCCAGGGCCCAAGGGTGAGGATGGTGCATCATGTATACTCGTACAATGATCTATACATGCATACATAATTATGGCAGAAGATTAATCCTAGTCATTCCGCTGTAGATACTGTGTTTTTCCTTGGGGAAATTCGTTCCGTTGTAGATACTGCGTTTTTCCTTGGGGAAATCAGTCAATTGCATGGGGTTTCCCCAAAGTATCTACATTTTCATCAATAACTTAAAAACACAAAAAAGCACAAAATGATATTTTCCAGGAAAATTGGTCGCTAGATAGACTGAAATTCCACAATGAAGGAATTTTTCAAAGGAGTATATTTTCCAGGGGCTTTGGCAAAAATATAAATAGTGAATATCTCGGTTGTTGAGAAATAGAGCTGGATGTAGATACTGCGTTTTTTCTGGGGGGGGGGGGCAGAGTATAGGGATATAAAAACGAGACTAAATTGATTAAAAATTAATTTATTATGACTATTGCTACTCATTTGGAAATGCTATCATAGCTTGATAAGCATATAACTATGTCCGACAAACAAAATGACGCCAAAAAGGTTTTGCCACCTCAGGTGGTACCAATAACCCATTTTTCGGGTCTTGGTCCATGGACTATGCCTCTCCTCTCCCCTCCCCCCCCCCAATCTATTCCTCTTTTTGTCTTTTTGATTCCCCGTTCCATAGTCCACCCTCGTTCACCAACTTGGTTTCTCTTCCTTTGGTTTCGTGAAACTTCGCTTCTCTCTCCTATCTCCATGATGTTTAAAACATTCAACTTTTTCCACTTCTCTTTCCTCTCTATTCAATCTTTCTCCTCCCAACGATGTCCAAACCTTTACCCGATTTCCACTCTATTCCTTACGACTCTCTGGGTCCTCTTTTCTCCTGTATCCATTGGTGCAACTTCAACTTACAGCTCTCTTCTGCCCCTCCCTTGTCACTATTTGCCTTTCTTACATTCTCCTTATGTTGTTTCCCTCCTCAACTTTCCTCTTTCTATCTCTTCCTCTTTCAAGCACTGGTCCCTACAAGACCTGATGAAAACGAGAGAGAAGAACATGACCGGGGTCAAATCTGATATACTGCAAACTTGCTCCATGCAATCATCATCACGTCAAGGGTCATTAAGACCGTTGGTCTTTTTCTGAAATATTTACACATTTTCGTTAGTATTAAACTATTGCTGGGCACTGGGATAAGGAAATAATCTCAAATGTCTGCGAATAACAGCTTTGTGCAACTCGCCAATTAGGACAATTAATTGTTAACTGACGTCTAGAAGGGTCGAAAACACCTCGTGCGGGACGAAAAGTGTATACTCGTTCTAAACACGAGGCCTGATCATATTATAGAACTAGAAAAGCACTCTGAGAGCGCAGACCTCCGCCAAGCATGCAGCTCATTTCCACCACTGATCTTGTTCTTCCATAGAGATATTAGTGATTTCCATCCATAGGCCCTACGTACTTACAACATTGTGTGCATGAAGTTGCCCGATTTCCCAATATAGACCCCGTTTACAGTGCGGGGCCAGGTTCGGCCGCGGCTCGGCCGCGGCCGAGCCCGGCCTCAATTGCGCGGCCGAGACCCCGTTTACAGTGCGAGGCTCGGCCGCGGCTCGGCCGCGGCTCGGCCCAGCCCCGCTTCAGTGTAAACGCGCAAAAGGCCAAATGCGAGGCCAAAATTGGCCTCGCATTTGGCCTCGCTCTGGAGGTGGTCTCGGCCGCGGCTCGGCCGCGGCCGAGCCCGGCCTTTTCTCAGTGTAAACGTAAACTGGGCCAAATACGCGGCCAATTTTAGTCTGGCTTCCAAACCCCCCGCCTGTACTATTTCGCTGTTCAGGATATTAACCCCCTCAACGTCGAAAACTAGTATAGTTTAAGGTGGTTTTGTCCTGCAAAGGATTTTTTTTCCTTCGGCAAAGGCCTTTGCCCGAACGGCGACTTCGTCGCCATGGAATTCATTTGGCAAAGGGTTTGAAAACCAGACAATACCAAATTGCATTTGTTTACAAGCAGAGCGCGACTACGACAACATATTGAAAGGTTTGAATCAAAAGCGCGGCCGAGCCCGGCAGTGTAAACGGACAAAATTGCGGGGCCCGGCCTCGCAATTGAGGCTGGGCTCGGCCGCGGCTCGGCCGCGGCTCGGCCCAGCCCCGCACTGTAAACGGGGTCCGAGCCTCGCAATTTTGTCCGTTTACACTGCTGGGCTCGGCCGCGCTTTCGATTCAAACCTTTCATTATTTGGTCGTAGTGGCGCTCTGCTTGTAAACTAACGCAATTTGGTATTGTCTGGTTTTCAGACCCTTTGCCAACTGAATTCCGTGGCGACGAAGTCGCCGTTCGGGCAAAGGCCTTTGCCGAAGGAAAAAATCCTTTGCAGGACAAAACCACCTTAAACTATACTAGTTTTCGACGTTGAGGGGATTAATGTCCTGAACAGCGAAAGATACAGGCAGAGGGTTTGGAAGCCAGACTAAAACTGGCCGCGCAATTGGCCGCGCATTTGGCCCAGTTTGCGGGCTCGGCCGCGGCCGAGACCACCTCCAGAGCGAGGCCAAATGCGAGGCCAATTTTGGCCTCTCATTTGGCCTTTTGCGCGTTTACACTGAAGCGGGGCTGGACTCGGCCGCGGCTCGGCCGCGGCCGAGCCTCGCACTGTAAACGGGGTCATAGAAGCCTTTGTTACGTCATAAACGCTCAGCTGCACGGCGCGCCTCGCCCTGGCAGAAACTAGAGCAAACCTCAAATACGCGGGGCCTGAACTCTCAAGTTCATTGACCATCCCTGCCAAAATGTTGAAAATCCTTCATAAATTCCCCCCAAATTATCGGATCACTACCAAAAGTTGATAGTTTGTTACTTGTGTCATTCTCAGCCTTTCCTGCAAGTTTCATCCCAATCCGTTAACTTCTTTTTGAGTTATTCTGCACACGGACAAACTAACAAACCAACGGTAACGAAAGCATAACCTCCTCCCTTGGCGGAGGTAACTATAGAAGGCTGAGAGTCCACCATTGCACCTCGACAGGCGCTCTGACGAGGAGAAGGCAACCTGCTAAGACTCAGCGAGGCGCCTTGTATAGCCTTCTCGTGCTATGTGCAGGCCAATGAGGGGTGCCTTAGCGAGTTTCAACAAGTTGCCTTCTTTTTTTTTAAATTCATGAAATTCTTCCGTCGAGATGTTAAGAATTTCATGAATTTAAATAACAAAGCAGTACCCGCTGCATGCTATAAGGATTAGAACCAACACTTGCTGTCGGGCGAAAGCTCGGTGGTCTAGTGGAGATGATGACGCCTGTCCGGTGATCAGGAGATCGTAGGTTCGAATCCTGCTCGAGTATGTACGCCCATGATTTTTATCATGGCTACTACTAAAACACTGATCAATTCAGTGCTTATTTACGTCGATGTAGGGCAATTTGTCAATCAGTTGCAAAGTTGCCTTCTGGCTGCAGTTTTGAGCTTTCGTATACACCAGCAGGTACATGGAGTCAGGGGCGGCGCAGCCGTGGGGGCTGTGGGGGCTCGGGCCCCCACACTTTTTGTGCACTACACAAAGGAATACATAAGGGGTCATCACTTTACTTAAGTGGCACTAAAATGGGAGGAGGCTTTTTTTTTTTTTTTGCTTGTCAGCTGAAGAAACCCGGAAGTGGACGCGGGGACGGGGAGAGATGACCTGAGGACCTTTTTTTTTTGTGTGTGTGTGTGTGTGTTAGCTCATCAAACCCGGAAGTGGCCCCCCACACTTTTGAAAACAGTGCGCCGGCCCTTGGAGTAACACACCTAACTATTCTAAAATGTCACGCAACAAAACGAGAAAACAAAATGGCTCTGGTAGTCTGGATCATAAGCTAATTAAAAGCATTCAAAGTGTAATTACAGTGCCGTTTTCAGATGAACCGGTAATTTTTTACCTCTGCCAGAGAAAGATGTCATTAGTGCCGCAATGCCTTGGTGTATAAGTTCCACCTGATTGAATTCCGTGGTACCTTTATACCGTTAACCGTAAGTACATCATAGTTCGAGGCTTAAAGGTAAGAATCAGCTTTTCTTCTACAGAGAAGAACAAACACTTGCAAGTGAAATCAAATTACACACATTACTTGTACAGTACAGGAGGTATATCATAACGTATATACAATACACCTATTCACTATTGCTCGTAGGCCCCATTTCACACTGAAAACATCGTTCAAATCAAACTGTGAATTTAATCGAATGGAAGGAGAAAGGAGATAATGAACACACATTCTGACATACGTGTATTCTTACACTTTCAAATTCAATCCAGACGAGTTACCATTGTATCAATTTGTGTATTAAAGGTCCAGTTTACCTTTGGGAGCAGTGATTTCAAAAATGTTCAAGATATCACATTTGATGCATATTTGTAGGTCAGTTGTATCATAAAACATCCTACCATATGAAATATTTGCAATAAAACCTAAAATATAAGGAGATATCAGGGTTTTTCTCAGTAAACCGTAACTGTATACGGTTTAGTCTGGAAACATTTTTTATTATAACTATTGTTCACATTTTGTGTATTTAACAACACTTAACATCGATTATACGGATTCAAATTTTGACAGTGGTTGTTTCTATCCCTAACTCACATTTTAGAACTATTTCAAAGCACTAATATTTTCATCTGCAAATGGTAAATTATGCCTTTAACTACACTCACGCAGTACATAAACACACATGATATATAAAATGTGTAATCGACAATTCGTATTACACGTAAACATGAACCTACTGCACATGCACAGCACTCACTCATATCTTCTTTTGCCCTCTTAAACATATAATATTGCAATTAAAAAAGAACAAAACTACTTTTCGTGAGGGCCAAATCAGAGCTATATATACGAGACCATCAGCTCAGTCAAGCTATGCTTATGCTGACGCTGACGGTCTCCTACTTCATTGTTGAAGCAAATGTACTTCCTTTTCTGTGTTGTACGCAACCATTCATGCAATGATTTTGTTATGCGTGTAGTAAGAACTGCAGCTGCTGCTGCAGTTGTATTGCCCCTTTGTTATTTGGTTGCGTTTTGTTTAAATTTGTCATACCCATGCCATTTATGTTGATTTGATTTGAAAAACAAAATAATTAAATACGCACGAACGAACGAATATTCTTTGACATGTATACAAATACAAGTATTTAGCCTTGGGAAACATTGTCGTCCTTGTTCCTAATGAATTATGTCTACTTTATACGAGTAATCATAAACCTCCATTGGTTTTGCCAGACCTTGAAGAGAAATCAGGATCGCACGCAATGATGGACTATAATGTTATATATTCAGCAAGTTACTAAGGTTTGCCTTGACGGATTCTTGATATTTCTTCCCTGTAGCTGTGTATAAATATATTCATTTATATAGGCGCATTTGTTCATTTATTGCACCAGCATAAGTCTATACCTTCCAAAATGCAGGAAAGTAAGATGTAAACTTAAAGGCCACGACAACTCGACATAAAAGCACATTGTACTACACTGCATCATTGAAGCTGCAGTTAGATCTTTACGGTGTGGAATGATAGCGAAGGTGAAAATATTGATGACAGTGATGATAATCATTTATTTTTTCCTGTAGCACTATACCATGCATTCGAATTTGTGATAGAAACTAGGAACTCCTCCTTGTGCCAAGTAAAGATGAACAGTTAGATTTCGATGACTTTCCGTTTCTCCGATTTTCATTTAATTTCTTTTGAATTCTATAAAAAAAGAAGATGTAAGGAATACAAAGAATGTAAGAACTATCATGAAAGAACCATGGAACATTCCATGAAAAAAAAAAGTGCTGTAATATTTCGACGAAAGACAAACGACGACATGAAAACAGGTATTTCAGTTTGTTAGGGATAAGCATACACCGTTGGTTGTTCTAGGGCCGATTCCGAGATTTAAATCTATAAAATGTTGTAATAGTTAATGTTGTAAAAAGGAAAAAGAGAACGACAAAAAGAACAAATACACATACGAAGGCGAGAGACATCAGAAGGATTTACATAATGCACATCGAATGGAAATAAAAGTTTATGGTAATCTTAATGGACGAGATATAATTTGCTCTGTACCGATTAATGGTAATTCCATATGTCAAACTGCAGTAAGTTCGCAATGGTTCCAGAACTTTCGTGTGAATGACTATGATGTGTGTGCGTGTGTGTTTGAGGCAGTACGGAGATCCCGAAGGAAGAAACACAGAAACACAGAAAGGATTGTAAGGATTGTACCTTTCATGTGGGAGCTCCGTTGTTTTTGTTTTTAATTTTCATGATTAACATTGTCTCGATTGTATTCATGCTCTAGAACAGCCACTGAATAGTAGAAACTTATTCTAACAGAATGAGGTCCTATTAGTCTGGGTGCCAGAGGCTGAACCTTGTTTTATCGTCCACCCAATGTTTTTTGATGGTTTTACCCTATTTCGGGGGTGCTGAATCCGAATCCGGATGATGCAACTCTGGCATCCTTGAGGGTTTTGAGATATTCAAGATGGCCGCCAAAATGGCCGCCAAAACCGGAAATTCCCACGTATTTCCTTCTAAATGGTGAGATATTGAAAACAAGTGATGGTTTTACCCTATTTCGAGGGTGCTGAATCCGAATCCAGATGATGCAACTCTTGCATCCTTGAGGGTTTTGAGATATTCAAGATGGCCGCCAAAATGGCCGCCAAAACCGGAAATTCCCACGTATTTCTTTCTAAATGGTGTGAAATTAAAAAGAATTGATGATTCTCCCTATTTGGAAGGTGCTGAATCCGAATCTGGATGATGCAACTCTTGCAGCCATGGAATTTTTGAGATATTCAAGATGGCCGCCAAAATGGCCGCCAATTAAAACCGGAAATTCCCATGTATTTCCTTCTAAATGTTGAGAAATTAAAAACAATTGATGGTTTTACCCTATTTCGAGGGTGCTGAATCCGAATCTGGATGATGCAACTCTTGCAACCATGAAGTTCTAGAGATATTCAAGATGGCGGTCAAAATGGCCGCCAATTAAAACCGGAAATTCCCTCGTATTTCCTTCTAAATGTTGGGAAATTAAAAATAATTGATGGTTTTTACCCTATTTCGAGGGTGCTGAATCCGAATCTGGATGATGCAACTCTTGCATCCATGAAGTTTTAGAGATATTCAAGATGGCCGCCAAAATGGCCGCCAATTAAAACCGGAAATTCCCACGTATTTGCGTCTTCTAAATGGTGAGAAATTGAAAACAATTGATTTTTTTTTTACCCTATTTCGAGGGTGCTGAATCAGAATCTAGATGGTGCAACTCCTGCATTGTTGAAGATTTTGAGATAGTCAATATGGCCGTTAAAATGGCCGCCCAAAACGGAAGTTCCCATGTATTTCCTTCTAAATGGTGACAATTTGAAAGCAATGGGTGGTTTTTATCTTTTTTTGAGTGTGCTGAATCCTAAGCTCAGGATACAACTCTTGCATCCTTAAGGGTTTTGAGATGATAAAGATGGTCGCCAAAAATGACCGCGAAAAACGGAAATTCATATGTAGACCCCCTATTTCCTTCTAAATTGTGTAAAAAATAAAACAGTTGGTGGTTTTACACTATTTTGAGTTTGCTAAATTTGAAGCTCCAGTATACAGCTATTACTTCCTTGAGGGTTTTGAGATGATAATGATGGCCGCCAGAATGGCCCCTAAATGGCCGTCAAAAACGACAAATTCAATGTGAGCCCTATATTACCTTGTAAATGGTGTGAAATTGAAAACAAGTGGCGGTTTCACTCTATTTCGAGGGCGCTGAATCCGAACCTGGTTGATGCAACTTTCGTGTTCTTTTTTAAGGGTTTTGAGATGTCCAAGATGACCGCCAAAATAACTGTCAAAAATTGGTAAATTTTAGGCCCTATTCAGCACCCTCGAAACTTGATTGTTGAAATTCGTCCATTCTTTAGGGTTTTTAGACGTCCAAGATGACAGCCAAAATAAGTGGCAGAAATTCCAATGTCAATGTATTTTTTCTTAATGGTAAAATTTTTAAAATGAATTGATGGTCTTACCCTATTTCGAGGGTGCTGAAGGTCTTTGAAGGTTTTCGAACATCTATAAATGTCCTGTATGAACGGAAACTCCTTAATATGTTCTTATACTGAAATGGTGAAGTATTGTGCTCAAACGCGAAGCGGGAGATTAAACCCATGCAGGGTGAAAAGCAATAATTCGTATTCTTGAATTCAACTCAGTTGAGCGAATTTGTCAAATCAGCCAAAATTTATTGAAAGTGTAAATGACAGTCACAATGGTATTGTAATATACTGAGATATTCCGATATGTCTCAAACGGAACTTTAACACGTACTGGAAAAAAAGAAGAAGTGATATTGACATCATACTGAAACGTACAAACGCAAAGAAAGATACGATTGAAAATTTCTTTAAGCATAATTGTTATGAAATAATGCTTGTGGTCTCCAATAATATGGCTCCATAGATGTAAAGTTAATCCTTTTCGGCTATCAATAGAGTAAAATGAAATTATGGCATGTTGGTATTTGGTGTTGAAACTGGTCTTGTATTCTGACGAGTCTCGCCTCGTATTCTTGTGAAACTTGTCGCATATTCTGATTAGGTCATTGGAAATGGTTGCATCCATGACCACTATAGTAGATATCAATAAGGGTAATTTCAAAAGCACTCTGCGCGATTATGATATTCGTAAGTACTGGATTATCAACTATTACCTTCCATGTTGTCGTTTAATTTTTATTTAGTTTTTTTTCCCAAGGCGCGTTACCTGTGATTTGTCCGTCCCCTCGTGTGTGTTTGTAATAGATTATGTATACATAAATATACATACATACATAATGTTACATCATATTGAAGAAAAAATTGAAGCATAACAATAAAAATGTCCCACTCGTGTCTTCAACAATGTCATCAAGACCACCAATATAAACCAAATAACCAATTTGAGTGTTCATGGATAAAGAGATTAAAACTGCTCATGGATTAAGGCAGGTAATGTTGGGTAATTTCAGTACACTTCTCTACATCACTATCACAATATGATTTAGATGAACATGTCTTGTCCATTAATTGTTAGTGTTCAAAACTTATCCATTATATGTAGAGGAAACAGTGTAATCTTGCAATTATTCAACCGCATCTGTAGTCTTGAAGGGTTAATTATTGCTGGCACACTTGTATCGTACCAACTCAAAGATATCCAGTAGAGCTGGTTTCACTGTATATACAGCAAGTTCAAACTGTGCCATTGACGAAAAATATCAATTGTTATCAATTTCTCACCATTTATAAGAAGGAAATACATTGGAGTTTCCGTTTCGGCGGCCATTTTGGCGGCCATTTTGACTATCTCGAGGTGCATCATCCAGATTCGGATTCAGCACCCTCGAAATAGAGTAAAACCATCAACTGTTTTCTATTTCTCACCATTTAAAAGCTAATAATAATAATAATAATAACCAATATTTATATAGCGCTTTTTCTAAACAGACACAAAGCGCTTCAACAATTGTAACAAAATACAAAAAAAAAAATCAACAGTATTTACAAAACAAAACAGAGAAAGTACAAAGCAAAACAAATAAACAATGACAACAATAATACATAGATATTTCCGGTTTTGATTGGCGGCCATTTTGGCGGCCATCTTGAATATCTCAATACCCTCAAGGATGCAAGGTTTGCATCATCCAGACTCGGATTTAACACCATAGAAATAGTGTAGATCCATCAATTGTTTTCAATTTCTCACCATTCAGAAGGAAATACATGGGAATTTCCGGGTTTAATTGGCGGCCATTTTGACAGCCATTTTGGCGGCCGTCTTGAATATCTCAAAATCCTCAAGGATGCAAGAGTTGCATCATCCAGATTCGGATTCAGCACCCTCGAAATAGGGTAAAACCATCAATCATTTTCAATATCTCACCTTTTAGAAGGAAATACGTGGGAATTTCCGGTTTTGGCGGCCATTTTGGCGGCCATCTTGAATATCTCAAAATCCTCAAGGATGCAAGAGTTGCATCATCCAGATTCGGATTTAGCACCCTCGAAATAGGGTAAAACCATCACTTGTTTTCAATATCTCACCATTTAGAAGGAAATACGTGGGAATTTCCGGTTTTGGCGGCCATTTTTGCGGCCATCTTGAATATCTCACAACCCTCAAGGATGCAAGAGTTGCATCATCCAGATTTGGATTCAGCACCCCCGAAATAGGGTAAAACCATCAAAAAACATTGGGTGGACAGTAAAACGAGGTTAGGCCCAAAAAGTGGCTTTGGCACCCAGACTATATTTGCTTTTCAATTCCGTGATGGTTTGGTGGTTGTGTATAAACTATTCATTTCTAAAAGCGTAGCAAAGAGCAAACAGCTCTAACGATATCATCATCTTTTGAGGCACATAGGTGATGAGGGTTAGAATAATAATGTAAATATTTGCAAAGACAAATTCTTTTTTCCCTCTAAGATAATGGCTTATGAAAAGCATGGTGCACACAATATCGACCCCATCATGTTTCAAATGCAATATAGATAAAGAATAATTCAGCATTTGATTCATCAGTCTGGTGGAACCCTCGGGAAGAGGTCCTTAGAAATCAAATAACGTCACCTCTACTGGGTTCCTTCTTTCCTCATTATTGTGACATTGCTCAACTTTCTCGCTCCTAATCCATTCTCTCAAAACTATTCGTCATTATTTTATTTCCTTCATTCTCTTATTAACTTTATGTTGATCTACTACTTCTTGTTTACTCTTTCTCTCTATTTTTCTCCTCTCTCCTTTCTTGCTTGAGGTTTGTTCTTGATATGTCCATCTTTCATTTTCCTCTTCCTCCGCTTCCATCACCTGAGTTTATTTTACATTCTACCTCTGTCTATTGCCGCTGAATTCTCATGTGTGGTTGTGGCTAACACTATATTCTCCGTACTGTACGATATTATTACTGATATTTTGTTCTACTATTACCACTATAACTGCTACTACGCTACTAATATACCATGATTACCGATACTATAGTACTATTGCCGCCGCTCTTTCAAATGCCCTGTGCCAATGTCCAATGTATATACACGGTTTTTTTTTTCCTGATATGAAGTGAACGTCAAATTTTTAAAGCTACTACCTCGTTTGGTTCTTTCGTGTACCATTTATCAAATATGACGTCACCTTTTTACCTTTGACGTTTTTATTCTCTTGAGATTTTATTATTCTTCCGACTAGTCGAGATTAACAGACAGACAGACAGACAAACAGTCAAACAGCCGGGGAAGGGGACGGAGAAAGACAAAACAAATACCATTGTCTTAAATAAGTATACAAAAAAAGGTGAAACAAGTGAAATCAGTGTGAAGAACATAAGCTCAGGTGTACAGAGAAAACTCTGACACTTACCTCGGCATGGTTGGAGCGAAAATCCTCGCACTGTGTACCAGCGACTAAGGTAATAGTGTGATCTAGTCGGCAGGTGAACATCGAATGAATGTTACTCGACCGCAATGCTCCATCAGGGGCTTGAAGGCGGCCAGGTGAATACACCGCTGCTGGTTTCACGTGACTGAATGTTACTGGGGCACAGAATTGCTAATTCTGTGGGTGTTGTCGTCTTTCTTCAGGTATTGTTGTCAGAATGTAATAATGAGCTGAAGTATAATATGCGACAAGAAAAATCTGATAGGCAGTCGATTCTGAAATAATACAAACACACAACGAATCTTATAATCCAGCATAAGAAGTATCTGTCGCACCCGTTCTTGTGAGAATAATCACAGGATCAGTAATAACAGACCTTAAACGTTCTCACCGAACTTGTACAAGTTGGACTCGAAAATTCTAAACAGTACCCTAGAAAATACCATATTCCAAGAACTCCAAGAACACTCCAAGAACACGACGAGTTCGGTCTTTTAATTTTAACCCTTTCACCACAATTGGTAAGTTTTTGCAAATAACTTTCCATTGTTTTATTTTCCCATATCAAAATGATAAGAAATTATCGCAAAATAATGGTGACGATTTGTACAAGATAAGGTTAAATGATATTTGAAGCAAATGCTTACACAAACAGAAGTACACTTTATTCAAATCAATTCAATGATTCATTTATTTCTATCAAAGAAACAAGTACACACTCGCACAAAGCATTCATTCTCATAATCATAGATCCACATGTCATGAAGAGCTTGCTTCCAAAAGAGGCTAAATCCATCATTTTTCAATGGATTTAGCTCCATTTGGAAGCAAGTTTTTCATATACATGTATAGAGCTATCTTAAACTCCATGGAATCAATGTCTGTTGAAATAACACTAAGTAATGCCGATAATATCATAAAGCGTAGCCCTATTCGCATACCATCTCTCAGCTGGCTCCAATAAATGAAATAAAACCGAATAACCGCATAATGGCAAACGATTCTTCAGAATCAAACCTAATAATCGTTCATTTCTAGATAAAATTATAATATAGGCGAGTTGAATAGCATACAAATAGCGAACGATGTGTGTGTGTGTGTGTGTGTGTGTTTGTATGCGTGTATGGGTATATCATGTGTACATATAGGCCTACTTCATATGCAAATGATATACTTACATAAAAATAAATACCAAATATGCACGATAAAGGGAGGAGAGAGAGAAAGAGAGAGAGAGAGAGAGAGGGAGGGAGAGAAGTAGAAAGAGATAGAAAAAAGAAAGGAGAGAGGGAGATGTATTTTGATTTTTGTTTGAATAAAAGTATGCATGGAACCGCACAATGAACTTATTTCCTCTTTTTTTTTGCTTGTCAGCTGATGAAACCCGAAAGTGCACCCCCCTTTAGAGAATTCCTGGATCCGCCCCTCATGTTGTTTACTATCTGGTAACCTGTCCCTTCGTTACTGGTAATGACAATCCATTTATATCCTAAATACGCAATCTGGCGTGTTCCGACTCCGCCTCATCATGACATTTTAGTATACTTAATTATTGAAAAGTGCTTCGTTGAGCAACTATGGTTTTTGGATACATTAGCAGTGTGTGTGTGTGTGTGTGTGTGTGCGTGGGTGTGTGTGTGTGTGCCTTTATCAGACGTAGGGAGATATACTTACTCTGCTGTGATTAGAGTATGAAAACAATCAGCCCTTCTGTCTAACACGTTTGCATGTTGCAATAATTTCTATTCATACTGTCTTTTTACAGACACTCTTTGGCTCGAATTCACAAAGGCCGGCAAAATTCAATCCCTAATGGATGCTGCTACGTTTCATCTTTAAGAGTCTTAATTTTTTATACTCCTCTAAAATTTGAAAGACCACAGTCGAGGCAGGCACTCTGAACAATATTACTGGTTTGCCTTAGTTTACCTTGGGTTTGTTTGTTTATTTGTTTAAAATCAGCAGGGCCCCATGCACAATAGCAATGAAGTAAAGCTATTAAATGAGATACGAATTAACATATAAAGAACCAATAATCTACTTAATGATGATCGCTCTACTTTCAAACATAAAACAAAGCATCAGACTGCATACTGACCATGTGTGAATAGTAGAAAAAAACCAACAACAACAACGTCAAACACAAGCTACCGCCATCGTGACCACAGCTTGAGAGTATAATATGCATAATGGCACCCTTTCTCGTCATTAAAAAAAGACATTGTATCATTACCGTTTCCATTTTATTTGTGATTTACTACAGTACACGTGAAAAAAAAAAAAGAACATAGATGTACATTATGGGCACCCCGTATACATCTTTTGGTCATAGTGGCTAAATCTTTACAGCTTCGACAGAGCCCGCAAAATCAAACAAAAATAGCACCTTAAATATGCTTTTTTGGGTACGCAGCGTCAAAATATTCTTGAAAACACCTTGGCGTGTGTGCATAATAATTATAGTGATAAAAACATTTTAAAGCAAAGAAATGGGAACAACTGTAGTTACTCTGGGCTGAATTTGTAGGAATGCGAGAGATCATCATACAACCAAAGGCAGGACGCTGGTCAATTCAATGAGTAACACGTGAGAATGTAATTGCTTTTATCTACTTATCATTTTTTTCTCTCACTTGATTCGAAGAGTTAGTAAAACTGGCAATCCGATCGACTCTTAATAAGTAAACTACATACAATTAACAAATATAACAAATTATAATATAATATATTATTATAATATATATATATATATATATATATATATATATACATATAATATATATAATATACTGAGTTAACAAATATATAACAAAATAAAAGCTAATTAACAATTTCACTCACTGATAAGGTTTACGCTTCAATGTTCAAATTCTTAATTTTTGCAACGTTTTAAAAGTTACTGGATTAAACTGACAACGTGAAGGCAGAACACCTAAAAGGATAATAGGCCTGTAGTTTTGCTTGAGATAGGGATTCAGATTTTAACATTTTGCAGGATAATGATTAGAAACCACTTATGAATTATGTGTAGAAATACTGTATTACGAGAGATCATTCAATTCTATAGGAATTCAAAGTTTATTTACTGAAAATCGGATTTAAAATGGCTGAGATATCAAAAAATGAAAAAAAAAGTAAAACAATGGGTACGTCCTAATAAAAGGCGGGTCCCACCAGGTCCTTTTATCAGGACCTGTTTGTTGTTGGATATCACAGCCATTTCAAAACCGATTGTCATGAAATAAACTTTGAGTTCCTCTAAGAATTGTATGCTTTTTCATAGTAAAGTATAAAAGATTTCTCATTATTTCACAATGAAATTTGGAAACCTGAAGTCCCATCTAAGCCAAAACCATATCACCCCTTTAAGGCAGTTATTTCAAGCTACAGAATATAACACAATTCCCGTGATGGTCGAAATACATCTCACCTGCTTGATCTGCAAGTATTTCGTCGATATGTGCACGGTAAATGATCTCGTCTAAAAAAGGTCGGTTGGAATTAATGTACCACATGAAACACGGGCGAATTAGTGAATTAAATTAGCACTGTCTATTTCGTGCCTTGTTTCTATGTGCACGTGACATTCAGGGGAGTGGAAAGTCAAGCGGTCAAACAAACTTAAAGGGATGGTATAGTTTTAGTTATGGTCCTAATAAAAGGTGGATCCCACCTTTTGTTAGGACCATACTGTTTTTGGATATCTCGGACATTTCAAAACCGATTTTCATCAAATAAACACTGAATTCCACTTAGACTCGTAAGTCCTTTCATATTTCATAAGTGGTTTTGAGTATCGGTTTTGAAATGGATGAGATAGTTACAAACAAAGTGGTAATATTTTATTAGCACCACAACCAAAACTATACCATACCTTTAAACGGTATAAAAATTGAAGCCGCCATCAAAAGGGACTCGCCTTGTCTCAAGGCCACTCCGTAAGGTTACGTACGACATAGACACGGTATGATAATAGGATAATAATATAACACAGTTCTTCTCATTAACGACATTTCAAGAGAAATGTACAGGCCGCCCAAAATGTCAGGGATGTAACAATGACAATGTAAAAATAACAAAGAAACAGACAACAATGATATCGTAATTTTCCCGTGGGCCTAAGATTATCGCAGTTATTCATGTTATTGTTGAGGTAATGCATTCAACCTTAACACTCGTGAAGAACACAGCTCATTTTGGATGGAGATATAGTCAACTTCAAATTCCCTTCAGACACACCTGGTCTCCACAATGTTTTGACCGGTCTCCACAATGTTTTGACGAAGGTCGATTTTCTTTCCTGGTTCTATACATCTTGTAAAATATATCGTACAGATGTATATTTAACACGCTTATGTAAACGAGCAAAGATCAACACTTATCACCAAAGTAGACCCTATGGTCCCAGCTTAGCTATAAGGCTCTGACCATATATCTGATGTTCATACTTACGAATATGACATCAGAATACAGTCTGCTCTATAGGCAAGCAAATTGAGCCGAAAATCATTTTTCTGTAACTTTTTGATTGATATCGACCCAGGTTTCTTTCCTCCGCAATCAGTCACATGTTGATGACGATTGTTCCTTGCGCCACCAAAACGGTGAACACAGTCAATGACGCAGTAAGAACCAAGAAACACACAAGAAGTAAAACAAGCATCACTCGATACACTGTTCGATGGCTGCCACGCGCGTTCTGTGCCTTTGGAGCTGACGCGCTCGTCTGCGCGCTGGGCGTCGCGTAATCCTTCCGAGTTTCTTTAGTTTCTTCTGCGATGGACGCCGCGGGAGGGCGACAAAGTTTTAAACCGCAGATCTTCGAGATTCCGACGAGGAGGAGAATGATCTCGCCGAACGACATGAACGACATCCCGATGTAGAGACCGAGGATGCCGCCAATATCGCCAAAGAGACTCTCGATCTGTGAAAATACATGTATACACAATTTCGAGAACGTTCATAGTGACTACGAAAACGCTATCGCTGAGCTATGCATAAGATAAAAAGTTAGGCCCCTAATGATGTGTCCTCGCTGTGGAACCGTACACATTTAAACAGATTACCAGATTTTCCTCAACTTTGCAGACTTGTTCTACTTTTTTTTTTACACTCACTCAATGCACTCATCAATTTAGGATGGACTTTTCCTAATTCAGTCCTATAGGATTAGTATTCAGCTATCAAAACTATAATTATCCCTATCATTTTTTTTAATCTATGCATAAATAGGAGCTGATGAATGTGATTATTTTTCTCCCGTTTTTCGTTAAGCTGTCTCTTGATTTTTTATAAATGACTTATAAAATAAACAAGCACAACGGATTACACTTCACACACACGCATACACTTTTATATAATTATGTTTATATATCGACGAGTAAATCTCCAGCTTCGTCTACATTGCTGTGTCTACATTGCAAGCAGTTCTTACCGTATGCACGGCCACTTGTAGGTTGAGTTCATAGTTCAACTGCTCGTAGTAAACGACCAAACTGACCAGGTTTTTCCTGTAGGCATATCCGAAATTCAGAGAAAATTGTATTATATTTAGTTACGTATTTACGATGCACTTGTTTCTCGATATGATTAAGAGTCTATTGTTTATCAAATTACCTCATCTAAACCATGTTGATATGACTGTGAGGAATATTATATTTCAATGAAGAAGATCGGATTCCATGGGGATTGGAACCCTAAACCTTCGGATTGCCAGACCAGTGCTCTTCACGACTGATATATAGAAAGCCCATGTACGGTATTTGTCCCTGAGTATCCCTTGCTTGTGAGATCAGAAGGTATACATGCATTATACACCCGACATAAATAAGCTTGAAGGACAAAAGTCAACTTCGTAAGAAATGCGAGGGATAACGATGAAGTGAAGCAGCTTTCAAAATGAAAATAGATGTAATACAAATTTCTACTGGTGATAATGATGATGACGATAATAATAATAATAATAATAATAATAATATTAATAATAATAATGATAATAATAATGATGATAAAGATAATAATAATAACAATAATAATAATAATGATAATAATAATGATGATAAAGATAATAATAATAACAATAATAATAACAATAATAATAATAATAATAATAATAATAATGATAATAGATAACAACAACAATTATGATGAAATAGTGATATGTAACAATCTATACTACTAAAATAATAATGATAACAGTGATAATCATAATAGCATCAACTATTTCAGGATTCTGACAAATCTTGGCCTGAAGCGGTTGTTATAAAAGTAAACCAAGTTACCATTTTCGAATGGCTGAGGACAAGGCGTGTTTACAGGTATCAATTCTATATTTTATTCATACCGAGTTGATTCCATGTCAGTCAGTATTCTGGCTGCATTCTGGCTTATCGACGAGAGTTGAGTGGCAAGGTGTTCCTGTGAGAGAGAGAGAGAGAGAGAGAGAGAGATAAAGAAGCATAAGATGCAAGAAAACTCTTCACGTGTTACTTTTTAACACTGATTTCACTGCAGCTTTGGATTCCAGTGATGCAAAATATGGGAAATTAAGGGTAGCCTGTCTTTTTCCGGTACCATCGATGCAATTAAAAGATAAACAGTTTAAATTCTACTACATGCAGATAAAAGATAAATAGCTTAAATTCTACCAGTTGCGGATAAAAGATGAATAGTTTTAATTCTACCCACCTCGTATCTTTCTCCGGGCCATAATGCTGATGATACCGAGTGGCGATAAGATATCTCTCTATCAACAAAGAGTAGATGAAAGAAGAAAAGACGGTAAATTGTAAGTAAAGAAAAACAGAAAACACCACCACGACGACTACCACCCTCACCACCAACAACAAAAACACCACACCACACCCAACATCACCACCACAAACAACAACACCACCACCACCAATATAACACCACCATCAAAACCAATATAACACCACCACCACCACCACCACCACCACAATCACCACCAACACCAACTCCATCACCACCACCACAACCACCATCACCAACACCACCACCAACGCCTCCATGTAACGCCACCACTTACACCACCAACACCAATATAACACCACCACAACCACCAACATCTCCAACATCTCCAACACCGACACCAACACCGTCATCATCACTACGACATCAATATAACACTACCATTTACATCAATATAACACCACCACCAAAAACAAACACCAACACCACCAACAACGATACCACCAACGCTAACACCAACACCACCATCACACTACCAACAACAACATCGAAAATATAAACAATTGCTATCACTGTTTCTCTACCGTTCTTTGGTCCCCATCTTACTGTTCCCTTCTCTGTCTCACCGCCCCCCCCCCCCTCCTTCTAATTCTAGCTCTGTTTCTACTTATCATTTAATCTAACTTAGAGCCCGGAAGTGAATGTTCAGATTTTGTGTTGCCTTAGTATTTCACATCTTGTTTAGATTAGGGCTTTTTATCGGTAGATCTCATTAAGACACATTTTCCTATTCATAAACCGTTGCATACTTCGTCTATTGTATATCATTTGTTTCATATTTCTGTTACCTAAATGTAAAGTGAAAATGTAAATAAAAAATGTCTTGAACTGTCCATCGAGTCAATAATCCATGTTGGAATTTCAGTAATCAAATCAAGTTAAACGAGAATAGAAAATCAAATTTAATCAAACTTTTATTCTCATAGAGAAACTAAATGATATATCCCCAAATGCTGATTGTTGAAAAACTACCAAACACTCTCTCCTCTTGATTATTATTGCTGGTTGTTCTCTTACAATCACTGTTTTCAATACTGGTCTACGATTATTGGTATCAACATTGCGTTAGTGAACGTGGCACATTTAACATCCCAGGCATGACAGGGCTTTAAAAAAGATTATTGCAATGAACAAAAATTAAGTAAACCTAGGTGGACATATTGACGCATGCGTGTGAGAAAATCATGTTTTAACCTTGTTAAAATGAAATTTGGAGCTATTATTGTACGATTGCACATGTATAATCATAAGTAGTCATGGGTAAGTGCGCATGTAATTGTACACTCGCGTTTAGACCCAGAATAATCCTGAGCAACTTCATTGTCTAACCACATAAGATGTAAATGGATTTAGTGATCCGTTGTTCATACTCGCAAGATATCGGGCATTCGCATCCTAGTGTGTTCCTTTCGTAGAGATACTCGACCAGCTGCTGACACTTTTCTAAAACGAACACACAAAATATCTCACGTTAACAAGTTTGATCCAAATTTGATGGATGATTACTTTAAACAGTTACAAGGCTATCTGCTTAGAAAGTGCAAAAATCACCTTATCACCATGATAAGAGCAAGAAGGGAGGGGCGGGGTCGCGGTACCTTCTAGTTTACTCGCTTTCCATAAAATGGAAAAGCAAAGACCTTTCACTTGATCACTTCTCCCATCTCCAAGGGAGATATAATCTCTTTCTCTCCCCCCTCTCTATCTTCCTACCTCAATCTTATACACACATATTGAAAATTTGTCCCCTTTTTCTAGGTTCCATTTGTTTACCAACTGAAAAAGAAGAATGAAAGAAACGAAGAAAGAAAACATGGCAAACGGAACTCACTCAGAATATCCCCGTTCCCCCACATACAATATTCTTCAGACCATTTGACCAAAAATTGCAGAATCATTCGCATTATTATCATTATATCCTATCTATTGTTATCATCTGTTTTACTACTACTACTACTACTACTATTATCATCATATTTATTATTATTATTATTATTATTATTGTAATCGGTAAGCTCTCAACAATTCAACATATTAATTTTTCGGGGGGGGGGGGGGAGGCAGTCTGCAACAATCAAATATGGGCATTCGCACTTTTTTTTTTGCACCCCTATAGACATGTTGCTTTAGCTTGTCTGAATAAATACGATACAATACAATACAATACAATACAATACAATACAATAATCATTGTGAGATAATGAAATAAAAAAATCTTCCGATTTGTCTGTATAAGATAACAATAATTAATGTTGAACTATAAAAAAAAAATATTTTGTCTACTTTGTGACTTAATCGGATGAACTGACATCGCTTTGAATTCATTCTGTTAGATTTAACTTTGAAAGGATGTGGATTTGAACCACAAACCTTGTGTGCTGTTGAGTGCACTGCACTGGTTACTGTCAATGATCCTCACGTCAGTGATGCAGTCACACAAGTCAAGGAGCGTCTTCTGCAAGCAATGCTTCTGGCAAGCCTTCTTGGTGTACGAGAACTCGTCCGCCGTGAAGTTTGTGTTCGCTCCATTCGCCGTGCACGGTTCGCCGTATCGGCCCCCTAGACGTGTTATGTTGACCTAATGAGGAATTGAATCTCGCTTCATTACTTCATGTTATAGTTACTTTATCTATAACCCATCGCCTCCCAGTCGTAAGCCCTCTCAAAGTTTATCCATTACCACCCCTGCTGGAAAAAACCCCCCAAAAAAAACCAAAAAAAACAAAAACAAAAACACACAGTGCCCCAGAGTGTGAGACACAGCGCGAATACAGTGCGATATCTCCTCACACTGTTAAACTCGAGCGTTTTAACAGTGTGAACACAACGTGAGCCATCAATTCACAGTGTGGATCAAAGCATTACTATGTGAACACTCTGTGAAATCCACACCACAGTGTGAAATCATTTTCACACTGTTAAATCGAGTGTTTTAACATCGTCGCCTATGTGAACATTATGTGAACACAGTGTGAGACCCTGTGTTCATTCCAGTAGGGATATCAGGTGGCACAACTCTTAAAGACGCTATTAAACATGACAAAATATTGGCATATACAAAACTACATGTAAAACTCTTTCATAAAAATAAAACTTGTACACTAAGTTTCTTGCAAAACTGTATCGCAGAATCCAAGGCTAGCAATGAATGGCTTCAATCTTACATAGATCATACACATAATCATGTAGGCTGCTTGAGCAACACATCAAATTCAACGATTTCCGGCCTCATAACTATAAAAACAGGCAAAATTTTAGACAGAGAAGCGATACTGCTCTTGAGATCCGCAGAATGTTAATCGAGACGCACTGGTAGACTGCTTTTGTAATGAGTCAAAGTCCAATGTTTTGACAAAGTCAGTGTAAGCAGACATTTTCTGCCAGTTGAAGTCTGCCAGTCTGCCAGTTTTGTAAAGTTATTCAGTTCGCTTCGCCAGTTAAGCACAGCGTCACATGATTTACCCTAAGGGCGTTAAAGATGTTATTCTCCCATGAGCATGCTTTGTAATGAAATTGAAGCTGCGCCTTTTTCATTATGGGGAAGATTTGCTAAAAATAGAATGTCATTTTCACAAACCTTCTGCATTCCACTACACATTGTCTTTGTAAAAGAACCCTTTGACGTAGCAGTCATTATTACAGCGTAAACAAGCCGTCAGGGAAGACGAACGAGCTAGGGTGGTGCATGATTGATTGTCGACGCCAACAACAGCGTGAGACATCTTCTAACAATAATATCCCTTCCTTGAAAAAAAAAAATGTTCTGCCAAATAAAGTCTACCATTGCAATATAGGCTTCACACAGACTGACATCGTTAACACAATACGTGCAGTGATAACGCTATACCTACGTAACCACACGTCCCCCCCCCCAAAAAAAAAGAAAAAAAAAAGAAAAAAGATTGGTTAAGTTCATAACAAATGCATTCCGTGGAGGACAGACTCAACTCTGATTATGTTCTGCTAGGACCGCGAATAGTATGCAAGGGAGGATAACTATAAACCGAATACAAGGATTCAATCTATATTCTTAAGCAAAGTAAAAGTACCTTAACATAGAGGTTTAGCCATTAAGAATGCCACTGCGGTAAATAAGTCATGGAGGATTTCTCTTTAACGGTACAAATCGCCTTCTTTTCATAATCTTGTTTTCATAATAATGCTCATAATTGTTATTACCACAAGAATTGTAAACACCGAAAGTTTTATTTGAAACACAAAACTCATGCAGTGATGTGAATAACTCATCATCATCATCTGAACAACTCATTTCTGACGAAGTGGAGTGTGCGAGCTTCCTTTACCACTGGTCTGGGCTCCGTCCCTTTTTCCTTGGTGCGATATTTTGCCAAATGCGACAGACCAAGAGATGGCTCAAATTTTCTGATTGCGATAATCTTCGGACGTCACGCCCTCTTACGGCTTGTCGCGTATACTGAATCAGAGACTGCTATACGTAAAAGAGTCCAGAAACTAGACTATGTTACCACTGGTTATCGAGGCCGGTCCAGCGGCTATGAGTCGTTACTTCTATTTTTTTTTTTTTTCCGGTAGAAACAGGTTTTATAAACGGCTTTACCAAGGGTTTTTCCCCCTCCCCCCTTTTTTTGGTCTTTGTTTGTTTGTTTGTTTGTTTGTTTGTTTGTTTGTTTTTTGCTTTTCTTTTCTTTTAGAGATCATAAATGCAAAGCTGTTTTGATTGTGAGAGCTTTTTTGAAAACCACAAATTTGTTCTTTTCGAAACAGGTTTCAGCCAGAAACGTGTCTCTAGAACCGAGATAAACGCAAAGCTGTTTTAATACAGCTTTGTACTGCGCACGCAGCTGTATAAGACCCCTTCTCCTTGGGTCAAACGGCGCAGTGCAGCTGCTGCTAGCTGCGCAGTGACTAGGCCAGTTTTCGTGTTGGCGATGACTTGATAAACACGTTTGCACAGGGTTTTGGAAACGAGTTTTGATGGTGGGTATGGAAAACCGTTTCAAACTGGAGAAAGATGATAAACGCAGCCTATGACTTGACTTGTCTGGCTTTTCGCCCTTTTACCAGTGACTACTCATGTAAATAACAAGAACGTCAAAGCGGAAGAAGAAAAATAGAAGAATAAAATAATTTGTAGTTTTTCATGTGTCTTATTCATGCCCTTCATCTCAAAGAGAACTGCATATTCCTTTTTCAAAGTGCCACGGATATGCTTCATAAGTTAGAATGTCCTGACATGAATAGTGATTTTAATGATAAAATTATTGTACAAGTAACGCTGGCTCCGGTATTGCAATGAGTGACGAGAAAGAGCTCGTGGAAACTGTTTACGCCCTCTACGACTGCCATTCTATGATCCCGGTGGACAACTGGTGGACATCGATCATGAAATTTGTTCCCAGATCATTGTGCTTATTATTTTCGGCAATAACAGACTAATACACTAAGAGAGACTGGTATCAAACCTTCCGCAGAGCTATGGTCGTTTTTTGTCCCGTAGAAGCCGTAATACCGTCATCTTCCGGAAACGGCTGCTCTGTGGGCGGGTGGATGGACACTTTCACGCCGGAATCCGAGGTTAGCAAGCCAACGTATTCGGGGTGTTCCACAAACAATGTTAAGTGGAGCCCTTACCAAGAAGGTAATGGAGAATATAAAGACATAATGAAAACCAAAACGATGTTTCTTTCCAACACAAAGGGTAAAAAATGTTGCGTCATCACTAGCTTCGATTCTTAAAAAGTTGTACGGCAGAAAATTATCATCAATGCGTTAAAAATAATTCTAACTGTATCTCGAGAAAACCCAACGTCGAGTTGTGAGGAGACACTAAGACATGTATAAATGCATCTACATATCGTACTAACGCATCTGTGTAAATGTATAGAGGCAGCATGCAGCACCACACCAGGAGTGGGGCAGGGAGGATTACCCCCCCCCCCCCCCACACACACACACACACTTCACCTAGGAACATTAATAATGAAAAACTCCTCGGATAACAATTAAAGAGAGAGATTAAGTTTGCGCGCACACAAACGCACACTAAACCCACTCTGTGGTCCCAAGATGCAATGTACCTATTGTCTGCGTGGACACCTGAGAGTTTTATCACATAACGAGCTAACTCCATTCTTGTTCAGTTGAGCTATTTTTGATTAAAGCTGCTAAAAGAAGTAAAGAAATAATATGAAATACAGGATATTCTTAATCATAACTTTTAGAGTATTCCTTGTTATACAAGTGAGGTATTACTGCAAAGGTTTAGTATTGCTCTATCTGATGATGGACTTGCTTTGAAATCTTTAAAAATGGCGTTTAGATCATTTTGCAATGAAAATCTTCATATACTCCACACATCGTTGCTTAAAAGTTTGTCTGTTAGATCATTTTAATGTAATTCCTTTTACTGTAAAAAAGGCAACAACTTTTAAAATATTCCAAAATCATATTAAAGAGCACATTTATTCGTCAATGGGTCTTACTGGCTAATCGATTTGATTTGTGTTTTCAACACAGAATAAAAAAGGTAACAAAGTATAAAGTATAGAGAGTATATAAAAGGTAACAGACTATAGACAGGTATAATGCTATATGCAGGGCGTGAGCTTGTTTAAAGTTAATTATGCTGATTTTTTTAATGTTAGGGATGGGGGAACGTTTTTTTTTTTTTATTTGTTCGTTTGTAATTGTGTAATTAGTAGTTTATGTAGTAAATGATTTAGTAGTAAATGATTTGTAAATGTACCTGTAACTGGATCCTCCTGAAAAACAGTAAGCCATGATGGCAATATTTTACTGAGTGAGGCTTAGCCGGGGGAGGGGGGGGGGGGGGCCTCCGAGGCCCCCCCCCCCCTCGACGTTTCGCACGATGTATCGCTATCGCGAAAAGCTATCGCCGCGACGTTTCATGACTTTTTTTCTTTCGAGTCTCCTGCATCTTTTGACACCAAATTTGCGATGCCCGGGCGCGCGGTTCCGAAGTTGCGCATAAATATGTACGTGCATGTCAGACCAAACATTGCTCAAAAAAGGGAATTTGTGTACAATTTCAATGCAAACCGTGTTTACAAGCAAATTTCATAAAAGCATTTGGGGGTTTTATTGATTAAAAACAATTCAGAACATATATTTTCTTGTTCGGAACAATGCCGCGGACAAATTTCATCGGAAAACAATGAAAAACATAAGTCGAAAAACAAAGAAATACATAAGAAATTCAAAAAACAATAAAATGCTTCAACAATTTTTTCTGATTCCACAATTTTGTTCCTTACATTTGCTAAGGACAATAAAAAGAACATTTACGCAAAAAATGTGCCTGTTTTGAGCTTTAGTTAGTGATTTATACCAAATTGTCTGATCAAGTTTCATGCATTATTATGCATTAATTAGCATAATTAAGAAAAAATTATAACAAAAAAAAATCAACTGCATGGTACTTTAGAATACATCATGGGCAATGTGTGTGCCAAATTTCGTCGCGATCGCGCGGTCGACGACCGAGATCTGGAGGGGAGGGGGGGGGGGGGGGGCCTGGGAGGCCCCCCCCCCCCCCCGGCTCTATCATCTACCTAAATAGCCCGGCCCAGTTAAGGCTAACATTGTATTATTTTTCATACTTGTAATGCTTAATTGATTGTGACGGAAATAAATTAACAAACAAACAAACAAACAAACAGATCACAACAACTAATGACTGATATTATGAATCCTCACCATACTGAGCGCCCGTCTTGCCCGTATTCCGGACGTCTGTCCCGTTTTCGGTCAAATTCCCGCCATTGAATGTGAAGCAGTTGCCATAATCTCTGTGCTGAAACATCCTGAAATTTCTGAGGGTGCAAGGAGTAATGAAGATGACTCTGGCACCAGCAGCAAATCACAGACACAAACGCAATTTTGTAGCTAACTGTATGCAGGGCTGATAATTTTTTTTTTCTTATTTTTTTTTTTTGGGAGGGGGGGGGTCAAAAGTATTATATACATAGTAGGCCATTGAGCTTTAGCTTTTCGCGACGGGGACGTTCAAAGGAAAAAAACAAAACGAGTTTTTCACTACGCGTTCAGGGACCTGTTTTATCAAAAGATAAAATCGATTTTAAATTTCCTTACCACACAGGCTGTCATAAACTTACAGTTGAAATCAACTATATAATAAATTTCAACTCTTCATATAACAGAGCCCTGGGCCATTCTTATGTCGGCACAATTTGCGACATAGGGAGCTACTCACTGAAGTGGAGCTACTTTATGCACCGATCACAATTATGGGGGCGGCATTTTACTTTTTATACGTTGCGTCCCAGCGTAATCTAAAGCTATTTTTCAGCACGACGCAGGGAGAGGAGAACGTCCAGCTCAAGCGTCGTCTCAAGCGTCCGCGCTGCAAATCTACAACTCCCTAATGTGAACTCAAGGTCTTTCTAGAAGTTCTGTCAATTAAAGTCACTTTCTTTAATCAAACAAGTTCTGTTGATGATGGCAATTGAAGCACGTAGGGTGGATCATTCTGGGTATAGGGTAGCATCATAACAATGTTTGAACGAAGTGTAAGCAATTATTAAAATAATGAATTAGCGTGAGTTGACCAGGCAATGGGAAGCAGCTGGCGCGACTCGGAGATATTCGGAAATTCCCGTAAAGGATTGTGTGAAGCTTCAACACTGATCTCTGTGTAGGAACACACACAACCGAAGAATCTCGACTGCAGTCGAACGTCACCGATGAGCACAGCAAATTTCGTGTGTTTCGATGTAATTATTTGCTGACGGCGCGATACATTCTAACACACCTGTTTCAGTCGTGGTTTTCGAATAAACATGAATAGATCGATAGCAGCGAATTAGTGAAGACTGAAGAAATTGGGACGTGCCCTCCTACCTGTAGCTACATGCTCGCCTATCGAAGACACACTGGAGAATGAAATCCTCGGGCTGGTGGCCGTACACTCGAAGCTCCTCCAACGTTGGGTTCATCAAATTCTTTACGTCATAGAAATCTGGGTCACGTGACTGCTCAACAATCGCATCCCAATCACTGCTTCCTGTCGAGAAAATTCAAAGACCTATGGATGCACACTCCACTTTGTATACACACACTGTTTTTGTGTGAGGACTGAAAATAGGTGAAATGGGCTCACCTAGCCAATCTTGACTTTTTCATTTTTTTCTGAAAGAGCAAAGATGGTCTTCTTGTACATTGTGCTGAAATTTGGGATCATAAAATGGGCAGGAAAGTGTTTTCTAGCACTTTATCTTGAACATTTTTGGGTAGAATAGTGTCATTAAGTGTGTCTTTACAGTCCCCTTTTCATTTCTTAAAAACCTTGTACACACTCTTCACTTTCAACTATAATAACTTTTGAAAGGATGACGCTACTGTTTTGAGAATTGGCATTAATTATGGACAGAATGTATTTATAAGGCATGCTTAATTTCAGTTTAATCTGATAATCTCTTCATTGTTGTTACTCCGGTGGTTTACATCCTGTTTTTGGACAATTCATGGCACAGCTAGCGTGGTTTGGAAAAGATTAAGCGCCTGAATGGACTTTTTACTTTAGAGCCTCTTTTCTCAGTTCACACTTTTCCAGAGTGTGTGCTTTCTTTCCAACATTTAGATAGGTTAGGAGAGTCCATTTGAATTGAGTTATACATCATTTTAAAGCTAAGAGTTTGCTCTTTTAGAATCTGCCCTTAACTAAAAATCCATGTTTGGCGACTTTTTGTTTGTTTTGTGGTGCAGGGTCACATATTTTACAAACAATTAAAAACATACAAAAGACTTTGATTGACAATTTTCCATTGGCGATCTTCGTAATAAAATGGTCACAACCATTATGTCACCCAACACCGTCTTTTTGAATCCTGCGATGTTGTTTATTATTATTTTTATTATTGTTGTTGTTATTATTATTTACATTATTATTATTATTATTATTATTATTATTATTATTATTAATATCGTTATTGTTATTATTATCATTTTTATTGACTGGCTGTATATATATCAGTATTCTTTCTTTTTGCATTTTTGTTTCCGGTGGCAAAGATAATTTTTCATGTTTTTTTTTTTTGTTATGTCAAGGTATATTCTACAACGACGAAATATTTTGAAGAAGGTTTTAACATTCATGTATTCACTTACAATGTGATCGGCTGCCAAACATGATGTGGAAAGCCCTCCAACAGTGAGTTACACAATATTGCTTATTGCAAGAATAGATATGGGTTTATGCAAGTGCTGCTCATGACTGAATAATGATTGTTATTACTATTATCATTATCATTATGATTATCATTATTATTATTATCATTATCATCATTATTGTCATTATTATTATTTTCATTATTGTTGTTATTATTATTGCTTTTGCTATTATTATCATTACTGTCATCCATCTTCTTCTTATTTTTATTATTATTTTTATTATTGCTATTACTATCTTTATTATTACCACCACTACTATTATTACTGCTATTTTTTTCAGTATTATTATCATTATCATTATCATTATCATTATCATTATCATTACAATTTTAAGCACTCTCACCATCAACGCCAACAAAGTTTGGGTCGTAGAAGTCAAAGTCTCCCCCAGCTAGCCATCCACTCTCTAAGAACGAGAATGTGTTTGCCAAATCAGAGCTGCTAGACGCTGCCGACATCGCCTGGTCGGGCGACAATGGCGACGATGACCACTCCGTCTCGTTGGAAGACAAAGGGTTCGATGACGACGGTGATGATGTCGTAGTTGATCCCGTGGTCGAGGTTTCGGTTCCGTTCAATGATGGCAACTCGTCTCCTGTTAAAGGGATATACATTTCGTTTCTTGAAGTGTTAGATAAACCGAGGAAATTGTTCACGGCATTGAACGTGAAAGTCACCATTTCTTCCCAAGCCCCTCATTTCTTCTGTCTATTATTTCTTCATTCCTTCCTTCATTATAGTTTATTCATTCATTCATTCATTCATTCATTCATTCATTCATTCATTCATTCATTCATTATATCAATCCTCCTGGATCCTGAAGGATTACGATTAGAAGACAAAAAACACTATACAGCTTGCCATTAAGTTATAATTGAAACAAATTTGGAGAAAAACAAGAGAGCTTTATTCGATCACAGAATTACTGAAGTCAGAATGTAAGCAGTGAATCCGACGGAAGGGTAATGCTGTACAATACACACCTGTTCCCTCTGGGGTCTCAGCGCTGTTGTTGGACTGGCTGGTAACGTCTGCCAAATCTCGATAGAATTCACTACTGAACCACCAGGAATAATCGTCCGTGGCACCTAAATAGAAAGAAAAAATATATATTTGATCAAATAACATCAAATCATAATCATACCTCTACTGCAACCACTGGTACTTATTGCTAACACTAATGTTTAAGACAGTGAAGATTGAACACTGCCTATCAATGATCAAGATGATAATTATGATCATGTTCACAATAATTGCATTATAACAGTCGAATACTCACATCATGCCTGTCTACCACGTGAAAGCGCCAACGGACATCACAACGATTTGTCGTATCCTCACCCTATGTACTGGAATGAAACGAACTTGCTATTGTCTCAAGGCACTACTCCACTACACTTTTTTTTTCTTTTTTTTTTTAACAGTCTGGAAGCAAAAATTCACTAGGCCCATATCAGATAAAGTCGTTGTCTGCTATAACTTTCAAAAGTATCATGCTTTCATATTGTTTTGTAATGATTACATTTAAAAAAAAAAACAAAGGATGAGGACCCTACGAGATTCTACATGCAAACGAACACATATACATACACACACAAACACACAGATACATAAATACACACAAAGATTTCCCACAATATCTTACCTGTTGAGGTTCCGTCAAGCTCGATCAGGTCTTCGAACCTCGTGTTGACAAGCCGCGATCTCCGCATCATGTTGACATTACAGAGAGTGATGGCTGGAAACCGAAGAGACGACTCCGTGATGATATCCGTTCTGGTGGTATACGGGTAGGACATGAAGTCCTGAAGAAGTTTTGTTCCTGGCAGGAATTATAAGAAACGCGCAAAGCTAATAACGGCTACTCTCGCACTGTGTAATACGTATAAGATAACGAAATTGAGAATAATGTCTCAGACACATTGCTTATGATAAATACTGTGGATGTTCTTCGAGTATAAAAAGTGAAGTTTCCCTCCAAAGAGATTATGTTCCATTCAGTTCAGTTCAATTTGAATGTTTGACCAGCATATTCCATTCAGTGTTGCTTTAGCAAATGCGCATGCTATTGCGGTTAAGGAAAATACATTGTAAAGGCTGTTCGCAGGAAATGAGGCGCGGTCAGAAGGCGCGGTCAGACTGGGGAAAGATCGAGAAGTTTCAGATCGCGAAGTTTTGGCCATTGGTACGCGCGCAAGAAAGAGTGCGCCGTCCGATGGTTAGTGATTGTGACATAACAAAGCACATCTGTACATGACAACGGCCTCGCGCTTCGGAAACACCGCCCGCAGACAGATCGAGAAGTTTCGCAGGAAGTTTCGCTGGAAGTTTGCGGACACACTGGCAAAACTTCGAGATCTTAAAGATCGCGATCTTAAATTTCGCGATCTTTTGCCAGTCTGACCGCGCCTCATATGACAATTTCTTCAAAATCTGTTACTTTATTAGTTCTGATTCATCCCATGTGATCTATGCTCATTGAAAGACAGCTATCCTTACCGTATCCGGGCAATTACCCCGAGAGGGCAATTACCCCCCGGCCAATTACTGGTTGGTGGTAAGGCTAGAGTAGAGATTAGGGTTAGGGTTAGGTTTAGGGTTAGGAGTTTGGGTTAGGGTTAGGGTTAGGTTCAGGATTAGGATTACGATTAGGGCCAGGGGAAGGGTGCGGGGTAATTGCCCAGGGGGTAATTGCCCTAGACCCATTCTTACTAATGTTGCAGATTCCGTATCTACAGAGGGCAATATACAAAGCTAAAACTGAATACCCTTCGAACGATTGTCCGATCTTCCAGACATAAATTCCTTATATATTTCAGTACTATTCATGTATTCACCAGCTGTTCACTGACTAATCATTGTTATAATCATGATTTGAGAAACGTCAACATATTAAACGTTATGATGAGGAAAGGTACGCGCCAATCTCCTAAGGCATATATCAATTACCATATACATAGTTACAAAGAACCAGCAAAATTGTAGCCCGTTTATCTGTTTTTTTTTTTCCTTTCGAAGAAAATTATCTGACATGCATTAAATGGGCGGTCACAATTCAGTTACAACCGCGGACATGCACCATGCATGCCAATGTCGTCAGAAAAAATTGATCGGTCAATCATTAGCAGTAAATAAGTAATGGAGGAAAATTCATACTTATTTCTACAGAGTGCCTCCCCTTTCATCTCATGTTGCACCATCGCACTCATGACCTTGGCGTTAAGCCTTAATAAGATTCAACAGTACTTGCGCTAATTTGACGGTAGTCGTAAATGTGGCCTATAGTGGAGGACATGCACGGTCAGGCTGTACTTTTGCAATTTCATACCTATATTTATCATGCACCCATACATCTATAACATTTCATTACCTTGAAACAGAAAGACTCCTAAACACCCGCAGAAAGCGCAGATCCAGAAGAGCTTTTCGACGACCGACTTGGCGGAGTAGACGCGTGGGATGCCGTGGGCCGTGGTCGTTATGGCGAAGTCGCCCAGGAGAGACGAGACCGTGGACGGTGGATCATCTTTCACATCAGAGCTTCCTAAGCAGACTTCGATGTCCTCATCATTGCTGCTTAAAACGTCAGAAAGTTTGAAAAGAAAATGATAACGACAAGAGGGAATATACATTGTATGGAATGTAAGAATGGTGGAAAACCGAAATTAATAACTTTGCATGAGAATTCATTGATATGTGTTTTCAGGTATTCATCTGTGAATACCACTGAATATGATTGGTGGTTGCTATGGAGATATGATTTGACCTTCCATGCACACTCTGGTAATTTTTCCAAACTTGACCAGATCATAATGAAAAATCTCCGCTAATCCAAATGTTTTATTATCTTTAACACATTTTCCGACATTGTATTTCCCTTGCAGTTGAGTACAGCATTGAAGGAAAGTTTAATATTTGGAGAAATGTATGGGCCAAAGGGAAAAATATGAATTTGATATATTTCCTATGGTGTTCCCTTGTTTAAATTTGACTACGTCAGTGAGGTGGATTTCTGCCCCCCCCCCCCCGTCTCACTGACTCCGTGTCTGAGTGCCTTATAACAACTCTGCAGTATAATGTAATTGTTTGTACCGAATAAATTGGCACAAAAAAGTGGTTCGAGTAGGAAGAAGCTGCAGTGACAATGGTTCTCACGTGACACTAGGCAACAGCTGTATTTTTTTGTTTAATTATCATGTATCGTTGATAGCGTGCTGCCAATTTCTATTAAGTATACCTTTCTGTGACGTCACGGACGTGGTCCCAACCAACTGATTATTTCGTTGACTTCATCCTTACCTATGGGTGTTACATTATAGAGCCTGCCTGTGTCCTCGTCAGGCTATTCTGTCTGTGCGTTCATCAATTAATTGTTGTATAATTCATACAAGTGCACACTGTTCCCACATAATACACGCACACACGAACGTGTACTACCGCCATTTTCATGGCTTTTATCTCTTTTTTTTTGCCATAAAACATATGTAGTTACATGTGTGCATATAAAGGTGATGTAATTGGGTATGCATGGGAATGATTGTCACTACTAAAAAAAAAAAGTCAATAATATTGCAAAGCTCTTTAAGTGGCCCATAGACTTCACATCACGTGACATCTCCGTACTCTTCTCCATTTCATATTGAAGTCCATCTCTTGAGTCTGCTAAGTAGGGATAGCATTTCATGATGCATACCTGGGTTTAGTGTATAACATTTTAATTATACTATATGTGGCCCTTCCATTATTTCCCATACACATCATACCAATATCTCTACTCTCTGACAAAAAAAGAAGAAGAAAATAAATGAAAACGATAATGGAGATGAAGGATCTAAAAATGGGTCATATACTCTGCTGACTTTATGCATTATGCGGCCGAATTATGCCCAAATATTTCATATGCGTTCACTTTCTATACATGATGTAAAAATGTAGCAAAATAATAGTACCAAAAAAAAAAAAAAAAACTTGCTCGAAAACTGCTTATCCAGTGTAACTAACAGTGGTGGGTGGTGGGCCAATGAAATAAACTGGAGTCCAAAGGGACTTGAGTTTTTGATCCTAACAGAATCTTCGTCAACGGCAAAATGAGAAACATTGGAACATAGGGAAAGACAGAGTAATAACATTGAACACAACAAGCACAGTAAGAGCTATCTTCAAGCATAAGAAAGTTGATTATAGGAAATGTACTTGTATTTTTAACAATGTTCAAAATGCAGATTATTGACGGAGGAAGAGATAATGCACTTGAGGATTCCTGAGCAACCTGTGAGGTGTTATTGACTTAAAGCCCATACTCTTTGAGAGAGAACAAAATAAGCAGTAAGATAAGCAACAGCAATGACTTGTTTTAATATGAGTCAGATCACTCAATTAACAATGAGCAACAATAAGCAGATAAGACTAATTCAGAACGATCTTTTGCGACATTGCTCAAACACTATTACAGCATTTTGGATTCAGACTTTGTTATTATTAACGAGAAGAAACTTGCTCAGTCGTACAAACCGACATTACTCGAAGCTTCAAGTTTCTCACAACTCGCAATCTCATTATGATATTGTAGAGAATGATTTTCTCAACAGAAGGATAATAATAATAATAATAAATAATAATAATAATGACACTAATAATGATAATAGAAATATTAATAAGGATGAGGATGATAATAATGATAACAACAATAATAATAATAAAGTCTTATTTACCCAGGGTAGCCTCTTCAGTGTTGCAACTGCTCTACAAGAGGGAACTGCTATCATTATTACCATAACGTTGCCAGGTTCCCATTCATACATTTGGGTCGAGAGGGACACAGTTGGACTGAAACATCTAGTCCAAGAACCTAAGCACATGGCGGCATTCGAACTCGGGTCCTCCGATCGGGAGTCGGGAGTCTTATCCACTATGCCACATCGCCCCCCCCCCCCTAGAAAGATAGAAAGTTTTGGGTGAAATTAAGAAAACAATGACCTTCTTGATGTTATGATGTGTTTAATTTATTGCTGCCCTGCCTTATTTTACAGATAACTCGGTGTCCTGGAGAGGCATCGTTTTCACTCGTCCTCGATTGACGAGGACGTGGCCTCTTGACCCGATGGGTCAAGAGGCCACGCTACCTGGAGGGCTTCGGCCACGTAAGCCTACTTAACTCTTGAGAGGACCAGTGAGATGAAACTCACTGCGTGAGGACGGGAGAAATGTCGTTTGTTGGGACAATGAATGCACTGGCTCTTTAGTAAACATGGTGAAGGTTGACAGTCCATTAGCCTGTTATTATACTGTGCCCAGGCTATACAGTATATACAGTGGCGAATCCAGAGAGGGGCGCACTGAGAGCGCCCCCCCCCCTCTTTATTTTGTTGCTAAATCAAAAGAAAACGACAATGAGATGAAATCCGAAAGTAACCTCGGAAATATAGTTTGCGCCCTTCCCCCCCCCCCACCCTTTTACGGAATTACTGGATTCGCCCTGATATAGACTATATGGAACTACTACTAGACAGAATGTAAGAGCTAGGTACGTCACACAACAGACCTGTATGAGAGACTATGCTTCACGATTTCGTAAGCGAAAGCCGCCAGCAAGCTTCGCAAACTTGCTGCAATCAGCTGACAGCCATATCGTTATCTACGTGCGGCATGATTTCATCACCTCAAGGTCCCAATCCTATCTTTAATCCCAGCGAATGTTTGACAAGGGCGAGGCGGTACGGACAATTTTTTTTTTCCACATTCATTTAAGAATTTCACTTTCAATTACGTCACTTGGATATACGGGACTACACATACTTTATACAAAACCTTATTTTCATGACAATAATATTAATAAATAATCAAAAATATTCGGCAATCTAAAAAAATGGACGAAAGCATGGCCACAAGTAGTACGCCTTTTTGCGACCTAATAGTAAAACAATAAAATGCAGAAAACGCAAATACTCGCTTTAATTCTATAATTACTCGCTATGTTTTTTTTTTTTTCTGTACAAAAGGAAAAGATGAAGTGGTGACAGAAAATATATATAATCTGGATATTTTACAACTGATTGACAAATTGCCCAAATCGATGTAAATAAGCACTAACGAATTGATCAGTGTTTTAGTAGTAACCATGGTAAAAAATACGTACGCCCATGATTTTTTTTTTTAATCATGGCTATTAGGCCTATACTTCTATAATACGTGATCAATTCAGTGCTTGATGTTTACGCCGATGTAGGGCAATTTTTCAATCAGTTGTAATGAAAACATCTCGATGGAAGAATTTCATGAATTTGAATCTGGATATTACCTTTTACTGCTCCGTGGTATATCTTCAGCTTTCATTTTGCTTGATCAGACTGAGTAAGTAGCAATAGCTTCTTGCAGCAGAGAGAGCAAAACCCGCAATCACTGGTAGAGAAAAACTACCAGACGCCCATGCCGCGGCGGCTCCACGAACTTTGCATGAAAGCGTGCGCTTTGCGTGTGCAGCGCACTGAGCAATGTAAGAGCACAGACGTAACAGAGGCTTGAATGTATAAGACTTTCACTTGTTTGTTTTCCTAGTGTCGCCGACTGCGCCATAAAAATACATGTCCTTCTTCATGATTGTATACAGACCTAGCCTTCCCTCTCCATCTCTCTCACCCTCTCTCCTCCTCCTCTCTCCCCCTCTCTATCTACCTCTGTTCTCCTCACATTGTTTCGTTTAAACCTTTCTGTGTCATTAGGCATTAAGTCAAATTTGCATAGATTTTACATACAATCAACATGAAAAGGAAATTAATGTAATACGCAGAGAGATAAAATATTACGTAACATATGCATATGATAGTTCATCATACTACATGATTGATTATTCATCTCTATCGTGTTAGTGGAATGCCTAGTAACTTCCGATGTAATAAGAGTGAGTGGGACTGGAGACTAATTGCTTTTGTTGCCAAACAAACGAAAAGTAAACTGTTTCCAAGACTGACACCAATCCTCTAGTCTAGTGTTGGTCTCCGAGGCGATTTCCCCTTCACACGTTAATCTGTGAAGTCAACACTATTAAGGGTAACACCATTGTGATGCTAAACGGTGTGATTGTTGTTATGCCTAAAAAAGTTTCAGCAACGTTCATGCGACATTCAGACAGAAACTCAAGATACTTTCGCCTGGCCACCCTGACATGTTTAATTTTGTATGATTCTCAATTTAATCAGACCTCTAATTCAAAAAGGCGACGCAGTACATAATAGAGCAATATTTCATTTTCTTTTGATTCTCCTCTCTCTTATACACAAACTATAATCCTACATACGACATACATACATAATCCTATATCTGATCTGCTTTCTCTGGCTCAATTTCTGTCTACCTGTCTGTATGTATGTATGTCTGTCCGTTTTTCTGTCTGTCCATGTACCTTGTCCCTTTTCGTCATTTATTTTTTTTTTCTAGCTCGTCATCATACCCATAGCTATCTCTCAAGGATAACGATCGAAGAATGTGAACAGCTAGCCCTGTGAGCCTTGTCCCTCATCCCTCCCGCTCGACCGAACGTGGCGGCATTCGTTTCGCCCTACGAGTCCCTGGGGGAAAAAAAAAATAATGACTATACTGCCCTCGCTCGTTGTACATGTTGTAAGCAGGTAATGACTTGTCTTGAGTCCGAGCACAGCAGCGTTATTTCTCAATCTTACCTCTGCATTGACATAGACATAAAGTCCCTTTTACCGACTTTCACAGATAGCATCACGGATCATCAAGGATCGTCATCCCGGGATCATCCGTACACGGTTTCCGGCATGACCGTGTTGACCCCATGAAGTCATCCGGCATTATCCTTGATCATCCATGGAAAAAGAAATAAAAGCTTGCTTAAGAGATGCGTAAGACACAACTGAAAAAAAAAATAAAATATTTGACTCCGAGAACGAACTACCTGATTTTCACGCGGCACACCGTCTCCTGTAGTCTTTCATTGATTTTTTTTTTTTTTTTTTGCATAAATTTTCGGAATTATACAAATTCAGTCGTTGTTGAGATAACGGACCGAGTGGTTAATACAGCATGCTCTGAACTAAAGACTGAATTACAGTACAGAAGGAGAAGAAGGAGAAGAAGATGAAAAAGAATAAGACAAGAAGAAAAAGTTGACGAAAGAAAATCAAGAAGATGAAGAAGATGAAAAAAAAATAATTTAATAGAATAAAAAGAGTATGACGAGGATACAGGAGAGGAAGAAAAAAAAACTCTTTGTGTGCTGTAAGTGTCAAATGATAGAGAAATTCCCTATGGTGTTGTACACACTGTACAAAATCCCTGGAACATCCATCTTAAACTGTCTCATGCCATTTTACCACAGGACTGATCTCTTGATCAGTGGAGCTTACATGTATTGGTCAATAGATGGCGCTAACCAAGTTTTGTGAGCAGACTCTTCGTGATGTGCGCCGAATGCAGTCCAGAAGTTGTAGCTTCGGTTTCGAGTAGCGTGGTGTTTTTGCTGGTGGTATACTTGTGCTGTGTTAACTCTAATAATTAACGCAAAGTATCTCAGTGATGATATCAATAATCGGTGAAAAGTAAATCTGGGATAAGACTATAATATGACCACGCCGCCACAAACTCATACTTATGTTTAACACACTCGCAATAGATGAAAGAGGCTACTAAATATCATTTCACCCAACTGATGCGCAGGGATGACGCTATAAGTATAAAGAATATTGAAGCGATTTAGAGAGATATTTATAGAGAGAGAGAGGGAGTTAGAAAAAAAAAAAACCGATTTCTATCATAACCAGAGTCAGAAACCTTTTGCATGCCGTTAATTACTCACAGTTCGTGTTATTTTGTTTCTATCTTGTAAATATAATTTTCTAATCAAACAGTGGGATATTTTGTGTATTTGAAAATAATTAAAACTCTTCTTTTTAATAAATTAATGGATGTGGCTTCCCACTAACACAATGATATCGAGACAGCAAAGACGTGACTTGCTCGCCACAGAGTGACACACAGTCCTTGTAAATCAGTTGCATTCCAATATATGTACGTCTACCAGTGATGTACCTTTTTTTTCATGACGTCACACGTGAGTCAGCCAAGTCAGCCAGACGATTTCAAGCTCGAATGAGCAACAAGAGGGAGAGAGAGGGAGAGGGAAAGAGAGGATTATAACAGCGAAGAGAACAAAACAACAACAGCAAGAGCTGAAAAGAAAAGGCTATTCATCAGAAACACTGCGTAACAAAAGCATGAGAGCCGTTATTTTCTCGCCGCACGTAAGGGTCTGTGTATAAACCGGGAATGCAATTGAGCTCTGTGCGTTGAATGGCTGGATGCAAGCACATAGGACCGTATGCATTGTACACAGACTCTCTGATTTCCGCGCGCAACAACACGAACACAGGACCTAGTATGCGATAACACTTTCTCATTCAGCATCCTAGAAGTAGTGTGTATTTCCTGGAGGACATTCCTACGATATTTCATCCTCAGCACAGTGCTACAGACAGGAACCAAGATGGTAGTTTGGATAACGCTTTTAACGGCTTTACTACCCCTCCTAGCAGGTAAAGAAAGCAAGGTTTAATGTGTAGAGATGACGTACCTACATGTGTATCTCGACCCAATTTGAGCCTTGAATGTGATATGTATGGATCTGTTGTTTGAACTAAAAGCTGTATATACGTGCACGTATTCACCGAAAGGGAAACATATGATCACAATTATATATTGTATAATACCACAAAATACGAGTAAAGTTATGTATTCACCAAGTTCCATAATACATTGTCATGGTACATGTTGGATGTAGCAACTTACATCCAGGATTGCGGAAAATTGATACACGATGAGAAGAAACAGCGTGACATCCGTCGAAAAATGCGGAATGTTTTCAATGACCATAATGCATGAATGAAAAGCCCTCGTTGCGCTGCTTTGCGTTGTTATATTGATTGGTAGCAAATCCAAATCAGATAATGCTTGGATTTTTTTAGCCGTTTGGCTTCTGACTAAAATCAAGAATTGAACAAGAGAAATCCACTGAACATAGAGGAGAAGAACAGCGAGAGGCGGAGTACAATTCTAGCTGTATTTTAACTGGTAAACATGGGACTATATTGCTATGTATGAAAGACCGTGTATCATCATCACTGATCAATACATCCCCACGTCGGTGTTTTCATGTTGTGCTATCGCATCGTTTGGAGAACCCTGTACTACACGATTATATCACAAACAACAGTCATTCGTTATCGTTTGATTCAATCCGACCAACTCTGAGCATATAACAAGTATACAATATGTTGTACGTATATACACCGCAGTATGTGTGGTTGACAGGAATGTGTTGGAAGGCATGATGTAATTGAAGGGGTCGGTGCAATATAGTGCTAACCCACACTGTAATTTGTCAAAATTGAGTTACATGCGTTTTTATAATCTTTATCCTTCATTCTAACTTCCTTGAAAATATAATATTTGAATTCAACCAATAAGATGGTAAGAAATGCATGTATTCATGTTTTATTAATGTACAATGTATGTAGTATAATGTCCTTTCCAAAGATTCAACAGCGATTATCTCAAAATGACTATTGTGTGGGTTAACACCACAAAAATGTATATTGCACCGACCCCTTCAATTCAACCCGATATACACTTTACTCAATATGTCACCGTAAAAAAAGCTCCGAACATATTTATCAACACTCATAAGACCCTCAAACACTGGATGAATGTAGGCCTACAGCTACATTAGCTGTACCAAGTTACACTACACGATTGAAGTAGAGGAAGATTATCCTGAAGAAGAAGAAGTTAAAAAAAAAGGATTCACGGTGGCCAGACTTTCACTCATCACTGTGCGATATTATTTCATGGTTGTCGAGTCGAAATAAATGATAATGCTCCACCCCCTGCACATAAAAAGGAGGAAGAAAAAGAAAAGAGAGAAGAGGGAATATAATAGCGACAGAAAAAGGCTATAAGTACAAACTACACTTCGATTTCCAGGACAACTCTTAAATTCATGGCCGTCTGTATCAAGCTGTGCATCAGATTTCGGCATTCCGGGTCAATGACGTTTTAGGAGTCAAAGGTCATAGAATCCTACACAAAGGATCACCGTCTGACATTAAAGGAATTTAACAACCTCGCACGTTGATGCAAATGGGGGAGAGAGATTCGTCATAGAGTGAACTTTTCTAGAGGATTAACCACAATAATGTCGACTGCAGTCCTTGCTGCAAGAAACCAAGGCAAAACTGTTCTATTTTTGAAGCTGATACTGATTGCAAGACTCACTAAATGCAGGTTAAACCCCAGACACAATGACTGCCATCACTGGTGTGGGCGCAACTGTTATTCATCGCTTGATTTCTGATTACTATACAGCTGTACAAGGGAAATACACACACTGCAATGTTACAGCTATGTCTGTGTGCAGACACTGCTCTTTAGTGGTATCTTTAAGTTGTGACTTACAATTGTATTCAAACACAGAGTATAACTGATAGGCATTGTAAAAATTCACCAAATAAAAACACTGGTCTTTAGTTCCCCTCAACAAGAACAACTAAGAATTTTGATTTATAGATAAATAATCACATGCGCTTACAAAAATAGTTGTAGGCTTCATGCAGACATAGACTCCGTAAATATCAAGATATATTTATATACATATATATATATATATATATAATTTTTTTTTTCACAATGATTTTGAAAAAAAAAATATACTTGATATGAGTGGATTGCAAAAAAAAAAAGAAAAAAAAGAAGGAAGAAAAAAAGTGCACCAACTTTTGTTCGCAAGGAAAGTTTACATTGCGTCCATTGAAAAAAGTGCACCAACCATTTTCACCATGTCTGGTCTTTTTAAGTTAGAAACACGTTCTTTGTTTGCTTAAATCGAGAGAGCTAATAGAGTTGAAGTTGTGACCCTATTTGTTTAAAAAATGTAACCAGAAAAGTCATGTTTGCCGTGTTGGGGAGACTTCGAACACTGTGTGCGATTATTTGCAAACTCACGCTTCTTTTAAAAGACTGTGAAAGATGTTTACAAGCACTAAGAAACGAAGATGATTTCACGGATTAGGCAGAGAGAGAGAGAGAGAGAGAGAAGGATAATGATCAAAGTAGTTCCAAGGACGAAACGGAAAACTATGTTGTTGGTTTTTTTTTTCAGATAGTCTACATGTAAGTACTCTAGTTGATGTGAAAGCCTTATTTACATATTAAGATGTTGACTTACATGTATCTTCATGATAATGAAATCATATTATCCATTGCGGAATTCAGTCAAGGATATTATAACGTTACATATCAAACGCCTTTGATTAACTTTTCTCAATCATCTCTTTTCTTTCTGTTTTTCTCGGACCCCTTCAATGGATCATCTTCTATCCATCCTCCTGGCCATCTTCTATTCTCCTCTCTCTCTCTCTCTCTCTCTCTCTCTCTCTCTCTGTCGTACTCTCTTACCATCTTTATATTTCCTACCCATATAAACACATTCCTACCCCGCTCTCACGGTCTTTCTTGCACTCCTCTCTGGCTCAATCTGTCTTCTCTCATGTATATATTTTTTTCTTATCCTCCTCCTATTTCTACATTCCCCAACTTCCATTATCTGTCTCCATGTCTTCTATCTACCCCTCTCTCCTTCTCCATCACCCTCTTTCTCTTCCTCTCTCTCTCTAAATGTTAACCTTAGATGCCCTTACCGTGAATCCACCGGGGTCGTTGACCTTACAGGTCGGCGGATCGGGGATCCTGACCTGCGAGAACTTTGATGTAGACGGACCCCAGCCAGAGTGGGACGACCCCTACGGTGACCCCATCTATACAAGTTCCGGAGGTCAGTCAAACTTTAATACTAAATGGATAATGGATAGAATTAGAACTCCACTTCCGCAATGGTTTGAATGTAGAGACTAAAGTTTGTTTGTTTGTTGTTGTTTTTTGTGTGTGAATGAAGACAACAGAGAAATAGACTGTTGTAATTACTCCCTTGTATTTTATTGTTTGTTTGTTTATTTACTTTGTTCGACCTGGTCAAATAAACATGGTCTGAAAGGAGGCTCATTCTGCAGGATGCTTCCCCCCGAAAAATTTGATAATTTTCAAGCCTTGACAGGAGAATTTGTAGGCTCATTCATTATGGAATATACCCTATGTCCATTGTGCTGCATAAAAAATCACGACTATCACAATTGATTTAAGTCTTTGTCCTCCTTGATTTTCACATGTAAATCTTTGGAACAGTGATTTGTATCACTCCTTTCACTTTCTCACTTCCGATATCGTAATCTGTTTCCATAAAAGAAGAATGCAGAATATTGTTAGCTCTTTTATTGGATTCAACTGATGTAGGATGTCCTTATAGTATCAGTTTGTCAACGGATATGTCAGAGTGATTAAAGCTTATTATGCTGTACATTTTTTTTTTTTTTTTTGGTTGTTTTCTGTAGTATATACCGGTACGTAAGTATTCAGTTACTTAATTGTGTTTATTCTTAGTAAAAATTATTTAGTGCTTTTAGTGAACGACCATGCAATGTAATTCTTCGTACAGTATTCACTCATAATTCTGCTAAACGGCAGAAGGTCTCATGTTCGAAACTTAGGTTAGATGAAGAGAGACAGTGAGAGAGAGAGAGAGAGAGAGAGGGAAAAAAAAAAAACGTTAATCGACATAATATCCGCAGATTTGTCTGTCACGCCAAAGTGAAAATTTGGCATCAGTCCCGAAATCTTATGAATGGATTTAGAATATGCTAACACTGAAGAGCGCTTTCAGTTCCAGTGTACATGTGTATGATAGAATTTACAAAATAATTATGAGATATACTTTACTATCCTGGTTAACAATCCACAGGATCCGGCAACCGTGTGTACATCACAAACTCCATCGACCCCACGGACTTTCACAAAGTGACCAGACTTCACCTGACCAATGTAATAGTCAGCGATGGGGGCGGCTATTCGTGCAGGGCTCCAGGTCATCAGACGCAGTCGAGGATCGTGATCGTGCAGGGTGAGTGAGGATATCGATATGATCGAAAGAAGAAGAAGTAAAAAAAAAAAAACAACAACAACAACAACATTGCTCAGATCATCTTTCCTTTTATCGTCATCTTCTAGCGATGTCTACCAAAGCAGTCGTATCAAAAGACCCGAATTACGAGATTTCAGAAGGATTTAGGTTTAAACATATTGTTTTAACAGTTTTTAATAAGGAGACGGTAACAACGGCAACCTGAAAAAGGATTTTTTTTTCTTCAACCATATGGTAAATATATTTGTTTGTGAAAGAAGAACACATTTCTATGAAATCATCAATCAGTCTCATTCAGGATATTTGTTCATTATTAAAAATGTACCATTTTATATTTTGGTTCATACATTATTCTTCTTCAATGTGTCTGTGTTGCACAAAAAAGCATCAGTCTACCTACCTTTCCATCCACCTATCTACAGTCATATCTGTGTCTATCTATCAGTCGATCTATTTATCCATCTTTCCATCTATCTATCTATCTATCCTTCTATCTATCTGCTTGTCTGTCTATTTGTCTGCAAATGCCGATCTTTCTGTGTGTATCTATCTGTCTATAATATATATATATATATATATATATATATATATATATATATATATATATATATATATATATCTGTCTATCTATCTATCCATCTACATCTTTCCATCTATCTATTTGTTTTATCTATCTCTCCATATCTCCCATCTATCTTAACGTCCCACCACCTGTCTATCTTTAATTCTTCCCACTCTCCATACCTGTATCCTATAGTAAAGCTCTCCCATTAATACACGGGTCGAAGGATAAGGGATCATACTGTACCCTAGTCTCCACCCCTCATACCATACCAGTCAAACAGGTGCCAATCCACTTTCACCAAAACGCCTTGTTTTACTTGTTTTCACCCGATCTAGAGCTCATTCGTTTCACGCGCCAAGAAGAGGAGCAAAACCAGCGACTCATCTTCAACACGACTGGCACGTTGTTCTGCACGGCCGAGCCCCGCGACACGCTGGAAATTGCCTGGTCCAAGGACCGCGACTCCGTCGATCCGAGAGGTACGATTGCGCCGTGCTATACTTAGTATTTTTATGTCATTGCTAATAGCTTTTATACAAATGCGTTTTCAAGCAGCCACGCTACTCCCTAGCAACTAAGAATCAAAATAATGCCTCCTAGATCCCATGTAACTTCGTAAAAGGAAATCAACTTTATAATATCATTGATGTATAACAGAGAATTTTAACTCTTGGCAGACGTACTGTAGCTAGTTTATAGAGTGCTCTGGGCTTAAGGACTCCTTAATAATTGTGTTTCACGAAATGTTACGTGTGTTTGTCCTTGAATGTAGCAGGGAGGTGGGAACTTCCCACCTCCCTGAATGTAGATATACATTTTGTAGTTCTAGAGGTTGTAAAGAGTTTACCAATTATCATTTTTTCTCATTCCCTGATATACCGATAAGGTGTCCCTCTTCAGGTCCCATGCTTGTTCATTTTGGATACTTGCCAAACATTTGTACGAATATAATCATGATGCATAATACTTCTAATTCAGTGACCTTATAAGAGCATGTACTGGTTTCTGAAGAATTTGTGTTAGTCAAAAGTAAAGCACGGACTCCCTTGTCCTTCAACTCGCTGTAGTACCTCTCTGAATTTTTTTTTGACAGACATCAAGTATTCCATCGTGTTCGGTCAACTCACGGTACACAACATCATCGAGGCAGACCAAGGGATCTATACGTGTAGTGCGTACTACCCGAACAGCGGCTCGACCTCCGTTCTCGACATCAACGTCGTGGTCCAAGGTAGGTGGCTATGTCTGTTGTACGTCCCAAGGAAAGTGAAGTTGGGGGGGGGGGGGGCTAGATTAGCTTGAAAGGAGACCCTTAGGAGAAAAGGGGATATTGCAAAGTCTAAAGATACACAGAGTTGATAGTCGTCACTGATAAATAGATATCACTGACTGCCAGTCGTTTGAAGTGATAAAGGGTGCCTGCCACCCTATCCAAGTATAGTGAAATGTTCATGATCCTAGTGAAACGTTCATTATCCTAGTCAAACAACCAACAATGATTATTTTTGGTTAATCTAATATGTTTAAATAAAACGAGCAGAAAGGAATGAATTAGTAACAGGATAATCTCCACATTCTCATTGTCACAGTGCCCCCAACCTGGGAAGTCGCGCCAGGAAATCGGGAGGAAGTGGTAGGCACCACGGTGGTCATTCAATGCCGTGCTCGAGGGAACCCACCCCCTACCTACACCTGGACGGACCGAACGGGAGCGGTGGAGCGCAACATCACAAACGACGACCCGCGGTACTCGCTGTCAGACGACGGAGAGTTCCTCACGATTAACAATGTAGAACTCCCGCAAAGTGGCAATATCTTCGTCTTTGAGTGTACGGCCAACAATGATCCAGTGGGCTCAAAATTTAGGTACGAATAGTTATTGTTTATTTGAACTTTTTTTTTATCGACGTTGATTTTAAGAGACGAAAGTGTTGTTAGTATCATTTTCTGCCATGCCCTCAGGCTTGAAATATTTCATTTGTCATTTTGTCTCCGATGAGAAATAAAAAAAAGTTTGGACTTTTTGCTTTTCCCCTCCTCTCCTACGAATTACCACAGGACATCAATCAGCAAGTCGTTTCTCTTGACCGTACTCGTCCCACCCACACTCAACCAAGCCGTCACCATTGTCGTGTCCGAAGAGCGCCCCCAGACGGTCAGCTTCCAGTGCGCCAACACACAGAGCAACTCCGAGGCCACGTTGTCATGGCGACGAGATGGACTGGAGCGTGAGGACGAACTTTTCCTCGGGACACAGGTACGTTCGTTGCAATACAGGAGGCTGCTATATCTAATTTTGTCGAAGTATTATTTGCAAGTGCATAGTAATGTAAAGTCTATAAAGTCCGTCAAGCACATGAATTACATTCCTATAAAATGCTGCTTACAAGTTGCTCACAAGCGGCCATTCAAACCGAGCCATTTTGGCTTATGTCACTTCTTCTGTCATGATAGTTGTGATTATGATACTGCAATGCAATACAATGAATGCTTGATGTGCTCTTATAACAATAATGTTAAGGTCTTATTTACCCGGGGTAGCCTCTTCAGTGTTACTACAGCTCTACCAGGGGACCCCGCCATTATTATTACCCTAGCGTTGCCAGGTACCCATCTATACACCTGGATCGAGAGTGACATGGTAGGTAAAACATCTTGTCCAAGGACGTCAGCACTGGGCGGGATTTGAACTCGGGTCCTCCGATCGGGAGTCGAGGGTCTTATCCCCTAAGCCACAGCACCCCCATCTTCTCATGAGGATTACAGCGCTTACAAATCCCCCCAAGAAAATACTTTTATAAGTATAAACATGATTGTTGTCATTGTCATTATTGTCTTGTTGATTTTCATACTGTTTCAGCCGGATGATTCCCGTGTGGTGGTCACAAGGGATGACCAGACTGGCGCCCTCACACTGACCATTGAGAATGCCCAGAGAGTCCACGAGGGCCAATGGAGCTGCTTCGCGGAAAGCCGAGCTGGAGAGTTCTATGTACACCACATCCTGAGAGTAGAATGTGAGGATATGATAATGAAGAATCTTAATTTCTTTAATCTAAAAATCGAAGTGTTAGTAAGTTTAAGATCAAATTTAATCTATCCATCAGTCATCCGTCATGCCATTTTATTGAATAGAGTTCTCATATTGATTACAACAGTTCAAGTCCAATAGGCGATCAATCAATCAATCAATCAATCAATCAATCAATCAATCAATCAATCAATCAATCAATCAATCAATCAATCAATCAATCAATCAATCAAGCATTTAGTTGGAGGAAATAAGATGTAATAATTACTGGTACATCATTTCGGCCTTCGATGAATTGAAATCATATAGGAGTCGGAATTAAAGACATCGCATTGTAATCATTCGTAATTGCTCATCTACCTGTGGTTATTTTATTCTATTTATTTATTTATTTTTTTTTGCTGCTTGAACATAATTCTGTTGCATATATTTGTAATCTGCCTCTTCTTCTGGGCAGCGTTCGATCAGAAAACCGGGATGATCACAATGAGAAGTCATAGCGTTGGTAGCAGTCTTAGGGGAGAAACAGAAGAGGAGGAGGAGGCAGGAAAATGATAACGTTTATAGTGATAAGAACAACGGAAGATGAAGATAGGGTGATTGCTAGGAGGATGACGAGAATGACAAAGTATAGGCAAACCACAAAACTGAACATTTTATATTCACATTTATTGCCGAGGTTATTTCCGGGTTTTGCCTTTAACTCAACGGATAACAGAATTTCTTGGGATATCTTCCGAATATCATCGATTTTCGTCTTTCAAAGAAATTAACTAACGCGTATTTTCGTGTTGAATTTTTAGATGCACCGATCATTGATCAGACTAGAACGCCCTATCGGACGATATCGTGGGAAGGTAATCCGACCAACCTGACGTGTGCTTTCCTTGGATACCCTAATCCTACGCTCAGATGGTTCCGGAACAACTATCGGTTGAACGAGACCGATCACATTGATTTCCTATCGAATCTCCCCACTGGCGTGACGATTGTTCACGTGAGTACAGCAAGCCGATTTTATACTAGAAGTGTATGACGGAGTACGGATTTTGCTTATCCTCCCCAGACCTGGTTTAATTCTATTTTAAATCCACTTACTTTTAACAAAATCCATCTTGATAGCAGGAATCAATGCTAGCGTGATTAGATGTTCCTAGGTTTTTCATGCCCATGTAAAAAAAAGAAAAGAATGTAGAAACAACAAATTCAATTTGGGTAATAAATTAACACTTGTTCCTTCACTTGTTGATGACAACAGAGTTTCGTTCACAATGACAGATTGTTTCCCTTCTGACTCTGTGGTCATTGACAAGATGTCTTTATATTCATTAGTCTGTATGAAGTATTAGATCGATATTATTCCTTATGTCTTGCTTGTTCGTTACATGTATTGCCTACATATTTAATTCCTCATGTTGTTTTGTCTTTCAAAAGAAAAGAAGAGAATTTCTTTTTAATTCGTGACGCAGATGCACCAGCATGCTCCACTCTGGAAAATACAGCATCTATTTTCAGTACCTGTGCTCAGATTAAACTTATTTCTTTACCAGGGTTCGTAATGAATATGTCTGTATGTGATTTACGTCTTTTTCGAAAGGAGGAAACACAACAAAGGTCGTTATCCTAAGTCTCTTCTTTACGTTTTTCTCATGTCTGATAGATTGTTCCTCAGCTGGAAGACTTCGGAGCCTATTTCTGTGAGGCGAGAAACTCCGAGGGATACCTGAGATATCGTCAGGAACTGATCAAAGCGGGTAAGATCGGCGGGAGGGTGACTCGGAGGTTCCAATGGTTGATTCGCTTCGTGCTGCTGTAGACCTGTTGACTAAATATAATTGATTTAAATTCCATCCATACTATTTTTACGACAGAGACGTTCTTAACAATAAGAGCGAATGCCCGAGGGTTGTAGAGTATTACCCAACCCAAGAACTAATAACAAAATTGCTTCCAGAGATTATTATGCGTATTTAGATACATGTACATTATGTACATGGATGGTACAGCTCGAAGCTGGGTCCTGCGAGGAAAAAGAAATATATATATATATATATATATATATATATATATATATATATAATTTATATATACAATAGTCAAGACAATGTAGATGACAAAAGATGTGGCATGAAGCCGGCTGTTACGAAGCTCTCGACCTTGGTCTTCCTCAGCTTTATTATCTGTTTATAAAATGAAATATATGTTTTTAGCATAACAGATCTGGAGTCATGAACACAATACACGAAATACATGTTCAGAATGAGTTAACGACTTCATAGCATTCTTGGCAACGTTTTTGGCAATTGTGAAGCATTCAACAATGTATAACTGTAAATGAATATATAATGAGTATAAATGTAGCATGCAGACATATCATACAATAAAAAATATCAAACACATATCATAAATAAGCTTCAATTCTATTATAGTTACCTGATAAGCAGACGTGTTAGTTACTTGGGTGTCTTGTGGCTGTGTTGTGGCGGGATACAAACAAATACAACCCTCCACTCACCTGACACATTTGTATGAGCACTGATCCTAATTCTTTTATCATCGGACCCTACTCCTGCCTGACATGCACCACCGCACACACACCTTCCCTCCCAATACATCACACGATCACTCTCATCCCGCCACAAGACAGCCACAACTTGACCACAAGACACCTAACACGTCTGCTTAGCAGGTAACTATAATAGAATTGAAGCTTATTTATGATATGTGTTTGATATATTTTTATTGTATGATATGTCTGCATGCTATACTCATTATGTATTTATTTACAGTTATACATTGTTGAATGCTTCACAATTGCCAAAAACGTTGCCAAGTATGCTATGAAGCTGTTAACTCATGCTGAACTTGTACTTAGTGTATTATGTTCATGACTCCAGATCTGTTATGCTTAAAACATATATTTCATTTCATAAACAGATAATAAAGCTGAGGAAGACCAAGGTCGAGAGCTTCGTAACAGCCGGCTTCATGTGACATCTTTTGTCATCTACATTGTCTCGACTATACAATCCTAAGATGACACAGGCGTACGGTACGAGTATCAGCATCATCGCACTATATATATATATATATATATATATATATATATATATATATATATGAAGAGTTTGTTTGCAAAAACCGATAAGTCCATATTTGCCAAATGGAGATAATTGCGATTAAAGGTCAAGAAAAATAAAGAGAATAATAAGAAAATTTTTGCTTCTTTTGACCATAACTTCAAAATTATACCATTAGTGACCAATGTATCATTTAAACGGTATTATTTTGTACTTTATGACAGAGATCGTACTTCAAAATCTTCAAAAATGGACTTATCGGTTTTTGCAAACAAACCCTTCATATATATATATATATATATACTTTGAATGCTCTTGCAGATGGGCCTATTCAATAAGGATGCCGGATAGAAGATCCTTCATCAATTTCTGTTAGGACACATCTCTCAGTGTGATATGAATTGTCCTCTTTCTACAGCTATATTATTTGAAAAAGGAGGGGAAAAAGAATTAACCTATTCTAACTGGGGGGGGGGGGGTCAATTTGACCCTCCCTCGACATTTTGCGCCGCGATTCCGCAACGCACAACGATTTTGCCGCGTCGTTTCAACACTTTTTTCTTTGAAGTCTCCCGCATATTTTGAGACCAAATATGCGATGTCCGGGTACACCGTTCTGATATTACGTAATGTTTTGCGTATGCATGTCAACCCGAAAATGGCTCAAATTCATGATATCGGGTGCAAAATCCAATGCAAATTGTGTTTTTTGGTTAAATTGATATAAATTGGATTACTTCAACGTTTAACCATTGAAATTAATCAGTTTTAATGTACATAAGCTGGAAAAAGTGCCTGCAACAAATTTTGGCCAAAAAACAATAGAAAACAAAAGGTAAAAAAACAAACAAACAGTGAAATGCATAAGAAATTAACAAAACAATAAAAAACAAAAGAAACCAATTTTGATTGTGCTATTTTTTTTTACAAGAAAATTGTTCAGTGTGTCTTGAGGAACTCTTACACAAAAATTTAGCAATCATTCAGTCGTTTTAATGGAGTTATAGGTGAAAATATTATTTCATGCGTAAATTTGCATAATTAATTTACTAAAGATAGAAAATCAAAATTTTTCTTTTGTATGACCATGTAATCTTGTAGTTGACATCCAGCTCTATGTTTAGGCAAAATTTTGCGGCGATCGCGCGATCGGCGGCCGAGATCTGAAGGGGGGGGGGGGGGCAGATTGACCCCCCCCCCCCCCAGTAAAAACTTGGTCTCAAATAGCCCAGTTAGAATTAGTGGGGGGCGCAAGGGATTTTTGGTTCAAATTTTTCCAAAAGCACCAAAATTTGGCACACATGTAGCCCAAACCATACTATTTCGATTTTTGATGGGCGCCAAGAAGGGCGCCCTCTGGGGCGGCCATATTGGCAAAATCCAATATGGCCGCCATATAGGTTTAAAGGTCACTTGCATTTGAAAACATGAAAGGGTTACAATCATTTAAAAAGTCAGGTTAGGACGTTTTCTGGGTCAGGGAATTTGAATCTGAAGTTGTTTTTATGGTCTAAAGTCAATTTTTCCTTATAAGGTCACCTTAAGGTCATTTAGGGGTCAAGCCATTGTATTCATAACAGATTATTGAAAAAAATGGCTTGCCCATGCATAGACAATATTCCAGGAATGCCAGCCTTAGTAATAGAATTGCAGTTGTCGACGGCTGAAAAAAGGCGTATTTCTTGTGAAGGGCGCCCTCCGGGGCGGCATATTTGCAAAATCCAATATGGCTGCCACCTACGTTTAAAGGCCAGTATTCAAAACCTTTAAAGTGTTACAATAATTTGAAAAGTCAGCTTTAGAGGTTTTGTGGGTCAAGGAATTCGATTCTGAAGTTGTTTTTATGGTCTGATGTCAGCTTTTCCTTATAAGGTCTCCAAAAAGATTCTTTTAAGGTCTCCGTATGGAATATCATAGTTCATGTCAAAATCATTCCATTAATATTATTTTTACATTACAGGCGCTAAGAGGAAATGTCCTCACCGACTGGTCATATTTTCGGAATTCAACATATTTGCATTTGCTTTGATGACAGCCAAAAGAGCTAGTTAGAATTATGGGTAATGCCCTTTTAAAGAGTTTTCAGGATTTGATTATTGGATTATCATTTTCATCTTCATCTGCAAGGAATGCAATTAAAAACATACATATATAAGAAATAGAAACCTATTGCTACCGAATATATTAATAGCTTAGCAATAGGGGGGGGGGGGGGCTATTCTCTATATTACCAGCGTCCTTGACGCTGCCACTAAAAAAACTCCTGGAGACGAGCCCAATCTCCAGGATTCGCAGGAGAATCGAACATTTTCGATTTTTGAAGAGACTATTTCCGTCTTGCAGCTTGTCTCCGAGACGTCTCTGCGAAGTCTCCATCACTGTGGCCATGTCGTGGGAACTAAATTTGTCTGCAACATCTTCGAGATGTCCCCGCATCTTGTGGAGACCGTAATAACATAATGGCGACGAAAGGGAGAAGCCGCTGAGAAAAGACGTCTCTGATAAGTCCCTGCGACTGCAAAAGCCGTGCCAACATCCCCGTGACTTCCAAGCAAATAAGTTGTCCCTTTGTTTGAAGACGTCTTGGACGTCGCCCTGGAAATTGCATTAGTTGTGACAGCGAAAATAATTTCTTCGAGACGCTGGCATTGCGACAATGTCTCCTCCCGTCAGATAGGCCCTCAATCCCCTCCCCCCCCCCCTTTAATTTTGCAGCAATATCAAACTACTGACCATGGCTCGTCTGACACCTGCTCTACATTGTGCATTTTCACCTTCATCCATTCATTCATTCATTCATTCATTTCATTATTTTTTTTTTTTCATTTCCATGTTTTCCACCTCCAAATGCATGCCTTGAAACAGCTGTGGTGCAGAAGAATGAAATTTGGAACTGACTGAAGCATTGCGGAGGGTCGCTGATAGTACTAGTAATTGCCATGTACCTGTGCCATCTTTCCTCCAACTCCACTCCCTGAAGTCAGGGATCACATCATGACCCATGCCGTCATGATTCCAGTACAAACTCACTTGCAGCAGCACTCATTTTCGAAATGTTGATACAGCGCCGCTTGAGCAGATAGGGTAGTTTCTGATGATCTGCTCCCACGTTGTGACGAGATGATGCCTCCCCTCGTTGACGCCGGCTGCCCCATAAACCTTGTTGCTCATCAGTCCTTGCTGGACATGAGCACGATTATTAAAGTAGTTAATGTGTCAGTGAGCTCTGGTTTGCTGACCCATACTACTTAGGCATTTTGCATGCCACATCAAAGCAAGTCTGAAGTAATATCGCACCCTGTCAGTGCCTGATGTTGGGCTCTGGAAGAGAGGTATGGTGTACAGGAAAGAGCTGAAAAGGCCTTTATATTTTCAATACTACGACCCACCCGTAACTCCCTCAGATCAAAGGGATTAAAAAAAGCAAACTACCGAAGATGTGATGTTATGCTCATCCGTGCGATTGTATACTGTTTTCAGAAAATGCTTTCAGAAAACATGTCATCCTTTGTAAGGATATCTTTGCGGAGATCGCATCTAAGTTGTTGGAAAGCTGAAGGATTGTGAGATCACAATTCCTGTTGGATATTTCCGTCTCGAATCAGGTGCTCAGGATGAGTTGTCTGTCCCATTTATTCTTGGATATCTGTGCGCTGATAAATGAGGGCAGTTCTTTATTTTTCAGTCTTAATTTTCAGCAAGCCGCTACGCTCTTCCAATCATAATTTGAGATTTGAGTGGTGCCATCACCATCTCTTGTCAGAGGACTGCACAGTGTTGCTGCGCAAAAATGTTAAGATTATTTTCTTCAGGATCAGTATCCCATACAACATCAATAGGTGTTCAGTTTCCCTAGTCATTTGCGCTTTCAGTAAAGAAACGGTTTCGTTTGATAAAAAGAGAATAAAAAAAAGATAAGAAAAAGCCTTCAGCTGAATTGTCTTCACCCACTCTGATAAGATACTGCCATTAAAGGACTTTAATGATCAAATTTAGTTTAATGCCCCTAGAAAACTGGTCTGACCTGGATTGAGGAACTCGATTCCCTGGAAGCTTCGGCCATTGCTTCCTTCACTGAAGAAGCAGACGCTGTCTTGCCAAGGGAGAGCAGGCATACACCAATTTCAGCAGGAGTAGAATCATATCGCTTGCCAGCTGGAAAGTTATATAATTGACCATGAAAGGTGACGAGGTGGCTCAGTCGGTATGGCTTGCGGTCTAGGGACTTGTGTTTCGGCGCGGGTTCGAATCCCACTTATCTCAAGTCTAGCTAAGCAATGGTGTGTGTTGTCATGGGTGCTGTTCGTTATTCCGAAGGTTCGATATTCCGAAGGTTCGTCATTCCGAAGGTTCGTTAATCCGAAACACGCAAATTCCCTATACCTAAAAGTTCTTAATCCGAAAATGAAAAAGGGTTCGTTAATCCGAACATTTGTGGCGTTATTCCGAAGGTTCGTTATTCCGAAGATTTGTTCATCCGAAAATGAAATTCGTAAAAACGAACCTTCGGAATAAGGAATCTTCGGACTGAAGAGCCTTCGGAATAACGAACCTTCGGAATAACGAGCTGCGTAACCGTTGTCATACCGTCCCCTCTAGTAGAGGCACAACACTTTGCACCTCATCACTTGGATATAAAAAGTGGAAGTCCCTTGTGTGAAAGAATCACAAACCCAGACACATGAAAAGATCCCGAATCCGCATTCCGTTATCAGAAAAATCAAGGTGCATAAAAACCGGTAAAGTGGTCCACCCCAAGTACACATACAACTGGCCAGCTTTACAAACAGACCATCTAGTTGCATACGGGCTATCCAGATATCTCGTCAGAAGGAAAAATGAAGACAAAATAAGATTAGGTGTGTTTACTACCCTCTTTGCCATTGCACCCTGATTCAGCACCTTGGAATAGGATGGCAGCCGTATTGAAGCATATATATATATATATATACTATATATATATATATATATATATATAAACCGATGGAAACCCATTTTCTGTGCTCAAAGTTTAAGTATATATATACATATATTATATATGTAATTTTTTCATTTGTTTGTCATAATCATTATTAATATGTAGGGGGATTGAACCGCTCTTGGCCCTAATTGATCATTGAAGAAGTATGGAAGAAATGACAAATGGGACAAAATAGGTGTACCAGTAAATTCCAGTTGAATGCTCCAGGCGCCATTTCCCAAAATGCCCGAAATGCCTGATTTGACCCTTATTTGACCTTGAAAGTGACCTTGAGAGGTGATTAGTGACCTTGAATTGCAGAAGTGACATTTAGAATCACATTCTCTAACCCCGTAAACCCTTCCACATAGGATTCATTACTTTGATCAACCTTTTCAATTTGTACCTGCAGTTGACCTTTAACCAGATGGCGGCCATATTGGATTTCACCAATATGGCGGCCCCAAGTGTTTTTAGTCTTGGCGCCCATCAAAAATCGAAAGAGTATGGTGCAAGGGACCTATGAGCCAAATTTGGTGCTTTTGGAAGAATTTGAACCAAACAGCCCATTTTGAGCCCTTAGGCCCCCAACTAAATAGGGTTAAAGCTTTAACGCGAATGAAACCCCCACACACGGCAACCCCACACAAGATGATAAAATAGTGACCCAATAGTTATTGTTCAAAATGAACAAGCATTGCTGTTATGAAGTTGATCTCACTGGCTTACCAGTGAAGGCACAACGGTGTTCTGATAGATTCTAGTAAGGGATTTGAAGTCATACTTTCAGGTTTTTGCCACCTAACTTACAAACCTATAAAGATTAGAGAAACTTATATCTCGAAATCTCAACTGAGGGAAGAAATCACACCCAGCAGAGAAAGCTAAATGTCATGCTGTTTGTGAATGAATTTATCTTGAAGAGTTACGTCTTTCAATGTGAAGAGCAGTGAGTTAAATTGGGCACAGACCTTAACCCTTCTTTGTGCATTCACAGATAAAACCCAGGAAGAGAATTATTCATCGAGTGTCACATGTATACAAAATATATGAGATAAAGTGCAACCCCCAAAAGTGTCGTAGACAAGGTGTGTATCGACATAAACTATTACAGTGTACCCTGACTACCGACATTTCTTCCCCCTGCAGCTAAGCCCTCCAGACCGCTGGCTTTGGAGGTTCGCGACGTTACCGCTTCAACCATCAAGATACGATTTTACCCACCAACCGACGATGGCGATCTACCAATTACCGGATATGTCGTCAGTTACTGGATCCGATTCAACGTCCGGGCAGAAAACTACATCTACGATAATCGTATGTTGATCGATGCCGTCACTCGGCGCAGTATTTAAGGAACAGTCATGAACAATTTACATTGAATAAAGTTAGGGCAGGCAAACCTAAAGAATGGTGCCTTCATAAAAGTCGAACTTAGAATGAAAAAGTCAAAAAATGATAAGTTCGATTCAATTCAATTCAATTCAGTTCAAGTCAGTTCCATTGAATTCATCCCATGTAGAGTTTTGTCTTTCTCCTTCTTATCCTTATATCCTTCTTATCTAATATTAGGAATTCAATAGTTCTTACAATTATTATTTTTTTTTTTTTGCGTGTATTGGTTTGCACATAATTGTGTTTACAAAGTGTCAACCTAAAGTTCAGTAATAATATAGCAATATATCATAGGTTATAACAGTGAGTCATTTATGAAAGTATCGTTTTCAATGAGCGTATATTTTATCATAACATTTATGCCTCTCTTGATTCCGCCACTATAGTACCTGATTACTATGTATTTTTTATGCAACTTTTGTAAATTCAATTATTTAAACTGGAAATGAATGAATTAAACTAAAATCAATGGAATTTGAAGATTCACCTGTCTTCAGAAGACATCGGAATCAATTGCACACCAGACAGAGGTGGTAGAAGTGATGATGTTATCACATCACATGACTCCTCAATAAAATCTGATCAAAATCAGTGAAGAAGTTGTATCCCGGCAACACCCTAGCAACTGTGACTTGTACGGGAAAGGGGACTGCATGCTGTCCACGAGTTTGTACCAGTTTTGACTACCAACAAATCGAAAGGTTGACACAGTAGTTGTTGATGCCTCTGCCTTCAGTGTGTATGAGATCGCGACATATGTCATCATGTGAAACTTTATTATTTATCAACTTAATTACTTTAATTACTTTATTATTACTTACGTGAAATAATCTCATGTGTTGCATTTCTTCCTTGTTGATTTATACTTAATCATTTCCAGCCTATTCCGATGTTGATCTTTGCCGAGATATACTGGCGCCCCCTAGCGCCGGAGCCGAGCTAGAGTGTTTCGATTCCTGTGAGAACACGCTGCAAATCTGCTGCCCGTTTGGAACAAGGAGACTGTGTGTGGATAGGCCCGTCACGCAGGAATGTAAGTATGAGCAGTGAATAACTGCTGAGAAATAGGCGCACGCGACGTCTTTATTGGTCCTTGCATGCCATAAGTCTCTCACGTATTTCTTTTTCCTACCATTGCTTGTGGAGAACGTGACCGTTTTGATCATTCTGTCCTAATAAAAACTGAAGTACTTCTTTACTCGCCCCAATGGCCATGTGAAGTTTCACTGTCCAAAACATCTCTTTTCCGTTTTTTTTTTTGTTTTTATGTTTTGTTTTGTTTTGTTCGTTCGTTTGTTTGTTTGTTTTGTTTTGTTTGTTTGTTTTGTTTTGTTTTGTTTGTTTGTTTTTTTTTTTTTGGGGGGGGTCTTTTTCACCTACAACGCTCACTTGCAGCTGCAGTGCACTTGGTCTACATTATCTATTTTTTTTTTTTTAATCAATACAACCTTCAGTAGCAGACGATTAAGACAAAACGAGCCTTCAGTAGCAGACGATTAAGACAAAACGAGCCACCATTTATTGTAGCAACGCTCTCTCTGTTGTACGCTACGAAGGTTAAGTTACTTAATTACAATCAAAATAGAAGAACGGCTGGTTCTGTTTTCCTGTCATTTTTCATAGTGTTGTTTTCATACGTGTTCTGTATTTTTTTTTATATATAAATTACAAAGAAAAGCCGACTTTTTTCTTTCTATCCAGACACCGAAATTCTACTGGTTGGACTAAGCGCACAAAGTATTTATATCGTTCGTGTAGCGGCCATGAACGACCTGGGTACAGGGGAGTGGACAGAGAACAAAACAGTCAACACCGATGTTTTCAGTGAGTGATCATGTAATCATGTAGTCATGTCCTCATTTTGCAATGTGGTCATGCAGACATGTCACTGACAAGTTCTACAACGCCCTGCACATCCTTCAACATCACTGTATTTATCATCTAGCTCGTAGTACCTGGGTATGCGTTTTAATGGAGGTTCTTTCTTCTAGGAGAGACTCATGAGTTTGATATTGTAAAAGTCTTTGAGAAAAACAAAACAAAACCGAACACTAGTTAGTGATTATTTTGGAGTGCAGTGTCTTGCATTGAACCCACATTTCACAGAACATACCGTTGATGATTGAACATGTATTATCAAGCGACTGTATTGTCGTTTGCATAAGTCTCATTTGAATTTGAACACACGTGTACAGAAGCAAGAGCGAATCCTGTGAAGGAAAACAATTATACCAAAGCGAGGGACCGTACATTTATAAATGTTTTACCGTTATCAAAAACTCCATTAATTTGTATTGTTAAGACATGTTTTATATGGATATGTTTATGTTGGTATGAAGTCCTTCATTATTTTATCTCTCAATCTATTCATTCTTTAGGTATTATGTATTTTTTGTTTTACTTTATCAGCAATTGTGTATTCATGTACATAATCGATGAAGAGTTTGTTCGCAAAAACCGATAAGTCCATTTTTGAAGATTTTGAAGTACGGTCTCTGTCATAAAGTACAAAATAATACCTTTTAAATGATATATTGGTCACTACATATAAAGGTACATTTTTGAAGTTATGGTCAAAAGAAGCAACAATTTTCTTATTATTCCGCTTTATTTTTCTTGACCTTTAATCGCAAATATCTCCATTTGGCAAATATGGACTTATCGGTTTTTGCGAAAAAACTCTTCAATATTACGTTTGCTTAATCAGTTAGTTAACTAATTTGTTAATGCGTTCTTTAATACACTTATGAAGCAAAAGACTATTCATTTTCTTGCCGCTATCCTCCCGATAGGTAAACCCGATATGCCGACGATAATTTCCCGCCCGGAGTCGGACAAAGGTGACGAGTATACGTTGCGATGGGAACCACCGATCAACGATGGAGGATTGGATATCGATCGATACCTCATAGCATATTCTCAGGTATGTCATGGACAAACTAGGAAATGGACGGTGGTAGTGTGAAACTCAGTCATATTCGGTTTGTTTCTTTCGAGGGTTTGAAGTACGTTGGTGTGTCTTCATGTTCCTTCTGTTTCCCAGTCACTAAGCAGACACTCCATCACTCGTCTCTAATGACCAATGTAATGTCAGTTAGAATGGGACGTACGCCCCCATCGGCCATCTTTTTCTGACTTTGCTCTCTTACCTTCTCGTCAGTTATTTTTGTTCTTCATTAAGAGACCCACATCACACGCTTTAACGTCTTCTCTTACTCTTGCCGGGTTTCATAGACTCTGTTCAACTTCTCACATTTACTCTCCCTTTTTAATCAGTGTTCAACATTAGTGTCATTACTCCTCCTTGTATTTATTTATTTTTCTTCTTCTTCTACTTTCTCTTCTTTGGATCTGTTCCTTTTGACATCTTCATGTTTTTTGTTGTGCCTTCCACCAGTTTAGCTATAACACTGTACTTGCATATCCTGGATGCAATGCAATAAATGCCATAACACTATGTGGAGTATTAGTAGGAGGTAGAGATTCAATGTAATTTAGAGCATGCTATCTTTTGGTTGGTGGAGAATTGCATTTTTTTAAACTGATCTCAATTCTCCAGGTGGACGGGCCATCAGTAGATTCTCTCGGGCCGCGGCCTGTGCGAATGACAGCTAAGGGTAACAGTCGCAGCCAGGTGCTTGACAACCTTAACCCTGGGATGTTCTACCGCATCGAGTTGAGGGCCGAGAATGACATTGACGAAAGCGATCCGGCCGTCATCACCATGGAAACGGCTGGAAACTTTGTCTTCCTGACCACACCCAAGAGTAAGATCCTCCTTCCCATGCATCATAAAGTGATTGCATCAGCAATAGCATGCCCCTTTTCCCTCCTGTTCTATAACATCCATCCTTATTGTTCCCCCTTTCGCCCCTATTTTCACACATACCATGATTCTTAGATGCGCCATCTTCCTTGTCCTCGAACTACGCACTTCTCCTGCTATTCCAAATTGACTGATATGTAACAGTAATTATAAGGCATGATAAAGTTTCAGATTAGTATTGATGTGACCAAAAGTGACCCAAACTTCCTCTTCTTGCAATTTATATGTGCACATTGATTATATTGCAGTATTGCTCGCTCTATTTCGACATCATTTTTAGCTCGTCCAGATGGTCCCTTTGGTGACAGGTTTGTCTTCTCAAATCGCATCATCATCGCCATCATATTCGTCGTCCTCCTGGTGTTCATGATCGTGGTTGATCTGTGCTGCTTCTGTATCAACGACTGTGGGTTGCTAATGTTCATCTGCGTAACCTGCTGTGGAAAGACGCCCCCATCGACGAAAGAACAGATAGAGATGGAGAACGAATTCAGGTAAATGGAAACCAAAGGTCTTTGTTCTAGAAACACACACACACACACAAAAAAAAAACAAAACACAAAAAGCAATTTCGGAACATCGGCATTATCAGCAGCAGCAGAAGGAGGAGCCTTCTACTCCTGCTGGTAATGATGATGATGTTGAAGGCGATGATGTTAAGGAGAATGCTTAATGATCACGATGTTGATGATGATTATATTGATGTTGACGATGAAATGGTGATAATGGTAATGATGACGTTCTTAATGATGTGACGTTATTGATAATGATGATGGTGATGACGATAACGATGATGATAATGGTAATGATGATGATTATTGTGTTAAGTACCATTTCATCATTATTATCATTCCTGTCGATAAAATTAAAACGCATCCAGTCTATTTTATTTCTCTTTATTACAATCACAGAGTGCATATCTAGTGAGATGAGGGTAAAGGCATGCCACAGTTCTATAACGACCTAGAAATCAACTTTTGTATATTTATAGAGAACTGTGTAAAATGTACAGCTGATAACCCCTGTTTCTTAAATCTGATATTCTTTATTATATTGTATATTGTTGCTTGTAATGTGTGTTTTTTTTAAATTATTAATAAAAGGGTATTTTCTTTAATTTTGTGTTTGTTTGTGTTTGATAATATTTTCCCCCTATACTTTTTGTCCCCAGCACCGTCCAAGACGATCTAAAGGACTGGGAGAGTTTTGATGGAAGGCCGTGAACGATCAAAGTTAGGACCAAAGCCAACAAACTATTTACTGTGAATATAAAGGAGCGAGTAGTGGAGAGGACGTCGAGAGGATCTCTTCATGAATGGTCGGACGAGGTCACGATCATGTACCCCCCAAAAACCTAATTTCGTTTACAAAGCAACGACTGTGAGCCGTTACCATGGCAACTAACTTTCCTCTGTCTCTAGGTCCAGGTGCATTTAAAATTTTATGAAGAAGATCAAACATACAAAGTGGTGGTACTTTCCTCACATCATACCTGAAGTAAATAAAAAACATAAAACAACATACAAACACTAACAGTGAAACATGTGACTGTCACATGGTTGAAATATTATCCGAAGTTTAACCTTTAATAGCTTGCGATGACATTTGCAGATCAGTAATGTCTGTAATATGATCGCCACTGAAAGAATACAGCAACAGCTAAAGCAAAATCAAGATTGTATGTTGTCGATGACGTAACAATTACAGTCTACATCGTCTAAGTCGACCTCATACAGAACTGGTCAAAAAATTTGCTATGCCGAGTAATTTTCAGTTGGATGGTTATATTGTAAACATGTGCTTTGTCTCCTGTTGTGTAAGTCGAAATTCACGTAAAGTCTGAGGATTTTTCTAAGAACCATTTGCAGGGGCAAATTCAGGAATTTCGTCAAAAAAAGGGGGGGGGGAGGGGGATGCAAAAAAAATATTTCTGGTGCTACTTCCGGGTTTCATTTCACTTTTTCTTTTTATTTCTTTTATTTTGATTAAAAAAAATAAGGGGGGGGGGCGCTTGGTGCTCCCCCCTTGGATCTGCCACTGCTTTGGATTTAACTCATAGGCGACGTTAACTGTATATTCCCTCAACCCTAATTTATCATCACAGCTTTCACTCCACTAAGTGGGAGAGAGAAAGAATTAGAAAAAAAGAGTGCAAGCTGCTGTAAAATTCAATGAGTGATATATATATATATATATATATATATATATATATATATATATATATATATATATGTTGATAAGGTAGTCCACGTGTTGGCAAGATAAAAAGATAAGTAACAAAGCTGCTGCAACAATGTTCATGCTGTATTCACCAACGGTTTATTTCTTCACACAAATTTTCGAGCGTCTCGCCGCCCTTTCTCAAGTGTTGATACTGAGAGAACAATAACATTGTTCTCTCAGTATCAATAATATATCAGTATCAGCATGAACATTGTTGCAGCAGCTGTATTACTTATCTTTATATATATATATATATATATATATATATATATATATATATATATATATATATATATGTATATATATATATGTATGTATATATATATATATATTTAAATGAAATCAATGTATACAATTAAAATTTCGCATTGAGTGATATTTTGCTGTCAAAAAAATGGACCAGGATTCATCATGAGACTACGTTAATCGCATTCCTGCTCGTGCGAAAATTCCTGCAACAAACAAGAGACTTTCAAGCACGTTCTAGAATGTTGAACAGTCTTTATGGTAGGAATACTGTAGAAATATTTCCAGTCGTTTATTTTCTTCAGTTTGTTCCTTGTTGGATTTGCGTTTGTTTGTTGGTTTGTTTGTTTGAATGTATGCTTTTTTGGACACAATGTTTCTTCCGCCGAAGATTGATTCTTTTGGGAGGTAATTTTGTAGATATGTAATCATAATCAAACAGTACTATCGATTTTATAAGATGATTATTATGGTGATTATGTACATACTTTTCTGCCAAAGTGGTATATTTGATATTTCATCTTTTATACAAGTCATTGTGATGTAATTACATTATGTACTAATACGAAAAAATGCACAGGTGCCGTTATGACTTATTGTAGCAAACTCAATTTGTTTTATTGCGTGACGTCAAGTTCTGAGAATCACTAACTTTGATATAAAATTTGAGCTTTGGGGCAAAAAAATGGAACTCTAACGGGAGTATGTAATATTATTTTTGCAAGTATAAGCATGAATGCGCTGTATTATGCATGTTAAGATCGTTGAGCTGATATCACACTTATGTTTACTATCTTAGACGCCAAGATATAACCTTGATCAAAAGAGTATATGTCTTAGATTGGCTAATTTCTAATTTTCTTGTCACATTTTTTTCTTTTAATTGTATCTCCAACGCTGAGTCTTATAAGGTCTTTCTCGTTTACAACGGTCTCTTATATGAGGGGCTCGCAAAATCCTAAATGCGTGTAACTTTCAAGAAACTTTTATTTTTTTTTTCTTCTCACTTGTTTTATAGTTAAGTCGTGCTACATCAAGATTAGATGTGCTGTGTTACAAACATTGCTTCCTTGGTTACTGTCCATTGGACAATATGGAGTGATATAACTTACGTAATACATTCACGAAAATAATTGTATTGCGTGCTTGTGCATGAAAGTGTATGATATACAAAATGTATGTAAGCAAACTACCGCAGGAATATTGTGTTAGCATTGTTTCATATCAATGTTTATGACCGTTCTGGAAGCGGTACTCCCTTTGATCATAATGAAATACCGTATAGATTGGAATACTGTTAGATTACTTATACAGCTGGAGTTACGGACTTCAGTCCCTGAATACGACACGTTAGTGTAGAATTACAAACATGGCGCTTCCTGGTACAATGTACCTTTGGATCGCATTCAGGCGAATACACGTAATACATACGCATTCATGCATTTGTTTCCGCGTTATGACATTCATTTGTAAGACAAAACAGCACGTAGGTGTTGCCAAACCGTAGTGTACGTCTGTGACTTGTGCGATTTTTTATGCGTCTATTTGTAGAGAGGAAAGCTCGCGCTCTTATAGATAAACAACTGTTCATTTCATGTGAGCAGTTCAGGGGCCGATCCAGGCATTCCGAAACGAGGGGGCAACTTTGCAAAATCAAAGGGGGGGGGGGGGCACAACACCACTCCCCCTTTTTTTTTCTTTTTATTTCTTTTGTTTTAACAGGAAGGGCGCGTCCAGTGCCCTTCCCCTGGATCCGCCGTTTGTAGTTTTGTCAGCACAAAGCACACAGCATTTGTACATGATTTCAAGCAGTCCCAGATGTTCACTCTTGTGTTTGATATGATGTTAAGAGATCTTACCCCGTGCTGTTAAGTCATGCAAATTTTACTTGGAATGTATACTGTTGTTCCTGTGCTCATGTCATTCTGTTTATTAAAAGGCTGAATTTCCTTTACGATGTCCAACAACCATGCAGTATCTGGAGGTTATTGTACTGGGCAATTTACAGTGTATTTCACTTGACATGCTTGGATGCATTGATATAAGAAGAACGTTGCGATAAATGATTTTTTTTTCTTTCAATCGAATTTCGTTCAGTGCCACAAAATCAAAACAAAACATTGTACGAAGACAAACAACATTATACACAAACTTTGTACAGATATATGTCAATCGTACAGATCTGACATTATGACTCTTCAGAGCAAAATCGAAAGTAGTTTTCTTTTAAACACAAATTATTCTCGACAAGTGCCCAAAACTGGACACGATAGTTTTCTTAAGGCAATTAGGCACATTTTACCACACGTTTCTTGAAAGAAAGAAAGATTTTTTTTTTTTGTATTGTACATAGGCTTAAGGGTTTTTAAGAATTCACGCAATAAACATGGAGTGATACAAACAGGACTACAAGTTCAGTTAACAATACATGTTCTAAACATATAATACAGCTGTATTATCAATACGAAGTGACAAACCAAAGAAACAACAAAACAGCTTTACACAGAATCATTAGACAACTAAAATCGCAGTACATGTAATAATTTACTTAAAATCAGAGCTATGTTGAACTGAACTAGGTAACTCAAAGACATAACTAAGAAAGTAGTAGGGAAGCAATGTAGACCCTACATCGAATTCTCCTTTTTAACAACTTTGAAAACTTTTAATTAAAATCCAACACTGTGTAATCACACTACACTGATTCAGCTGGTGTTAAAGCACGATCAGTTCTTTTCCAATTTCCCGTTTCAAAACCTGCCTTGATTTCACTGCCTCTCTATAAGTGAGTCGGTTTCATGTTCAATTTAAAATGAGGTTTGCAAAGCATACTTGTCTTAACTAGGATGCAAGGTGCGTTATGATTTTAGCGCTACAGAAACCATTCGACTTTTCACAATGGACCTATTCACATCGCCTATTTTAATCAAGCGCCACGTATATTCGTTATCACCAAACGGGTACTGGTGGACCTGATGCCGGTCTCTGCGAGGAAAACACATTAATCTCTCCTTCTCTCTCTCTCTCTGGCAGCACTATTATCAGTTATCAAATAGGCTTTAGAATCTCTGCAATCTGATTGGTCAATTGTCATTAATTGATATTTATCAACACTAGGCCATACATCCGGTAAAATCCGAACGCATGTCTCAAGTCTTGTACAGTGTTTTAGTTGTACCGAGCGCATGATGGGGGAAATGGTTGTACAGCTGTATTTCATGATTTATGGGCCCATGTTATAACACAAATGATGCACAGGCCATTTTCGTGGATCAGTGAGAATTGGATCCTCTCTGGAACAACCAAAAACCCACTCGCTGCGCTCGTGGGTTTAAATAGTAAAACTCGCGCATCCAATTCTCACCGATCCACTCTGTCCTGTGCATCATTTGCTGTTTTTCCTATGTCATTGTACAAACCCAAACGCTGCAATAGTCGGAATGGTGCCTCTTGTTTGCTTGTTTTTTTTTTTTTTTTTTCGGAATGATTACCTTCTAACGTTCTGGTCTCACACTTAAAGTTTAATTAATTACTGATTAATGTTTCGTTATAGGATAAGTGTTACAAAATTTGTCTTGTTTTATCTTGAATGCATAAGGTTGAAATGATACTAGATAAACGAACTGCTACTGAGAGCCAACTTGGGGTGACAGCAGATGTTCATAATATAACTGACGTGAGGATGATCATCCACAATTTTCCACTTAAAACGTTTAAAATTATTGTTACTGATAGATGTTAAATCTCAGCAGACGTTGTCTTTCTTTCTGTCTCATTTTTTCTCACAAAATAGGTTCCTTTATATCGCGCGAATGAAGTACAAAAAAAAAAAAAAGGAGAGAGAGAAAGAAATCGTAGCGTAATTTTATTCACAAGCACTAGTGTGCTCCAAGCTGGAAACTTGGTTCTGAAATGGACAATTTTCATACGAGAAAAATAATCACAAAGTTGTATCATTCTTCTGAAGATGGTTTTGAATTTTGCTTTGTTTATTCTTAAATCTTGCTAATTCATAGTGCAGGACCATTTCCTACGCAAATATTTCATGAATTCCTGAACTTTTACAACCGAATGACAAGTCAGTGTGTCATGTGCTGATGGGAATTCCCACTTCATAGGATTGCGATCATGATGGAAGCAAGATCGCAGTCTTATTGATTCTTTTATGGTTGATCTAAAAAGGTATGTGTGTGAGAGAGAGAGAGAGGGAGAGAGAGATGGAGAGGGGGTCAGTGTGAGGTCGCTATGAGAGAGGGAGAGACAGGAAGAGAGAAGGAAAGAAATAAAGAAAGAGAAAGAAAGCAAACATGATAGAGTGGAAGAAGTAATCTTCAGTTATCTATTGTTTTTCTGATGGAATGTTCATAAAAGATGTCTGTTGTTTTCAGGGAATTACTGAATCGTGTACCGAATATCATGGCTGATATACATGTATGCATAAAAGACCTATTACATAAGTGTCTATACATGAAGATATATATAAGGATTATATATGTATATACATACATATCAAATTTAATCAACTGCGTAGATACTTTAAAAATTCATAACTTCTGAACAGATTGTCCGATTTTCCACATATTTTCATTGACGTATTCTACTAATATTGTTGCCTTTACCTAATACAAATGTATATGAAGGTACACTTGTCCTTTAAATCTTGCTAATTTATTGTGAAGCACCATTCCGTACGCAAATATTTAATGAATTCCGGAACTTTTACAACCGAATGACAAGTCAGTGTGTCATGTGCTGATGGGAATTCCCACTTCATAGGATTGCGACCTTGATGTAAGCAAGATCGCAGTCTTTATTGATTCTTTTATGGTTTATCTAAAAAGGTATGTGGGCAGGGAGAGAGATGGAGAGAGAAAGGGGGGGGGGTGGTCAGTGGGAGGTAGCTATGAGAGAGGGAGAGACAGGAAGAGAGAAGGAAAGAAATAAAGAAAGATAAAGAAAGTAAACATGATAGAGTGGAAGAAGTAATCTTCAGTTATCTATTGTTTTTCTGATGGAATGTTCATAAAATATGTCTGTTGTTTTCAGGGAATTACTGAATCGTGTACCGTATAATATGGCTGATATACATGTATGCATAAAAGACCTATTACATAAGTGTCTATACATATTATATAAGGATTATACATATATATATATATATATATATATATATATATATATATATATGAAGGGTTTGTTTGCAACAACCGATAAGTCCATTTTTGACAAATGGGGATATTTGCGATTAAAGCTCAAGAAAAATAAAGAGAATAATAAAAAAAATTGCTTCTTCAAAAATGTACCTTTATATGAAGTGACCAATATATCATTTAAAGGTATTATTTTGTACTTTATGTACTTTATGACTTATCGGTTTTTGCAAACAAACTCTTCATATATGTATACATACATATCAAATTTAATCAACGAGAAAATGTGCAAATGTTCAATTTTGCCGGGAAACGTGCGAAACATTTACTTTAGCCATATTATTATTGTGCATAAAGATGGTAGATGACTCCATCGTATCCGGGCAATTACTCCCTGAGGGCAATTCCTCCCCGGCCAAATACTGGTTGGTGGTAAGAGTAGAGTAAAGATTAGGGTTAGGGTTAGGTTTAGGGTTAGGAGTTCTGGTTAGGGTTAGGATTAGGATTAGGATTAGGATTCGGGCCAGGGGAATGTCGCGGGGTAATTGCCCAGGGGGTAATTGCCCTAGACCCGACTCCATGTCAGAACTGTGCATGAACTTCCACCATTTATATTTTTTAAATAAAACTTTCAAAATTCAGATTTTTTCTAGATTCAGAAATTTTCAGATTTTCAAAAAAAAAAATTGGCAGGAAGCACTATTATGGCAATAGACCTCAATTTGTTTCAAATTAGCAACCCCTCTCCTCTACGGAAAAATGGAGGAGGACCTCAAAGTCCCACAACTACGGTTTTATCGAAATTCTTCTTATATTCTATAAAGGTAGTGCTATGTTGGTGCTATGAAGACAGTGATTACAGTAATTCAATTCAAGGGTGGTAGGCAAGGAGTCCGGGGGGGGGGGGGGGGGCGGCTTTAACTCCCCTACCGTGATATAATCCGTATTTGTTAAAATTAACTCCACCCCACCCCCACCACCAAATGGGGTTGGGGAGTTGAAGCCTCAAAGTCTCAAAACTCTGTTTTTTTTTTTACCTTCTTCCGTCGAACCGAAAGAAATAAAGCTTAGTGCTTTGAAGACATTAATGACTGAAAATTCATGTTTAATTAAGGCGGACCCAGTCGCTTTTGGAAAGGGGACCAGATTAGACTTGATGCCCCTTCGAATAAAGTGGGATTATTTTACTCTGGAAATGCTACCTCCCACATTCGTCGTTTGGAGAAAATCCGTCAAAGATTTCTCAAGAAGATGCCGAAAATGTGGAAATACCCCTCCTTCCCCTCACTCATGCCCCCCCCCCCCCCCCGATAAGGAAATCCCTGGATCCGCCATGATCAAACATGAAATTGCATTCATTAATGACTTCACATCACTAACTTAGCTGTACTTATTTTGTCATTTATTTATTTATTTATTTATTTATTTATTTATTTATTTGAATATTCCTTTAGCAGTGTAGCCCTTTCAGTTGGTTTTCGGAGTTCACTATAATTTCTTCAAAAAAAAAAACTTCATGAATTTAATGATATAGAACACTAAATGACATTAACACACATATCTCAGTTGATTCAATACCTTTTCCATTATTCATACCTCTATGCATGCTTTCATACCCAATCAATCATGCTTCATAATCATATCATATATTATATTTACGATGATTTCGAGATAATGCGAAATATTTTATTTGATATGAAAGAGTGTAAATTTTATAGAGGAATTTGATTTATTTTATGAAAATATGTATATTTGTAATTCTGTTAATTGTTCTAGTCTTTGTACATTTGATAATTTCATCAATTCCATTCTTTCTTCCGCGGACTGTTTATATCTTTATTATGATATGATTCATTTTATATAATTGTTAATTTATTTTTTAATGCTCCAGCATTTTGAAGTAATGAACAGTTGCATACAGATGATTGAACTTATAAATGTATCTTAACTGATGATGTTTATGTTTTTTTTTTCTTACGCGGACTCCCGTTTCTCTTTTTCTCCCACCCTCATTTCTGCCTCCATAATCCCTATCAGTCTGTCTGTCTTTCTTCCCTTCCTCACTTCCTCTCGAGTCCATATCCGACTGAATATAATATGATGTATTCATAAAGGAAATGCTCTTTGTAATTTTATCATTATTTTATCTATATCGTGTATGTGTTATACTTTTGTAACATCGTGCAATTCAGTCTCTGACTGCAATGCGATCGAAATAAAACCATTGAATTGAATTGAGTTAAATTCATGCCCCACCCTGCATGTATGTTTGTTTTCTTTAACAAACAATAACTGCACATTTCAAAAAAAAAAAATTGGCAAATTATTCCCTATATTTGAAGCTTGATAATGAAAAGAGTTCTTAAGATAATCTGTTTTGGGGGCTTTTATAAACAAGGGATAATTGACGGCATATCGTGTATGAAATTATGTGTGTCTTACAGTTATTACTTGTCTGAGATACAGGCTCATCCCATTGATAATCTTGTACAATTACATGCAACTCTGGTACTGAACTCTATAATGTATTGATTGCCATTGTAATTTGGGGCTTGTGCCGAAAGGGTGGGTTGGGTGGTGGTGCGTCGCGTTAATGGGAACACCACCCTTCGTCCAAAGCTCCCCGGTTTTGCCGAAAGGATGTATGGGTACTTTTTCTCATGTAATATTAAAAGACGAGTTTTGAATTTATATTTAACCTTCAAACAACCATTTCAAAGAGACTATCATCCGGATCGGTTTACACTCTATTACCACTTGGTCTACAGCCAGTTGGTCTAATAGACTGTTTAATATCAGTTGGTCTAATAACCAGTTGGTCTAGTCATCATTTCGTCCAATTACTGTTTTGTCCAATTGTTATTTGGTTTAATTACTGTTTGGTCTACAGTCAATTCGTCTAATAATAGTCATTTGGTCTATTTTTGGTCTAACACCAATTTATATCATCAAATACCGATTTGGTCTATTATGAGCTGGTCTAATTCCATTTCGTCTAATCATCAAATGGTCTAAAATAAAACCAAATTTGTCCAATATAAATTTGGTGTACACATCAATAAAAAGCCCCCTCCCCCCCCAAAAAAAAAAAAAAAATAGCCCAGTTGGTCGTACAGACAAACGATGATCGGACCAAATGTGACCCTGCACCTCAAAACAAACAAAAAGTCGCCAGACATGAATTGTTAGTTAAGACCATATTCTGAAAGAGCAGACTTTAAGCTTTAAAATGATGTATAACTCAAATCAAATGGACTCTCCTAACCTATCTAACTTTAGATATTGGAAAGAAAGCACAAACTCAGGAAAAGTGTGAACTCAGAAAAGAGGCTCTGAAGTAGTGTCTATTCAAGCGCTTAACAGTCAGTCGTCACGGCGTGCGAATCTCGCTCAGAGCGCGGAGGACGTATGCATGCTCGGAGCGGTCATGAATACATAATTAGCTGTGCAGTGTTGTTTTTAAACTATCGTTGTGCAGCCCCAGCATAACATTTACAGCTCATTTTTGCATTAAATGAAAGAAGAAAGCTCAAGGTCTAATTTAATGACAATGATTTGATAATACTGGAAAGGGAAATAAGGGTAAAAATACGAGTAATTCCACGCGTTGAAAATATAAGATTTAAACCCGAAAGAAGTGGGTCAAATACGTTCTTAACCACCTTGCATCTCTTTCAAACTGAATAAGTAGGATACTTGATTATCTAATTTTCAAAATATGGGCAAATCAAGTCACTCTATCTTTTATACCTCATGGGATCCAGCAAGTTACAACAGTATGTCACATCACACTTTGTTCGAAATCGTCCATTAGCGCCTTCGTACAATGCTGTATCGTGATTGGTCAGAAACGACGGTCGCATGACGCCATCACATCGTCTGCTACTGTGGTTTTTCACTTCTTGTGCCGGGTCTCGAAGACTGAAACTCGGCTTAAACGTGTATATAATAGGTTTATTCTGTCATATTCTGTCAAAATTTCGTTGATAATTATTCAAGGATTCGTTATCGCCACTTTGTGTTCGCATGGACTTGTCATGTGTTTGACTACTTGCAGATACGAGCACGTCAGCAATTTCACACGTTGTAAAAAAAAAACCCACATGGTTCAGTCCCGTATACTGATATTTGTGTTACGATGTTTCTCATGCCTTTTCTTTTCTGAAATGTTCATTGTGATTTTCTTTCCATGCTTAGTTTTCCATCAAATTGTGGACTACTGGTGATTTGCATGAATGTTAATCTTAAATAATCTGATGAACTATTAATCATGCCACATGTTGTTGTTGTTATTATTATTATTATTATTATTATTATTATTATCATTTTTATTATTCTAGAGCCCGAAGGCCTGGATTCATGAAGCAAGCAGTTTCGTTTTCTTTTCAGGGTGATTATTTAAAATGTTAATCCCCCCTTATTTTTTATTTTTATTTTTATTTATTATTTTTTTCTTTTTTTTTGGGGGGGGGGGGGACTCCCGTTTCTACAGAAGACTCTCTGGAAATGAACAATTATGAACCAGCATAGAATCAGAAGCATGTCATTGAACAATCTCTCTAATAATTGCATTTCAACGTTGGCAGCTCTATATTATGAATGCAAACATCACCCCCCCCCCAAAAAAAAAATAATGATAATAAAAAAAAAAACAAAACAAAACAAAATAAACACACACACACACACATCTCAGAGAGGGAGAAAGGGAGAAGGAACATGAACACACACTCTCCTCACACAGCAACAAGCATTAGTGAATATATTTGACTACACAATCAGGATAAAGAGGAAGAAACCTATATATGATAATAAACTTGTGAAGCAGAGTTTAGAAAAAAACAAGTTTTTATTTGTGGACAATACTACCACAGAAGTACACAGGAATACATGGAATGTAAAAGAGGTACACAATGCGCACAAACCATGTGCAATTCATCCATCAAGGTGTAAATAATGTGAATATTCAGAAGGTACATGTGCATGAGGCAAGATGATTGTATATCTGCACACAGTACTGACTTTTCTTCACACGTGAGTTAAGGTCTTTGGCAAGCAGACAATTTGCATAAATTTACTATTCCTGAATTTTCTCGATACCTCTTTATCCTTAATACTGTCATTGGGTACAGGCTTTTCAAAACTTGTTAGCTGCTTTAGCTTTGTCATTTCTCCCCCAATAGACTAACAAAATAAATGGGTTAACCCCATTATTACTAATCACACACACGATAGCACGATAATCACAAAAGATGAAATTGCTACATGCAAAACATGACTGGAAAGGATTAAAATTGGATCCTTGTTCATGAATTGTGAAAATGAGGGTGAGGAATACAAAACACTTTATAAATACAGTCAACTCCGCGTAAGTCGATTTTCATGGGACTGCATGAAATATGTCGACTTGCGCAATAATTCGGCTTATACAGAGTTTTAATACATGCAAGTCCATGGAGAGAAATAATACTGAGACTTTTTCAAACTCATTGACTTAAGCCGATTATTCGAGATATTTAACGTCGACTTACGCAGAGTTGACTGTATATCCCATATTTATCAGAAGTCGTATCAACTTAATATTTCAAGCAAATGAATGTCAAAATCTACGTTCACGGCCTGTTTCTTTATAATTTTGGCAAGAGCAAAACAGGTATTCAAAAAAAAAAACAACAACAACAACAACCTGTAAAACTGGCAACAAATGACAGCTAGCTCTGGAAAGTAGATAAAGATAGCACAAAAGCAATCACAGAAAAAAAAGAGAACTACAGTCATGCAGTGAGATCGCAGCAGTACACAATGGGCAAGAGAAAGTAGGTTTCAAGACCTGTATAAGGTACATGAAAATAATTTAAAAACTGTACACAAAAATTATCTCTGTGCTGTAGCATATAAAGATAATGGTTCAAACACAGTTTACTTACTGAGTTTCACATAACACATGCGAGTCACTGTCATGTTCTACAAAAAAACCCAAAAAACACACACACACACAATTGCCACAGTGCCATAAATATTTTTCTTACTAACAAACATGGCAAGAAAAAAAAAAGAGTATCAAGTCCTGAATATCAAAGTATAAGAACATGATGTAAATGATGTACATGTAATACTGTAAAAGTAAAATATCTCTGTTCTGTAGTATATACTGTACAAGCACAAATATTGCGGTTCACACTAAATCTTACAAAAAGGCTGCATCCAACACATGTGCACAGGACAAGAAAATGAGCGCCCTCCTCTGAGTTCATGCACCTCAATCTTAACTCTGAAGGAAGTAATGCACTTTAAAATATATGCACTATAACTATGTAAACATGAATACATGAAAAAGGCAAGAAAAACAATGATCAGTCTATTTCTTGATTATCAAAATCCTCTGTTCCTAATACTGAAGAAACTTCGCATTCCTCTTCACTGCCTGAATCAACTTTGAGGCCTGTCTCTTCAGTATCACTGTCTTCTGTGTATTCATCATCACTAATATCACTGTCTTCACTATCTGACAATACTTTGTCAATAGAGGAACTTACAGAAATTTCTGCATGTTGTGTATTTTCACAACTTCTGCACCTACAGCCAGGTCCGCAAGCATTGTTTTCTTTTTTGCACTTACACTGACGATTGATGCACTTATTTTTTTTTTTTACATGAGCATCCTCGAGTTAAGTACAAAATATTATTTTTTACTCTTTCAATATTTTCATCTGTATCCCATACAACATCAACTTGGATTTCTCCATTTTGATTTGATACATTGTAACCATACAACGAGATATCGGGATACATGAAAATTGGCTTTAAGGCTTCACCCCACACAGAGCTGACCCAGCATGATCTTTTCCAGTGAAATTGAAGAGCATTGTTGGATGGCATCAGCTCATCCTCGTAAGTACCTTTCCATGAAGCTCTTCTCACCACATCGAGAGCCTTGTGATGATGTTCTAATGGAGAATCAGAATTTATCCTGTCAAAGAGTTCAATGGGATTGCTAAACTTATTCAAACAAGCCCGATTTGCATTGAAGTATATACACAATATCAGACGATAAAATGAAAGCAAACCATATTCATAGTCTGTAGGGACAGAGGTCTGATTTAAATGACCAGGTGCTGAATTACTTAGATCTCCTGGGATGAAACGTGCATACTGAAAAAAAACTTTGAAAAATAAAGTCTTTCCAAAGTGTGCAAAAAAAGATACAAAATCACACCCGCTGCAAATGTATAACACTTGGATGCATTTAGTTATGTTAATTCCTTTAGTGATAAGTTGAGCCAGATCAGAATCTCGTTTCAAGGCAGACTGCAAATTTTTCAGTTGCAAGAATTCATTGTTTCCTGCCTTTGCACAGTACTGCACACTAACTTCTTTTTTTCCAAATTCAAAAGCAAGGCCAATCATAGTTATATCTCTGTCCACTGAATAAATTAATATATTTGAGCATTGTGAATCAAAAACATGTAGCCATATTTGAGTATCACTTTCTTCGTGATTATGTTTAATTGAATGTCTGTTTATACCTTGTTTAGTGACAACTGCACCGCTATATTCTCCATTTGTGACCGTGCACCTCAAAACGAACATAAAGTCGCACACACTGATTTTGCGTGAGGACTGAAAATAAGTGAAATGGGTCAACCTAGCCGAACTTGACTTTTTCATATGTTCTGAAAGAGCGGGTCTTCTTTTACATTATGCTAAAATTTGGTATCATAAAACGGGCAGGAAAGTGTGTTTTTTTTAGCAGTTTATCTCCAACATTTTTGGTAGAATAGTGTGATTAGGTGTGTCTTTAGAATCCCTTTTTCATTTCTGAAAAACCTTGTCCACACTCTTCACTTTCAACTCTAATAACTTTTGAAAGGATTGTGCTACTGCTTTGAAAGTTGGCATTAATTATGGACAGAATGTGTTAATGAGGCACGCTTTATTTCAGTTTAATTTGATAATCCCTTCATTGTTGTTACTCCGGTGGTTTACTTCCTGTTTTTTTGTCCCATTCATTGCACTGCCAGCACGGTTTGGTAAAGATTAAGCGCTTGAATAGACACTGTACTTCAGAGCCTCTTTTCTCAGTTCACACTTTTCCTGAGTTTGTGCTTTCTTTCTAATATCTAGATAGGTTAGGAGAGTCCATTTGATTTGAGTTATACATCATTTTAAAGCTTAAAGTCTGCTCTTTCAGAATATGGTCTTAACTAAATATTCATGTCTGGCGACTTTTTGTTTGTTTTGAGGTGCAGGGTCACATTTGTTTCTAAACCTACGTTTAGACCACCTGATGTAATAAACAATTGGCTATCGTTTTTGAGTTGGGATTGGGCAGAGGATACAAAGTGACGAGACAAAAATCTAATTAAAGCATACTTGTTTCTTCTTACTTTCAAGAAATTACCCCAATGACTGGGCAAAGGGGTGTTGTCATCAATATTTTCAAATATTTCAGTATCTTCATTTGTTTTATCCCTACGCTTCCTTTCAATTCTTTTAGGAGACAATCCCTGTGTACCCACCTGATCAAATAAAATCCTGACCTCTTTGAATCCCTTGGAGAAATATGGAGTTATCCACCTTGAAACCAGCATATTTATAGCGTATTCCATAATTTTTTTTTGTTGCTTCAATGGAGACATGTAAATAATGTTCATACCTTCCACAACCATACAAGTATCAGAAACAGAAGATGAATATGAAGTGCTTACAATTTGGGAATCACTAGTGTATCTCTTTTGAAAAAGTCATATATGACAGCTTTTGACCCTTTACGTGGAAGCCCATCAGGAGAGCAGATAGCTCTTGGCACAGGAACAAACTGTAATAAACTAGAAATTGGTTGTTTTCGTTCTTCAGACATTGATATTGTCCTCTTGTAACAAAGCGTTATCAATCGCTTTTCCTTGTCAAGATCACTAACTCGACGACGACGGACTTTCTCTTTTGCAAAAGTTTTCAAATTAAATTTTCGGCTTACTGGCTTATCCACTGAGGTGTCATGCAGGATTTGAATTTTGTAGTATGATTCATATGATTCTTGACCCATTTGTCTAAAATTGAGAAGACTCTTTTCCTGCTGTGGATTCGCCGTTTCTTTTGAAAATATGTGAAACAGGTTATTTGGCTGATCTACTGAGAACACACTTGTTTGGCTGACTTTATCATAGTACAATTTAACATTGGCAAATTCTGATTTCACCACAGATGGCTGCATATCACGATAAAGCATATTTTTTCTCTGGCTTCCAATCTGTGTTTCTAAATTACTAACTAGCTGTCCTCTATACTGTATTGTAGCTGCAACTTTATCCATACTTTGTGGCTGAGGCAAAGATCTGGAAAGTGACATTTTACAGTCTTTATTGATTTTCATTTCATGTGCCTCGTCAAAGGCAACAGATGAAAAAGGAATTCCCCTTATGCTATTAACAAAAGCACCATTCTTAAAATCACTGATGATATAATCTAGCAAACCATTAATCATATTTAAATGTAATGGTATAAGTTGTGCATAATTGTATCTATCGAAGGCATGGAATAAAGAAACCATCTCTTTCAGGGAAGCTAGTCTTAGATCCCAGTTGCCACTGCAGATAGCCAACCATAAAGATAAGTAGCAAAAGTAGTCTTTTCTCAAAAACTGATCCCAAAATTTGAAGGTGCTAAGCTTCTGTGCCATTGTTTCACAAAATTCGTCAAATTCTTGTCTCATTTGAGATATACCAGCTTTCACATGATTTACAGCTATTCTGTATTCACACATTCCTGAAATTTCCCCATTTTCATACTTCAGACATGAAACAACTGTTTTAACTTGATCTAGGAAATTCTCATTGGCCATACTGGTTTCTTGTCCTTTCCTGTAATCCAGAAAAGTTTGATACTGCAACATGTAAATAGCTTCATATACTTGAAGGAAGAATCTGTGTTTTCTTTTGAAGTTTGAACATGTCATTAAGCTATTCAAAGTAATATGTTTGTGACTTAACTTTGCAATTTCTTTTAAACCAGAATCCCAGTAAATTTTCATCAAAACCTCTTGATAGTTTTTAAGAATATGCCAATCCCCTAAATAGGGTAAAACCCAATCAAGTGATTGCCCATATTCTTTTTTGATGTTCATCATCAGCTTTACAGTTGCAGCATCCCCCGCAATGACAAGATGATTAGTTTCATTTTTGACTTGAAATACGTCATATAGTATACCTAAACATCGCTTCAGTGTTGCAGGACAGTCAGCTTTCTCATCTAAGATATACAAATATGAACACTTAGACTTAACAGTATCCATGTTAACTTCTTCCATAGCAAGTTTGAGCTTGATTCCCGGCACATTGATATTTGTGTGGTCAGAGAGAAACACAAATCTTTCACATACATAGCTGAACAAACTTTCATTGAGCTTAGTAATGTCATCTTGCTCCTTTTCAGAAACCAAAAATTGTTCCTCTTTAATCTGATTTCTTATAAATGTCTTATACTTAGGTGGTTCAAAATGTGACTTAGATGGCACTTCTTGGGACTCTATGCTATAAGGTTTTAAACGTTTTCGAACATTGGGTCTCTTCTCCAGCACTGGCTTGTCAAAAGAAATGTTAGGGAGTTTAGAAGGAACACTTGGTTCGGATGTTGATGGCATGTCAGCAACCACTTCACTATTTGGCTTCGGCTGCTGCGCCATGATCGAAGTAGCATGCCAGCTCCTTGGCTTGTCAGCAGTTACTGCTGCAAATGGAGCTAAAACGTCAATATTATCTATAGACACTATCGTGAAAGATGAAGGAGAAAGGTCAACAAGTGGGCCAGATAGTTGACGAACATCTTTCAAGCCCTGCAAAAAACGCTCTAAGGTTGGCTCTGAACAACAGAAACCAAGTTTGTTCATGATAGTCATTAATCTTGATGAATGAGAGAGGTCCTTTATACAATTTGCCATGATAACGTGGAAAGGATAAGAATTGTTTTCACTCAAAATATATTGAAGCAAAAAGACAACAACAATCCGCCTATTTCGCTTCACACACCCCTGAGAATCGTTAGGGAAACAAAGGAAATCCTCATCAAAACTAGCAATAGAGTTTTGTAAATGGGTTAATTCTTCTCTACTTCCAGTTAAGGCACATATCATATTCCAGACCAAAGGATTCAGATGAGATTTCATATTGGCAAAATCAAATTTTAGAACAGAAGAAGGATCATGAGAAAATAACTCTGCCGTTTCTTTTCCTTTGGATCTTAGTAAGTAATTGATGTTAAAGAGAAATTCATCCCACTTTATATCCTTGCCTTCAACACTGGCATGTACTTGAGGTGTATCATATGACATATTTTCATCATCTTCATTTCTGTTTTTCATACATGTACTACTTCTATTTGATGATTTTGAGTCATGCCATGCCCTTATAATTTCATCTTTTGTCAGATTTGAAACATAAATGAAATCTCCTTTTCTTGAAAGTGACTTACTGATTGAAACAACATCTCCAAAGAAATCCAATATTTTACATTTTAGCCATGATTTAGACCGCTTCGTTTGTTGATAATGTAATTCATTTATGCTCAACTTTTGCAACATGCTGAGATAAATATCATACGCTTGTGGAATTAAAAATCCGAATTCTTTTCTACATAAATCCAAAAGCTCTTGTAGTGTTAAATTCACAGATTTGACATCAACGTCTGCAAGATTTTCAATTTCTCTTTTTAATTGCATACCTAAATCATCCAATGTTGCCTTCACATTTTTCCTCATAGAATATCGATGGCAGCTAGTGCATATATAATCATCACCGGTCACAAAGTCTGTGGACAATTGCTGCAATTTCTCAACAGCGTAATGAGGAAGAGTCACTGACGAGTACTTTTTTTCATTTCCCCTGATAACTGATTTACATATGGCACAAATAAACACTCTCTTGTAATTTGACAATGTTGTTCTGTGTTTTTTACATAATGAAATTGTATCTGGAAGAGAGTCACATTCTACATGAAATGTTTCCTTGAAATCAGCAATATTGAGTGAAGTTTGAACTACTCCACTATCTGTACATAAGTCATAATAAGACAGATGACAAGCAGTTGCAACCATAACTTTGTTTTTCTGAGGGGTGTATGAAGCATCTTTTACTTTTTTTGAATACTTAAGCCTACATGCATTACAAATGCAGTCTGACTCTTTTAAATGTGGACATGTATTCTTTATGATTTCTTTTAAAGATTCAGTTTTTATTGATGACATGTGCGTATATCGTAGGTAACTCATGGCTTGTCCACATATACTACATGGGCCACATACAACTTTCCCACAAGGTTTCACCCCAACTTTTCATTTTCTTGTGTGTTACATCCCTCCACGAGTTGAGGCAAATCAGGATGGGGCTCTGCAAGTCCACTTGGTGGATCTAATTGGAAAACGAAAGAAAAAAGAATTGATGTGACGGGAAAGATTCAACCTCTTATGGATTTAAGTTTTTGTTTCATTATCAATACATCCCCACTGTACAACTTAGAGCCAGCTGCTATTGAACATTGTGGTTGACATATTTTAAAAAATGAAATAAAACTCAGGTGCCTGACTCACATGAATATGTTCATATGAAAGCAAAACTAACCAAGAATGCAAAAAAACAAACAAAGTAATAAATTAAATAAAATAAATTAAAATCATACATTAAATATCAAGATTTATATGAATTCGCCTAAGTAATTGTGTACCATCTTATTTCTAGCACAGTAGTATAAAGACATGATATCACTAACTTTTCGCTTTTGGACACACTCAAAGATAATCTTGGATGTAATTTCTTCACAGGTTATATTTAAGCACCATCAGATACTGTGATAGCATACAGGCCATCACGCTCTGATTTTTTAAGTTAAAAATGATAAATTATGTCTTTCATGAGATAAATTTCTTACAAAATCAAGACAAAACCAAAAAAGGTATCATCACACACCAATGAGTGACAGGTCAGGAGATGGCTCTGGAGGAGACTCTTCATGGAGCACTAGAGGAGGCAGACCAAGACAGGGGACGTGAGTGGTCTCTATGGTCAGGTCCACTGGAGGTAGATTAGGGGGCAGCTCAGGTGCAGACTCTTCCACAAGTCGAGGAAGGGGCAAGTCGGGATGGGGCTCCGCAGGATGACTCGGAGGATCTTATTGGAAAACGAAAGAAAAAACGGATGTGAAGGAAAAGATTCAACCTCTTATGAATTTTACTGTTTGTTTCATTATTAATGCATCTACTACTACACCTTAGAACTAGCCAATATTCAACATTGTGGTCGACCAATTAAAAAAAAAGTAAAATCGACCTTTCTGACTTGTGATCATATGAAAGCATAACCAACAATGCAGAAAAAAAAGAAAGAAATAAAATCATACATAAACAAAACTCATGCATTCACTATCAAGTCTTATACGAATTTACTAAAATTATTGTATGCCATCTTAATTCTAGCACAGGAGTATACGTAAATGATACGAGAAGTTTTTACTTTTTTTAACACACTAAATGATAAACAAAATACAAAAAAAAAAAACATCTCTGTTATCACACACCAATGAGTGACAGGTCAGGAGATGGCTCTGGAGGAGACTCTTCATGAAGCACTAGTGAAAGCAGACCAAGACAGGGGACGTGAGTGGTCTCTATGGTTAGGTCCACTGGAGGTAAATTAGGAGGCAGTTCAGGTGCAGACTCTTCCACAAGTCGAGGAAGGGGCAAGTCGGGATGGGGCTCCGCAGGATGACTTGGTAGATCTGATTTAAAAGGGGGGTGGTGAAAAAACTGTGGGCTATGATCTTAAGTGAAATATGCTCATCTTCTAAGCAGGCAGGAATAAAAAAAAGTTACTTTATTGTACAGGTCACATATTCTAGGCTAGCCTACAGCCTAAATTGACAAAATTGGATGAGCATTAACATAAAACATGGCAGTGTGTAAAGTTTTTAGGGGCCATTTCTCAATTTTGCAACTCTTTTGAGCATGATGGGAGCCCCAATGAGATTGTATTCCCCATATTTCCTTTCATTAAGGTCATTGGTTTCAGGGAGTCCACTATAACTTGCAAATTTGAGTCCCAAATTTCTATCAAATACAAAAATAAAAACAAAACAAAACAAAATCATCACATCACACCTGTCAATGATATTGTTAATTCGTCGTCTATATTATCATTTATATTATATGCCGATGACACGAATATTCTTTATTCCCACGATAATATAGAAACGTTGGTATCTACACTTAATGCAGAGTTACCAAATGTTTCCAACTGGTTTAAGAATAATAAATTATCACTTAATATTGATAAAACAAATCATATCTATTTTAAGCATATGAAAATTCACACAGATGATCTTGTAAATAATATAAGAATTGATAATGTATTTCTTGAACGTAAAAGTTCTATTAAGTTTTTAGGTATTTTTATTGATGAAAACCTAACCTGGAATGATCATATACGTTATGTTACAACCTGTATTTCTAGAAATATAGGTGTTCTTTCAAAGATGAAAAGTTATCTTCCTGAACATACTCTTTTTATGCTTTACAATTCTTTAATCCTACCATATATTATGTATTGTAATCTAGTGTGGGCTACAAGTTCAAAAACTAAACTCAACCCTATTTATTTACTACAAAAGAAAGCCATTCGCATCTGTACTGGATCACAATACTTAGCCCACACCAGTTCACTTTTTTTATCAGTTAAAAACACTGAATATATTTGATATAAATACATTACATTCTTTGCTTTTTATGTATAAGTATTTGAACAACTTACTTCCAAACATTTTTCACGATTTCTTTAAACTGAATTATACCGTTCATTCATATCCCACTCGTAATTCGCAAAATTTTCATTTAGTAAATCCCAGATTATTAATTGCACAAAAATCTATAAGACACAATGGACCAAATCTTTGGAATACACTCCCAGATTATGTTAAATCATGTAAAACTTTATATTCTTTCAAGGCTAGATTGAAAACTACATTACTGTCAGATTACAATCTATGAATATAGCATTTGAATATATATATATTTTTGTATGATCACATTTCTTTTCCTGTAAATTGGATTTAAAACTACAATAAATATACGCAATGTTTCTGTGTCTATCATTTCATTTCATTCTCATTATCTTCAGCATCACCACTATCACTTTCATCTTCATTATCACATTTTTCTTCATCATTAACCTGTCAACATCATCATACATCACCATCATCATCATCATATTTCACGTTACTCTTATTCGTACCTATGCACTATACATATGTAAAAAACTATGTATTTACAGTGTTTTATATTTTGTAGTATTTCTCCATTCCGCAAACAATATAATTTTTTGTGTATTATGTAGATAGGTCCCTGGGCTGCCACGTGCTCAAGCTTTTGCTTATAGTGGCAGTCCTTCTTCCGCATAATTTCTCAGATAATTATTTGGAAAATTGGTAATACGATTTATAATTTGTTAATGAAATTAATTTACACATCGATTTTCCTTCTTTGAATCATGTACTTGTAATCTGCTTACTGATATTCCATGTGATATTACGGAAAATAATTTTGATTTATGTATGAAATTGTGTTGGAAGAAAAATAAATCAAACAAACAAACAAACAAACAATGACACGGCTGGAAGAGGCTCTGATGGGGGCTCTTCAAACCTCTCCGGTAGGGGCAGATCAGGACAGTGGACTGGAGTGGGTACATGAAGCTCCTCTGGAGGCAGCTCAGGTGCATACTTGTCCATAGGTTTAGGAACTGCCAAACCAGGATGAAGCTCTGCAAGAGGCTGACTGGGATGATCTGGTAACAAAAAAGCTCTGTCTTAATTTCAAAACATAGTGAACCCTTAAAGGCATTTAACATTGTGCTCAGTTAAAAAAATATGAGCTGCATGTCCGTACTTGTTATCTGAATATCTGATATGATATAAATATGAACCTGTGAAAAATTACGCTTCAAGGTTATCATTTAGTACATCAAAAGAGTGAACTTCAACCCATAGACTACTGCAACGGAATTATTGTCCTAGGCGATAATAAATACAATTTTCATAGATATTTCGATACTGAATATGTACCTTTCATTATTTTTGCATTCTTGTTTTTTTCATACATCTGAACATTATTAGACAGGTCATGCAGCTTAGTTTAAAAAAGAAATTAAATCAGTCAACCACAAGGTTAATCAGTGGCTTTAACTCTTAAGATTTATGATGTCTTCAACTATCCAATCAATATGATTTCTTCTTTTTTTTTTTGGGGGGGGGGTTGTATTTTTCATCATCATCAAGCCACCAACTGTATACAGTACATTAGTAACACAACATGAAACTTCAGTTCTGCAATTGTTAATAATTACCCATATTTGTCAGATGTCCATCTGCAGATTTGGGCTGTGGTGTTCAACGCACTTCTGTGGAAGCATGTTGATCAGATGTACATGAAGGGCTTTCACGAAAAGATGCTTCTTGTACTCTTAGTCATATGGGCACTTCTGGAGACCTCTTTTTTTTTTTGCAAATACAGATAAAATGAAAATATTTCATTAATTTTATACATGCATAATTCGATAAATGCTAACAAATTTGAACTAATAAACTTATCATGCATCCTCTTTCAATTTAGGTACAAAAGCTTGACATAATAACAACTTACACAAAAATGCAACTGACATAAAATAAATTTCATTTAAAGCCATCCACTACAATGATAAAACATAACACATTGCTTCTACAAAAAAAAAAAATAAATACGGTTCAAATCTAATGAAGAAATAAAAGGGAATGCATAATTGAAAAGCCTATACAAAGAACTTATTTAAAAAGGATACATGTATCCAAAATAAGCCAATAGCTCCCCCCCCCATTTCCTGGTTGTGTAGAATTACATTAACACTTGTATGTAATTCAATTACCTCCCAATAAATGAAGTGAAGGAACTCACTTCCATCAAAAGATAAATACACGTAAAATGAAATTGCACACAAATTATGGTTACGTCCCCACAACACAAAACAAATCAATTTTACCTTTTTGCATTTTCTTCTTCGCCTAGCTTTTTCCCTCTGGCGTCTCTTTTGCTTCCGTTGACCCCGTTTCTTCCTTTGGATGTATGATGAAGGCTGTGATGGAATGTTGGCTGAATTTGATGATGACAGTTTATGGTTTGGAGAGTCCAGATTGATGTAACTTATCGTAGCAGGTAGTGGTGCAGAGCGATGTCGGTTGGGTGGCAGTTGCACAGGTGGAGGGGGAAGGTAAGTTTTTCTTGGATACTTGAAGCTGTTGCCATTGTGATTCTTGTGTTTCCTGTTCTTTTTCTTTTTTGAAGATCTTTCCGATCGGTTAGTCCTTGTTTGTGACCCATATTTTTCACGTCTAATGTAGAGTACAAGGTCTAAGTCAGTTTCTGTCCATGGAAGAAGGTTCTTTTTTTGTTTTTTTTTTCCGATGCAAGATTTTCAGTTCCTTTGGAATCCATATCGGAGGCTGCTCACGTGCACATGACTTGACTGTCTTGGATTGATAATATTGGTTGATTCCAATTTCTACTTCCTGTGCGAGAAAGGCTTTCCCAATTTTGTTGAGATGCAGCCCATCTGGGGCAAAGAGGTTGTCACAATCATTGAAGTCTCTGCTCCATTTCAGGGTCTGGAAGTTTAGTTGACCTGAGAGTTCATTAATTTTTCTGTTGTAATGCAGAGATTGTTCATATAATAAATCGCAGTCCCAACGCGGGAGGATATCACAAGTAAATAAATCTGCAGACAAATATTTCTCTTTCAGAGAACACACTAAATTCACAAAATGTACGCGATCCTTTTGCCAAACACTGTTGTCAAGATTATTTGTTCCAACGTGGATGATGACTGTTTCGACAATATCAGCATGAGGATCCTTCAAAGACCGAACATAGGATTGCAAAACTTGAGAAGTTGCTCCGGGAAGACAATGAACTTCTACTGGGAAATCCGATGAAAAATGTTGGCTTACATTTCTGAGAATCGAGTCACCAAAGTATACAATCTTCTGCACTGGTGGGGAAAACCTGGGGTGAAAATGAGTTTAAAAAATAAACCATTAGTTTTTCAGCTCAAGATTAGATTTAGAATCATCATCAATAGACTCTAGATCTAGACGTCTATGTCCGATCATCATAGCATGTTCTTAAATCTATCTCTAGAGTCTAGACGTCTATATGGTTTTAGAGAGTCCAGATCTACAGACTACAGTCTATAGAACTATCTACATTTGATTTTACAATACCACTCTTGAGGCCATGAGGACTATTCATCAGTTAAAATATCACTAAAAAGTCTTTGGCAATCGACTGTCGTACTCTTACTTCTTTTGAGTTTTGTTAAAAATGTTAGACGTTACTCTTCTACTACTGCACTAGTCTTGTTCATGTTAGTAACATTTACTACAAAATTTGCAACGTATGGGACTACACATTCTTGACGTCGTGAGAAAATACTTTCAAGGGCGCGCGCCAAGCTTCGCGCCATCTGCAGAAAAATCTTGACTTCGGCGATCGCAACTTCCGGTGCAAGTCTCTTTTTAGTCAGTTTTTAAACGAACTTTTAAGTAATTTACAGATTTTGCATCTTTTCGATTTTTAAAACAAGTGTAGGTACATGCTTCCTCTGCCGAATTACAGAAAAAATAGAGTATGAAAAGTTTTATACCAGCCAGGATCCAGCAAAATAGAGCTTTATGTTTCGAATGCATCAAAACTACGAGCAAAATATAAGGTAAATTCAACGAGAGATTAAACATTGAAAATATTTTTGAATATGGACAAATTTTATATCGAAATGAAGAGTACGAAACGGGTAATTGGACTCACCCCACCATGGCGACATCGTAGACACCAGCGCGAATTGCATGGCAACTGTAATGGAGCTTGTACAGAGTCTCGCAAAAACCCGTGAAATCTCAAATTCGCGAGACGGTCATGCGCATCGAGTCAACACTGGCACGCGGAACCTCATTATGCCTAATTTGCATACGGCGTGACGACTGACTGTTAATCTTTACCAAACCGTACTGGCTGTGCGATGAATGGGACAAAAAAACAGGAAGTAAACCACCAGAGTAACAACAATGAATGGATTATCAGATTAAACTGAAATTACATGACGCAAATCTCTCGTTTGAAGAGGCTACACCCCCGTAAATAATGCCAGTGTATATCTTGGCAATCAATGACTTAAAAACCAAAGATATAAACACCTGTTTCTTGACCCTGGCCTAATCTAAGCATCAGTCATCGCCACACCGGGGCAGCACTGCGCCACAGGAGGGGGGAGGGGCACCGCGAGAGGAGGAGATTGTTTTGGTTTGGCATGGGCTATATGTAGCTCCATGGTGCGTATGTGTGTACGTGTGTGTGTGTGAGAGTGTAGACACTCAGCGTATGCAGACAGAGCATGCCTGTACTGCAGCCCACCTCCCCAACTCATCCACGGTTTGTACTTTATCCCCAACAGTGAGCATTTTTTGTGCTTCCTTACAAAATTAGCAATGCATACTAAATATTAAGTAGTCAGTCTAGGAAAAGAACGAGAAGACTCCAAAGGCACGGTGTCACTTCACTGCATTACAGACGGTCGGTACATGTATTTGCATGCACGCACGTGTGTACCGGTACGGTATGTGTAGTACGGGACGGGTTACCAAAATACCGCCGGCATAACGCCATACGTTCGCGATACAAAAAAGAAGTTCTTTCACAAATTTTGTAGTTGTGTTAATATTGGGCCTTTTTGTGTATAATATCGATGGCTTATATATATCTCTTAGGATAATCGTCACAGAATTAATCCTCATACTTTTTAAACTGTACATCAACATAAAATCTATTGCCGATCGCAATGATTATCATATCAATGCGCGAGTAAGGGCATATTGCGCATGACAGCATGCAGCTGGTGGTCGATGTATCTGTGTACGTGTACGCATGCATTACACATTGTCAGCACCGGCAAACTGGCAATGCTCTCCTTCTTATTCCTGTATTTTCGTTATTTACGGGTCAATTTTTTTTCGTTCGAAATGTAAAATGAATGACCATAGAATTTCTCAATAGAATATAAAATTGAAAACTTCAGAAAGAGCCGCATTTACACCTACTAACATCGCGATTTTTAAAATCGCGATTTTTGGTTCCACTGTTTACACTTGCGCAAAAGTATGCGAAGTTTGAGCTTCACGAAACATCGCGATTTTTTGGTCGGGAGTGCGCATGTGTAATTTACCTCTTTTCAACACGGTAGCTGAGTGGAAGCGCGCGCTATTCTGTTCGTTTTCATTGCAGTGCAGTATATTTTGTTTACAGCAGGGAGGTTTCCTCTCACCTCCCTGTTTACAGCTAGCTGGTTGGAACGTTGAGCCAGGGCTTGTTATCACCAGTACAATGCACACATAAATTTGTGTTTCTCTCGAGTGTAAACTTGCGGTAAAACTACATAGCTTGCTATTAAATCACATACGTAGTAGGTGTGTAAACGTCATCTAAGTATGAGAAAGCTGATGAAAGCGGCATTCAAGAGGATCATGAAATTTCACCGATATTATGACGAAAGTGAGAAGCAGGCTCGTTTTTTTTTTTTTAGGACTGATATTTTATCAGGCGACAGCAAGAACTCACCATTGTTTTACCGACACTTGTTAGTACTCATGTATGCACAGACAATGTAAATAATACCGAGAGAAGTATGGGCACTCCCAAATCAACGCATTCCTGGGAGAACATTATTTTGTTAAGTCATCATGGGGTGATGATGACTTAACAAAACTTCGAACTTCAGGTCTGCTACTAGTCTTCATGTTCTACACCCTGTTGTTTCATCAGGGAGAGGGAGGTGAGAGATCACGAGCCGATCAAGGATCGGCCGTTTAGACCTGTACAGCATGTACCGTGTACCAGTACTCTGGCCAATGACCGACGTACTCTCTACACGTTCCACAGAGAGATCAGAGCGCGCGTAAACCCCCGGTGCAATCCAATACCGAAAGTCATGTGATGAAAAATCGCGATATTTCTGCAGCTGGGGTTTACACTCGCTAACTTCGCCTCAAACTTCGCGATGTTTCAAAAAATCGCACTCCTGCTGGCGATTTTTCTGGCGATGTTTCGAGGGCGTTTGGGTGTAGTTGCTTAGCAACTTGCACCCAAATGTCGCGATTTTAGAAAAATCGCGATTTTTCCAAGCAAGTGTAAATGGGCCTATTGATAGAGAAAATTGAGTTCACTTTGAATGGTGTGCCACAGGCAGATATCCTTATCATGCTCTTGCGTAATACGACAGATGCTGTAGTCATTAAACCCTGGCTTTAGTCCATGGGCCAGGCCAGATGTTGGTACCATCTGAGGTGGCAATACCTTTGTCGGGCATGGATATGCTTATCAAGCTATGATAGCATTTCCAAATGAGTAGCTTAGTCATAGTAAATGAATTTTAAACCAATTCGATTTCGTTGTTATATCCCTGTACTTGTGAATCGAGACCAACCGCTATACAAAGAAGAGCACTGTCTTCTGTATGTTCACAGGTGTTCTGTTGTAAACGCGGTGCGCTTAGTCTTTATTCAAGGCAGCGAAGGGAATATCCAAGGGTTATGATGTCCACAACGCTTAGTCTAATATTCAAGACGGCGAAGGGAATATCCAAAGCTTATGATACAGTGTGTATCCCTCTATTTAAAAACAACAACAACAACACCAACAAAGAAATTTCTCGTGAATTTTAGCGTCTTTTTCAATTTGTCACGCCTGAGCAGAAAGTTAATTTGCAATGGACAACTACTTCGACTCCCAACTCTCGAACGAAGAATCGTTAGGGGGGTGTAGCACCCCAGTTAGTTTCGTTAAAGTGGGGTCTCGCCTCAAACGAGGGATTGACGGCATGGTTGAAGCATGCCTCATTAACACATTCTGTCCATAATTAATGCCAACTTTCAAAGCAGTAGCACTATCCTTTCAAAAGTTATCAGAGTTGAAAGTGAAGAGTGTGGACAAGGTTTTTCAGAAATGAAAAAGGGATTCTAAAGACACACCTAATCACACTATTCTACCAAATATGTTCAAGATAAACTGCTAAAAAAACACATTTTCCTGCCCGTTTTAAGAAACCAAATTTTAGCATAATGTAAAAGAAGACCCGCTCTTTCAGAATATGAAAAAGTCAAGTTTGGCTAGGTTGACCCATTTCACTTATTTTCAGTCCTCACGCAAAATCAGTGTGTGCGACTTTATGTTCGTTTTGAGGTGCACGGTCACAAATGGTACCTGATTAAACCAGGTGGCTGGCTATTAGACAAAATGACAATAAGATCAATGGTTATCAGACTAAATTGGTGTAGACTAAATGATGATAGACAGAGGCTAGACCAACTGGGCAATGGACCAAAATTATTGATGTGTACACCAAATTTATATTGGACAAATTTGGTTTTATTTTAGACCATTTGATGATTAGACGAAATGGAATTAGACCAACTCATAACAGACCAAATCGGTATTTGATGATATAAATTGGTTTTAGACCAAAAATAGACCAAATGGCTATTATTAGTCGAATTGACTGTAGACCAAATAGTAATTAAACCAAATAACAATTAGACCAAACAGTAATTGGACGAAATGATGACTCGACCAACTGGTTATTAGACCAACTGGATGTAGACCAAGTGGTAATAGAGTGTAAACCGATTCGGACGATAGCCTCTTTGAAATGGGTGTTTGAAGGTTAAATGTAAATTTAAAACTCGTCTTTTAATATTACATGAGATAAAGTACCAACGCACCCTTTCGGCAAAACCGGGGGGGGGGGGGCTTTGGACGAAGGGTGGGGTTCCAGTCAACGCGACGCGACCCAGCGCTCCCAACGCACCCTTTCGGAAAAACCGGGGGGGGGGGGCTTTGGACGAAGGGTGGTGTTCCCATTAACGCGACGCGCCACCATGCAACCCACCCTTTCGGCACCAGCCGTAATTTGGTGAGAATTTCTTATGTGGCGTTAGTATACTGGTTTTCAGAACAATTATTCTTGCATACCGATTTTGAAGTTTTTGGAGTTTATCCAAATGAAAATGTGCACTTCTACCCCAAGCAATAATACAATAATCTATTTGTGGCAATATCAAACTATTATATAACAAATGCATATAGTAGAGTCAGGCCAATACAGGTTGAGGACTTCATTGGACGTGACGTTGGCTTAACACGATCCAACACGTCCTGCATCAATGTTAAACAGACATTGGCTTAACTATGGTTTCATGCATGAGGAGATTGTAGATTGCGAAATGTGGTGCAAAACATGCTCTTTGTCATTTGGCTGGGAATCCCAGTCAAAGGAATTCGACATTGGGTTAGAACAGCTCGGTCTTATTACTGTCAATAGTTAATATCTACGTGACTCTTCTAGAAATATTTTATGTTTTCATAGTAATATTCATACTTTTGTTATTTACGTTACTAATCCGAGCATTAAATTTTAGGCATTCCAAGCTCGCAGCACAGAATCCGCAATCAAATTCAAAATCCGGTCATCGAATTCATTGTCGGAGCATTCAAATTTAAGAGAGTAGCACGCATTTCAGCAATAAACATTCAGATTCATCTCAAGATGGCGACGGAATCTCGTTGGTCACTCTTCATGAACAGCTAGGCAATCGAGTTCCCAATAACTGCATTCAATTTAAAATGAAAGTCATATTTTTTTTTTTTTTAGTAAAGGCCTTGCTACACCTTTCCGGGCAAGCTTCGCGGGCCTGTTGCGTGTATAGATTTTTCAGCATGCAGGGTAACCCTTTCCCGGAGAACAAACATTTGGGCTAGTTTGGCGTGCGTTTAACCTGCTGGACGTGTGATACTTACGTTCTACTCACTTTCTAGTTGGGGACTAGTTGTGTGGGAGTTGCCTGCGAGGTGCTACCGCTACGGCTCCTTCTACAGATGTTCTGCGTGGACATCTGCGGGCAATTAACGCGACTCACCCGGAACGAGTTTAAGCTTGCTGAATGACCCGTCACACCAAACAGGGCAAGTCTTGCTTGTGACTTTCGGGGAACAGTATTTGCTACCCGGAGGTATCCCGCAGATGGCTTGAACAGTGTCAGTACCTAGCACGCAGTACCTAACACCAGTAGGAGGCCCGTAGCTGCCGCAAGTCACATTCAGTTAACCCGCGTGCATGTTGAGGGTCATTTACTGCCTTTCAGCTGCTTAGTTGAGTGTCGCCTGCTGCCATGATTATGACATTCTCTTGGACCTCTGCCAAATTAATAATCCTTCAGAGGAATCCCGTCACTGAGTTACGTCAGCCCCCACCCCCCTCCACGCGCCTGACACGCCGGTCACACTGAATATCCGCAAGTAGAACTTAAGTAGCACGCGTCCAGCAAATAAGATATATTCAAAACTCGTCAAATCCTTCTTCGCCCTCAGAAATTGTCCTGTATGCTGGAAAAACCCCACACGTAACTAGCTTGCGTAGCTTGCCCGGAAAGGTGTGTCAGGGCGTTAACATGGCTGCGGATAAAAAGAGTTTGCGTGCGCACCTCCGACCGACTACGGGCGAGATATGTGCTAGGTACTGTCATGTGCAGACCATCTATGGGTATCTCCGGTTAGCAAAAATTGCTCTCCGTAAATCACATGCAAGGCTTGCCCTGAAAGGTGTGACAATGCCTTTACGTTAGGGCCGTGTGTGTGCGTCTTTTTCATTCAGCTTTGAACAGACACCTATACTGGGATTTATGATTATCTATTTTGCGGTATAAGTCCACCTTTTCATTCTAAAATTTGAAAACTTGAACAGTACGGACACAATAGGCACTGTATAGGCCTACAGACGAGCATAATAGGGAAGGTTGGCTGACACCTTTGGGCAAAACAATTTCGACTAGACGCCGTATTGAAAACGATATCATGAACATTGTGTACGTCTTGTTGTTGTTGTTTGTTTTTTTTTTTTACCATTCATCCAACATCACTTACCAACGTTGAATCAATGTTGAGTCGGGGTGATGAAAAGGACTCTTGCAACATAAATGATGTCGGAAATTGGCTGGATTAATGTTGGAGGTGGTATTTAGTCACTACACATTTGTTGGACCAAGCTTGGATGTTTGTTGTATGCTTTCTGAAACTATGTGAGATATTTTTGCTGGATCTATTCTGGACGAGTATTCCGTCGATTCCGGTAATAATGAAGTCGTCAAGACCGGCAATTTTCTGTCGTTATATCGAAATTTCGCTGCTCCCGAACGAGACAGCATGAGTATATGATTTCAACTTCTGAATTCAAAGGCCATTTGTCATAATATTCAACGTCAGTCACTTATTTTGGCACTCTGGTTAGCTTTCCATTTCAAAATTTGGCACGTGTCAAATGGCTGATAAGGTGTACACGCTTAATAACTTAACAGCTATGATGCAGAAAGGGTTCAACAAAAGAGGAGAATGTGTTTGTCACTGATTATTCGATATGAATTGTACATGTACTTGCTGGATATTTTCTTATCTCCTAAAATCTGAAAGGCTTGTGCCGAAAGGGTGGGTTGGGTGGTGGCGCGTCGCGTTAATGGGAACACCACCCTTCGTCCAAAGCCCCCCCCCCCCCGGTTTTGCCGAAAGGGTGCGTTGGGAGCGTTGGGTCGCGTCGCGTTGTAGTCCGGGAGCCAGCGGGGGTCAGCCTAGCTGAAAAGGTTACCAATTTTTATGTGTATAGCAATTTAGTACATATGCCCCTGAGTATGGAAATGCACGTTTGGCTGGTCATCGGTGGTGGGTGTGGCCAGGAGGGCCACAAAAAGGACCCCCCAAAACTAGGCTAGCCTAGCTGGAAAAGTAACCCCATGAAAACAACTGGAACTTGTTCGTTACACTTACAGGATAAATGAATGACCATTGCCAGACGTTTTAAGTGGTGGGGGGTAGCCGCCAGACGCTCTTAAAGGCCCAACTCCAGCTAGGCTAGCCTAGCTGAAAAAGTAACCTCATGAAAACCACTGGAACTTGTTCGTTACACTTACAGGATAAATGAATGACCATTGCCAGACGTTTTAAGTGGTGGGGGGTAGCCGCCAGACGCCCTTAAAGACCCAATTTTTTCCAGCTAGGCTAGCCTAGCTGAAAAAGTAACCTAATGTAACCCACTGGAACTTGTTCGTCACACTTACAGGATAAATGAATGGCCATTGCCAGACGTTTTAAGTGGTGGGGGGTAGCCGCCAGACGCCCTTAAAGACCAAACCTTTTCCAGCTAGGCTTGCCTAGCTGAACAAGTAACCTTGTGAATCCCACTGGAACCTGTTCTTTACACTTACAGGATATATGCATGACCGTTGCCAGACGTTTTAAATGGTGGTGGTGGTGGTGGGGGGGGGGGGGGGGTAGCCGCCAGACGCCCTCAAAGACTCAATTTTACCAGCTAGACTTATAGCCTATATATAGCTGGAAAAATAACCTCCTGAAACCCACTGGAACTTGTTCTTGTGATACACTCAAAGGATAATTGAATGATTGTTGCCAGACAATAGCCGCCAGACGCCCCAAAGACCAAACTCTTACCAGCTAGGCTAGCCTAGCTGAAAATTAGGAAAGTAACCCCATGAAACCCACTGGAACTTGTTCTTACACTTACAGAATAAATGCATGACCGTTGCCAGACGCACAAAAGTGGTGGGGCGTACCCCCCAGACGCTCTCAAAGACCCAACCAGCTATAAGGTTCACATATTATTTCAGAAATGATAGCAGTGTAATTCCATAACAATACCGCTTGCTTGCGAGTTCACCTGTGTATAATCTATGCATGCCTTTTTCTTTTGTTCTGCTTCCTTGAGCCCCAACTCATGCATTCTTATGGTGACTCTCCCATGTCATCATCCTTGTTCATTGCAATTTGTTCTATTTTTTGAAAATATTCTTATTCTTCATCCCAATTATCACAAATTCTGAAACTCTGTCCTCAGTATAACTAATTTATAGTTGTACAAATGTAAAAATCTGAGAATCACCCGGAGGTCTCCTTTAATGGGGGAGTTTCTTGAGCGCACAGGGAAACATGCTTTGAAATATCAATAGGGCAAGTGTTGAGACGAAATACTGTAGAAATATGAGAATATACAGTGCTGTGGTTTTGGTAGAAGAAATAGGGTATCTGTATTTGTCTTCAGTGATAACCAAAATACTTATTTGGAAAGAATAATAGACATCAAAAAAGAATTGCCCAATCAAACATGTCGGGATTTTTCTCAAACATCAGTGTTCTCATTTTCTTTGCAGTATAAAAAAAAAAGAAAAAAAAAAAAAAAAAAACAGGGCCGGGTACAGTATCCGGATGGAAATTGGTGGGATGGGCGTGAACCCGCGGGTATTATAACATACTGACGTGCGTGAAAACTACTTTCTTTCTGTGCCCTGGGGAGAAATATTCATCAATTGCATTTTGGAAATGTTGAAAATCACAACTTTTGATGAAATTGTCAGTATCTCTTCTTATATGAAGGCTTTTTTTTTTATAATTAAGTTTCTTTCCTCTATGACCATGATAAAACAACCCCTAATGATTAAGACAAAAGACAATCAAAACTTGGCAAATGAACTCTTTGGACAGTAGCAAAAGGGAATACATTAACAGCTTTTGCAAACACTTTATACAATTGTCTAATACTCCATCAAGCTCATAAAAAATACAATTCTACTGCAACAAGAAATCCATTCAGTAAGACTCGTCCTCGGTGTACGTAGCTTAAAATGCCAACTTTTTAAAAATAATTCCCCAGCTCTTAAATTTACTTTAAAAAGGGGAAGTAAAGCTCAACACCTTTGGCCTATGACTTTTTAGGTACCGTATCACCTTATGGTTGAGGAGATGGGTAAAGAAAAATTATTAACGAAATAAAACTTATAGGAACATGTTTCACATGACCTCACCGTTTTCTTCTCTTAAGAAAGAAACGAAATATGAAAATTGTTCAAGAGTGTTTTTGAACATAGTACATTGCAAAAACAGAAAAAATAGTGTTTTTAAGAAACGTAACTCACAACAACAAGGAATTCCTGTCGTGTCTAGTATTGCACGTTTTTGGTTTGGAGGGTTTTGGATGCTAATATTTCAAGACAAGTTTATGCTCCAGCACTTCGCATGAACTTAAATGTAAAGTAATGATCAACCTCTCTTGCCAATACCAACATTGCCAACATTGCCAACTCAACATTTGCTGTTCTTCAGTAAAGCATATGACAGAAACATATGAGAAACATGTCTAAATTTCATATGAATAAGCTCACAGCAACAACAAAAATATTATGTTATCTATAAACTAATACTGCATGTACTTAGTTTCGAGGGATTAAAGGGGCCTTGAAATCCAAATGCATGTTAATCTGTGTTGATTTATAATACCCTCAACATCACTTTTGCGGTGAAAAGAATATCTAGAAACATTTCATATATTTCTAATGATTTTTTCTTTTATTTTTCTTCAGATTACTTGGGAACGCCCACAAAAAAATCCTTCCAAACCAATCAATATTCATATTCTTGAGATGACATCATCTGTCAATCATTGCTGAAGTGCTGAAATGTTTAACAAAAGACATTGGAATGCACCTTCCCCTCGACTCAGCATAACATTGCATGTTCCCTCGCCATGTCTTTTGTTAGTCACATTAATATGACGGAAACATGCAAGTTATGCTGAATCGAGGGGAAGGTGCATTCCAACGTCTTTTGTTAAAACATTTCAGCACTTTAGCAATGATTGACAGATGATGTCATCTCAAGAATATGAATATTGATTGGTTTGGAAGGATTTTTTGTGGCGTTCCCAAGTAATCTGAAGAAAAATAAAATAAAAAATCATTAAGAATATATGAAATGTTTCTAGATATTCGTTTCACCGCAAAAGTGATGTTGAGGGTATTATAAATCAACGCAGATCAACATGCATTTGGATTTCAGGGCCCCCTTATGATGCGAAATGTTATGACAAAAGCCCCTGGTACGTGGCTACCTGCAATTAGACATCCTTCAACTTCTTTAGCAAATGAGCTCATGTGTATCATCTTCTTGTTGAGAAGACGAAGATGAGTAATGATAAAATAACCAAACTATCAACTTTCCTTAACATGTTTTACATGAAATCATTATTGCCTTCTCGTAACGAAATTGAAAAAAACCAGAACATCTGAAATTGTTCAAAATCGCTTCTTGATAACGATGAAAGCAAAGGAAACTTAGTGTTTGTAACCACTATGACACGTGTCTATACATACAGATCTGTCATCCTCATAAGAAACGTAACTCACAGGAATATAATTTTATACAGTAAGTACTTGGTTTGGAGGACATTTAGATGCCAACTTTTCTAGAATAATACACCAGCACTGACATTAACTGATGAAAAAAAAAGGAATGCTCAGCTTCTTTATCCAATTAGCTCATAGGTAATTCCTTGTAGTTGAAAAAAAAAATGAGTACACATAAAAATATAGACTTCCCGTAACATGTATCACAGGTCATGATCTCCACATTTGCTCCTCTTAACTTAAAAGAAATAAATATATATTTAAATTTGTTTTAAATGACCTTTAAACAATATGAAGAAAAAAAAATTCTGTGTCTGCAAAGGCTTGACACGTGTCTAATACTGGGTCACGCTCGTATTAAACGTAGCTCACAGGAACAAGGAATTCACGTGTGTATAAAATAGTACTGCAGAGAGGGTGCAAAGTTGAACCCTTTATTGAGGGTGCGAAAAATGTTTCCTTGGGTACATCTTTCCACCCACATTAAGTGGTGCTAGATTGCACCTCTTCTTGAGGGTGCATCTTTCCACCCACACTAAGTGGTGCTAAGTTGCACCTTTCTTGAGGGTGCGATCTTGCACCCTTTACCTTTCGGCGCACCTTTGCACCCCGTGTAGCCTTTACATCTTGGTGCAACTTTACATCCTTTCATGAGGGTGCAAAGAAACACCCAAAGTTCCAAGATTGTGCCTTGTTTTGAGGGTGCAATCTTGGAACTTTGGGTGCTACTTTGTACCCGCAAGAAAGGGTGAAAGTTACACCCTCGGGAGCAACTTTGCCCCCTTGAAAAAGGCGCAACCTCGTACCTTTAGGTGCAACTTTATGCCCGAAGGATGCAAGAATTAACCCTCTCTTGAGGGTGCATTCTTGTGCCTTATTGGTATGATGTTGCACCTATGTGGTGCTTATTTGCTCCATGACTGCTGCAAAATTGCTCCTTTAAAGGAGTAAATCAGTGTCACTGCCTGCTCCTTTATAGGGACAATATTGCCCATCATCTCAAGGTGCAACTTAGCATCACATAATCGGGTACGATTTAGTTCCTTAACTATACTCTAAACCTTGAATAGTGCGAACTGATGTAAGCATATTTGCTCAGTATATAACTTATGTTGTTGTTGCACTCTGCAAAGTAAATAGGATTAGTGTAACTTGGATCTTGTGAATCATGAAATGTGTGTGCGTGTGGAATTTGTGAGTTGTGAAAATGTTAATGTAAAAGTTAACTAAGTTGTGTTTGAATAATATACTGAAACCAAAAATTTACCGAATTACCTTTTCAATAAGGTGAGCACTACTAGTATATCTATCAAACAGTTAACCTTCTCGGCAAGAGTATACATCTGCATGAAGGAAGAGGTGAAAATATGATATGCAGTTGTCTGGATACGTTTTATTCAAAACGTTCTTGAATGCGTACTTATTCACATAATCTATAAGAATAACATATGCTTCTTACCAGTACTCAAAGCCTCTATAACAAGAGCATGCTTCTTACACTTCTAAAGTATACACCATATCTTAAAAACAAAATGTAAGAGGATTTAAGAAGCTGTTTGTATGCATTCAAACGAATCCATATTTCTATCTAAAATCTAAAACGTGTCTTGTAAAATGGGAATTCGTTTTATAATGACGATGCCAATTGTCTTAAAGTCCTTATCACGACATGTCTTGGAGTTCACGCTTATTGAAAACATGAGATTCTTGGCACGTAGATTACAACTATGGTTTAAAGAGTTAACTGAGATACGCATACCGTATACGGGCATTTCGATGAAAACATTTAATACAAGGTACTGTAAATAATATGAAAATCAAACTTGATACCAGCCCTTATCGGCAACCAATACCGACTATGGAGGACTGCAGTTATAATTGTGTTCAGATATTGTTTTGGGTGATACACGCATGCCGACTGATTTGGGATCAATTCGAGTCACTCGAGCTGAGATTCCGGAACTGCAATGAGCAAACCATCATTATGCATAACAAAGTGACTGAGGATAATGCGAGCACCAGTTTCTGTTTCGCTGCTCTATACACAGAAAGTTGTTTCGTTTTCCAATCCTGTGCAGGCACACAGAGATTTACAGAATTCAATCATCTCTGGCTATAACGCCATGGTCGCGTGCAAAATGAATGCAGCTTATCTAACTTAACCTGTAGTTACTGAATAGGGGACTACTGTATATTCAATTTATACATTATTAATCGGATGATAGAAACCTGTCAAGAGTAATTGCGGATATCATATACCATTGTCAAATTCACTTTCTGTTCTATACATAGTATCAATGGAATGTTATGAACCACTTCAGCCATTACCAATCATTATTTCCCTGAAACGGCTGCATTTGTATGAGCAGGGAGGTGACCTCCCTGGTATGAGCGGGAAGAGTTTGGCATCATACCAGGGAGATCACCTCCCTGATCATACATAGCAAGAGTCGTGACTACAAAACTAAATAGGGCCTACATGTATTATACAAGGTTTTAGGACACTTTGAATCATGCCCCTCCCCCCCCCCCCAAAAAAAAAAAAAAAAAAAAAAAACAAACAAACAACAACAACAAAACAACAACAACAACAACAACAACAACTTAGTGAAATGTTGTACAATGTATGCCCTACTTCCATTAACCTATGATCTTTGACCTTTGAATACATGGCCATACATTTTTTCAACGAATAGGCATTTGGATGTAACGTAGGTATTATAAAAGGAAAAATGTTTTAGGAAAATACATTTAACCACTTCAGAAATAATTATGGAACAAATAGCAAAATATAGACACGTTCACTTCTTCCGTAATGACATGACAGAAAACTTTCCTCACCGAATCGTTCTGCCGTAATTCATGAGCAAGTCATGGACATATACTTAGTTCGATTAAAAGTATACATTGAGTCATTGCAAAAGCATCTAATGAAAAGTATGCTTCAGAACGACATCATTGTCATTTTATTCTATAACACTAATAATATAGAGCTATTGGTCCGCCATATTGCCTAACAGGTCGTTGTCCTCCTACCACGTTTGTTTAGCTAATAAGGCACAGAATTTAATTTTGCACTTGTTGCCAAAGACTCTAATCTTCTTTACCGCTATTCTCAGACATGTATGCTGGTGCTGTATGAATTAGAAACGGAAGCTTACAATTAATATTCACCATCTAACAAGGCAAAAGCGAAGTGATGTCTCGTCCACGTATCGACTTTGTGATTACAGAGATTTTCAAATGGCATAGGCCTAGTTCATTGACTTTTTGACTGTTGACGTAGTCGGACTTCACCAATATTAACACTTGACAGCAATCATTAGATGATCTGAGGAGTGAATTTGGTGGTCATATAGCTCAAAAGTGTGGAAAGTTATTGAAAGAACACCAGAATACTATGTCGACAGTGTTTATCAGGTGAGATACAAACATAGAATAAGTTCCAGTGGGATTTAGGAGGTTACTTTTCCAGCCAGGGCTATAGTCTAGCTGGTAAAATTGGGTCTTTGAGGGCATCTGGCGGCTACCCCCCCCCCACTTCTTAAAACGTCTGGCAACGGCCATGCATATATCCTGTAAGTGTAAATAACAAGTTCCAGTGGATTTCATTAGGTTACTTTTTCAGCTAGGCTAGCCTAGCTGGAAAAAGTTGGGTCTTTGAGGGCGTCTGGCGGCCACCCCCCACCACTTAAAACGTCTGGCAATGGTCATTCATTCATCCTGTAAGTGTAAATAACAAGTTCCAGTGGGTTTCATTAGGTAACTTTTTCAGCTAGGCTAGCCTAGCTGGAAAAAGTTGGGTCTTTGAGGGCGTCTGGCGGCTACCCCCCACCACTTAAAACGTCTGGCAATGGTCATTCATTTATCCTGTGAGTGTAACGAACAAGTTCCAGTTGGTTTCATGAGGTTACTTTTTCAGCTAGGCTAGCCTAGCTGGAAAAATTTGGGTCTTTAAGGGCGTCTGGCGGCTACCCCCCACCACTTAAAACGTCTGGCAATGGTCATTCATTTATCCTGTAAGTGTAACGAACAAGTTCCAGTGGTTTTCATGAGGTTACTTTTTCAGCTGGGCTAGCCTAGCTGGAAAAATTTGGGTCTTTAAGGGCGTCTGGCGGCTACCCCCCACCACTTAAAACGTCTGGCAATGGTCATTCATTTATCCTGTAAGTGTAACGAACAAGTTCCAGTGGATTTCATTAGGTTACTTTTTCAGCTAGGCTAGCCTAGCTGGAAAAAGTTGGGTCTTTGAGGGCGTCTGGCGGCCACCCCCCACCACTTAAAACGTCTGGCAATGGTCATTCATTTATCCTGTAAGTGTAAATAACAAGTTCCAGTGGGTTTCATTAGGTAACTTTTTCAGCTAGGCTAGCCTAGCTGGAAAAAGTTGGGTCTTTGAGGGCGTCTGGCGGCTACCCCCCACCACTTAAAACGTCTGGCAATGGTCATTCATTTATCCTGTAAGTGTAACGAACAAGTTCCAGTTGGTTTCACAAGGTTACTTTTTCAGCTAGGCTAGCCTAGCTGGAAAAATTTGGGTCTTTAAGGGCGTCTGGCGGCTACCCCCCACCACTTAAAACGTCTGGCAATGGTCATTCATTTATCCTGTAAGTGTAACGAACAAGTTCCAGTGGTTTTCATGAGGTTACTTTTTCAGCTGGGCTAGCCTAGCTGGAAAAATTTGGGTCTTTAAGGGCGTCTGGCGGCTACCCCCCACCACTTAAAACGTCTGGCAATGGTCATTCATTTATCCTGTAAGTGTAACGAACAAGTTCCAGTGGTTTTCATGAGGTTACTTTTTCAGCTAGGCTAGCCTAGCTGGAGTTGGGCCTTTAAGAGCGTCTGGCGGCTACCCCCCACCACTTAAAACGTCTGGCAATGGTCATTCATTTATCCTGTAAGTGTAACGAACAAGTTCCAGTTGTTTCCTTGGGGTTACTTTTCCAGCTAGGCTAGCCTAATTTTGAGGGGTCCTTTTTGTGGCCCTCCTGGCCACACCCACCACCGATGACCAGCCAGACGTGCATTTCCATACTCAGGGGCATATGTACTAAATTGCTATACACATAAAAATTGGTAACCTTTTCAGCTAGGCTGACCCCCGCTGGCTCCCGGACTATTGACTGGAACCCTACCCTTCGTCCAAAGCCCCCCCCCCGGTTTTGCCGAAAGGGTGCGTTGGTACTTTTTCTCATGTAATATTAAAAGACGAGTTTTGAATTTATATTTAACCTTCAAACAACCATTTCTAAGAGGCTATCGTCCGGATCTAATATTTAGTTCGTCCAATGTTCATTTGGTCCAATATCCATTTGGTCTAATATCCGTTTCTGTTTTACATTACAGGGCATGGATCATGTGGATAATCAGTGGCTTATCTATAGTCCAGCTGCTGGGGGTGCTGGCCTGGCACCACGGGGGAGGGGCGACGGACCCTAAACTTTACCCTAATTTATTTCATGTGTATGAACATATTTTTTTTTCTCCCTCAATGAAGGGTCAGAGGGTAGTCCGTAGTCGTAGAAAAAGCCCCCCCACAAAAAAAAAATAAAAAAATAATAATAATAATAACCCAGTTCAGTGGTTATATAGACCAAACGTTGATTGGACCAAATGGTACCTGATTAGACCAGGAGGCTGGCTATTAGACCAAATGACAATAAGATCAATGGTTAATTATTAGACTAAATGGGTGTAGACTAAATGATCATAGACAGACTAAGGCTAGACCAACTGGGCAATGGACCAAAATTAATGATGTGTACACCAAATTTGTATTGGACAAATTTGGTTTTATTTCAGACCATTTGATGATTAGACGAAATGGAATTAGACCAACTCATAATAGACCAAATCGGTATTTGATGATATAAGTTGGTGCTAGACCAAAAATAGACCAAATGGCTATTATTAGACGAATTGACTGTAGACCAAATAGTAATTAAACCAAATAACAATTAGACCAAACAGTAATTGGACGAAATGATGACCAGACCAACTGGTTATTAGACCAACTGATATTAAACAGTCTATTAGATCAACTGGTTGTAGACCAAGTGGTAATAGAGTGTAAACCGATCCGGACGATAGCCTCTTTGAAATGGTTGTTTGAAGGTTAGATATAAATCAAAAACTCGTCTTTTAATATTACATGAGAAAAAGTACCAACGTACCCTTTCGGCAAAACCGGGGGGGGGGGGGGGCTTTGGACGAAGGGTGGGGTTCCAGTCAACGCGACGCAACCCAACGCTCCCAACGCACCCTTTCGGCAAAACCGGGGGGGGGGGGGGGGGGCTTTGGACGAAGGGTGGTGTTCCCATTAACGCGACGCGCCACCACCCAACCCACCCTTTCGGCACAAGCCAATCTGAAATGTTATTTTAGGTCTTGTTGTATCATTAGTGGTATGTATAATTTTGAGACCAGTGATTTTGTACATTTTTGTAGCGAGATTTTCGTTTTAAAGGGAGTGCACTGTAAACAGGAATTATATTACATAATTGATTGATCAACGATTAGTGTTTAAAACTCCTTAGTCACTTCCCAGCGTCGGGCCGATACAGGTTGAGTACATCGTTGGACGTGACGTTGGCTTAACATGATCCAACACGTCCTGCATCAACGTTTTCCTGACATTAGCTGAACAATAGTTTTATGCATGAGGAGAATGTATAGTTCGCTCAATGTGGTGCAAAACGTGCTCTCTGTCATCTGGCTGGGAATCCCACTCACAATATTTTGACATTGAGTCGGATTTGCTCGGGAATCCCAGTCAAAAAAAAAAAATATTACAGTCAATAGTTATTTTTTTTTTAATCGACTCTCCGATAAATAATAATGAAAAAGAAGGTAAAGAAATACAGGAAAGACATAGAGAGGGACGGGAGTAAAAGAAAAAAAAATTCAAACATACCATAACAAACCGTAAAATAATAATAAAAAACCACGATTCTTCTTCCAGGAAGAAAATAGAGAAAATAGAAAAAAAAAAGAAGTTTTAATACGTAAAAAGCATCAGAGTATAATATGTGACCCTCCACCTCAAAACAAACAAAAAGTCGCCAGACATGAATTTTTAGTTAAGACCATGTCCTGAAAGAACAGACTTCAAGCTTTAAAATGATGTATAACTCAAATCAAATTGACTCTCCTAACCTATCTAAATATTGGAAAGAAAGCACAAACTCAGGAAAAGTGTGAACTGAGAAAAGAGGCTCTGAAGTATACAGTGTCTATTAAAGCGCTTAATCTTTACCAAACCGTGCTGGCTGTGCGATGAATGGGACAAAAAACAGGAAGTAAACTACCAGAGTAACAACAATGAAGAGATTATCAAATTAAATTGAAATTAAGCATGCCTCATTAACACATTTTGTCCATAATTAATGCCAACTTTCAAAGCACTAGCACTATCCTTTCAAAAGTTATTAGAGTTGAAAGTGAAGAGTGTGGACAAGGTTTTTCAGAAATGAAAAAGGGATTCTAAAGACACACCTAATCACACTATTCTACCAAATATGTTCAAGATAAACTGCTAAAAAACACACTTTCCTGCCCGTTTTAAGAAACCAAATTTTAGCATAATGTAAAAGAAGACCCGCTCTTTCAGAATATGAAAAAGTCAAGTTTGGCTAGGTTGACCCATTTCACTTATTTTCAGTCCTCACGCAAAATCAGTGTGTGCGACTTTATGTTCGTTTTGAGGTGCACGGTCACAAATGGTACCTGATTAAACCAGGTGGCTGGCTATTAGACAAAATGACAATAAGATCAATGGTTATCAGACTAAATTGGTGTAGACTAAATGATGATAGACAGAGGCTAGACCAACTGGGCAATGGACCAAAATTATTGATGTGTACACCAAATTTATATTGGACAAATTTGGTTTTATTTTAGACCATTTGATGATTAGACGAAATGGAATTAGACCAACTCATAACAGACCAAATCGGTATTTGATGATATAAATTGGTTTTAGACCAAAAATAGACCAAATGGCTATTATTAGTCGAATTGACTGTAGACCAAATAGTAATTAAACCAAATAACAATTAGACCAAACAGTAATTGGACGAAATGATGACTCGACCAACTGGTTATTAGACCAACTGGATGTAGACCAAGTGGTAATAGAGTGTAAACCGATTCGGACGATAGCCTCTTTGAAATGGGTGTTTGAAGGTTAAATGTACATTTAAAACTCGTCTTTTAATATTACATGAGATAAAGTACCAACGCACCCTTTCGGCAAAACCGGGGGGGGGGGGGGGGGCTTTGGACGAAGGGTGGTGTTCCCATTAACGCGACGCGCCACCATGCAACCCACCCTTTCGGCACCAGCCGTAATTTGGTGAGAATTTCTTATGTGGCGTTAGTATACTGGTTTTCAGAACAATTATTCTTGCATACCGATTTTGAAGTTTTTGGAGTTTATCCAAATGAAAATGTGCACTTCTACCCCAAGCAATAATACAATAATCTATTTGTGGCAATATCAAACTATTATATAACAAATGCATATAATAGAGTCAGGCCAATACAGGTTGAGGACTTCATTGGACGTGACGTTGGCTTAACACGATCCAACACGTCCTGCATCAATGTTAAACAGACATTGGCTTAACTATGGTTTCATGCATGAGGAGATTGTAGATTGCGAAATGTGGTGCAAAACATGCTCTTTGTCATTTGGCTGGGAATCCCAGTCAAAGGAATTCGACATTGGGTCAGAACAGCTCGGTCTTATTATGTCAATAGTTAATATCTACGTGACTCTCCTAGAAATATTTTAGATTTTCATACTAATATTCATACTTTTGTTATTTAAGTTCCTAATCCGAGCATTAAATTTTAGGCATTCCAAGCTCGCAGCACAGAATCCGCAATCAAATTCAAAATCCGGTCATCGAATTCATTGTCGGAGCATTCAAATTTAAGAGAGGAGCACGCATTTCAGCAATAAACATTCAGATTCATCTCAAGATGGCGACGGAATCTCGTTGGTCACTCTTCATGAACAGGCAACCGAGTTCCCAATAACTGCATTCAATTTAAAATGAAAGTCATAGTTTTTTTTTTTTTTTTTTTTTTGTAAAGGCCTTGCTACACCTTTCCGGGCAAGCTTCGCGGGCCTGTTGCGTGTATAGATTTTTCAGTATGCAGGGTAATCCTCTGCCGGAGAACAAACATTTGGGCTAATTTGGCGTGCGTTTAACCTGCTGGACGTGTGCTTCTTACGTTCTACTCACTTTCTAGTTGGGGACTAGTTGTGTGGGAGTTGCCTGCGAGGTGCTACCGCTACGGCTCCTTCTACAGATGTTCTGCGTGGACATCTGCGGGCAATTCCCGCGACTCACCGGAACAAGTTTAAGCTTGCTGAATGACCCGTCACACCAAACCGGGCAAGTCTTGCTTGTGACTTTCGGGGAACAGTATTTGCTACCCGGAGGTATCCCGCAGATGGCTTGAACAGTGTCAGTACCTAGCACGCAGTACCTAACACCAGTAGGAGGCCCGTAGCTGCCGCAAGTCACAGTCAGTTAACCCGCGTGCATGTTGAGGGTCAGTTACTGCCTTTCAGCTGCTTAGTTGAGTGTCGCCTGCTGCCATGATTATGACATTCTCTTGGATCTCTGCCAAATTAATAATCCTTCAGAGGAATCCCTTCACTGAGTTACGTCAGCCCCCCCCCCCCCCCCTCCACGCGCCTGACACGCCGGTCACACTGAATATCCGCAAGTAGAACTTAAGTAGCACGCGTCCAGCAAGTAAGATATATTCAAAACTCGTCAAATCCTTCTTCGCCCTCAGAAATTGTCCTGTATGCTGGAAAATCCCCACACGCAACTAGCTTGCGTAGCTTGCCCGGAAAGGTGTGTCAGGGCGTTAACATGGCTGCGGATAAAAAGAGTTTGCGTGCGCACCTCCGACCGACTACGGGCGAGATATGTGCTAGGTATTGTCATGTGCAGACCATCTATGGGTATCTTCGGTTAGCAAAAATTGCTCTCCGTAAATCACATGCAAGGCTTGCCCTGAAAGGTGTGACAATGCCTTTACGTTAGGGCCGTGTGTGTGCGTCTTTTTCATTCAGCTTTGAACAGACACCTATACTGGGATTTATGATTATCTATTTTGCGGTATAAGTCCACCTTTTCATTCTAAAATTTGAAAACTTGAACAGTACGGACACAATAGGCACTGTATAGGCCTACAGACGAGCATAATAGGGAAGGTTGGCTGACACCTTTGGGCAAAACAATTTCGACTAGACGCCGTATTGAAAACGATATCATGAACATTGTGTACGTCTTGTTATTGTTGTTGTTGTTTTTTTTACCATTCATCCAACATCACTTACCAACGTTGAATCAATGTTGAGTCGGGGTGATGAAAAGGACTCTTGCAACATAAATGATGTCGGAAACTGGCTGGATTAATGTTGGAGGTGGTATTTAGTCACTACACATTTGTTGGACCAAGCTTGGATGTTTGTTGTATGCTTTCTGAAACTATGTGAGATATTTTTGCTGGATCTATTCTGGACGAGTATTCCGTCGATTTTGGTAATAATGAAGTCGTCAAGACCGGCAATTTTCTGTCGTTATATCGAAATTTCGCTGCTCCCGAACGAGACAGCATGAGTATATGATCTCAACTTCTGAATTCAAAGGCCATTTGTCATAATATTCAACGTCAGTCACTTATTTTGGCACTCTGGTTAGCTTTCCATTTCAAAATTTGGCACGTGTCAAATGGCTGATAAGGTGTACACGCTTAATAACTTAACAGCTATGATGCAGAAAGGGTTCAACAAAAGAGGAGAATGTGTTTGTCACTGATTATTCGATATGAATTGTACATGTACTTGCTAGATATTTTCTTATCTCCTAAAAACTGAAATGTTATTTTAGGTCTTGTTGTATCATTAGTGGTATGTATAATTTTGAGACCAGTGATTTTGTACATTTTTGTAGCGAGAAAAGGGAGTGCACTGTAAACAGGAATTATATTAGATAATTGATTGATCAACGATTAGTGTTTAAAACTCCTTAGTCACTTCCCAGCGTCGGGCCGATACAGGTTGAGTACATCGTTGGACGTGACGTTGGCTTAACATGATCCAACACGTCCTGCATCAACGTTTTCCTGACATTAGCTGAACAATAGTTTTATGCATGAGGAGAATGTATAGTTCGCTCAATGTGGTGCAAAACGTGCTCTCTGTCATCTGGCTGGGAATCCCACTCACAATATTTTGACATTGAGTCGGATTTGCTCGGGAATCCCAGTCAAAAAAAAAAAATATTACAGTCAATAGTTATTTTTTTTAACCGACTCTCCGATAAATAATAATGAAAAAGAAGGTAAAGAAATACAAGAAAGACATAGAGAGGGACGGGAGTAAAAGGAAAAAAAAATCAAACATACCATAACAAACCGTAAAATAATAATAAAAACCCACGATTCTTCTTCCAGGAAGAAAATAGAGAAAATAGAAGAAAAAAAAAAGAAGTTTTAATACGTAAAAAGCATCAGAGTATAATATGTGACCCTCCACCTCAAAACTAACAAAAAGTCGCCAGACATGAATTTTTAGTTAAGACCATGTTCTGAAAGAACAGACTTCAAGCTTTAAAATGATGTATAACTCAAATCCAATGGACTCTCCTAACCTATCTAAATATTGGAAAGAAAGCATAAACTCAGGAAAAGTGTGAACTGAGAAAAGAGGCTCTGAAGTATGCAGTGTCTATTAAAGCGCTTAATCTTTACCAAACCGTGCTGGCTGTGCGATGAATGGGACAAAAAACAGGAAGTAAACTACCAGAGTAACAACAATGAAGAGATTATCAAATTAAACTGAAATTAAGCATGCCTCATTAACACATTTTGTCCATAATTAATGCCAACTTTCAAAGCAGTAGCACTATCCTTTCAAAAGTTATTAGAGTTGAAAGTGAAGAGTGTGGACAAGGTTTTTCAGAAATGAAAAAGGGATTCTAAAGACACACCTAATCACACTATTCTACCAAAAATGTTCGAGATAAACTGCTCTAAAAACACACTTTCCTGCCCGTTTTATGATACCACATTTTAGCATAATGGAAAAGAAGACCCGCTCTTTCAGAAAATAAGAAAAAGTCAAATTCGGCTAGGTTGACCCATTTCACTTATTTTCAGTCCTTACGCAAAATCAGTGTGTGCGACTTTATGTTCATTTTGAGGTGCACGGTCACATATGCAACTGCGTAGAGCTTTGTTGGGGAATCCCAAGATGTATATTTTGGACGAATGGCAAATATAGATATGGAAATGGAAGGAGGGAGGGGTCTGGAACATTGCTGTGAGAACATAGTATGTTCTCACAGCCATGTCACTCTTCTAATTCTTTGGTTGATTTTTTTTTTTCCTCTGCGCCTTATTCTCTCCTCACACAATGAATATTATACTCGGAGCACAGCTTCACAATCGCTATAAGAGCACAAAGCACTGTGAGATAGTATTCAGTGCTGTTGATGACTGTTTCCGAGGTATTTCTACTTTGCAGAACTCTTTTGATCACATCTCAGTCTTCACGTCCAACTTTTCGTTCGCATTTGGGCTACGGCATCCAAACTGGTAAGGAAACTATCCGAAAATAGGTATTTTTTTATTTTTTTGTTCTCCTGCCAGTCTTTGATAGGGCAAGGACTTAAGACTTTCTATCCCGCTTACCCTTTCCCGGCGACACCTTATAACGATAATGTCGCTGTTCAATTAAAGTCCATACAATACAATACAATACAATACAATACAATACAATTCAATTCAATTCAATCAATTCAATTCAATTTTATTTCATTTTTCAAAAAAGATCATAGACATGATTGTCACTATGAGTTGACATATTTTGAGTACATGTATAGATTAAAACTTAGTATCCTTTACGCCGTTTGTGTCTGTGTTTGTGCATATTGTGTATGTGTGTGTTTAGGTTCGTTTTAGGTTGTTTTGCTTGTTAGGTATTTATTGCATTATCGCGGGTGATTTCAATAAAGGCGTATTTATTGTTTGAGCAATAATGCAGCCTCCGTTAACTTCCTTGATAACATAACAGTTACAGGCTTAATTTCTACCTGTTATTCTTAAACCCACAAGAATTAATATTAATTCTGTTACTCTTATTGATAATCATTCTGCTAACATGAAGCCTTTCACCAAATCAGGGCAAGCGATACATAAGAACATTTCCTGATATTTTGTAACTTTAGAATTACACCGAAGAGCCAAAGTACAACACGAGGGCAGGTCTTTCACGTGGCAAATTCAAGCCTGAAAATATCGCTCTACTTCAAGAAACACTGCAATCTGTTGACTGATCAGGTGTGAATTACGCATATGAAACTATTCAACCGGCATATGATAATGTCAGCAATTGATAATGATATTTTGAACAAATGCTTTGATGCGTGAATTCCTATAAGAAAAATGTCGTACTCCCCTGATTTACAAAAAAAAAAGCATGTTCCCACCAACATTTTTTTTCCCATTATTTTCTTTCTGTCAGACTCAGAATGGCGGCAACTGCAACGTTCCTACTCCTGGCTACCTGCGGTATTTTCCTTCCACACGTCCAAGGTAGGAATCAGTGCTAACTCTGCTGAACAAATGAAGAGTTTGATTTAAAAAATGATTAAGCGCTATTTTTAAACATTTTGAAGTACGTCCATTATGATACAGTACAAAATATATAGACCTTTCCAATGATACCTCACTTGTTGCATAACAAGGAATATCAATGAAGTAAATCTTATTTTTGCCCTTTTTGGTAGGTTCAAATTGACAAAAGTGGAGTCAATTCGTTTTTAGATCAAACCCTTCATAATAATTATGAAGGGTTTGATCTAAAAACGAATTGACTCCACTTTATACAACTATATTATAGTTACGAACAGGTAACATATAATCAATTAATTAGTTTAAAATACAATGTCATGGAGATCGTCTTAAAGGTAGGGAATCCCATTTGCATGCCTTAAATGAAGAGTTGTATAAATACAGTGGTATGTTGAAGAGAGTATCATTTTAGAAACTCCCATAAAGTATTGAAAGTGGAAGGTAACATTTAGTACATTTTTATTGACCATTAGATTTTGAATTGAATTTTTTTCGGGGCTCACCGTAAATTCCAGTACATTACTAGGCTACCATTGCAGACCCATGCACTGCATGTGTGTCCACCATGTATATTTTGTGAAGAAAGTTCATCAAACTTACAAACATTTCCATAAACATTCTTGCCACACACTCTATAATGTCATTACATCAGCTCTTATACTTTTAGATTTGAGTTTATATAGATAAAAAATACAGAAGACTGCAACAAAAAGGCTTAAGTGTGGCCGACACACAGAACTACTGAGTAGTTGAGTTTTGTGCATTATTCAAATTGTAAATAACTGTTGACTTCCAAATTTCTCAGCAGTGGCCTAAACAATTCCCCTGAGGTTCATATTTAATGTTTTGCTGCATTTTGGGAGGTCTGTAAAAGGTATCCCCTACCTTTAAAGAACGCTTCTATGGCTATTTTTTTTTAAAAATATATCTTTAGGTCAAAGAGATATGTCATTAAGTGGTAATGGTAATACCATTGTGTTGTTGTTGTTATGTCATCTTTTTATATTTAAGCATGTAATGAAGTGATGTATAGGTAGGTGACGAAAAGCTACTACTATCCAGCTGGCATCGTGATACATCTATTGTCTTCATTGTCACAGTTATATCATCCTTTCCAAGATTACAAAAGAGTTTGGCAGATAACAAATCAACATCATTACATAATACAGCTTATTAACAACAATACAAACAATAAATAAGAAATCTTTTATTTTTGTACATTATAAAGGCACTGTTAAACTGCACACATTTTCCCAGGTTTATCATGTTTTTAAAGCATCATTAACTTAGATTCAGTAGACAAATTTAAATCCATGTTAAAAACGTATTTGTTTATTGAGTAGTATTATGACTGTGTCTCATGTCTTATACCGTTACTGAAACTGTACCTTCTTCTTCTTTCTCTCTTTCCTTTCCTCTTCTTCCCTTTCTATTGTTTTCTTTTTCCCATAGCGCTTAGAGACATTTTATGTAATAACGCGCTATACAAATGTTGTGAATTATTATTATTAGAGGGTTAAAAGGTTATAAACCAAATCCAGTAATGTCTTGCTATTATCATTGACATCGGTTTTTTATACTATCACAGGTGAAGCCATAACGTGCTGGAGCGGGATAAAAACTAGCATGACCTTTGACCCAAGTTTTTCTGAGGAATGGGCCGCTTTGATCAACATATTTCTTAAGTACCAAAGACCTCTTGTTAAAACGCGTTGTTATGGCACGGATGAATGGAGACCAGCATGTTCTTTGTTCGATGTAAACATGACGTTTTCTGATCCAATTGGTATGTCTGTTTTCTTTTCTTTTCTTTGCCAAGAGGCAACTGCCTCCGATGAGTTTGTGTCGGTTTTTTTTTTTTCATTTGTAAAGTAATTTTACAACCTTTCGGAGGCATCCCAGGTAAATCTCAAAATGCCACCTCTTATGTTATCTCTGCCAAAATTAAAGGCATTATTTACCATTTGCACATTAAAAACAATACTGTAGTGCTTCAAAATAGTTCCAAAAGGCATGTGAGTTAGCGATAGAAGTTTAACCAATGCAAAAATGTTAATCATTATAAGCAATTTTTAGTATTATTAAATATAAAGATTTAAATATACATATTTCTTACAGACTGCTACCTTCATGTTTCGCAACAATACTTGAAATTGTTTACCGTGTTATTTTATGAATATTTCTAAACTCAATAAACAAATGCACTTCTACCCTAAAAACAAGAACAAAAGAAGAAGAGAAAAAAAAAAAAACGCCTCCAATATTCATCTAATATATCCAAGGACTTGCTTTCGCTAAAAATCTATTTGGCACAACGGCCCAGAGGTATGGAATTCTTTACAATCTTAGTCCTGTGCAATTTGCTCAATTGGTTCTTTTTAAAGATCCGTTAAACATAATATTAATATGCTTGTTGCCAAATATCAGTAACCTAATTTACATATTCAGAAAATGAATTCTTTTGTTACTTGAAGCACCTTCATTATACTCTGCCTTCTGTCGCAGTCATGCCATGAAATGTTTTCTCTGTTTTCATGTAATTGGTCCATACGTTGCTTCACCCAGCCGTTACCTGGCAACAGGGTGAATGCACCTTCAATAGTGCTGTATTTTCACAGTGTATTATTGTACCACGAACGAGGAGTCTTTCTTTTTCATTCTCTCCTGTTATTTCTCACCATCTTCCATTATTGCTATCCCTTTTTTCTTTATTTTTTTCTTTCTTAGCATCAGCTGTGTACACGACCATGTATGTTTTGTTGTGTGAAATAGTTTGTTTATGTTGTAATTACGTAAGCCGATGATTGGTTAAGACTATTATTTGTTTATTTCTTTGTGCATTCCCCCAATATAATGTTCGGCCTACTGGGAATCCTCCTCTATGGTACTTTTTGATTTTTTTTTCTTTTATTGTATCTCCGTTCTCTGCCACAATGATTTGCTTACCTTTCATGTGCAAAATCAGCCATGAATAATGATGAAGTACGTGTATGTTTCCGAAAGTGATCATTTTTGAATACTTGAACCATGCAGAAACAATAAATGAAATCAAATACAAAATTTGAACAATAGTTATATTAACATTGTTTCTAGAATCAACCGTCTGCAGTTATGGCTTATTGAAGAAAAAAACAGTCAACACTCCTCCTTATATTTTAGGCTTTATTGCGATTTTTTGTGTGGTAAGATGTTTTTGAGATAATTATACCTCACCTACACATCTGCATCAAATGTGATAACTCGAACATTTTTCAAATCACTGCTCCCAATGGTATACAATAAATTGAAAACAAATGAATTGTATAATGAGTGGACGAAGTTGTGGATTTTTCAAGTTGAAAGTTCATTGTCAAATGCTTAGAATTTCACTTCCCCCATGCCTGAAGGTTATTTCGGGAAACTTGGTGTATACAAGTATTACCCAATAATAAATATTAGATGATAAAAAGTTTTGGGCCTTGTGGCCAAAGGTCAAAGGTCGAGTGAAAATGTCAAAATTCCACTTTTTTTTTCTCTATATTTCAGAAATGGTTGAAGGTATCTTCATGGAACTTAGCACACATATGCATGTACTGCCTGACAGTGATTCTCTTGGGACATTTTGGGTTATGGGGTGAAAAGTCAAGGTTAAATTTTGAAGTTTTCTTTTGCAAATATGTGTCTAAGGGTTTCTTTTATATGAATTGGTGATATATTTAGAATATATTGGAGTTAAATGTGAATGGTGTGTACAAGGTTTTAAAGAAAGTAAAGGGACCAGTAAAACATTGCTTTACAATCAAGTGTTGTAAAAAAAACAAACAAACAAACAAACAAACAAACAACCTGAAAAATTCACAAGATTTTTAGTTACTTTATGATCCAAAATGTTACAATTGTGTGGAAGAAAATGTTACTCTTATAGAATATAGAATGTAAAGATTAACCACGTAGACCAAGTTCACGAATTTTGAGTCCTCCTGAAAATGGTAGTATTCACCTAACCATTTTTTTTTTGGTGGTTTTTTTTTTTTTTTTTTTTTTTTTTTTGGTGCTACCAGATGGGGAACTATATACCCAGCGCATGAAGCTACACGGCTGTAGTCTAGAAACAAGGGACGATCTTAAGTGCGAATCCTGGGACTATTTGTGGAATATGCGAAAGTATTTGCTCTACAATCTTCCACGTGGGCTCACGGATTGGCTTCCTGATACGGTGATAAAACCCTGCGTCTGCGACTCTGCGAAGTGCAACGAATCACCAGAGACGATGACGTGCTGTCACCAAACGAAGGTAATGTAACTGTTTACACAACTGTTTATGTGTGTGTGAGTGTGTGTGTGTGAGTGTACACCCATGAACTTAATGCACGGAAATAACTGCAAATAATTGCATTCAATCTTTACGTTTATTAAGTCTTAACATCCCTCCGAAGTGCTTATCACGGAGTTTCATTTTTTTTTTCACAGGAAAACAATTAAATCAAAATTACTTAAAATGACCCTTTATACAGTAATCCTATCAAGCCCTTTCTGAAAGACAGCCTTCCGAGAGGTTCGCCTTTTTCATTGCTTATTCTAATAGGTGGATAGAACACTAGTTTCCATGAATTATGAACGTGATCCAAGCTGGTACTCAATCTTAGTATCTGATATTAACTTAAAAATATCTACCTATACTCTTTCCTGATTTTGCGATGTGAGTGCATTTTTTCCTACTAATTCTATGTTTCGGTGTTTCTATAATCTGTGTCTTCAGGAAAGTGCGAGACAATCTAAGGCACTGGGAGAGCTGTGACGGGAGACCGTGTATGACGAAAGCTCGAGAGAAAGAGCTTTGTAGTTTGAAGAGGCGTGCAGTGTGAGCTACTTTTATCCCTAACTTACCTGGGCTATTTAGAGAGCTTGAATTCGGGGGGGGGGGGGAGGGGGGGCTTCAGATCTCGGCCGTTGATCGCGCAATCGCCGCAAAATTTTGCATGGACATAATGGATGTAATCTACAGGACTGTTAAGTTAAATTAAAAAAAAAAATGGATTTTCTTTTTGAAATCAATTAATTATGCAAATATATGCAAAAAACCTCATTTTCGTCTGTAATTGGCTTTTAAAAGCTTATGGAATGCTGATTTTTGGCGTATATATTCCTAGTGACATTCCGAACATTTGTGCGTAAAACAATTTCAGTATCACAATTAATTTCTTATGTTTTTAATGTTTTATCCATTCTTTTTGTATTTCCTTGTTTTTTCGAACTTTTGTTTTTGTTGTTTTTCAGCAGAATTTGTCACACACATTTTTTGAAGCATAATTATACTAAAATAAATTGACATCAGCCATTAAAATTAAAAATATGAATCTTTATATGAATTCATTGAAAAAGCACAATTTGTATTGACTTTGTACACAAAATCACGTTTTTGAGCAATTTTGGGGTTGACGAAAGTTTTTTTTGAAGGCACGTGGCTTCGGAACAGTATGCCCGGGCGCGACAAATTTGGTCTCAAAAGTTGCGCGAGACTTGAAATTAAAAAGTCAGCGAACGGCGCGGTCAAAAAATTTTGCGCGCCGGAATGGTCGGGGAATTCATCGGGGGGGGGGGGGGGGCATTATGCCCCCCCCCCCGGTAAGTTAGGGTTAACGACAAGTGTATCCATTCTGATATCTATCGGACGAGGTCATGATCTCTGTCCATGCACTAAGACTTATTTCAACTTCAATTCAAATTCAAAATCAAATTTAAATTCCAATTCAAGTGAAATCTTATTTCCAACAACACATGTCAATCTATGTTATTCAATGTCTAAGTGAATGTCAATCTTTGTTCAAGATCACTTGAATGTTCACTTGATAGTAAACGCCTCGTCCTGTTCAATGTAATCCTGTATTAGTGATCGCATTTCTGTGAATTTCAAGGTTTTCTTTTGTTGTTCGATATAATGGATATGAAAAAAAAAACTGATTTAAGCATGCAAAGAATCGAAGAGCAATATGGTGCGTTATATAACTTTACAATCGCATCCAACCTGAAAAAACCTAATTTTGAACTTTGACATCTTTCAAATGAACCATAGAATGCATTTTATGTCAACCTTTCAAATAATTTTCAAATGAGAGAAGGTTCCAAAGTTATTATAGAGAACAATTAGTCAGACCCTCTGTGAATCTTAAACAATGATTCTTAGATCAATTGTTATGGTCGTATGTCGATTTTAAGCTCCCCATAGCGATCGTGGAGCAGGGTCCTGAAAAATGAACAAATACATGTAACCATCCGTTCAAGAGCTTTGAAATTGTACAATTTTAGTACCGCCAAGTATATCGTATCAGTACGTCATGTACGTGCAAGATTCTATGAGGGGGAAAGAAGGAAGAGTTGACAGGAAAAAATAAGAGAGGGGTACTCCGCATCATGATTGTGATAGGTATCAATATTGTATTAATTCTGGTGAAACGAAGAAATGTTTCGAAAACATGTATGCTGTAAATATTTTGCTGACTTTTGTTGTTTGTTTTTGCTTGTAAATATTTTGAAATTACCCTCAGCAAATTTACAGACCTTCTCTTGTGATATGAAAAATCATCGTTTAATCTGTAGAGCACTTCCGATTGTAGTTTGCAGTTGTTATTAATTCGATGTATTTTAATTGAACGTTGTTCCAGTGTCCACGGCATTATTCACTTTATTGAGAGGGGGTAATCCCTTGGTGATGGCCATGGGCACATGGATAATGGCTGTCTTCGTAATTGCTCAATCATTTTTGACTTCATCTATTGGTATCAACAATGTTGTAATCTTTTATTAGGTTTACTTGAAATATTTTGTAGAGAAAATCACGTCAAAATAAATGATATAAAAATATGGATACGGTATACAAACTATTAGACAACAGTAGTACGGTAAAACGAAAAGTGGAAAAACAAAACTGAGCAACACACACCTGTACACAAATAAAACTGTTACCTCTCATCACTACCCCACAAAGGGTCTACTGGGTTGATCTTCCAGGAGGTTCTAAACATATTCAGCAGGACTCCATTTAATCATGGCAAAAGAGAATTGGATTTTCTAATAATTATGGATTCATCACGAAGGCATGATTGACAGAATTTTGAGTAGTTTAAAATCGTTTTTAAGATTTCTAGGGATGTGGAAATTGTGGAAATGGGTCATATTATGTATCATTGTAAAGCTAGGAGTCTGTAAAATTCATATATAGGCATAACTACGATTTCATTGTTTCCAACTTATGGCTCATTTCGCGCATCACATATATAGACTCATTCATGGTTTTCTCACGTTGTCTTTCTCTGTTGTCTTATTGCCTGTTATCATAATGTTTGTTCAAGTGTATGAAAGCATATCAGTGTGGAAAATAATAAAAGAAAGTAATAAATCGATGACAGCTTTGTATTCTTTCTCAATGCAATGAATGGAATGATAATTGACTAGGATTGGGTTTATAGGATAATTCCTTCACATATGGCGCCATATGGATCTTTTCTTTGTTCACGCAGAAAATGACTTTCAGGGAAAATATTCTACTAGATCATGTGGCTTATTTCCCTTTGACAAATCAAATGTTAATGTGCTGAAACCTCCTTTAGAATTTGATCCCTATAATTGATCCTAACTATAAAAACAAGAATAGGCTGATGACTTATTGTAAGCTCATGTCTGTTCGGCTAGCTATAACCGCGAAGTACAGCACTTTAGTGCACAGTATACTTCATCCATAATCTAGAAAAGAGCGTTATTGAGCTCGTATGGTGTTACTTTTAAAAATCAAAATAAATGGTGATATTTTCAATAATATATAACATATCAAACATATTCGTTCAAAATTAGTAACTCAGATACATACATATATACATATTATGAAGAGTGTCATTTGTCCAGTTGTAACAAAACAAAACCCTTCCAACGATATTTTGCTAGATGCATATCAAACGAAAGATTTTCTTGACGTTTTCCTCTATCTCATCTATTACCCTGTCTTGGTTATTGTTTAGGTTCTCTGTCTGTACACTCGTACTCTTACTGTTCAATGATATTAATTTTCTCCTATTTGTATATGTTTGTGTGACATTGCATTTCTGCAAACTCTGTATATTTGTAAAGTTATTTCATTTGTATGCCTTTTTATGACGGAAAATAAAACCAAACCAAACCAAACCAAACCAAACGTTATGATTGGACACATTCCATATCTATGATCATTTTCTTTGTTTTAAGCAGGCTTGATATGGCAAATTGACAAGAATCGAATTCAATGTATTTGCGATGAAACTCTCAGTATATTCAACAAATCAATAAGCCTATAAAGAGTGCATAGTTGCCGCAGAAAAAAACAGCAACAAAGCTTTCAAAGCGCAGTGCGTCCAAATCACTCAGAGTACAGTCAATTGGGACTGAAACAGGTTAACTCAAATAAAAACTTAAACTGTACAACTGAGAAGCCTGACAGTCTAAGTTGGCCGACACAATGTAATCACAAAAGTTGTTGGTGTCACATGAATAAGTGTTTATCGACAAAAGTTTATTCAAGAACTACCTTGATTTCAATTCCTAGCAGCAAATCAGTTAGATTACTACCCATTCGATATATTATGATATCTCTTTCAGAAGCCTGATTCCTCACGATTTGAGTTATATAAACCTTTAAACTTACCACATGGACAGATATACATCGCTATATATGCAGGAGCCACGTAGCAGATCTGATGTCGGTCTCTGTGACGAAAACGTACTTGGATCCGGCTGTATTGTTTCCGCTTGTCACATGTTTTGACGAAAAAGTGGTTTTGAAGATTTATTTTTTCAGGTAATCACTTCCAAACGGTTTGTAACTTACGTACTGGTAAATCCACCTATTACTGACTAATTTTTCGTCATTGAAGATTCCTAATGAGAAATAACGTTGGCGATAGCTTATAACTGACGTGAGCATTAACATATATGTTCCACCTAAAACTTTTGATATTACTTCTGATGAATTGGATATAGGCCTACGATGACTTTATATCGGCTTATAATTATTCAGTGTAGATCACATCGAGTGACTGCTTTACGAACAAAAACAACAACAACAAAAAAAAAAAAAACTTTCATAACTTATTAACGTACCAGTCGTAGTGTCCTGGAAAAATATACTCTTCAGTAAGAATTAAGAGTGCCCATGATAACATGAAAGACTCTGCACCAAACTATTTTCCCCAGATTGATTGGTTAAAATTATATGTATGTAAATAATGTTTATATATATATATATATATACTAGGTGTTTCAAAAACATTTCCCACTTTTGATTCTTAATAATTCAAAAACTATATATCAGATAACACTGTTATTGATAGGAGTGATAGCTGAAGAGTGTACAATTTTGTTGAAGGTGGTTTAAATATGAAAGCATAAACCAGTTTCATGAAATCCACGATTAATTTCACAGTAAGGTTCCAGATTGTGCTCTATTTTCAACTCCTGTACAAAACTTTCACTTTGCACAGGGGTCAGTGGGTGTGTATTGGAATGTGTGGTTAACACGCTGACAATGGTCCTGAACAATGACCAGGGTTTGAATGCTTCATTTTTTATTCATGAGAAATTCCACTATCACAACTAGTCTTTATTCAGACTCTGGCAGTATCTGTGTAAAGTCAAACGCCTGCCGATACCGTCGTTGAGTCGCGACAGTGCTCTCCCTACTTCTGAAGAACGAAATTACAATGAATACCTTGTGTTAACATGGCGACAGGAAGCAAAGAAAATCATTCAGAGTATACACCTGTGTATATGGAACCTTAAATAAATCTACTGTGAAACAAATCGCCCCAACGGAAAATGCTGCTGAACTCTTTAAGCTATGTTCACACCGACGCCGAATGTCGCGCTTTAAATCGGCGATCAGTTCGGCGTCATTTTTGTTTACTTTTCAAAAAATCTCACGGTCTCCTCAGATATGTTATGCTCTGATAAGCTCTGATACGCTCTGATAGGAAGTTCGTTCCCGCTTTCGGCGACAAATTATTTCCCGAATCGCTACGGCTTCTCACGCTTTGATGCCGATTGATCAGGATTTGTTACGCTTTAAATCACGCTTTGATATGCTTTAATACTCTTTGATAAGCTTTGATGCGCTTATCACGCTTTAAATAACGCTCTGATACGATTATCAAGCTCTCTTGAGCATTGATAGGCTCTGTTAAGCTTTGTTACGCAACCGAAAATTTCGAGATCACGATTGCATCCCGCCTCTGATCCAGAGCACATATAAAGATGCAACAGATACACGAAATCATTGCATCTTTGGCAGAAGAACAAGATATGGAAGTTCAAGATGTACCAGAGTATGAACCATCTTATGAAGTAGACATGACCTTTGTCTCCTTGCTCTATAACTACATCCTAGCCCTCGAGGCGGAGGAGAGAGAGAGGAAGAACAGCAAAGACAAGAGGAGGATGAACTACCAGCAGGAGGGAGAAGACCATTCATCAGAAGCTGCTGGACCAGGCCATGGCTCACTGAAGAAAGAAGACAGCAGTACGGCCAGTGCACTAGCCTCCTGGACACACAACTGAGATTAGAAGACCCTGTTGCCTTCAGAAACTTCACCAGAGTGACCCCTGAGGTGTTCGATGAGATCCTGGAGAGAGTGGCACCAGTCATCCAGAAGCAAGAGACTAACTACAGGCACCCTTTGTCAGCTGGCCTCAAACTGGCAATCCCCTTGAGACATCTGGCCACTGGGGACAACTACAGATCACGGGCACATGGTTTCAGATGTGGTATCTCAACCATATCAGAGATGATTCCAGAAACAGAGAGGGAGCTGGTCCGGCATCGTTTCCCCTACTGGAAGGCTGTGAAAATCGTCGTTTCTTGCTATCTTCTAGAACTCTCTGCAGATTGTTCTGATTACAATGTGATAATACTGTATATCTCAATCTTTTGCCAAACATGGGGAGTAACATCAACCCCTGCATGGTATGGAATTTGATACTTCTCTATAACCTACGAAAACCTGTAATGAGACTCTTGCTACACTGTTGTCCCACATACTAAGATTGGTGTTTCCTTTACACGTTCTGTACGGATTTCGCGTTCATTATCGCCATGCATGCACGGACGCTAGTGCTGTGTAGGGGATCTACCCATTGTCGTCATGACCTAGATATGTGCACCATCAAAACATAATCCGTGAGTTCTTTCAGAAAATTCCATAAATCTACTTTGACTTGGTATTCCCCACGTTACACCATGGCTTCAAAGAAATTGATTGCATCTGTTCTGAAAGAACTATTGGAAAGCACAGAATTTCTTGATGCTATTACTGAACACCTTGCTGAAGCAGTGAAAAGATCAGTGGAAAAGAAACTAGAGGAAATTGTGGAAAGAATAAAAAAAAAAAACAAGATGAATGCTTGTCGCGACTTGAAAAGTCTTTGAAAAAGACAGACAAGATATGCAGTGACCTGCAAACACAAGTGAATGACTCTTGGCACAAAATCACTGAGCGGTGTGAACTTCTGGAAGCTTCTGTTGTGGACCTCTCAGCGAGTGAAAGCCAAGCAAACAAGAAAATCCAGTCACTCGAGAAAGCTCTGGACTCCAATAGCAACATGATCAACATGCTTCAAACAACTGTGAATGACCTTGTGCATTGCATAATAAGGATCTTCGGTGTTCCTCAACGCCCCAACGAAAGTATAGACCAGGCTGTTCTTGATGTTGCCAAAAGGATTGGAGTGGATCTCAGTGTCGCAGACATTGATCGCAGCCACAGAGTCGGCAAACAACCCACTGGTGATAGGAGCAGAGGAATCATCGTGAAACTCTCCTCATACCGAGCTCGGCAGAAGTTGATACTGCATCGTCGCAGGCTAAATGGAAGTGGAATCACCATCCACGAAGACCTTACTTCCAGGAATCGCGATCTGCTTCTGGAGGCCTAAGGACATGAGAAAGTGACAACAGCTTGGACTGTAGATGGTCGCGTCTTTGTCCTGATCCCTGCAAGCAATTGAAGATCTACCAAACGACTGATAAAGTGCAAAGACGATCTCACAAAGCTTTGATTTTAAAAAGTGCATAAAGTATACACTGTAGGTACCTATTCATGTATTTGATCTGTTGTATTTTTGAGTTTGAAATACACCTTGTATGTTATGCCATGCTTCTGTTTTTTTTCTTTCTTTCTATTGAATCTTTCTTCCTCTCCATCTCTCCCTCTCTCTCTCTCTCTCTCTATAGCTGTATACAGATGCAATATAGGTTATGGCTACAGTGGACAAAGTATGCTGAGTAGATTTTCTATGTGTTCCTTTTTCCAACAAACATGCCATGAAATAATATTGTTAATGATTAGTAAACTGCCTTGATAGCCTCCCCGTGGCTTCTTTTAGATATTTGCTCTGGGTATTTCTTGATATCTATAATGTATCATTGTGAATCCTTGTGTCTCATTATTTTTAACCTGTGTGTTTTATGTGTATATTAGGTAAATGTCTGAATATCAAACTCAAACTTATTTTGATTCTGTCAATAGTGATGTCAGTAATGGCATACGATTGTCTGAATATTTATCTCCATTTGATAAAAGTGAAGAAAAAGAAGGGTCCGATCAGTCTTTTTACACTTATGACCACCTCAATACAGATATATCTGATGTTTTTTATCATGAAAATATTCATAACAGATTTTCAACCATTCATTTTAACTGCAGGAGTATGCGTAACAATATTACACATGATAACTCAAATGATGCTTATAATGATTTTACTGAAAAGTTGACCAAAATATATTATGATTGCTTTCCTGTCAAGCGTGTTACAAATAAGAAAAAGTATATGCATAAGCCGTGGTTCAACACATCACTACGTAAACTTTGTAATAAAAAATATATATTGTACAGGAAGTATGTTAAAAATTCAACTGAGTACAGATGTTTTAGGTATAAGCAATATAGAAATATGGTATCAAAAGAAATAAAGAAGGCTAAGATTGTGTATTTTAGAAACATATTTGAATCAGTTACAGGTAGCACGAAAAAAGTGTGGAATATAGTTAATGATATGCTTGGTACAAGAAAGAAGTCAAATGCCCTCCCTAATGTATTAAAGTGCAATAGTAAAACTGTAACTGGGCAAGATGATATATGTTCTGCTTTTAATCAATTTTTTATTGATATTGGGCCCAAACTTGCCTCATCTTGTAAACAAGTTGGTAATTATATGAGTAATATCAAAAGAAATGTAAGTAGTATTTTCTTTGAGCCGTGTTCTCCTGATGAAATAATCCGGATTGTTAGTAATATTCAAAATGGTGAAAGTCCTGGGCATGATGAAAGTGGTGTTCTGCCTATTAAAAAATTTATTCATATTCTTTGTATTCCTTTATGTGAAATTTGTAATGTATCTATGTCAACTGGTGAAGTTCCTAGCAATTTAAAAATGGCAAAAGTTATACCCATTCATAGAAATGATTCTAAGGAGGATATATCAAATCATCGCCCTATATCTATTCTACCTTTATTTTCAAAAGTTCTCGAAAGATGCGTCTTTAATCGAGCAATAGATTTTTTTTTTTTTTTTTTTTTTTTAGAAAAGTGTAATATTATAACTGACAATCAATTTGGGTTTAGGCCAAAGTATTGTGTATCTTATGCATTAGTTGACTTTCTTTACAAAATATTGAATGCATTAGAAAAAAAAAACAAATAACAATCGGATTATTTTTAGTGCTTAGTAAGGCTTTTGATTCCCTTGATCATCATATTCTTTTAGATAAACTTCATTGTTATGGTATGAGAGGTGTTGTATACAAATGGTTTCAAAGTTATTTGGATAATCGTAAGCAATATGTATCAAGGAATGGTTGTACCTCTAATCAAGAGACAATTAAGTGTGGTGTTCCACAGGGGTCTATATTAGGCCTTTTATTATTTATTCTGTATATTAATGATATATGTAATGTGTCTGATTGTTTAAAGTTTATTTTATATGCAGATGACGCCAGTGTGTTCATGTCCAATTCTGATATACAAATGAAGAGTTTGTTTGCAAAAACCGATAAGTCCATTTTTGAAGATTTTGAAGTACGGCATCTGTCATAAAATACAAAATAATACCTTTTAAATGATATATTGGTCACTACACATAAAGGTACATTTTTGAAGTTATGGTGAAAAGAAGCAAAAATTTTCTTATTATTCTCTTTATTTTTCTTGACCTTTAATCGCAAATATCTCCATTTGACAAATATGGACTTATCGGTTTTTGCAAACAAACTCTTCAAATATTACAGAAACAATTTTCAAGCGAAGTTGGTTTATTGGTTAGATATAAATAAGCTTGTTCTCAAAGACACCCAGTCGCGAGGATACATGGACATATTTCAGCCGCGGGCGGCAGCACGTAAACTCGCTTCCGAAGTTGCTACGAAGCGAAATGTGTTTGTGCGTAAGACATCCCTAAAGCAATGTATCGCGCTATAGTATCTCGATTGCTCACTTGCTGAGCGCGGGACAGTACGTTTTGTGTAATGTGAGTTGAATGTATGGTATATGTACTGTGTGATGTTCGCATGAGCTAGTAGCTAGCTGCGTACATGTATATTTCGTACGACTACGCATTCTCTTCATCGCATCGTCGATCGTCGTCACTTGTCAACTATACTGTAATCTAATCGTCAGATCAGATAAGATTAGTGAGTCCAGACCACATTATAATAGGGTGGCCATCATGGACGATGACACATCGTCATGGGTAGCGGATATTACCGTCGAGTTGTCTATTCTGAACGCGAACGATTGGGTCGGAGACCCTGCCTGTATCATGTAGGCCTACTTGCCCTGGCGTGTGTAAATTCATGACGGGGAAGCGACTGTGCCCGTGCAGGGCCAACAGCCAACGGCCACAGTTGCACTGCACATTTATGCAGTATTTTTGCACTTAGTCCGGGAGCCAGCGGGGGTCACCCTAGCTGAAAAGGTTACCAATTTTTATGTGTATAGCAATTTAGTACATATGCCCCTGAGTATGGAAATGCACGTCTGGCTGGTCATCGGTGGTGGGTGTGGCCAGGAGGGCCACAAAAAGGACCCCCCAAAATTAGGCTAGCCTAGCTGGAAAAGTAACCCCATGAAAACCACTGGAACTTGTTCGTTACACTTACAGGATAAATGAATGACCATTGCCAGACGTTTTAAGTGGTGGGGGGTAGCCGCCAGACGCTCTTAAAGGCCCAACTCCAGCTAGGCTAGCCTAGCTGAAAAAGTAACCTCATGAAAACCACTGGAACTTGTTCGTTACACTTACAGGATAAATGAATGACCATTGCCAGACGTTTTAAGTGGTGGGGGGTAGCCGCCAGACGCCCTTAAAGACCCAAATTTTTCCAGCTAGGCTAGCCTAGCTGAAAAAGTAACCTCATGAAACCCACTGGAACTTGTTCGTTACACTTACAGGATAAATGAATGACCATTGCCAGACGTTTTAAGTGGTGGGGGGTAGCCGCCAGACGCCCTTAAAGACCCAAATTTTTCCAGCTAGGCTAGCCTAGCTGAAAAAGTAACCTAATGTAACCCAGTGGAACTTATTCGTTACACTTACAGGATAAATGAATGACCATTGCCAGACGTTTTAAGTGGTGGGGGGTAGCCGCCAGACGCCCTTAAAGACCCAAATTTTTCCAGCTAGGCTAGCCTAGCTGAAAAAGTAACCTCATGAAACCCACTGGAACTTGTTCGTTACACTTACAGGATAAATGAATGACCATTGCCAGACGTTTTAAGTGGTGGGGGGTAGCCGCCAGACGCTCTTAAAGGCCCAACTCCAGCTAGGCTAGCCTAGCTGAAAAAGTAACCTCATGAAAACCACTGGAACTTGTTCGTTACACTTACAGGATAAATGAATGACCATTGCCAGACGTTTTAAGTGGTGGGGGGTAGCCGCCAGACGCCCTTAAAGACCCAAATTTTTCCAGCTAGGCTAGCCTAGCTGAAAAAGTAACCTCATGAAACCCACTGGAACTTGTTCGTTACACTTACAGGATAAATGAATGACCATTGCCAGACGTTTTAAGTGGTGGGGGGTAGCCGCCAGACGCCCTTAAAGACCCAAATTTTTCCAGCTAGGCTAGCCTAGCTGAAAAAGTAACCTAATGTAACCCAGTGGAACTTATTCGTTACACTTACAGGATAAATGAATGACCATTGCCAGACGTTTTAAGTGGTGGGGGGTAGCCGCCAGACGCCCTTAAAGACCCAAATTTTTCCAGCTAGGCTAGCCTAGCTGAAAAAGTAACCTCATGAAACCCACTGGAACTTGTTCGTTACACTTACAGGATAAATGAATGACCATTGCCAGACGTTTTAAGTGGTGGGGGGTAGCCGCCAGACGCCCTTAAAGACCCAAATTTTTCCAGCTAGGCTAGCCTAGCTGAAAAAGTAACCTAATGTAACCCAGTGGAACTTATTCGTTACACTTACAGGATAAATGAATGACCATTGCCAGACGTTTTAAGTGGTGGGGGGTAGCCGCCAGACGCCCTTAAAGACCAAACTTTTTCCAGCTAGGCTTGCCTTGCTGAACAAGTAACCTTGTGAAACCCACTGGAACTTGTTCTTTATACTTACAGGATATGCATGACCGTTGCCAGACGTTTTAAATGGTGGTGGGGGGGGGGGGGGGGGGGAAGCCGCCAGACGCCCTTAAAGACCCAATTTTTCCAGCTAGACTAAGCTATAGCCTATATATAGCTGGAAAAATAACCTCCTGAAACGCACTGGAACTTGTTCTTGTGATACACTCAAAGGATAATTGAATGATCGTTGCCAGACAATAGCCGCCAGACGCCCCAAAGACCAAACTCTTACCAGCTAGGCTAGCCTAGCTGAAAATTAGGAAAGTAACCCCATGAAACCCACTGGAACTTGTTCTTACACTTACAGAATAAATGCATGACCGTTGCCAGACGCTTTAAGTGGTGGGGCGTAGCCTCCAGACGCTCTCAAAGACACAATTTTACCAGCTATAAGGTTCACATATTTCAGAAATGATAGCAGTGTAATTCCATAACAATACCGCTAGCTTGCGAGTTCACCTGTCTATAATCTATGCATGCCTTATTCTTTTGTTCTGCTTCCTTGAGCCCCAACTCATGCATTCTTATGGTGACTCTCCCATGTCATCATCCTTGTTCATTGCAATTTGCTCTATTTTTTGAAAATATTCTTATTCCTCATCCCAATTATCACAAATTCTGAAACTCTGTCCTCAGTATAACTAATTCATAGTTGTACAAATGTAAACATCTGATAATCACCCGGAGGTCTCCTTTAATGGGGGAGTTTCTTGAGCGCACATGGAAACATGCTTTGAAATATTAATAGGGCAAGTGTTGAGACAAAATACTGTAGAAATATGAGAATATACAGTGCTGTGGTTTTGGTAGAAGAAATAGGGTATCTGTATTTGTCCTCAGTGATAACCAAAAAACTTATTTGGAAAGAATAATAGACATCAAAAAAGAATTGCCCAATCAAACATGTCGGGATTTTTCTCAAACATCAGTGTTCTCATTTTCCTTGCAGTGTAAAAAAAAAAAAAACAAAAAAAACAAAAAAAAAAAAAAACAAGGCCGGGTACAGTATCCGGATGGAATTTGGTGGGATGGGCGTAAACCCGCAGGTATTATAACATACTGACGTGAAAAAAAAAAAAAAAAAAAGACCAAAAACTACTTTCTTTCTGTGCCCTGGGGAGAAATATTCATCAATTGCATTTTGGAAATGTTGAAAATCACAACTTTTGATGAAATTGTGTCCTACAGTATCTCTTCTTATATGAAGGCTTTTTTTATAATAAAGTTTCTTTCCTCTATGACCATGATAAGACAGACCCCTGATGATTAAAACAAAAGACAATCAAAACTTGGCAAATGAACTCTTTGGACATTAGCAAAAGGGAATACATTAACAGTTTTTGCAAACACTTTATACAATTGTCTAATACTCCATCAAGCTCATAAAAAATACAATTCTACTGCAACAAGAAATCCATTCAGTAAGACTCGTCCTCGGTGTACATAGCTTAAAATGCCAACTTTAAAAAAAAAAAATAATGCCCCAACTCTTAAATTTACTTTAAAAAGGGGAAGTAAAGCTCAACACCTTTGGCCTATGACTTTTTAGGTACCATATCACCTTACGGTTGAGGAGATGGGTAAAGAAAAATTATTAACGAAATAAAACTTATAGGAACATGCTTCACATTACCTCACCGTTTTCTTCTCTTAAGAAAGAAACGAAATCTGATAATTGTTCAAGAGTGTTTTTGAACATAGTACACTGCAAAAGCAGAAAAAATCAGTGTTTTTAAGAAACATAACTCACAACAACAAGGAATTCCTGTCGTGTCTAGTATTGCACGTTTTTGGTTTGGAGGGTTTTGGATGCTAATATTTCAAGACAAGTTTATGCTCCGGCACTTCAATTAGCTTAAATGTAAAGTAATGATCAACCTCTCTTGCCAATAAACTCAACATTTGCTGTTCTTCAGTAAAGCATATGACAGAAACATATGAGAAACATGTCTAAAATTCATATGAATAAGCTCAGTCACAGCAACAACAAAAATATTATGTTTTCTATAAACTAATACTGCATGTACTTAGTTTCGAGGGATTAAGATGCAAAATATTATGACAAAAGCCCCTACGTGGCTACCAGCAATTAAACATCCTTCAACTTCTTTAGCAAATGAGCTCATGTGTATCATCTTCTTGTTGAGAAGACGAAGATGAGTAATGATAAAATAACCAAACTATCAACTTTCCTTAACATATTTTACATGAAATCATTATTTCCTTCTCGTAACGAAATTGAAAAAAAACAACTTAGCACCACTAAGTGGTGCTAAGTTGCACCTTTCTTGAGGGTGCTATCTTGCACCCTTTACCTTTCGGCGCACCTTTGCACCCCGTGTAGCCTTTACATCTTGGTGCAACTTTACATCCTTTCGTGAGGGTGCAAAGAAACACCCAAAGTTCCAAGATTGTGCCTTGTTTTGAGGGTGCAATCTTGGAACTTTGGATGCTACTTTGTACCCGCAAGAAAGGGTGAAAGTTACACCCTCGGGAGCAACTTTGCCCCCTTGAAAAAGGCGCAACCTCGTACCTTTAGGTGTAACTTTATGCCCGAAGGATGCAAGAATGTACCCTCTCTTGAGGGTGCAACCTTGTGCCATATTGGTATGATGTTGCACCTATGTGGTGCTTATTTGCTCCATGACTGCTGCAAAATTGCTCCTTCAAAGGAGCAAGTCAGTGTCACTGCCTGCTCCTTTACATGGGCAATATTGCCCATCATCTCAAGGTGCAACTTAGCATCACAAAATCGGGTACGATTTAGTTCCTTAACTACTCTAAACCTTGAATAGTGCGAACTGATGTAAGCCTATTTGCTCAGCATATAACTTATGTTGTTGTTGCACTCTGCAAAGTAAATAGGATTAGTGTGACTTGGATCTTGTGCATCATGAAATGTGTGTGCGTGCAGAATTTGTGAGTTGTGAAAATGTTAATGTAAAAGTTAACTTAGTTGTGTTTGAATAATATACTGAAACCAAAAATTTACCCAATTACCTTTTCAATAAGGTGAGCACTATATCTATCAAACAGTTAACCTTCTCGGCAAGAGTATACATCTGCATGTTTAAGGAAGAGGTGAAAATATGATATGCAGTTGTCTGGATACGTTTTATTCAAAACGTTCTTGAATGCGTACTTATTCACATAATCTATAAGAATAACATATGCTTCTTACCAGTACTCAAAGCCTCTAAAACAAGAGCATGCTTCTTACACTTCTAAAGTATACACCATATCTTAAAAACAAAATGTAAGAGGATTTAAGAAGCTGTTTGTATGCATTCAAACGAATCCATATTTCTATCTAAAATCTAAAACGTGTCTTGTAAAAGGGGAATTCGTTTTATAATGACGATGCCAATTGTCTTAAAGTCCTTATCACGACATGTCTTGGAGTTCACGTTTATTGAAAACATGAGATTCTTGGCACGTAGATTACAACTATGGTTTAAAGAGTTAACTGAGATACGCATACCGTATACGGGCATTTCGATGAAAACAATTAAATACAACTTCGGAACTGTAAATAATATGAAAATCAAACTTGATACCAGCCCTTATCGACAACCAATACAGACTATGGAGGACTGCAGTTATAATTGTGTTCAGATATTGTTTTGGGTGATACACGCATGCCGACTGATTTAGGATCAATTCGAGTCCCTCGAGCTGAGATTCCGGAACTGCAATGAGCAAACCATCATGATGCATAACAAAGTGACTGAGATAATGCATGCACCAGTTTCTGTTTCGTTGTTCTATACACAGAAAGTTGTTTCGTTTTCCAATCCTGTGCAGGCACACAGAGATTTACAGAATTCAATCATCTTTGGCTATAACGCCATGGTCGCGTGCAAAATGAATGCAGGTTATCTAACTTAACCTGTTACTAATAGTTACTGAATAGGGGACTACTGTATATTCAATTTATACATTATTAATCGGATGATAGAACCTGTCAAAGAGTAAATTGCGGATATCATATACCATTGTCAAATTCACTTTCTGTTCTATACATAGTATATCAATGGATTGTTATGAACCACTTCAGCATTACCAATCATTATCATAATTATTTCCCTGAAACGGCTGCATTTGTATGAGCGGGAAGAGTTTGGCATCATACATAGCAAGAGTCGTGACTACAAAACTAAATACATGTATTAAAATACAAGGTTTTAGGACACTTTGAATCATCCCCCCCCCAAAAAAAAAAAACAACAACAACAACTTAGTGAAATGTTGTACAATGTATGCCCTACTTCCATTAACCTATGATCTTTGACCTTTGAATACATGGCCCGCATTTTTTCAACGAATAGGCATTTGGATGCAACGTAGGTATTATATAAAAGAAAAAAATGTTTTAGGAAAATAAATTTAACCACTTCAGAAATAATTATGGAACAAATAGCAAAATATTGACACGTTCACTTCTTCCGTAATGACATGACAGAAAACTTTCCTCACGGAATCGTTCTGCCGTAATTCATGAGCAAGTCATGGATATATACTTAGTTCGATTAAAAGTATACATTGAGTCATTGCAAAAGCATCTAATGAAAAGTATTCTTCAGAACTACATCATTGTCATTTATTCTATAACACTAATAATATAGAGCTATTGGTCCGCCATATTGCCTAACAGGTCGTTGTCCTCCTACCACGTTTGTTTAGCAAATAAGGCACAGAATTTAATTTTGCACTTGTTGCCAAAGACTCTAATCTTCTTTACCGCTATTCTCAGACATGTATGCTGGTGCTGTATGAATTAGAAACGGAAGCTTACAAATTGATTTAATATTCACCATTTAACAAGGCAAAAGCGAAGTGATGTCTCGTCCACATATCGACTTTGTGATTACAGAGATTTTCAAATGGCATAGGCCTGGTTCATTGACTTTTTGACTGTTGACGTAGTCGGACTTTTAACACTTGACAGCAATCATTAGATGATCTGAGGAGTGAATTTGGTGATCATATAGCTCAAAAGTGTGGAAAGTTATTGAAAGAAATGGTCATACTATGTCGACAGTGTTTATCAGGTGAGATACAAACATAGAACAAGTTCCAGTGGGTTTCAGGAGGTTACTTTTCCAGCCAGGGTTATAGTCTAGCTGGTAAAATTGGGTCTTTAAGGGCGTCTGGCGGCTACACCCCCCCCCCCCCCACTTCTTAAAACGTCTGGCAACGGCCATGCATATATCCTGTAAGTGTAAATAATAACACGTTCCAGTGGGTTTCATTAGGTTATATTTTCAGCTATAGGCTAGCCTATATACCTGGAAAAAGTTTGGTCTTTAAGGGCGTCTGGCGGCTACCCCCCACCACTTAAAACGTCTGGCAATGGTCATGCATTTATCCTGTAAGTGTAACGAACAAGTTCCAGTGGGTTTCATTAGGTTACTTTTTCAGCTAGGCTAGCCTAGCTGGAAAAATTTGGGTCTTTAAGGGCGTCTGGCGGCTACCCCCCACCACTTAAAACGTCTGGCAATGGTCATTCATTTATCCTATAAGTGTAACGAACAAGTTCCACTGGGTTTCATGAGGTTACTTTTTCAGCTAGGCTAGCCTAGCTGGAAAAATTTGGGTCTTTAAGGGCGTCTGGCGGCTACCCCCCACCACTTAAAACGTCTGGCAATGGTCATTCATTTATCCTGTAAGTGTAACGAACAAGTTCCAGTGGTTTTCATGAGGTTACTTTTTCAGCTAGGCTAGCCTAGCTGGAAAAATTTGGGTCTTTAAGGGCGTCTGGCGGCTACCCCCCACCACTTAAAACGTCTGGCAATGGTCATTCATTTATCCTGTAAGTGTAACGAACAAGTTCCAGTGGTTTTCATGAGGTTACTTTTTCAGCTAGGCTAGCCTAGCTGGAGTTGGGCCTTTAAGAGCGTCTGGCGGCTACCTCCCACCACTTAAAACGTCTGGCAATGGTCATTCATTTATCCTGTAAGTGTAACGAACAAGTTCCAGTGGTTTTCATGGGGTTACTTTTCCAGCTAGGCTAGCCTAATTTTGAGGGGTCCTTTTTGTGGCCCTCCTGGCCACACCCACCACCGATGACCAGCCAGACGTGCATTTCCATACTTAGGGGCATATGTACTAAATTGCTATACACATAAAAATTGGTAACCTTTTCAGCTAGGCTGACCCCCGCTGGCTCCCGGACTAACTCTTCATTGTTTTACTAACTAATATGAAGAAGGTGAGCGTTGTATCACCTGCCTGGAATAAACTATAATTATGTAAGAAGCAATGCCGAAACCCTTTCATTTGACTAGGTAAACTCACAGTTAGGACCTATAGTTCTGTCAGCTTAGCCTGGTGTGAATAATCTAAAAAAAAAAAAAAACACACACACAAAGTGAACATTAAAACTCATAGTTAAGTACATGACAAATAAGATGTAATGCCTTCTTCAGACAGGAGCATAAAGAAATTATTGTCTATCTCCCTCTTACACAAACAAACAGAACACTATTGTCTCAACAATACAGTGTGAAGAATAACCATTATAAATAAACCTATCACAAGTATCAGTATTTGAGGTTATGTGTGAAAAATGCCCTACAAATGAATGAAAATCGCGGACAGTAGACCTTTGTCCATAGTCAACTCAGTGTAACATCGCAAAGCCATTGTAATGGGTTAGCTTTCTACCAAACACTGATAAATACCAATCAGAGGCGTACCCTTGATCAACAAATAAGGGATGTGTCCCATCCCCCTATCCTTGTAGTTATGCCACTGATACCAATTAATCGTACTTGAAGCTCATACCTGTACATGTTACAAACTGATAGGTTCATTGCCCCTTTACCTATGACCAATATCTGTATTAGAATTCAAACAATGGATTCTTATGAACTGTTGTTCATCGACAACTTCCACACCAATCGACATCCCCATTAGACACTCCTATATGAAGATGTGAAGGTAAATAAAACTGTAACTTTCACGTAAAAGGGTATTGTAAGTACACTACTGTAACTCTGTAGTACTTACTACCACTGACCTGACACTGTCAGTGTAACCAAACTTTAACGAATTTCAACTGTAAAGGATTTTTTTTTTCTTTAGAATTTACATTTCAACACACTTGTAGAAATTCACATGAAAAGATGTACACTTCACTGGATCACTTGAATTTGGTTTCAACTTATTGGACCAAGTATTGGAAGTTTGACTATAAATGCAATATAGATGCCTGAAACTTTTGCCAAGCTTATGAAAATTACAATTTTCATCAAAATTCCTTAACCAAACTTAAAATGTAGGGCCCCTAAATATGATGAAAGAGGAGACTTTGCTATACAGTTAAATCAATGGGGACAAACAGTATTTGAATCGCAGCCATGAAATCTGGATATGCAAATTTAACCTGGATTGTTGACGCTAGCTGCTCAGGAAAGTGACCTCTCTGTATCTATCTAGATTCTGCTCCGCAGTCAAGACTAATTATACATTTGCACATGAAATACTTTAAATTCTCAATACTGTGAAGACAAAAAACTTACCACTACTTGCGATTCCCTGACTAATGACATTTGCTGCCTACTGCTGGGTCAGTTTTTAAGAAGCGATAAACTGACCCAGCAGATGTCATTTCGATTACGGCGTTATCATAATTTGGCATAAATGAGAACTTAGAGAAGTTTTTCGCGGAATTATACATAGAAAAATAGGCCTACTTGTCGATGAAACGCAAAGGCCCTAGCAGTTAAAGATAGATTAGAAAAAGTCATTTCACTTCAACCATTGATTCATGTAATAGACTTCTAACGTTACTTACACATCATCTGGATCTGGATTCCTTGTAGTTGTTGACTTGGTCAGCTGGGGTTGCTTGATTGGCGTAAGCCGTGGCATTTTTTTTTTTTTTTTTTTTGCACATTCTAAATTCCTGCAGAACTGTCCATGCAACTCCAGCAAGTGGAAAGCAATTTTTTTCATCGACTCGCTGACGCTGAAGCTTCCCCCTCTGCCACTGGTCTCTTACTTGTCCTAAGCAGGGAGGTGAGAGGAAACCTCCCTGTCGTAAGCATGCTAAGAACACGTCTCTCTGCGTTCTCCACTCGTCGATAGCGTCAAACAAGTAGATACGCTTCCTCGAGTTGGACGGCTGTTTTGATCTCCATTGTGAGGTTTCATTACTAAACCAAAGCCAAGGCTAATCCGAAACAGTACACGCATACCAGACACATTATTGATATTGACATACCGGTACCGACGAGTTTGTATCAACTTTGTTATGTTCCGATCCGGCCCAACACCTAATACTGTACGTATAACACAGCTGACGCAGCAGACAATATTGCCAATGAGATTAAAACAACCCGCCATATGGCCATATGCATTGCAACTTGCTATACATGAAGTTTAGAGTTTTAATATTTCTTCATCAACGCATATTTATAAATACCAAATATTAAACAACGTAATATATGAATGATTTACAATATTGTTATATAATATTTTCAGACATTTTAAAATATTATTGCTTAGATTGCTGAAATTGGCACCATAGTGCAAATAAACAGAGACTGGAGCCAGATACGTACGTACGTACACCACACAGCTCTACTGTTGTGTCGCGACCGGGACCCGTAGGAGAGATTTTCATGCGCATGGCTGTTGTGCGGTTTTGTGCGTGCACCCATTCGGCCCCATTCGGTAGGTATTCGGGCGTCCATGTTGAAATTGCAGTGGACGGCTTGCACGGCTCTCGTGCCCCACTGGTTTTTCGCTGGTGCACTGCGTCGCGTCGTGTTCGGCATTCGGTACGTACGAAGGTACAATAACGGGGGAGCAGCTTGTCGTGCTTTTCTACTGAGCTGCGAATCGCCTGCGACGACTGTTTGCCTTTAATATAAAAAAACACACCATATTTTATGTTATTCTCAAACAAAAAAGTACACAATGATTTTGTTTATATTAAAATCAACAATGTTTTTATTAAACGTGTTCCACATGTTAAGTTTTTGGGTGTCATAATTGATGAAAAATTGTCTTGGAACCAGTACACTGATGTTGTCTGCAACACACTTTCAAAAAACATTGGTTTATTGCATAGATTTCATTCGTATCCAAAAGAAGTCTTATTATTATTGTATAAGTCTCTAATTTTGCCTTATTTGAATTATTGTACACAAATCTGGGCAAACTGTAGTGAACAAAATATGTCGAGGCTTTTAAAATTACAAAAGAAAGCAATCAGAATTGTGTCTCATAGCGATTACCGTGCTCATACAATGCCAATATTTGATCGTTTGAAAATTCTTAATATTTATAAAATGTATAAATGTATCAAAGTGCAATATTTATGTTTTCATGTTCTCATAATATGCTTCCTGGAGTATTATCTAATTACTTTAAGCTCAATAGCCAAGTGCATACATGTATAACAAGAAACTTTTTTAATCATTACTTGCCATTTGTAAGATTAAGCTCTTATCAAAAGTCAATATTTTATAATGGACCAAAAATATGGAATGAGTTACCAGAGGTAATAAAGTCCAGTCAGACTTTTACGATTTCTAAAACCCATCTTAAGCAGTATTTGAGTGACAGACAATCTTTAGAATAAATGTATCATAGAAAATATTTTTAATAAGACTATATATATATATATATATATACTTTTTGTTTAATGTGTTTGTGTGTCTATGTTGTTGTGTTTTTTGTGCTGCTGTTTGTAACTTTGTAATTTATATGATAAAGGACTTGGCTTCATATAAGGCACCGCCTTCCTGTCAAGTTCCTAATGCTTCATGATTTCATATGTTGAAGTTTATATTTTGTATCAGTTGCAGTCATATCAGTTACTTTATACACATTTTACGACATGAATTTGAATGTAATGTATTTGTACTTATATGTAGTGTATTTTCTCTGTTTGTTTGTATGGTTTTTATGGAGTATTGAATAAATAAATCCAAATCCAAATCCAAAGTGTGCAGGGCCTTTGTAGAGGCGTATAAAGATGATGTCTTCAACATACCTACCACCCCTGAAGCATGGAGCACCCATGCCCAGCAGTTTGAACAGAGGTGGAATATCCCCCATGCAATTGGTAACTTGGATGGAAAGCACATAGCCATTAAGAAGCCAGCAAACACAGGCAGTCTCTACCACAACTACAAGGGGTTCTTCTCCATACCACTGCTAGAATTGGTAGATGCAGAGTACAAGTTCATTTGGATTGAGCTGGGAGGTAAAGGACACATGTCTGACTCCCAGATATTCACAGACTCCGAACTCTTCGAATGCCTAGAAGATGGGTCCATAGGGCTGCCCCCACCATGCCCTCTCCCTGGAGAAAATCAGCCTGATATTCCCTAATTCATCCTGGGTGACGATGCTTTTGCCCTGAAGAGCTACGTGATGAAGCCATACAGTAGAAGAGGGATGACAGATGAACAGAGGATCTGCAACTACAGGATCTCTAGGGGAGAAGACTGGTGGAGAATGCCTTTGGCATTTTGGCCAACAGGTTCCGGTGCCTGTTTGGAACACTGGAACAGAAGGTAGATAACGTCAGAGATTTGGTGGAGACTGCTGTGGTGCTCCACAACCTGCTGAGAAAGAGGGTGGCGCTGGCAGCCAATGAGGTGGACCACGAAGATGAAGAGCACAACTTCGTACCAGGGGCCTGGAGAGATGGACCTCACTGGGAAGATGTTCCGCAACCACCTGCAAGGGGGAATCTTGCCACTGTGGATGCCAGACATCAGAGAGATCATCTCAGAGAATACTTCGTCTCTCCAGTGGGTGCTGTTGACTGGCAACAAAGAATGGCTGGGGTGGTACTTCGTGATTGAGTTAAAAAGGAGTGGCTCATATATCGTCAGAAGCAGATGATGAAGATAAAGACTTGTGTGTCTGGAAATAAGAACATTCTCCCATATGCACACTTTGTTTATCTTTAATATAAGTTTGAAATAATTTTTGTATTATGTGTTCTTGTGAAGATGTTATTCTTATCATCGATGTTATTGTTGCTTGTAAATAATATAAATACAGAATTTATTGATTTTTCCCCCATGAAAAATCAGATAATACTGCTATTGTAAATCAGGAGTGAAAATTTAAAGAAATCAAGTTGTATGATTTGAAATTTAGATATGTGCGATAAAAGATCTGTAAAATACGCAATTTTTTGTTAAATCGATTATCAAAAAGTATCATTACAAATTGATTTTTTTACTAATAAAAAAAATGGTAAGAAAATCAATTTTATATGCGAGATAAAGAACCCTTATTGTACCAAAGAAAATGAAACAAAGGAAATAAAATATAAAACATTATGAAATGAAAAAATGAAATATAACAAAAAGATAAAAAGAAAAAGAAAACTTTGTGGAAAACTTAGTATTCTGAGTTTTTCCATTGCCTTTTGTATTTTATTATGTTTTATACAGGGTGTCTCTGTTAAGCTCGGCGGTAATAAGGCAAAACAACGTAACTCAGAATATCATGTTCTGAGAAAAACGAGTTTGAAAATTCAACTGGTTCCCATTTTTCCGTCATAGGAGTAAAACACTTTTGAAGCAGCGAAGTTTCGTAGGCATTAATAAAATTTCCGTCAGTTTTCAACTTTCTGAGCGTTCTGATATCAATCTATCCTCGCCGTATGCCTACTACATCTACGTCTATATGGTGTACTGTACTGGCCTCCATTTTCTTACCTCGTCATATACTGCTCTGCAGCGCTCAAGTACAGCCTTTGTTTATTACGTAACGCTTTCAACTATTCAGAATGCCCAACCTTAGATCTAGGCCATCACCATCAACACCATCTGACATTCCCCTTTCAGCAGATTCTGCCAGCAATGTTACCATGGAGACACCAAACAATGCGCCTACCCCCGTGCACCCCAAATCTCCTAAAATGGCTCAAATCGACCACCTGCTAAAAAATACCGATCTTCTGAAGCACATTGACCGCATCGTTGAGTGTGCTGTAGAGAGAGCGATTGAAAAAATCATGAAAAAGCATGAAATCAATCTTTCACATGTATCCAGCATGATCGAAGAGCAGCTAGCTCGCATGCACGACTTGGAAGTCTCAGTGGACGCCAAGCTTCATGAAGTTCGCATGGTAGCCGATTCGGTCGAGCGGACCAGAGAGGATCTCAAGCGTGTATGCCGCGATGTCCACAATATGGAACAATACTCACGCAGGAATAACATTCGCTTGCTAGGCATCAAAGAGTCTCCGAACGAGAATACGGATGCCATTGCCTGTGAAGTCGCGAAAAGCATTGGCATCGATATCACACCAGCCGACATCGACAGGTCTCATCGCGTCTCTCGCAAAGGTGATCAGGATGCGCACGCACATAGTGGTCAATCGTATGCGGACGCCACACGATCAACTACCGCCCGACCCCGTGCAATCATCGTGAAGTTTACTTCGAATAAATGCAAGCAAGCAATGATGAAAAACAAGCGCAAGCTGAAGGGCACTGGGAGGGTGATAGTTGAGGACCTCACCAAGCAGAACGCAGAACTTCTGGCGGCAACCTCCAAAATGAAAGACAAAGTTAGTGCAGTGTGGTCGAATGATGGGCGTGTCATAGCCCTCCTGAAGTCCACAGGAAAAAAGAAGCTCATATCATCTCTGTCTGACTTAAACACGTAACATAATTCCCATGGTAACTGACCTTTTTTGCTTATATTCGTAATTAATGGCACCCGGATGATACAATCTGTCAAGGTTTCTTTTGTTAACTTAAGGTATAAATTGCGATTTTATGTGTTGCGCACCTGTGTGCGTATGTGTCAGATATAATCTACTTTTTTTTTTTTTTGCTGTTTCATCTCTCTCTCTCTCTCTCCTTTCTTTGCCATGTCTTTACGCAATATATATCAAAGTGCAATAGATAGGTTAAATCTCAGTACAATATCACAAGTTCTGTCGCCCATTAATGGTAATGAAGAATTTCAGGAGATTGATCAGTCTTTTTATTTACCTGATGAATTCAATGACAAGGTTTCCAAACACTCTCTGAGTTGTAATAATTTTTCTGTTTTGCATATTAATTGCCGAAGTATAACTAGAAACTTTGATGGTTTGAGTGCTTTATTGCAGTGTTTGAATCTTTCTTTTTCTATTTTAGGAGTCACTGAAACTTGGTTGAAGAATGACGCTCATATGTGTAATATTCAAGGTTATGATTTTGTGTATAATAATAGAGTTGGTAAAAGAGGTGGCGGCGTGGGAGTTTTTGTACGGGATGGATTAACATATAAACATAGAGAAGATTTGAGTGTGAGTAATGAACACTGCGAAAGTTTATTCATTGAGATAGAAAATACTGTTAATAAGAACGTAGTGTTGGGTGTTTTTTACAGGCCACCTAATCAATCTGTGCAATTTTTTATAGATGAAGTTTCTTCTGTTTTGAACATTGTAAATAGGGAAAATAAAATAATATATTTGGTTGGTGATTTTAATATAAATTTAATGAATGTTTCTTTTTGTTCATATGCTAATGATTTTGTGAATGCATGTGCAACATATTTTTTGTATCCACTTATTCATTATCCAACCCGTGTGACTCCAAAATCTGCAACTTTATTAGATAATATATTTACAAACAATATCAGAAATATATTTTGTGGACTGATTTTGGCTGATATCAGTGATCATTTTCCTGTATTCTGTGTTTCTTATGATGAAATTAAAGAAAAAAGGTGTGTTTCCTGGAAAAGACAAATAAATGATATGAATATTGTACAGTTTTGTTGTAATTTGGAAAGTATTGATTGGAACTTTAAGTCATTTGATCCTAATTGTTGTTATGATGAGTTTATAACGAAATTCAGATGTTTGTATCACAGATGTTTTCCTTTGTGTGAAATTAAAGTAAAACATAGAAAAAATAAATCATGGATTAATAAGAATTTGATGAAAATGATAAGGAAAAAATGGAGATTATATAAGAAATATATGAATAATCCTACTGAATATAGGAAAAAAGTTTATAAGAAATTTAGAAATAAAGTAACAAATGAATTAAAGAAAGTGAAACGTGAATATTATAAAAATAAATTTGATGGTTATAAAGGAGACATAAAGTTAACATGGAAAGTTATCAATGATGCATTAGGTGTGAAATCTAAAAAACAAAATATCATCAAAATTGATATTGATGGTGCATCAATTACTAATAAAGATGATATGGTTGAAAGATTTAATAATTATTTTGTTGATATTGGTTTTAATCTTACAAACAATGTGCAATATTCAAATTATGATTATAGTTCACAATTGACAAGAAATGATAAAACGGCATATTTTTCTCCAATAACATGTAAAGAAATTATTGATATTGTGAATGATTTAAAGAGTGGTACCAGTGTAGGTTATGATGATATAGCTGTTGATGTTGTGAAAAGAGTGATTCATGTTATCTGTTCTCCTTTATGTGATATATTTAATTTGTGCATTTCCAATGGCGTATTTCCGGATCAACTGAAGATTGCAAAGGTAATTCCTGTTTTTAAAAGTGGTGATATTTCTAATTTGGTGAATTATCGTCCGATATCTGTTCTGCCGTTATTTTCCAAAGTATTTGAAAAATGTCTATATAAACGATTATACACTTTTTTCATTTCATGTAATCTCTTATCAAACAGTCAGTATGGATTCCGTTCGGGACACTCCACTTCTACAGCTCTTCTTGATTTGATACATAAAGTTACAACAGCAATTGATTTGAAACAGTATACTATTGGTTTGTTTCTTGATTTGAGCAAAGCTTTTGACACTCTTGACCATTCAATTTTGTTGAATAAATTAGAAAATTATGGTATTCGCGGAGTTTTGCTAAGATTATTTAAAGATTATTTGTCTAAGCGATTTCAGTTTGTAACAATTGACAATTATAAGTCTTCGTATAAATGCATTCGTTGTGGAGTGCCACAAGGTTCCATTCTCGGTCCATTGTTATTTCTGATTGATATTAATGATATTGTTTGTTCAAGTAAAATTTTACAGTTTATCTTATTTGCAGACGACACCAGTGCGTTCATGTCACATAACAATTTTAGTTATTTGGTGGATTTATTCAATCATGAATTGATTTGTCTGAGTAATTGGTTGATTAGTAATAAATTGGTGATAAATGTAAGTAAAACTCAGTTTATGGTATTTGGAAAGAGAAAATTTGATATGAATACTGTTTTGTATTTTAATGGTCAAACAATTTCTCGTTTGTCTTGTGTAAAGTTTTTAGGAGTGTATATAGATGACAAGCTCTCATGGCATGAACACATTGGTGTCGTGTGCAATCGTATTGCCAAAGGTATTGGTATTTTTTATCATCTGAGGCATTTCCCCAGATATATTCTGATTATGTTATACCATACTTTATTCATTTCCCATATCAATTATTGCAATGTGGCCTGGTCCAATGGAAATGATTTTTGTATGAAAAAATTGTTTGTATTACAGAAAAAAGCTATTCGAATAATTTCCAATGTATCTTTTAATGCTCACACTTCACCTTTATTTTTTCATTTGAAGCTTTTAAATGTATATGATATTAATAGATATAATCTTGCAATTTTTATGTATATGTGCTCAAAAGGTTTATTGCCCTCCAATATTTCTTCCAAATTTTTATTGAATAGTAATGTTTATGCTTATAACACCCGTCGTGCTAATGATTATCATTTATGTCATGTGAGAACAAATATTTCTAAGAATACAGTTTTTTATAAAGGTCCATTAATATGGACCGAAATACCATTTGATTTGAAAATGAAACCGTCTTTGAATAGTTTTAAAAGGAATTATAAACTTTCACTCCTGAATTCTTATTCTCATTCAGAATGATTACTTTAATTGCACTTATATATGTCTTTTGATTTGTTCTTCAGTCCTGTCCTTTTCTTTTCCTCCTTAGTTTCGTTTCTATACTCCCGATATATTTTACACATCATTTATGTTTTCTAGGGGTCAGCGATTTACAAGGCTTATTGCTCTTCTCTGTTGACCCCCCATTCACATGAATTTACGCATCGGCTCTTGTTCTTGTTGTTGTTTTGTGTATGTGTGTATATTTCTTTTGATATTCATATATTTGTATCTATGTGTTTTCATTGTATGAATTGTTTGATGATTTTATGTCGAATGGAAATAAATTTGAACTTGAACTTGAACTTGAACTTGAATATCTCGATAAAATTTCAGTAAAATAGGATTTCCCGTTTTAGAGTAATTGCCATGTTTAGAATAGATACAGAATTTTACCGAATCACAGCACTGTGCTGATGAGTAATTCTAGTTTGCCAAAAGAGCGTATCCTTACTTACGTTGTGCGAGAATCCTCACGCGGCAACATATCAATTAGGCAAAAGAACGTATCCTGACTTACGGCGCCTAAGCATTCTCCCGCGAAGCCACTTCAGTATGCCAAAAGAACGTATCTTGACTTACAAATATCTGCGCCTTAACCATTTCATCAATGTAATTAGGCAGAATGACGTATCCATACTCAATGGCAACAACCTCTATCATTTATTTATTTCACAATTTTCTTAACTGGATAATAAAAGTCCCGTTATATGTTTTTAAATATATATTAAGAATAGTAAAACACAGTAGCTTGCAAAATTATCGATGTAAGTGAACATTTTCATTTTTTTTCTGAAAACTTACCGAGTATGTGCTAAAATGTAATTAGTTGTTATCTACCAATCACCGTAATTTTTTTCTTTATTTACATATACAGTTTATAGCTTATTGAGATGTCCATTCTTTTTTTATTATCTTTAAGTGTATGCTTTTTATCCCTCGATGTAAGATTTTTCATTGGGTACATAATTATACATTGTTGTTGTTGTTGTTGTTGTTGTTGTTCATTTTCCATCTGTGAAGATGGCTGGATAGCCCATATTCAGCTACACTAAGCTGGTCTTCCATGGGGTCTAGTTGGATGTGGGGTGGGACCACTTCACCGGGTTAGACACCCTGCTCTTTGCGATGAATGAATGAAGCGGGATCTTTTACATGCATGAGCTGTGACTCTCTCATACACGGGACCTCCATTTTATGTCCTATCCGAGGGACAGAGTGTTTTGCCTCTTGCTAGAGGGGACGGTATGTTTACACACAACATTGCTCAGTCCAGACTCGGGTTCGAACCCGGGCCGCGTGATCGTGAGGCAGACGCGCTACCGACTGAGCCAACTCACCGCCCTGTGAGTATTGTATTTGGCTTATCATTCATGTTGTTTTAACAAAAACATGGATTTGGATTAATATTGACAACTAAAGTACGAGTTTGGGTAAAGTCTGTAAAATGGATTTCATGACACTTCTTATGCCATGTGCTACAATTAAGATGGACTTGAAATATGTATAATTTTTAGTATGACAATGCATGAGTGGCAAATATTATGACTGTATGAGAACTGGCAAAAAAAAAAATCAAATCAAATGGGTATTGAAAAAATTGTATAGACATCTGCACATACACTTCGTTTCAAAGACACATACACGCAATTTAATGTGTTGCTATTGAGACTCCTATTTTAATTTCTATCTTTTCTTTGATTTATTTAACGATTTCCATTGAGATGAAAGGATATGAACAGAAAGAATGATATTTTGTACTTATGTTTATCGTTATAAGTTGTTAATGTTTGGTTGATTGCATGAATTGTATCCGTAAGGTTAAAACTTCTAATGATAATATGCCTCAATTCTTTGAACAGCAACAATAACAACAATGATTTATCAGGTAATCATGAATCCAGGTTTTAATGTTTTTAGGTGTAACTTGACCACTCACACATACACACACACACACACACAACCAAGCAAGTACGAAAACACACAAAACACACACACACACACATACACACCTCAGACTTGTCAGAGTTGCAAACATTCTCTCAGTAGAATAACTTTGAGAAAGACATGACAGAAATGTAGATGCAGAGACTGATTTACATCTTCTAAAAGGTTTATAGGGAAAAAATGTGTGTACATCTGTTTCTCAAAGACAACAGCATTACAAAAATCATTCCATTATTTGCAAGTCTTAAAAATATGACATAGATATCTACGCTTTCTTATTAAAATTTAAGAGAGAGTTTGACATGCCATTATGCTTTTATCACATTGAAAGCAAATCAGCAGTAACTAAACGTTATCATGATGGTTAATAAGAAAAAAAAAATGAAATTTACTTCCCGAGTAAAGTAGCTTACATACGTACCACAGTTGAACAAAACCCTGGGAACAAAATTTTCGACAGAACATAATTGTTTTTTTTTATGGAGATTAGTTATACTATTACCATATCAGACCTTCGCATCAATTTTCACCTTGGAAGATCAGAACATCTACAAATTAAAAATTGTAAATAGCACACATAACATTTTTAATCCTTACTGTTGTTGAAGATCAAGTGTAGTAAGAATTAAATACTTGGGTAAAGAACAATTATTAGGCAGCTTAAACGAAGGGAAAATTTGCAACAGTATTCACTTTAAACACATTTCAATAAATGTCTTATCACAACAGCAATTTGCTGTGCTGCAATACATCTGCGTTGTCTGAGAGCTCCCGGAGGGATTAGGCTCAAAATAAAATTTTTGCAGGAAATAAGGTTACCATTTCCCTGGTTTTCTGAAATATGTTGACATGTTTCAATCGACATGATATTGATTTTGAAGGCAAGCACTTACAACAATATTTGATATGAACAAGTGATAGTTTTACCTAAAGTTGATAGTCATCATTTCAAAGGGCAATAAGCCCTCATCATATTTTTTTTTTTCGAAATAGAACCTTTAGTTTCATATTAATATAAAAACAAAACCTTTCTTGTTTCTGTTTCTGTTCTGAAATTTGTATAGTTGCTCTTTTCTCTGCTTTCGAACTGCTCGGTAGACCACTGCAGGAAAATGTAAAAGAAACGGAAAAGAATATTTAACACAAAATAAGGCCCTCTGTATTTTCCATAAAAGACAGCTAGTGAATTTCAACTGTGCTTTAGTTATATTATGTGATTAAATTCTTCATTAGACATGGTTGTGTGCAACAAATCCTCTCTCACAAACCCCCTCCCACTGCCAAAAAAAGCAAAGGAAATGAGAATGAGTATTTAATATCGAAATACCCTCACAATATCTATTATTCAACAACATACAAATACCCCTTGAGGATATACAAGGCTGTGTGTTTGTTTTTGAGAGAGAATGGTGATTATTTCATCAGTTTTCATTTAATATTATTTCTTTTTATCGCTAAGGAATGAACTGTGAAATGTGGTATTCTCAAATTATCAAACAGTCATCATCATCAAAGAGTCATCATCATGGATTCTGCCTTTTTTCTTTTTTTTTCTTTTATAACTCTTCCAAATGGCGGCTTGTGTCGCCTGTGATAATAACAAAGGTGGGATTCATTTCTTCCCCCTTCTTCTACCTTTTTTGTATGAATTAATAGGTGATTATTCAACTTGTACCTTTTATTGTACTTGATACACTGCATTCCTTTTCTGTGCTGGTCTAGGCTGGCGGTTGGTGTGGACACTGAAAAGAGAGACATGGGAATATGTATTTCAACACGAAGGTTAATAATAGTACAAGATTGGGTCTGAATATTTGAACTTTCCATAGTATTTAAAACCACCTAAATTAAGAATGGATATTTTAATTCTATGAGCTTTTGCCCTCAACATTGTTATGGGGAGGGGTGGAACGTATAACATGTATAGGATCTACCATGGCTACAATGCATTTTTTTTTGTATCGAAATGAAAAAAAGAAAATGTTTTAAAGAATATGTACAGCTGCCTAAAACTGCACAAAGAATACCCCCCCCCCAAAAAAAAAAATGAAAAGATAAATCAGGCTTCCATAGTTAGCATGTACAGAGTACCATTAAATATGACTTTATTTTTGTAGGCTAATTTTAAGTGGATAGTATTCCTGTATGTATGAAAACACCACAATCATATTCTTCATCCTTTCAAGAAATAACAAACAAGATCTAAAACTACTTGTGTTTAACCAAAGATGTAGACCAAACATTATTTGTTGTCCTTGCTTTTCTTGCCAAAGTAATGATGTTAATGTCATTATTAGAACATATCGTCTTCCATCAGTTCATGTTGCCACTGAAGACTAAATGGAATTCATCATTATCAAGCTTTATTGTCATTAGCTTGAAGTCGAGTCTACTGTTTACTATAAAGCTGTTACTTTTTTAGACTTTTAGACCAAAACTGAATTTGAGGTAGAAGACGTCAAGTCGATGATCATTACAGTATATTGGGGTCCACTTAATTTATTTGCGCATAGGTAAATTTCTTTTGAGAGTCACTACTTGATCTACTAGACCACTAGTAGTAGTACAAGTATCCTACATTTACATAGTCCTTATTACATTAGTAGAACCACAACCACAACCATATCAATGAGCCACGTTTTGCCAAGCCCACCGAAAGGAAAGGCTGTCATACTCATAGCTGTACGTTTGCTCTTTATTTTCAAAGCTTGCTGAGTTTTTTTTTTTTTTTTTTTTTTTTACTCATCGATTTCTTAAATCTAAGTGAAAACTATTATTACCGAAAGTACTGGACCCTACTAGCAAAGCGTACTGTCGTCCAGTCTGTATAGCCCAATCGACGTACTTCGCACGGCTTCTGGTCGGGCTAGATCAAACTTAGACCTGACAAAAAAAAAAAAAAAAAACGTAAAACTTACCGATGTTACCGCAGATTTTCTTTGTGGTAGCATTAACTGGTCAGGAGAATATCCATTCCATGACTGCAAAACAGAATAATGGGCATGACTTCATGGTTCACACTGCAGCAAAGCTTGCCTGCCAGTCAACCAGTCGGTGTAACTCTGCTTTTTCAAAAGCTGTTGTCGCAAGCGGCGCGGCAGCAGCGGCGGCACTACATACACTCACTGCCGCGGCTGAAATGGATCTGCAGCACGTAGCCGTAGGTCTAATACACATAGAGTTATGCAGTGTAGCGTGTGTTGTGATGGCCACAATGTTGATACGTTGTTTTGCCGTGCTGACTGTAGCGCGCATGGCCCTGATTTTATACAGCAAAGCGCTGTATGATGACATACGTTCCTTTGGCGTCGCAATTTCCTTCTTTTTTCTTGAGAAACCACCATGAAAAAACAGTGTATGTAAAGATACGTTCATTTGCCGTAACAGCGAAAATGCTCTCTTTGTCATTTCTATACGTATCTCAGGTTACGTTGTTTTGCCTAGCTGGAAACGGCAAAGTTGTGAAAAAGGTGTGTAAGACACGCTTTTTATCTCTAAAATGGTAAACATTTGAGAATTGAGACATTCATCATTAAAAAGAGCGCATTTTATTTAGGAGCCATATGCTCATAACTCAAAATGCCCAAATTTTGAGTTACGTTCCTTTGCCTTATCACGGCCGCGCTTTCCTACGCTTTGAGCGAAACTTTGATAAGCTTTGTGACGCTTTGATAAGCTTTAATACGCTCTCCCCGCTTTACGCAATTCGTGACAGATCGTCTCAAATTTGTAAACAGTTTAAAATTTTCTGGCGCTCTTGCCGAATGTCCCGAATTGCTCAAAACTTTCTCACGCTCTATTACGGTCGTTACGCTTTAATCAAGCTTTTTACGTTTTGCCGCCGCTTTGCTCGCCGATTTAATTCGGCGTCGGTGTGAACTAGGTATTACCAAACATGATCTCTTTTTATCGAAAAAGTGAAAAAATTTGTCAGACTATTAGTAGACAGGTGTATTGAAATGAAGAACTTAAGATCATTTATGCTTATTTATATCCCAAATTTAGTGATATTTGAAGCAAAATTTGAAAATGATTGCCAGCTGGAACGAAATGTGGTGTTTGCAAGCACATAAAAACATGTGCTTACTTTTTCCATGTGCATGCATATTACCCTTTAGCGTGCATGAATTCAGACTAGCAGTGCCCAGGGCAATCCACATGAATGATTTGATTAAGCATTCATGTGCCTGGGAGCGCGAGACTGACGCCTAGTCAACAGGTGGTTCAGGCATGTCCATTGTTCAAGGCCATTGTCAGCTCATACTCATATACACATCATTGGTTCCTGTGCAAAGTTTGATTTTTGTACAGAGGGTTAAAATTTGACCAAAATCTGAAACCTTGCTGTAATGAAAGCTGATTTGATATTCATTTCATTAATTTGATTTGTTTTGAGAAGCCTTAAAATGATTTAATTTGTCACAACAAAAATATCTCTTTGAGTCTGAGGATCAGATTTGATATACAAGTGTATGTACACTACATTGTGTGTGTCCATACACAGTCTATAACTCAGACTCACAGTGCAGTACAGGCTATATGTGGACCTTGAGTTCTATTGACCTTGGTCTTTGGTGACAGCGCCACCTCTTGTGCAACTGAAGTGATTGATAAAGAGTCAGTACTGGAGATCGAGTTGTGGAGCAAATTCATCTTAAATCTTGAGCATCCTGACTTGTTCTTAAAAGGAGATGTTTGGAGGCAAAGAGGTCAGTTGAAACATTCATTCATGTTTGATTAAGAAATATGAAAGTATAAGCCAGAAATACGCAATTCTATTTTGGTTTTGGCACATTAAAATGGCTTGGGTAATGTAGGTGAATGTGCATAGCCTATTACAAGTGATGTACAGAATGTGCAGTGTGTCGATACATACAAGTTAACCATGTTGTAAATGTTTTGAGAATGTTGTAATGTAACTGAAATGTATGAAAATGATAAAACATGATGCATTTTATTAGCCAAAAGTTTTATGCTGGCATTCATAGCATAAGCACACGTTTGATTTATACCTGAGTTGCACATTCCAATGATTAATAGCAATAGCACCTTTCAGTGCTGTACAGGGTTATGCAAATTAAGCATGAATGTCATTCATTCAGGCCAGATAGGCCTATGTTTAACGCAGTGAAAGACTTCAGCTGGTGTCATTATAGGTCACACTCGATTGTGTTGTGACTTTCTATGTTTATTAGACAAGGTAAATTTCAAGAGATGGAAATTGCTTGCCTAATTAAGCAAGCCCACATGTATCTGAGAAATTAACCCATAATTCATTGTCATTGTCATCAATATGTCATCTGGGCTGAGCCTGAGATTTGCGAAGTTACTTTATCAGTATAATTTGGTTATAAACTCAAAGCTGATAAGTGATATGAAAGATTAATCATCCAAATATGTAATGACTTTTCTATTCGTTTGAGCCTATAGTTTTCACGGAATTTGAGGAACTTGAGGCAGTTATGGAACTTAAGAAACTTACTACAGAAAGTATAAAAGGAATTACGAGTTTAGCGAACACAGTTTATACAGCGCTTAAGAAGATGACGTCTTTACTGAAATTCTCATAGACACATTATGGAATCAAACTGTACTGAGTCACATAAGGATTGATTACTGTAACCATGGAATTATTGTCTGATGTCAAGATACTGCAACACCCGTGGATTCAAACCTTCAAATAAGACAAATAAAGAAACATCATCAAATCTCAAATCCCCGTCGAAGCCTTTGTTTTATTCATGGTCCTCTTCAACTCGTCTGCAGTTACAGTGAAAACTCTTTGCGTGAATCGCTTTGAGTTAAGACTCTATTTCAAGATTTATCATCACTATGCTACAATAAGGGATTCAAGATGTCCGAGCCTATTGTTTCGCAACAAGTCACAGCAGGGTCAGCTGTTGATCAGGCTGATGGCGGTACCGATGCAAGAACGAGGAAGCCTACTGAGAAAGGACTCCAAATACCAATTAGAAGTCAAGCTTAAAGATTGAAAAGGTTCTGTAACGAAATGGAGAAGACTTTCCAACAAACATAGATCGATTCTTGTTCAGGATGATGTGGATTCATCAGTAATCAAAGAAAGCCGGGATAATTTGCAAGGAGTAATGGACAATCTCATTCGTGTGCAAGAGTGTCTCTCTGAATTATACTCCTTGAATCTCAACGATGACACTGAAGATAAGTTAGATGATCTGGAAGAAGAACATTCATCATCAATGAGAGATACCTTAAAAACTCTTCTTGCAATCATGAGGCAAATCTCTCGTTTGAAGAAGCTACACCCCTATATAGACAATGCCAGTGTATATCTTGGCAATCAAGGACTTAAAAACCAAAGATATAAAACACCTGTCTCTTGACTCTGGCCTAATCTAAGCATCAGTCACAGCCACAGGGGGGGGGGGGGGAGCATCCGCGAGAGGAGGAGATTGTGTTGGTTTTGGCATGGGCTATGTAGCTCCATGGTGCGTGTGTGTGTCGACAAACTTCCACAATGCTCTCCTTCTTATTCCTGTATTTTCGTTATTTATGAGTAAAATTTTTTCGTTCGGAATTCAAAACGGATGACTATAGAATTTCTCAATAGAATATAAAATCTAAAACTTTAGAAAGAATAGAGAAAATTGAGTGCACTTTGAATGGTCTGCCACAGGCAGATATCGTTATCATGCTCTTACGTAATATGACAGCTGTTGCAGTCATTAAACCCTGGCTTGGCCTCCAGGTTTGCCACGCCTGAGTAGAAAGTTATTTTGCAGTGGGCAAATACATCTACTCCCACTTCTCAAACGAGGAATCGTTAGGGGGTATAGCACACCATCAGCTTCATTTGGCGATGGGGTCTCGCCTCAAACGGGGGTTTTACGGCATGGAAAGGCAGTATACATTTGTCAACTCTCTCAAAGAAAAGGGTTTTTTGCCAGGATTGGGTAAAGGAAGTGCCTTCAATGAAGGAACAATCTGACTCTCCCATGGAGGAGAATGAAGAACTCGCCTCTGTTGATGCGGCATCATGCGGGAATGTCGACCCACTGAGGGTTCATGAAGAAGTAACCCTTGCAAGCAGTTTAACAGAACTTCTTTACATGAATAGACTTCCAATACCTGAACCTGGAGTATTTTATGGTAATCCACTTGAGTATACAGCATGGAAGCGAAGTTACGATGCACTAATCGAACATGGCGGTATCACAGCTGGGGAGAGATTCTATTTCCTGCTTAAGTATCTAAAGGGAGCACCAATTGCATTAGTGCAAAGATACTCCATGCTGGGAGACGAAGCTGCATATTTTGAAGCTGTGAAGGTTCTACAGGATAGGTACGGGAATTCCTTTGTTATCTCCAATGCCTTTCGCGACAGATTTGACGCCTTGCCTAAAGTTGGTCCCAAGGACTCCCTCGGCCTTCAAAGACTGGGAGACTTTCTTGGCTAGTGTTGCACGGCAGCCAAATATGTTCATCATTTGCATCATTTGGACGATGAGAGAGAGAGAGAACTAGAAATTGATGAGCAAACTTCCTGATTGGCTGATAGCAAGATGGGGCAGGACTGTCGTGAAACGGCGGCAAGATAGATTATCCTTTCCACCCTTTTCAGTATTCACTGAATTCGTCAATGATGAGACAGCAATTGCTTGTGATCCTATCGCTGCATCTCAGACGTCACCCTTGAAAGACAAGAGACAGCCGTCTTCCAACGTACGATCTTTCTCCACTGGTGCCCCAAACCAGAAAGCAAACGGAGGGAGAGAGGGAAAGGGAAATGGAAACCACATTGTGTGTTTTGTAAGGGAGAACACCATCTGGCCGCATGCACTTCCTTTGCATCACAAAGCTTAGACGCCCGCACTACGTTTGGTTTCGACCACGGTTTATATTTTGGTTGTCTGAAGTTGGGTCATTTGTCCAAGGACTGCAAAAGGAGTTTGCAGTGCTCTTCATGCAAAAAAAAAAAAAAAAATATCCAACTGTCTTGCATGATGAAAACTTTGAAAACAATCGCAGAAGAATGAAACAAACAAAACTAAGGAAACTCAAACTACAATGTCCCACGCTTCAGCCATAAAGGGTCACAGATCTTCAATGACATCTTCGATAGTTCCGGTCTGGTTGTCACATGACTCAGTACCTGGAGAGATATTGGTGTATGCCATGTTAGACACCCAGTCAGACACCAGTTTTTTCTTGGACGAGACAAAAAAGGCAATGGGTATTAAAGGAATACGAGTAAACCTATTTCTTTCAACCATGACGCTGGCCAAAGAAAGAATTTCAAGTGATAAGATCAGTGGACTCAAAGTGCGAGCATTCAATGGAACAAAGGTAATTTGTTTACCTCCTACCTTCACTCGAGACGTTATGCCAGCGAATCGAGACCACATTCCTACGCCAGACACTGCTAAGGCCTACCCTCATCTTACAGACATAGCCAAACGTCTGATTCCCCTCCAGAATGTGAGATCGGACTTCCCATTGGCTATGACTGCACAAAGGCCCTTAGTCCTCGTGCAGTGATAAGCGAGCCAACTAAAGACCAAGTCACAATGCAGACCGACCTAGGCTGGTGTATAATGGGTACTATGGAACCACACTATCATGGAAGTCTACATGATCCTACAGAAACCAGTCATCGTGTTATGGTGCATGTTGTTCCTGAGGAACTGCAGATAGATGGTCATCCTACCACAGTAACTTTCAGCCACCAGTCAAGGATCAAGGAAGAGATTACACCAATTCAGGTCATACGGCTTTTGGAAGCAGATTTTGTACCAGAGAAAAGACAAAGGCCATATTCAAGGAATGACTTGAAATTTCTAGAGATAATGGAACGTGAAGTTCATGTGGATGAAAGCGGTCATTACGAGAATCGTGATGCCTCTGCCATTTCGTGATGAGATTCCTTCTCTTCCTAACAACAGAGTCCTTGCTGAGAAAAGACTGAATCATCTCAAGAAGAAGTTTGAAATAGATCCTGCTTATCATGAACAATACACAAAACAAATGAATACCCTCTTCAGTAGCAAGTATGCGGAGGTAGTATCAGAACAAGGTGAGGAGGGTAAAGTATGGTACATTCCTCATCGTGGAGTGAAGCAGCCCAACAAGTTAACCCGTTCCTTCCGCGATTCTCTGAGTGCCTTTAATGCCCCGAAACGAGATTATTTTCGCCTGTCGACAGAGAGGCACACAGGTTGGTAATCCAGCTGTGTAAAGGCAGCCAAGCGGTTCATTGTGTCCCCCTTTCTACGGTCAACTACATGTGCCCGTCAACAATGGAAATATCGATCGAGTGCGAGGTATGAATAGAACGTGCGCTGATGAGCTCTAAGAATCTTTTGTTCTACACAAAACCAGGTACCTGAATGAGATGACTGGGGTCAGCGAACCCGCATTTCTAACTGATCTCAGCCTTGATCATTATGTACATGTTCGTACGAGTTTACAGCAAAACAAGCAAAAACTAAATCAGGAAAAGGTACATAATACTGTAAACCCCCCTTTTTTAACAGCAGGAGAGCAAATCCTGACAGAATAAACTTTGATCTTCTTATCAAACCAACTTTTCTGAGCATTTTAACACACACAAAAAAACATGAAATTAGGTTAAGGGTTAAGGGTTGTCTTTGACTGAAGCTCGCAGTTTAGAGGGACTTCACTGAACGCTCATCTGTTATCAGGACCAGATTTGACTACCACTCTCACCGGCGTCCTTTGTCGATTCAGGAAGGATGTGATTGCCTTTATGTGTGATGTGAAAGAGATGTTCCATCAGTTCCATGTTAACAAGGAGCACAGAGACTATCTTCGTTTTCTTTGATGGTTGAACGGAGATGTAAGTCGCCGACAAAGTGACTGTCAGATGAACGTCCATCTCTTTGGCGCTGCGTCATCACCTGGCTGCTCAAACTTCGGTTTGAAACAGATCGCCAAGGACTATGCAGATGAGTTCTGACGCTATGCATTAGAATTCATACAGAATGATTTCTATGTAGACGATGTCTTAAAATCAATTTCAACCGAAGAAGAAGCCATCGATCTCATCATGAGGACAAGAAGGATGTGTGAACGTGGACGTCTTCACCTTCATAAGATTGTGTCAAACTCCAGAAAGGTGACGTAAGCAGTTCCAATTGACGATAGAGGAAAGGATGTCAAAGAATTGAATCTTCTTCATGACAAATTATCTGTAGAAAAGGCTCTCGGAGTCCAGTGGTGTATAGAGTCGGACTCATTTCAATTTAGAATTAGCTTTCAAGACAAACCACCAAAACGAAGGGGGATCCTGAGTACAGTTATGTCAGTGTATGACCCCATAGGACTATTGGCTCCTATCATACTACCTGCAAAGCTGATTCTCCAGGAATTACGTAGGACCTCTGAATGGGATGACCCCCTACCTGATGCACTCAAAATTGAATGGGAGAAGTGGAAGACTGAAATTCTTCAACTTCAAAACCTCTCCATCGACAGATGCTACAAACCAAAGAACATTTGAGAAATCAAGATGTCCAGCTTCATCATTTCAGTGATGCCAGCAATGCAGGTTATGGACAATGCACTTACATGAGACTCAGAAATCACAAAGACGAGGTGTATTGTACACTGGTGACGGGAAAATCCAGAGTTGCTTCACTCAAGACGGTAACTGTGCCACGATTAGAGTTAACAGCAGCCCTGTTCTTCGTGAAAGTGAGTTCCTTCCTGCAGAATGAACTTGATTTGTTAAATGCCATGCATTTCTTCTGGACTGACAGCAGAGTAGTCTTAGGTTACATTAAGAATGAGACCAGAAGGAACCATGTGTTTGTTGATAATAGAGTGATCCAAATCAGAGATGAGTCATCACCTACACAGTGGCATCATATTGATACCAAGGAAAGTCCAGCTGACGGAGCTTCACGAGGACTCACTGTCAATCAGATTGAATCAGCAAGATGGTTAATGGTCCTGATTTTCTATGGGAAAAGGAAATCCCATCTGCCACACAGAAAGACGCAGGTGAAATACTTCCCAATGACAATGAAGTAAAGCGTGTTCAGGCTCACGCTGCTCTCAAGGATACTGAAGAATTTGAACCAGAAAGACTGGATCGCTTTTGCAATTGGCAACAAGGTAGAAGGGCTGTAGCAAATTGTCTGAGACTGAAGTCCTACTTACAAAGACGATGTATTGAAAAGCACCAGAGAACTGACCAAAGCAAGGGTCCTAAACGAGTAGTGATGGAGCCCATGTCTGCCGAATTCCTTCTTCAAGCAGAAAAGGAGATAATAAGGCACGTACAAAGAAATGCATTCAAAGACGAAATTCAGAGACTCAGAGTTATGAATGATGCCACAAGGAAATCTACTCGGGAGAGAAGACGCTACTGTAAAACAAGTCGTTTTGCATCAACTTGACCCATTTTTGGATGGTGAGGGCATCCTGAGGGTAGGAGGTCGCTTGAGGTCTAAAACTTCATTTGAAAGCAAACATCCTGCTATCCTACCTCAAAATCACCTAACAGAACTGATTGTAGCTGATTGTCATTCTGAAGTTGCTCATCAAGGAAGAGGCATGACAACTAACTGTATTACATGTCATGGCCTCTGGATCTTGGGTTGCAGCAATTTTGTGTCCAAGTTCATCTCCCAATGTGTAACCTGTCGAAGACTACGACGACCGGTGCAGGTGCAAAAGATTGCGGATCTTCCAAAGGATCGTCTTGCCTGTGAACCGCCATTTTCTTATTGTGGCATGGACTGTTTTGGCCCTTGGACTATTAAAGAAGGCAGAAAGGAAGTGAAGAGGTATGGCCTCCTTTTCACTTGCATGTCATCACGTGCGATCCACATAAAAGTATTGAACTCATTGAGCACTGATGCATTCATGAATGCCCTTCGACGTTACATCTCGGTTCGTGGTCCTATTCGTCAGCTGAGGTCAGACAGAGGGAAAAACTTCATTGGTGCTCAGAACACACTTATGAAAGCATGGAAGGAAATGGACCATGAGAAAGTGAAAATTGATTTACTCAAAGAAGGATGTGACTATTTTGATTCTACTTTCAATTTCCCCTCCTCAAGTCACATGGGGGGGGGGGGGTCCTGGGAGAGACAGATCCGGTCCGTTCGCAATGTCCTGCAAGCATTGCTGAATCAAAATACTCAGCAACTAGATGATGACTCTCTGCGGACATTGCTAAGTGAAGCGGCAGCCATTGTGAATAGTCGACCTTTGTCAGTGGAGTTCCTGAATGATCCATCTCACCCAGAGCCCATTACGCCGAATCTCTTGCAAACTCAAAAGTCAAAGGTGATACTACCACCGTCTGGTAGTTTCCCTCGGGAGGACGTTTACGCCAAGAAACGCTGGAGAAGGGTGCAACACTTGGGGAATGAGTTCTGGTGTCATTGGAGAAAGGAATTCCTGAGACAACTTCAATCGCGACAGAAATGGACTGTCCCGCAGCGTGATATGAAAGTTGGTGATATTGTGCTGATCAAAGAGAAAAATGTTCCCAGAAATGTGTGGCCTCTGGGAAAAATTGTCGAAACGTTCGTATCTGGAGACGCTCATGTTCGCAAAGCGAAAATTGCAGTGGGTGATTCAAAACTGAATGACAAAGGAAAACGAGTTTCCCCACAGTGTTATCTTGAGCGCCCAATTCATAAACTAGTTCTTCTGGTTGCGGCAGAAGACCAGGTATAATTCCCAGCCAAGGAGCCTAACTTATTTGTTAGAATAGGAAATGTCTCTAACAGCTTCATAAAATTTGATTGTTATAGTTTGTGTAATGCTGAGGAAATTGCCATGTGAAATTAAGTGAACAAAGGAAAAACAATTCAAACGTGAACCAATGGAAACGTTCATCTTATGAGATTCATGAAACTGTGAATCATATCTTAACGTGCATTTAGTTTGAAAGGTACTTCAAAGCCTGAATTTGAAATTCAACTCATTTAGGGTCTGAAAAGAAGACTATCTTTGGACAATTGTGACCGAAAGACTGATGAACACTGCGTAAACCTTTATCTAATGAAGACATTATGCTATTGTCATTAAGGTCTGAAAAGGTTAGACTAACAGTCACGTATCATCATTATATATTCGGGTCTGAACTTAGAGTAAGCATTTGTTGGATTATCTTTGAATTTTAAACTCGCATTGATTTATATGTATTTGACAAAACGTGAAATTTCTCAATTGAGGTCTGAATTTGAGACTAATTATAAGTAGAGTGTGTAAATTTCATGTTTATATAGATCCATTTCATTGCATCCAATATGTGGTATATGTTAATCAATCCGAAATTTGTAGTGTTAATGTTCGCCAATGTAACAGACTCGCGTTTAAAGGTATTAGCCCACATTTGTAAACCTGCAGCAATTGGTCTCATAGTTAGCATGGAGTTTGGGTATGATTGCAGTAACACCTGTGCAAAATTTCGTTCCAATTAGTCCATTACTTTCATAAAAATAAATGAAAATGCACCGTAATCCGTATGCATGCGTATAACGCTCGCTAGCTCCGGTCCACGTACGTGTTACATGTACAATGTACGTAGCAGATAGCCCGCGCTCGTAATTCGATTTTGGGTCGGGTTGACCCGGTTTGAAAATTGATTTTAAAACGATGATTTTCTCTCTTTTATCGAATGGTATAGACAAAGAGCGACAGGTGAGGTATGTTACTGTTATAACTTGTACTTGAAGTCATATTGGACCTGTTTTATGCAGTTTTGATTTTCGTGGGTTTGCAAATGTGGGCTAGTACCTTTAAAATGAGGTAAATTCAATTTGCCTTTACAGCACTACATTATGTATCAGGTGATATGGTGCAAGTGAATTTTATGATTGAAATCAGTTTCATCACTTTGTTATAACGAAAACAAGGAAAAGTAGAAATTACGCGGTGCGTAATATATGTCCCCGCCGGAAGTAGCATTTTGTAACAAAATGTGCAATATAGGTAAAAAATCAAGGTCAAAGGTCAATGTAGTCAAAGGTCAAAATTCTGTGTAGAAGTTTTGAAGCCCTCACCTAGTACTATCACATAAAGGAAACGGAATCGAAATCGGGTTAGAAATGGCGAAGGAGTAGCATTTTGTAGCAAAATGCACAATATAGGTCACAAATCAAGGTCAAAGGTAAAAGAAGTCGAAGGTCAAAATTCTGTGTAGAAGTTTTGAAGCCCTCAACTAGTGCCATCATATAAAGCAAACGGAATCGAAATCGGGTTAGAAATGGCGAAGGAGTAGCATTTTGTAGCAAAAGGTACAATATAGGTAAAAAATCAAGGTCAAAGGTCAAAGAAGTCAAAGGTCAAAATTCTGTGTAGAAGTTTTGAAGCCCTCACCTAGTGCCATCACATAAAGCAAACGGAATCGAAATCGGGTTAGAAATGGCGAAGGAGTAGCATTTTGTAGCAAAATGTACAATATAGGTCAAAGGTCAAGGTCAAAGGTCACAACTGAAATTCTGTGTAGAAGTTTTAAAGTTCCCATGTAGTGCTATCATATAAAGCAAACAGAATCAAACTTGGCTCATAAATGACAGAGAAGTAGCAAATTGAACATTTTGATCACACACGGACGCACACACGGAGGCACGGACGGACGGACGCACAGACACACACACACGTACGGAGCCCGTCTCATAGTCCCCTGCTCGAACTCGTTCGGCGGGAACAATTATACATAACAGGTATTGTAAAATCTGAAACTTGTATAATCCTAATTGAAGACTTCTGTAAGAGATCAACACTGTCTGAAAATATGTACTTTGAGATAATTTACTGATATGAGAAATAATGACAAAGAGCTTATTATTTGATTGCCAGCATAAATGTGATACTCTGTATATTCACAGCATGTTTAGCACATTTCATCGACAGAACCACATAAATCTAGTGGGTTGGGTGTTTGACTTGAAAAAACACAATTTGTTGTCAGCTGGAAAAAAATGCTGACTTGTATAAGTGAGATTAAGTTTGCATAAATACATATACTAGACTGGACAACAAAGATGGAAAAGAGTCATGCGCGCAATACCAGAGTGCAACATGTATGCAAGATATCGATTTCTGTTGTAGGAGACACTGAGGCTTATTGACGAATATTCACTCTCAATCGCAAAGTGCAGTTGGTAAACAAATGCGCTTTGCTTTACTATAGCTGATCAAATGCAGCTTTCTATAATTTGAACATGTGGGTAAATTAGGAATTCTAATTTAAAGGATCCATGTAATGAAAGCTGATTTGATATTCATTTAATTTATTTGATTAGTTTTGAGAAGTCTTAAAATGATTTAATTTGTCACAACAGAAATATCTCCTTCAGTCTGAGGATCAGACTACTTTGATATACAAGTGTGTGTACGCTACATTGTGTGTGTCCATACACAGTCTATAACCCAGACTCACAGTGCAGTACAGGCTATATGTGAACATTGAGTTTTATTAATTGACCTTGGTCTTTGGTGACAGCGCCACCTCTTGTGCAACTGAAGTGATTGATAAAGAGTCAGTACTGGAGATCGAGTTGTGGAGCAAATTCATCTTAAATCTTGAGCATCCTGACTCGGGTTGTTCTTAAAAGGAGATGTTTGGAGGCAAAGAGGTCAGTTGAAAAATCCATTCATGTTTGATTAAGAAATATGAAAGTATAAGTCAGAAATAAGCAATATTCTATTTTGGTTTTGGCACATTAAAGTGGCTTGGGTAATGTAGGTGAATGTGCATAGCCTATTACAAGTGATGTACAGAATGTGCAGTGTGTCGATACATACAAGTTAACCATGTTGTGAATGTTTTGAGAATGTTGTAATGTAACTGAAATCTATGAAAATGATAAAACATGATGCATTTTATTAGCCAAAGGTTTTATGCTGGCATTCATAGCATAAGCACACGTTTGATTTAGACATGAGTTGCACATTCCAATAATTAATAGCAATAGCACCTTTCAGTGCTGTACAGGATTATGCAAATTAGGCATGAATGTCATTCATTCAGGCCAGATAGGCCTATGTTTAACGCAGTGAAAGACTTCAGCTAGTCTCATTATAGGTCACGCTCGATTGTGTTGTGACTTTCTATGTTTATCAGACAAGACTTCAGGAGATGGAAATTGCTTGCCTAATTAAGCAAGCCCACATGTATCTGAGAAATTAACCCATAATTCATTGTCATTGTCATCAGTATGTCATTTGGGCTGAGCCTGAAATTTATGAAGTTGATTTATCAGTATAATTTGGTTATAAACTCAAAGCTGATAAGTGCTATGAAAGATTAATCATCCAAAATAATATGTAATGCCTTGTATTTATGTCTTTTCTATCCGTTTGAATTTACAGTTTTCACGGAATTTGAGGAATTTGAGGCATTTATGGAACTTAAGAAACTTACTACAGAAAGTATAAAAGGAATTACGGGTTTAGCGAACACAGTTTATACAGCTCTTAACAAGATGACGTCTTTACTGAAATTCTCATAGACACATTATGGAATCAAACTCTACTGACTCCATAAGGATTGATTACTGTAACCATGGAATTATTGTCTGATGTCAAGATACTACAACACCCGTGGATTCAAACCTTCAAATAAGACAAATAAAAAAAAAAATCATCAAATCTCAATTTCCCGTCGAAGCCTTTGCTTTATTCATGGTGCTCTTCAACTCGTCTTCAGTTACACTTACTTCAAAATCAATTTTAGATTTAATGAAACTGATTTATGCTCTCACATTCAAATCACCAACAAAATTGTACACTATTCAGCTATTACCCATATCAATGACAGTTTTATCGGATGAATAGTTTTTGAACTATTAATGATCAAAAGTGGGAAATGTTTTTTGAAACACATTATATATATATATATATATATATATATACAAACACACAAAATTCTAAAACGGAGTATGGAGTAACGTCACAATCATAAGTACATTTATTTGGGCGAAGTTACAAAACTCAACCATAAATCCATACACGTGATAGCTATCTTAGCTCAGCTGAGCTCGAAAATAAATTCCCGAGAGTACTGTAACTTCACTCCACACTTCAGATACGAAGAACCATTTAAAACCTTTATCTCGTTATTCACAGCGTTGCACCCTTATAATCTAACTGAAAACTAACTGAATTATCACATGTGTGGCTTGAAACACCTTATATCATTGTATAATGTTATCCGGAGTTTAGTTCAAGGGTGTGATTCAATTCAATTCAATTCAATTCAATTCAATTCAATTCAATTCAATTCAATTCAATTCAATTTTTATTTTCCACTTTTGGAGTTTAACACCCTCGTCAGCAAGAGGCCGGTTTTCAGAAGGGTCCACACATATATGTTAAAAATACAAGCATTATTTAATGGCATCACCTGCAGTGGCTACGGAATCTAATACACCAGCTCCCTGATTTGCTTCCATGCACAGAGAGGAGCATAACCACATTCATCCAAATTTTATCTACATCACAGATTGTTATACGTGTGATTTCAAATGAAACCAAATACATATTTGCTATACGTGTACTAACAATAGATGCTACATATTTGCTATACGTGTACTAACAAAAGATGCTGACGTAAAGGTCAGCAGTCTGGTGGCAGCTTGTTATTTCGGAATTACGACGGCGGGGAAGTGTCCTCCAGCCATTAACACAGTGTAATGCGGTTTTCCTTTAATATATCAGCCTTTTCTTGCTTCAATTATGTAAGCAGCTTTCAGATAATATAACATTCTCAAATTGATTCACATTTTCGAACAGAATATTCATCACAGATGATCCAACAATAACTTTGTCTCTCGTTTGAGTGATACTATGCAATAAACACATAATATCTAACCAATATACTTTTTCATCAGATCGTTCTTTGTGTGCTTGTGTGTGTGTGGGGGGGGGGGATTTTAAGCCGCAAATCAGCACAGTCTTCATTTCTAACATATATTTGGAATTAACGAGGAATTGCATGGTCGATTAAATCAAGGAACTTTTGTAGCTTTTCACAGTAACTCTTTATCCAATATATCGAGATAGATTTTGATTCATCCATCCCTAGGAAGTGTGATAAAAATATTATGTAAATGAAATCTGTTCAACTGGATTTACTTGTGTAAATCCTTCACTGAACAGGGAAGGGGGACTCCGATACAACCTTTCAGCGACATACAAGTCGGTGATCCGGAAAATCCTCGACGTACATAGGCCTACTTACCAGACAGTAACATTGCCCATTCACCCATCACGTGTGAATACTCGCCAGCGAGACAGAGCTGCTGCCGACGAAGTGACACGAACAAATCACGAAACTGACAAACAAATTTGATATAGTTATTATTCACAGTCCAGCAACTTCATTGCAAGTGACACTGAGTTGTTTAAACGATCAAACACTGGATCAACATTAACTTGGCTTTGGCCAAATATTTTATTCTCAAGGACCTTTTTTTTTTAAATATTTGCAATGTGAAAATATTTCGACATCATGTATGATTTGATTTTTTTTTTATTCCTTCTCTCAATATATTTTCTACATGTCTTTCAGAGTAAATAAAGAAAAAACTCGAAGAGAAAGAGAGAGGGAGATTTGCACAAAGCGAACAGCCTTTTACCCAGATATGAGTGTTGTAGTTTAGAAAAAAAAAAAGTTGATAAAAGACAAAACGAAATCCCCCAAAACGAGATTCGGTTAAAAAAGAAGAAGATAATAATAACCAAACATGCAAACAACCGTCCAGTGCGGGTGCATGAAGTGATTACAAACAAGATAAAAGGAAAGCAAATTTGAATTTCTCCTGTCTTAGGAATTGTTAGAGAAACACAATAAAATGTACACATTGTACTGACGTCAAGGATTTAGCACAGGAATAAAAGAAACAATGGAGGGGGGGGGGGAGATATTTCTTTGAACATGAATCACGACCTCTCATCTAACAATGGAAACCACATCCATGTTGAAGCAAAAACACCACACAGACTAAGGCATAACTGCACCCAGAGTAGAGTGGCTGATGATAGGTTATCTTCGCCGAACTCTTTTCATCGCATCTAGGGCTTCATCTCCAACTTTCGGTACGCATTTTGTCTTCAGGATTCCGAGCTTAAGAAGGAAATTAGCAGGAGGAAGGTAAGTCCATATCTACTCTTCTTTCGAGTATGCCAAGAAGAAGAAGATATACGTTTTGTCACGTAAGTGACTTTTTTTTTCTACTCTGACACCGAAAGAATGGAAATTCAAATTGTTTGTATACAGTTATGTTCGAGTTTAATCTTTCAAATCTTTGTAGCTTTCTCGTTCACAGCATATAACAATACATTGGGCGTAAAAGATAGTCGGAAACAAATTACAAATACATAACTGGGTTATCTTGGATGACTTGAACCGGTGATCCCCTCAGCTTGGCTCAGTCGTCATCGATGCCCTATGCCCTCGTCGTCGACCTCGGCACAGTCGCTTGGCTTGTCTCTTGGAAGCACCCCTTTGACTTGGCCACTCAGCTAGACGCTACCCTATCGGCGGTCCTCTCATCTCCTCGGCCTTCACTAGTCCCTGCTACCACGCAGACTTCTGCCTTGACCCGTGATGCCCGAGCTCAAGCGACGGCGAGCATCAAAGGGAGATTGAGCTCCTTACCAAAATTCGGATGATAACTGTCAAAGTTCAGTTTATATCGGCAGCTGGAGCTCGCATCTCACCGACGTGGAAAACCCCCAGAAGAACGACTGCTGCCTAAGCGGAGATCTATGCTGGATGTCTGATTAAAGTGTTTCTCCCCGATCCTCTACATTACTCAGCTTTCTAATAGCTCCCCTAGCCATAGAGATTGACACTAAAGTCCCTTACACTTCCATACACTTGCTTTTTCATGCCTTTTCTACACTAAAGAAATCATCCAATCAGCATGCTTAAATATAACCCTATTGAAACTCTACACAATACGTCTAGCCATCGTCTAGACTGCGTTACATAACATCTCTACTCATGAACTTGTGGACAATAAACTACAACCAACACCCTAGTGACACTGATATAGCTGAGTCTCGACTGAGCTAGAGAACATTCCTAGCCACCACCTGGATGGGAGCTATGACATAACACCTCTATTCACTCAATTTCTATAGTTTGAGTTAATACATAATACTGCAAACCGGGCATGCTGTTGCCATGCTATTTCTTTAACTTTTGCTTTGTCTCATTTCATGTACATTTCCAGACAGTCAGTCTCTTGCAGTTTGACCTAGTGGCTTTCTAGGACAACTTTAAAGCTCTAAATCTTTACAAATTCAAAAAAATTCGATTTCACTTCACTGGCAAAATCAAAGATAAATTTCTCTCCTGACACGTTTATATTATAGTTTTCAATATTTTGCTACACTCGCGATCACGTTCACTTGCAGGATGTAATGCCATGTCATATACGGCGTTTGTCTGACTATCATTCTAAATTCTTTTGTGTGTGTTTTTATACCCAATTGTTACGCAATTGTTAACTTTTACATGCAGGCAAATAATGGTTCTGCAGGTTTTGGCAGATAATTTTTACCATTATTGTTTTTGTGCGAGATTTTGAAAGCCATAAATATCCCATCCATGTTTGGTTACCTCAGGACCGGAAATATTGATAAACGTGTCCTTGTAATGTATTCATGGGCCGCCATATTCATACTATTAAAGGGATATGGCAAATACTCGCGTACTTGCCCGACAAAGTAAAGGAATTGCGACAATTACAAAAAAAAAAAAAAAATACAGATTACAATTACAGAAAAAACAACAACAACAAAACAACAATGCAAATTTTGACTATGAAAGGACTATTCATTCACTGATCTCTATAGGATGTAGGTGGATATCTCATCGGTCAATCGCTTTGAGGCCTCCTCACCGCCATTTTTCCACACACATCGCCCATACATGCCATATATATTTGCGGAGTTCATGACATCACGTTTGTTTTTGATTGGCTGACACCCCTCAGGCATGCGTTTGTAGCGTTAGGGTCATGACACCTGGTGTTTTACTTCCGGAAATATTTTGACTGCTTTGCCTTTATGATTAATTCAACATGTTGCAATCTTCCTTCGCGCGAGTAAACCTCGTAGCATGGTGACAGACGACAGAGCAAAACTTTTCTTTTGCGTACCAAAACTGTAACTTCTCTTATTTGTGCATTTTCATGCACAAATAAAAGATAATTGTATCGAATCATGCTCTTCTGTTAGAATGCGACAGATGATTGTATGGAATAGGGTTACCGCGATTCCCAAGCAACCTCCCACTAACTATTCTTGTAATGAACGTCTAAAAAAAAAAAAAAAAAAAGAGGTTATTGCAAATCTCCCGAAACCTCCCATTGGCTTTTCTTGTTGTCTTGTTTTATCAACTGTTTATGCTTGGGCATAATTTATGTGGACAGGTCTGCTGCGGATCTGCTGCAGCCCTCTATAGAATTTTTAGGCCCATCAGTGTGGTTGCTGCTGATCAACGGACATCCTTCCCGAAAACCGTTGCAAGTTAACTACCATGCATGTAAAAAAAAAAAAAAAAAAAAAAAAAAAAAAAAAAAAAAAAAAAAACAATAGGCAGCCTATAAGGGTTACCGCAGCTATTAGATTGAGCAACGTTGTAGAAGTGGCAAAAAAGAAGCGTGGATCTGCGATGAAAAGTGTAATGTATTTGAATTGCATTGATTCATTGTCAGGTAGCTGCGCATGAGCTTTGCGAATATTACACGTATGCAACATGATGAACCAGTAAGAAGCGCGGCCGGCACACGGTAAAAGGATCTTGAGAAATGTTACTTCGAAGGAAAACGGGTTTAAAGTTTGGTGTATTTGTATGTCTGCCCTTTGTGTATGTAATAAGAATGGCTTGTGATTGCTATATTTGTGAAAATTTATACATAAAAGAAATGATTAAGAAAATTTCATCTCAAATGTTTATTTTAATCCAGAGTTATAACGAAATTTATAAAAATAGACCGTTTTACCTTGTAACTGCAATCGAAATCACAAACGAGATTCCATGGTAAAAATCTTCGAGACAAACCCTTAATCATGTGAAACGAACGTCAAGTGCCACTGTGCTCTCATGCTAAAAAGGTAATTCTATGGAAACCTTTCGTAAAACAAAGCCGAGTTTACATGGTGAAACGGTCTAACTTCGAGATACTAGTAGACAGTTTTAGCATGTGAAGCTGACGTTTGATAGCAGCGCACTTTTACGGTAAAAACGGAATGAATGGTATACGCAGCGCGCGGCAGCTGCTTCATGCATGCAACGCTAGCGCTAACGTAACTACACGCAGCCTGCACGTCTACCCTATTCGTATATGTTGTCATTTTCAGCGGTGGGTGTACGTTTTCTTCATGAATGTCTTTATTAATTGTAGTCCAGTCAAAATAGGGTTTCACCCACCACTAATTGCAACAGTACGAATTCCACTGCAGTGAAACTTGTTATGGGCTCCTAAACACCATACTAAAAGTCCCAAGAAATCCAATGGGGTAAAATGGCTAAATTTGCATAATATGCAAATTAGCTCCCATAATGATAAAAATACAGTGTTTCCATGAAAACTGTGCTTCTAGGTTTCAGATTGGAAAACCGAAAGTGTTTTAACCTATGTTTACAATGTCAGCTAGTGCGATGCAAACATTTCCATGGACATGATCTTGGCCTCATTTGCATAATATGCAAATTAGCTCCCCATAATGATAAAAATACAGTGTTTCCATGAAAACTATACTTCTAGGTTTCAGATTGAAACACCGAAAGTGTTGAAACGTATGTTTTCAATGTCAGTTAGTGCGATGCAAACATGTACATGTACATATTTTGGGCCTCATTCGCATAATATGCAAATTAGCTCCAATAATGAAAAAATACAGTGTTTCCATGAAAATTATGCTTCTAGGTTTCAGATTGGAACACCCAAAGCGTTGAAACATATGTTTGCAATGTAAGTTAGTGCGATGCAAACATTTCCATGTACATATTCTGGGCCTCATTTGCATAATATGCAAATTAGCTCCAATAATGATAAAGATACAGTGTTTCCATGAAAACCATGTTTCTAGGTTTCAGATTGGAACACCGAAAGTGTTGAAACATATGTTTTCAATGTCACTTAGTGCGATGCAAACAATTCCATGTACGTAATCTGGGCCTCATTTGCATAATATGCAAAGGGTACCGAGCCAACGGAATATTCAAACGCACCAATGTGCCCGATATGAGCATATCAAGAGTGTTCAAATGTGATATTTCAGTTTCTCTTCACCAAAAACAAACTTTTCAGCATTAGAAACCTAGCATGAATAATTTTAAAGGCACAATTTACCTTTTGCATATGAAACAAAAACCCAGCATTAGTGCTTTAAAATAGTTCTAAAATGTGATTTAGGGATAGAAACAACCACTGTAAAAATTTGAATCAGTGTAATGGATGTCAAGTGTTGTTAAATACACAAAATATAAACAATAGTTATAATAAAAATGTTTCCAGACTAAAGCGTATACAGTTACGGTTTATTGAGAAAAACACTGATATCTCCTTATATCTTATGCTTTATTGCAAAAATTTTATATGGTAGGATGTTTTATGATACAACAGACCTACACATATGAATCAAATGTGATATCTTGAACATTATTAAAATCACTGCTCCCAAAGGTAAACTGGACCTTTAAGCGAATAATAGTTTGTTATCATACAGATAATGATAGCTTATACAATAAATACGTAGAATCAAAGTACGAATATAAACACCTGTCAACATCTATAACTGGTCCAATTTTGTAATTAATGAACTCTATTTGGAGAGTTGCTTATTCGAATCTGGATGATTCAGCTCTTGCACCCTTGAGGGTTTTGAGATATTGAAGATAGCACAGTCAAAGGAAACTCTGTGGGTAGTGACCAAAGTTACCCCTATCGATCATATCCCCACGGCCATTTGCAAAACAAGCATCAACCAACGCGATTTCCGTTGTTCTAAGCGTACAAGATATATATTTTTTTTAAAGTCGTTTGGCCGTCTAGCAAAGACTATTTCCATGAAAGTATATCTTTAAAAAGTGGTGCGCATGAGTCAAAGCGACTCGGAGGGAGGTACCCGAATTTATCCCTATACCCTCACAGCCCGGTACAAAACACAGTATATATACACGTGAATACAGCTGTTTGAAGCGAAAAAAACAAACAATCAACCCTCTATAACGTCCTTTTCGTTTCATTTCCATTAAATTTCAGTGGAAGTTATAGAAGAATTATTGTTCTACAATATCTATAAGATGAAAAGGTGAAATCCTAAAGGCAATGAAAAACATGCAGTATATACAACAGCGAAAAAAATGTTCCATGGGTACATGCCTCTGAAAAGTTCTTCCGCATGTCTAGCACATACTCTTTTATTTTGGTAAAATGCAATTCAGGTAATACAGGAGACGTTGCTTTACAATATTTATATTGTCAAAAAGTTGGACATTCAAACGCAAGCCCTTGGGAAGTGCCCAAATCACCCATACCTTGACCTTCGTGGTCCCAAAACAGGTTAACAGAACATGCATTATATGCCAAAGCAAATTCAGTTGTACATGCACGTAGAAAGTCGTTTTGCCGGGTTGTAAATAAAAACACTTTACTTTTCATGATTTTTAAATGGTAGAGACACTGCTTTACAATATTCATATAGTCAAAGTGGGTGCACAATCAAAGGCCACCGAGTGGGATGTGTTCAAATCATCCAACCCCCAGGGCAATATAGGAAACATGCACTATCATTTAGCACGAATATGTTCCAATTTTCCAACGGTTGTACAGCAAGTGCCCTATTGTTGTCAAGAAATGCAATATAATTAAAAGAAGAAAAATTGCTCTACCTTAACTTTATTGTCAAAAGGGTGAACATTCTAAAGCAATCTCTTGGGAAGTGTCCAAAATTACACCTCCGCTCAAGCCCCGTAATTACAACACAAGCATACTATGAACGCAAATACTGACGTTCTTTGGTGCATGGTCTTAGAAGTAGTTCCGGCAATACAGCTACACACTTTTATATCGATGAATGTCGTGGAAATGATAGAAGAAGCATTGCTTCACAACATCTATTCAGTGAGAGGATGCACATTAAATTCCAATCCTCACGGCAATATAGAAAACATTGAATATCATTAACGCGAATATACTATATGTTCCAAACGTACATGTTTCAAACTTCGATCATGCCATGCAGCATGGGCACTTTTGTTTTCAAAAATACATTGTAGTTAATAGAGGAGACATCCCTTAACAATATCCATATTGTCAAAAGGGTGAACATTAAAGGACAATCCCTTGGGAATGGTCCAAAATTACACCTACGCTCACGCACCCTTAAGACAAAACACAGATATTAGCAACGCAAACACCGCTGTTCTGGCGTGGATGGTTTTAAAAGTAGTCCCGGCAATACAGCAAATACACTATTTATCAATGAAAAGTCATGGAAATGATAGAAGAGGCTTAACTTTACAAGATCTATACAGTGAAGAGGATGCTCATTAAATGGCAACCCTGTGGGATGTGCCAAAAATATTCAACCCTCACGGCAACTTAGAAAACATATAATATCATACAACGCGAATATATATATATGTTCCAAACGTACATGTTTTCAAATTCCATCGTGCTGAATACCAAAGGCACTTTTGTTTCCAAAAAAATGCAACTAATTAATAGAGGAGACATTGCTGTACAATAACTATATTGTCAAAAGGGTGAACATTCAAAAGTAATCCCTTGGGAAGTGTCCAAATTCACATCTACGCTCACGCCCCCTTATTACAAAACACAGATATTAGCAACGCAAATACCGTTGTTCTAGCGTGAATGGTTGTAAAAGTAGTTCCGGCAATACATCAAATACAATTTTCATCGATGACAAATTGTGAAAATGATAGAAGAAACTTGACTTTACAAGATCTATACACTTAAGAGGGTGCGCATCAAACGGCAACCCTGTGGGATGTGCCAAAAATACTCCACCCTCACGGCAATATAGAAAACATATGATATCATATAACGCGAATATATATATGTTCCAAACGTACATATTTTCGAAATTCCATCGTGCCGTATAGCAAAGGCACTTTTGTTTCCCCCAAAAATGCAACTAATTAGTAGAGGAAACATTGCTGTACAATAACTACGTTTTCAAAAAGGTGGACATGCAAAGGTAGTCCCTGGGGAGGTGTCTAAATTTACACCTACGCTCACGCCCTTTATGACAAGATACGGATATTAGCAACGCAAATGCAGTTGTTCTAGCGTGAATGGTTTTAAATGTAGGTCCGGCAATACAGCAAACACACTCTTATATAAATGAAAAATCATGAATATGATAGAAGAAGATTTGCTTTACAAGATCTACACAATAAAAGAGGGTGCTTATTGAAGGGCGACCCTGTGGCGTGTGCCCCCGAAAAGCCCTTTATCCTCTTGACAATATAGAAAACATATAATATCATATAACGCGAATATATAATAATGTTCCAAAAGTACATACCGTCAAAATTCGATCGTCCCTTATAGCAAGGGTATTTTTGTTTTCAAGAAATGCAATGTAATCAATACAGGAGACATTGCTTTACAATACTTATATAGTAAAAAGTGGTGCACATTTAAAGCGGCTCCTTGGGAGGCGCCCAAAGTTACCCCCTCAACCCCGCGTCCCCATATGCAAAACGTGCATTATGCCAACGTGAGTACTGTTGTTATGAATGTACTCTTAGTTACCGCTAATTTGCATTTTATGTAAATTATTTTTGTACGACCAATTCGAAAAGGCATCTATCGTGTTCATTGACCTACAAAATATAAGTTTATACATTTAAATCTTTAAAATTGGATAACGGGAAGCTGAGATCTGTCAATTTCCTCTCATTTCAGGTGCTAATTTGCATATTATGCAAATTTTACTATTTTGCCCCGCTGGATTTTTTGGACTTTTAGTATGGTGTTCAGGAGGCCTCAACGACTTGCTCTGCAGTGAAATTCCTACTGTTGCAATTAGTGGTGGGTTACCCCCTAAAAATCGGTAGATTGACTGGACTATTGTAGAAAACTGAAATATAAGAAATCCCCATAATCTATGATATTCATTCAATAATCGGTATACGATTCTTTTTTTAAAGTTACGTCAAAAATCCACCGAAATCCGTGATTAAAATCAGGTCTGTAAGCGTCCGTATTGCTTCACTCCTCATCTTTTGCGTGTTATTTGAATGGCAATCACTCTCGTATATCTACAACGTACGTAGCGAGTCGGAAAAGTTCATGACCTTGTCGGAGCGGAAGTGACCCATGCAAAGGTCAAATCAGGAGATCAGCACGCGCGGAAATACATGTACATAGCAGACGACAAGCTTTACGTAACACACAAAACGCACGGCCGTACGTAAAATACTAGCATGGTACTTCCGGTTGAGCATTCGTGGTAGTTCGTTGATTTTGTGAATCATCGCACGATCTACTCCGGAAAATTCAACAATACAGTCTAGATAACAACAAAACACCAAATTCAACTCAACCATTAGCAAAATACGATGTAGGTGAGTGGTAAAAATCATCTTATTGGTAAAATCAAACAAAATAAAAGACCTTTAAATGTGATTTTGCCGTCAAAAGCGATGGTCGTATACAACGTAAAACACTAGTGGATGTCAGACTGCTCGGCCGTGATTTGGCAAAACAACGTATCTGAAATTTTGTGGTTTTTCAGGTCTTTGGCTTTTCAGATACATTAAGCCATTTCTGATTATCTGTCAAAATTTCAGCTCTCAAAGTGATATTGATTTTTTAAAAAATGCATTTAAATTTCAGCGATTTTTCAAATTAGGTCCAAATAATTTGGCAAAACAACGTAACTTACTTACGTTGTTCTGCCAAAACAGTTTCTGTCCCAGATCTCATTTGTAGTGGGGGCGCAAGGGATTTTTGGTTTAAATTTTTCCAATAGCACCAAAATTTGGCACACAGGTAGCCCAAACCATACTATTTCGATTTTTTGATGGGCGGCAAGAAGGGCGCCCTCTGGGGCGGCCATATTGGCAAAATCCAATATGGCCGCCATATAGGTTTAAAGGTCACCTGCATTTGAAAACATAAAAGGGTTACAATCATTTAAAAAGTCAGGTAAAGAGGTTTTCTGGGTCAACGAATTCGAATCTGAAGTTGTTTTTGTGGTTTGAAGTCATTTTTTTCCTGATAAGGTCACCTTAAGGTCATAACTAGGGATCAAGCCATTGCATTCATAACAGTTTCTTGAAAAAAATGGCTTGCCATGGTCAATATTCCAGGAATGCCAGCCTTAGTAATAGAATGACAGTTGTTGACGGCTGAAAAACGACGTATTTCTTGTGAAGGGCGCCCTCCAGGGCCGCATATTTGCAAAATCCAATATGGCTGCCACCTACGTTTAAAAGCCAGTATAACAATTAAAAACCTTTAAAGTGTTACAATGATTCGAAAAGTCAGCTGTAGCGGTTTTATGGGTCAAGGAATTCGATTCTGAAATTATTTCTATGGTCTGATGTCAACTTTTCCTTATAGGGTCTCCCTAAAGGTCATTTGGATTTTATATTCACAATAGGTGATTTAGACTCTTGAAATAGCTTGCCTATAGTCAATATAGGAGGAATGCCAGCCCTGCTAATAGAATTGCATTTTTTGAGGGCTGTGAGAGAGGGAGAGGTGGGCTTTCTCTCGAGTAACATCAATATGAATTATCTGCTTTCGTGTTAAGATTTCAAACACTAGGTATACACTCATGAGTTATAATAAGAACCCCTTTCTGAAAGTAATTAGGTTTAAGAGATCTTACTCAGATCCTTATTTCACAATTACATTTGAAGACTTGGTAACCCTTCAATTTCATTTTTGATGATTACTTACGGTAATTTTTTTTTTCTGCATCATTTCAATTATGGGCTGTTATAATATGGCTACACAAGCTTTGAAGTAAGGTTCTGTCCAAAGCTATGGAATATCATAGTTCATGCCACAAGTTTCAAGTTTCAAGTTGAAAGTTTATTTATTCATTTGTCTTTCATCCAACAATAAGCAATATAAAAATAACATAGCAATAACATTGACACTTTCTTTCAAGAATATGTAGGAACAACAACAACTAATACTAAAATTTTTGCAAATACATAAGTATATGATTACATACCAGAAATGATAAAGAAAGGGTATCAAATATTTTGAGAAAGGCAAACGAGGAGACCTTATTGAAGAATAGCTTGTGAGACAAGGTCCCTCAGGAATAAAAGATGGAAAAAAATACATTGTGTGTATATATATATATATATATATATATATATATATATATGTATACGTAGTGGGAAAAAATAACAAAAGGTACACAATTCCAAACGGAAACAGGGAATAGACAAGGGAGGCTATGTGTAATGGGGTGAAGGGAGATTATTTACATAAAACAAGGGTAGGAATGAAGGGAGGGGGTGGAAAGGAAGGATAAAAAAGGGTTATGTGAGACGATAAAATACATACAAAAACACACACACTTATAACAAAAACAAAAACAAAACAAAAACAAAAGCACAAAACAAACAAAACAAAACAAAACATAAGAAAACAAAACATGACAAGAAGACAACTGGGTTTCAATAATATTATACATTGATACTTTCTTTCTTTTCTTTAAAGGGAAGTCTGACATAAAAGTATATGCATCTGTAATATAACATACAGGACTTACTTTCAGTTATTGACATTAACATTGTTAACATTGTTTTAACGACATCACGAATCAACACAATAAGTATTTAAAAGATGAAACTTAAGCCTACGCTTGAAGGCTGATTTACTTGAAGTATGTTTAATGCTTGCATCAAGCGAATTCCAAAACCTGGGTCCAGTATGTACTAGCGTTTTAAGAGTAAATTGTGTCCTTGCACGGGTTAAGTGCAAACCTGAAGCCTGCCTTGTGTTATATCTATGAACATCACTATTTTTCTTAAAACGCTGTGCTAGTGCCAGTGGGAGTTCACCTGCATTAAGATCATACATTAGAGACCCTAACTGCATTAAATAGATATCTTCCACTTTCAGAATTTTATGTTGATGAAAGAGAGCATTAGTGTGACTACGAAAATGTACATTACAAATTATTCTTATAACTCTCTTCTGGATCAAAAATAGCTTTTCATTTTGCGATTTTGAAGAATTACCCCACGCTACTATACCATAATTAAGATATGGAAGAATTAAAGCAGAATATAGGATAAACAATATTTCTTTGGGAATAACTCTTTTTAGTTTGCATATAACACCAGTATTTCGTGATAAGAGCTTACAAATGTTATTCACAATCATTTCAATAATTATTTTTACATTACAGGCGCTAAGAAGAAATGACCTCACCGACTGGTCATATTTGCGGAATTCAATATATTTGCATTTGCTTTAATGTCGGCCAAAAGAGCTAGTTAGAATTATGGGCAATGCCCTTTCAAAGAGTTTTCAAGATTTGATTATTGGATTATTATTTTCATCATCATCTGCAAGGAATGCAATAAAAACATACATATATGAGAAATAGATTCCTATTGCTACCTAATATATTAATAGTTTAGCAATAAGGGGAGGTGACTACTCTCTATATTACCAGCGTTCTCGACGTTGCCACTAAAAAGAGAAGTGTTTTTATTCCTCTGTTGCAGTTCAGGGATCCTCAATCACAATAGATATTCATAATTCAGATTCAAATTCAGTGGAATAATAATTATGAAGATCACTCCTAATCTCGATAAAGAAAGGAGAAAAATCTGTCGTGTTTAAGGGAGCTTTTAGTACATCAGGTAGGCATCAATTTGCTATTTTCGAACTTGTGTAAGAAAGTTCGAGTTTAAAGTCCTTACAGGAAATTTTATGTGCCTCCACAGCTTAATATGCCGTTCAGAGAACATGAAGGTCCTGGTGACGCCATGTAGGGAACAAGCATATTTCAAAAGTGCCACAGTGACACCATTAACAGGGTACAGATTAGACATGCTATGGTACAACTTCATGACACCTTCTAGGGTCTATTGAGATTCTATCCAAAGTGCTTGGACGCAAATTGGTATGATATCACAAGACTTTATAAGTTGGCATCTCGTTGGTCTGAAGACTATAGGTTGCAACTCTACACATCTGGAGACGAGCCCAATCTCCAGGATTTGCCGGAGAATCGAACATTTTCGATTTTTTGCAGAGACTATTTTCGTCTTCCAGCTTGTCTCCGAGAGGTCTACGAGACGTCTCGCAAAAGTTCGAGTTTAAAGTCCTTTTGCGACTGCAAAAGTCGTGCCAACATCCCCGTGACTTCCAAGCAAATAAGTTGTCCCTTTGTTCGAAGACGTCTTGGACGTCGCCCTGGAAACGGTTTAGTTGTGATAGCGAATATAATTTCTTCGAGACGCTGACATTGCGACAATGTTCCTCCCGTCAGATAGGCCCTCAATTCCCTCCCCCACCCCTACTTTAAGTTTGCAGCAATATCAATCTACTGACCATGGCTCATCTGACAACTGCTCTACATTGTGCATTTTCACATTCATTCATTCATTCGTTCATTTCATTATTTATTTCAATTTCCATGTTTTCCACCTCCCAATGCATGACTTGAAAAAGCTGTGGTGCAGAAGAATGAAATTTGGTACTGAAGCATTGCGGAGAGTGGCTGATAGTACTAGTAATTGCCATGTACCTGTGCCATCTTTCCTCCAACTCCACTCCCTGAAGTCGGGGATAACACACACATCATGACCCATGCTGTCATGATTCTAGTAGAAACCCACTTGCAGCAGCACTCATCTTCGAAATGTTGATACAGCGCCTCTTGAGCAGATAGGGTGGTTTCTGATCTGCTCCCACGTTATGACGAGATGATATCTACCCTCGTTGACGCTGGCTGCCCCATAAACCTTGTTGCTCATCAGTCCTTGCTGGACATGAGCACGATTACTAAAGTAGTTAATGTGTCAGTGAGCTTTGGTCTGCTGACCCATACTACTTAGGCATTTTGCATTCCACATCAAAGCAAGTCTGAAGTAATGTCGCACCGTGTCAGTGCCTGATGTTGTACTCTGGAAGAGAGGTATGCTGTACAGGAAAGACCACGACCCACCCGTAACTCCCTCAGATCAAAGGGATTGAAAAAAAAGCACAATAAATGTGATGTTATGCTCATCCGTGCGACTGTATACTGTTTTCAGAAAATGCTTTCAGAAAACATTATGTCATCCTTTGCAAGGATATCTTTGCATAGATCGCATCTAAGATGTTGGAAAGCTGAAGGGTTGTGAGATCACAATTCCTGTTGGATATTTCCGTCTCGAATCAGGTGCTCAGGATGACTGGTCCGTCCAATTTATTCTTGGATATCTGTGCGCTGATAAATGAGGGCAGTTCTTTATTTTTTCAATCGTAATTTTCAGGAAGACGCTACGCTCTTCCAATCATAACTTGAGATTTGAGTGGTGCCATCACCATCTCTTGTCAGAGGACTGCACAGTGTTGCTGCACAAAAATGTTAAGATTATTTTCTTCAGGATCAGTATCCCATACAACATCAATAAGTGTTCAGTCTCCATAGTCATTTGCGCTTTCAGTAAAGAAACGGTTCCGTTTGATAAAAAGATAATAAAAAAAAGATAAGATAAACCTTCAGCTGAATTGTCTTTACCTGCTTTGATAAGATACTGCCATTAAAGGACTTTAATGATCGAATTTAGTTAACTGCCCCTATAGAATACTGGTCTGACCTCGATTGAGGAGCTCCATTCCCTGGGAGCTTCGGCCATTGCTTCCTTCACTGAAGAAGCAGACGCTGTCTTGTCAAGGGAGAACAGGCATACACCAATTTCAGCAGGAGGAGAATCATATCGCTTGCCAGCTGGAAAGTTATGTAATTGACGATGAAAGGTGACGAGGTGGCTCAGTCGGTAGCGTATGGCTTGCGGTCTAAAGACTTGTGTTCCGGCGCGGGTTCGAATCCCACTTATCTCAAGTCTAGCTGAGCAATGGTGTGTGTATTAGAGGTTCAACACTTTGCACCCCATCACTTGGGATATACACAGTGGTAGGCCCTTGTGTGTAAGAATCCCAAACCCAGACAGATGGAGATCCCGAATCGGCATTCCGTTCCGAAAACTCAAGGTGCATAAATTGGTAAAATGGTCCACCCCAAGTACATACAACTGACCAGCTAGTAGCATACGGGCTATCCAGCTATCTCGTCAGAAGGAAAAAAGAAGACAAAATAAGATTAGGCGTGTTATTACCCTCTTTGCCATTGCACCCTGATTCGGCACCTTGGAATAGGATGGCGGCCGTATTTAAGCATGTACATATATATATTATATATATATATATATATATATATATATATATATGAAGAGTTTGTTTGCAAAAACCGATAAGTCCATTTTTGAAGATTTTGAAGTACGGTCTCTGTCATAAAGTACAAAATAATACCTTTTAAATGATATATTGGTCACTACATATAAAGGTACATTTTTTAAGTTATGGTCAAAAGAAGCAAAAATTTCTTTATTATTCTCTTTATTTTTCTGGTCCTTTAAACGCAAATATCTCCATTTGGCAAATATGGACTTATCGGTTTTTGCAAACAAACTTTTCATATTGAAACAACGAAAGGAAAAACTGACCAGAAACAATTGATAAATAGTGAAAACTTTGAGCAAAGAAAATGAGAAAAGAAAACGAAACCAATGGAAGCCTGTTTTCTGTGCTCAAAGATTTCAATATATATATATATATATATATATATATATATATATAATATATATATAAGTAACAAAGCTGCAACAAAGTTCATGCTGTATTCACCAACGGTTTATTTCTTCACACAAATTTTCGAGCATCTCGCCGCCCTTTCTCAAGTGTTGATACTGAGAGAACAATAACAAAATTAAGCCATAACATAATATTGCAACCGTGTTACCAAGGATGCGCGCTTTAACGCATCAAGGCTAGGCATCCTAACACCCAGCGCGCATCCTGGCAACAGTGCAATGTTACGTCATAATGAAATGACAATGAATATAAAGCATACATGAAAAAAACTTGGCACGACTGATACAGAAGTAATATTCCTCTGAATACGCAGCTGCGGTGGTAATGTAAAAGCAGTGCATTATTTCTTTCAAAATTCAACATACACTATAAATTAACTTTAATTCTAGTGTATAGATAATCTTTACATAATCTGAAAGTATCATGATTAATATAAACATTCGATTTTTTTAAATCAAACTGAATCGTCACACTGATGGTTATGCAAAACATGTGCAAACAGTTTACTATTCCTTTCAAACTTCAGCATACACATAAATTAACTTCCAAATTCTGGTGAGTAGATAGTCTTTAAATAATCTGAGACTATAGCATGAATATGAAATACGTGAAAAATCATATTTTTCTTCTTTTGATTAAATAGATACGTCACAATACGTCTCGGAGTGGAAAAAAGACTGGTTCCAAGAAATGGTTCAAAGGAGCGTCAGCATTAATGATAAGATCTATTGCAGCGGGGTGAGCGGGAGAACATACAACAGTAAGCGGCGCACCTACTTGTAAAAAGTGTAGTTTGTGAGCCATGATAGATCTATGTTCATGCCCTGTCCCTGGAAGCTTCGTGTGCGGATGATTGCTTTTAGTTCTTTCACGTGTCTTTCTTCAAATGCTTCCATGTCCTTGTATAAAATGCAACATTGCAGATCTGTTAGTGTGTGATTTATTTTGTTGAAGTGTTCTGCGACTGGATGTTGTGTTTGACTTCTAATGATTGTGCTTTTGTGATTGTTGAAACGTTGTCTGAAATTTGTTGTTTCTCCGATGTAGACAGCCAGGAGACTTTGCTTGCATGTAAGGCTGTATACTACATTCTTGCTGTTGCAGTCCCCTGACGTCGGATGAGGGTGTGGCCGGAGCCAAGTGTGATATCTGTATCTGTGATTAGGTGAGCGCATATTTGACATCGTTTGTTTCCACATTTATGATTTCCAGTAGGATGGATTGTTCTGTTGACTCGAGATCGTGTAAGCAAACTTTTCAGGTTGCGTGGCTGTCGTTGTGCATGTAAGGGACGTGCTGTTAACTCGGGAGCTACCGATTGGACTTGTTTGAGAGTAGGCCATTCTTTCCTCACTTCCTTCATGAACTGTTATGTGGGATGATATGTTGTTACAAAGACTTTGCGTGTGTTTGAGTCTTTGGGTTTCAGATTATCATGATGTAGTAAGGATGAGCGACTTTTTTGCTATCGCGCGGTCCCTACCTGTTTGCACAATGTCTAACGGGTACCCCGCTGCAACGAATTTTTGCCCCAGCTTCAAAGACGCATCCAGAAATTCCTTGTGATCAGAAATGATTCGTCTGTAGCGGAGCATTTGACTGTACACAATTGACCTCTTAATATGATTAGGATGGAAGCTGTTGTACTTAAGATACGTCTGTCTGTCCGTAGGTTTGTGGTAAACAGACGTGTTCAGCTTCCCTCCTTCTTTGCGGATAGTCACATCAAGAAAGTGTACTTCTGACCTAGAGCTGTTCATAGCAAATTTGATGTCGGGATGAAACATGTTGAGCTTGGAGTGGAACTCCGACAGCTGTTCGTCAGAATGGGGCCAAATGAGAAAAATGTCAATGTAGCGGACGAACATGCTAGGTTTTAGAGTTTCTTTCGAGAGGAATTCTTCCTCGAGTACGGCCATAAAAATGCTGGCATAAGCTGGCGCAAATTGTACCCATGGCAGTACCCTGAGTTTGTAGAAGCATTCATTATCAAATGTGAAGTAATTATGTTTCAAGATGAACTGGGCAAGACTACAAATGTCTTCTATGGGCATGTCAGAAGAAGGGTCGTGTTTGGTCAAAAATCTACGCAATGCATTAACCCCATCGGAGTGAGGAATGTTCGTGTACAGACTGACGACATCCAAAGTGACTAGAGTGCAATTTGGAGGAAGCTGAATGTTGTCGAGTCTATTAAGAAAATCATTGGTATCTTTTACATAGCTCTCGATGTTATGTAAGACCCCTTGCAAATACTTGTCAATGAAAGCTGACATCGGTTCAGTAAGTGAACCTACACTGGAAACAATTGGCCGTCCAGGCGGAATGATCTTATGTTCTCTCGATAACTCAGTAATTTCGGAAGTTTCCAAATCTTCAGCATTTTTGTCAGTGGCACTTGCTACCATCGTCGGAAGTTTATGGATCTTAGGTAATGTGTAAAATCTACTAGTTACCGGCTTACTTGGTACAAGTTGTTTCGCTTCTCTCTTATCGACGTGTTTCAGGTTATTACAAAGAGTCTCAGCTTCCTTCGTGAACAAGCTCGTAGGGTCACTGTCAAGCTTCTTGTAGAATCTAGTGTCGGACAGCTGTCTTTCCGCCTCGGTGATGTAGTCCGCTGTATCCTGGATGGTGACGGCTCCCCCTTTGTCAGCAGGCTTAATCATGATGTCAGCGTTGTCACGCAGGGATCGGATGGCGTCTTGCTGCTTCCGTGATATGTTCGATGAGGGTTCCCGTTCAGTCTCCTTCAGCAGCTTGTCGAGGTGTCTCTCCACATTGCTCACAAACGAGTCGATGAAGGGGTTTCTTCCGCTGGGGACAGCAGGGCGTCGCTTTTGATAGACTAGTTTCCTCGTCGGCCTAGGTTGCGACGCTTCTTCTTCCTCTGCCACTGCCTCAGATTCTGGGCACCTGTTTGCCGCGCGGAGTTCGGTTCGGCGGATTTTTTGTGTGAACTGGAAAGTGTCGGCACAGAGTTGCACTTTATCGAGTCGCCTGTTAGGGCAGAAAGACATACCGAGACCAAGTACGCTCTCCTCCCCTTCAGACAAAGTGTAACTCGATAAGTTAACTATAGGCCTATTATTCCTCTCACTGTCACTAGCAGGAGATCTAGTACCTGTACCAGCAAGGAATGTTGACTCACCGCGTAGTTTCTCCAGCTTTTTTCTTTTGCGGGCCATGCATATTCTCAGGTGGTTATTGTAATGCGAGTCTATTTGTGTAATGACTCCTGTCGCGTCAGAGTTCTCGCTACGGAGGATGTCGATGAGTAGTTCTTTCTGCTTTCGTGATGTCTCCGTCAAAACACTTCAACAAAACAAATCACACACTAACAGATCTGCAATGTTGCATTTTATACAAGGACATGGAAGCATTTGAAGAAAGACACGTGAAAGAACTAAAAACAATCATCCGCACACGAAGCTTCCAGGGACAGGGCATGAACATAGATCTATCATGGCTCACAAACTACACTTTTTACAAGTAGGTGCGCCGCTTACTGTTGTATGTTCTCCCGCTTACCCCGCTGCAATAGATCTTATCATTAATGCTGACGCTCCTTTGAACCATTTCTTGGAACCAGTCTTTTTTCCACGCCGAGACGTATTGTGACGTATCTATTTAATCAAAAGAAGAAAAATATGATTTTTCACGTATTTCATATTCATGCTATAGTGTCAGATTATTTAAAGACTATCTACTCACCAGAATTTGGAAGTTAATTTATGTGTATGCTGAAGTTTGAAAGGAATAGTAAACTGTTTGCACATGTTTTGCATAACAATCAGTGTGACGATTCAGTTTGATTTAAAAAAATCGAATGTTTATATTAATCATGATAATTTCAGATTATGTAAAGATTATCTATACACTAGAATTAAAGTTAATTTATAGTGTATGTTGAATTTTGAAAGAAATAATGCACTGCTTTTACATTACCACCGCAGCTGCTTTGATCTCAAAATACACCAAATTCACTCTGAAGCTACATTTTTTCAAGTAGCCTAGCTACTTCTGTAAAAGTATGGCCTTTCCCTCTGATTTCAGCGATTTTGCTACCCTTTTCACATACGCGCGTAAATCGCCCGTCCGTGAAAAACAACCCCTTTTACACGCATTGTTTAATACAGGACTTGTAATGGCAGTGTCCCCAGGGCTGGAGGTATTGGAGACCTGCCCCCCCCCCCCCCAAAAAAAAAAGAAAAAAAGAAAAAAAAATGTATGCCACCATGTGCCTCCTACCCCCACCCCCTGAAAAAAAAATATGCTGAATAAAAAAATAATCACAGTAGCAGTTCAGGGTGCCCCCTACAAAATTGCGAGCCCCCATGCAGTGCCCCCTACTGGAGAAATCCTAGCTATGCCACTGATTCCCGCCCCGGGGTTATCTCCAAGTCGCGTTCACCACTCGATCAATCAGAGGTAATTAGCTGCGTAGCTGCACTTGAATGTCCGCGATGAACAATCAGCGCTCAGCGTATGAAAATTGATACACTACTGAGGAGATAATTATTTAGCTTTAATTTACATTAAAAATAGCAATTATATTGCGTAACGCGTGGTTTTGTGAATGAGATTATCAAATTATCACTCAAATCGTTGATTTTCATCGCGTGTACGTCTTGCAAAGGAGCAAATCCGGCGTTGTCAACCCCGGTTGTCAACGCAACGGTACATTGCCAATACACTTAAGCGATTCGCACTGTACTGAAGTTTTGCCACTCTTAGTAATGGCGGATCGTGCTCCATGCGATCACAGAGCCTTAACGTGCGCGCGTATGACGAGTCCGCACTCTAGTACGTATAATAGAGCTCTATGGTCTAGATCGAAGTTACATCCGCTCTCTAGGCCTATTCCTTCTGGATCAAACCAAAGTTTTTTTTTATGTCATGTAAATTTGCAATGTAACTTGTTTTACTTGTAAGTTGTAACGTTAGCATGCAGCATGGGATCATGCATGCATTTTACGCAACCCACTCTCACTAGGGTCTAGATAAGAATTAAAATACAACTTATTCTTAACTGTCTCTATTTTGTCCATTTAGGGCCTACCTATTTTTCACATAATCTATTGTCAGTTATGTAGACCCTCTAATTTTAAGACAGTATGGTATGGAGTAGATAATTGAACATTGACACTTCACTAGACTTAGGATTCTAAGTGGTTAAGTTTTAGTTTAGACTTCTTACTTAGTTTTATAAACAGGCCTGCCCTATCATTAGGCCTATTCTAGTCCTACACTAGATCTTTCTTTAGACTTTCGGAATACGGACCCTGAAAGTTCTGATTAACGTTAAGTCTAACGCTAGAAAAGAGACGCAAGACTCAAACGTTACTGTCTAACGTTAGACAAGACGTCTTAGACTTAGATCTACAGCAACAGGGTCTAACATGTTACATAACTTGACGTTTATCCAACACAACACAAATAGGTCTAGATCTATTGCCTTTCGCTGAAACTCTCGGGTTCGGAGCCTGAGGAATTTTGACTAGGGTCTAGGCCTAACAAAGTTACTTCACAACAAGTTAATATTGAAATAGTACGGGAGATGTTCATCATCGAGGTAGAATATGAAAGAATAAAGCTGATCGTTTATCACACGAAGCGAGGTAAACACAAATGTATGCATTATGATTTGTGTTTACCTCGCTTCGTGTGACAAACGATCAGCTTTATTCTTTCAATAGTGAAATAGTTTTGAATAACTTACTCATTATCTGCAGATCAATTTTTCTTGAGGGCTAGGCTCACGAGTAATTTTCCCCGTGACAACATTTTGTTTTAATCAAAGTACACACTCCCACTGTATGGTGACTATCCGGGCCCTGTGCTGACATCATGCTCAGTGCAGCTAGCTGCAAGCTGTCAGACTGAGTGTTGCGCTGTATTGTTTTAATGTGCACTCGGTTAGTCTTAATCAAACACTGTGTTTTATATAAGGATCACGATCTCATCAAGATATTTACTAATCATTATTGTTTCGTTTAGATATTTTGAACATTATGTTTTATTATTGAGCAAGGATCTAAAGAAAGTAATTTATGTTCAAATTACAGAACAAGCGGCAAAGTGGTTCACATATATAAATAACAGTGTCTAGTAATTAAGACTAGCTTTGTAGATACTGCGTTTTCCTTGGGGGAATATTCATCATGTAGATACTGCGTTTTTCCTTGCAGTCAGTCCGCAGCACGTAAGCTAATGAGCCGATCCGGCAAGATTTATTCAGCACTCTCGTTGACGATCTTTGCGTTCGAAAGGTGTCTCGTCGTGCGAGATTTTGCGAGACTTTGATAGGGCTATGGTTTTCACAATGTAGCGACTTGTACATACATTTGTCATGGTTACAAGTCACGGTAAGTTGTTCTCCAGACTTTGATCTTTATTTTGATACTAAATTTGCGTATAACATCGGATCTTATCATGACTATATAATCAGTTGAATTTGCGTAAATTTTACCTGCTTTTCACGGAAGATTTTGTCGTCTAAAGTTCTTTTTTGGTTCCTGACCGGATTAAGAAACTGTTGTTTCTGATTTTGGCTTTTTCGTAGAGAGGAAACTTAGATGCTCATATATTGGAGTCAAGGAGACGCAAGCATGATTTATACTAGTTTTTCCGTTTTGAAATGTCTGTAAAATTCACTCCTAAGCCGGAAGTATGCTCCATACAAAGTGTACAGTGGCGCGAAAGAGCTCTCTCATTGGACAGTGCTTGCATTCAGCGCTTGAACTACACGCGTGCCAAGAAACCGCAAGTGGCATGAAACCGTTACTAGTATGTAGCAGCTTAATGACGTAATGCAAGCGCTGAATGCAAGCGCTGTCCAATGAGAGAGCTTACTCTTGAGATTACACGGTTTCAAGCTGATCAGCACTGACATCGATGTATATTTTACTGGTTCCTGACCGGATTAAGCAACAAATTGTCAAGATATTTACATGGATACAAAGATTAGGAGATGGACTACCAAATAAAGCATTCTCATTGAGACGCAAGGTGAATTCGATATTTTTTTTTTGACGTCTTGAACGTGTACTGCACGAATTACTTTTTTCATCATTTTTCAAGCTCAAATTACGCTATGATATTTTTCATTTATAATAATTTGAGTAACATGTGACGATAGTTTACATATTTTCCTTGAATTTGATACCAAATTTGTGAACATAAGGTGTATTTTTGTTGCCGAAAGCCCAAGGACAAAATGCCCCTACGCAGCTCATTACGTATGCAAGCCTAGAGCGGGCTTGCATACGAGTTGAATAAATACGAGCGAATCAGCGGGTGCTGCCGACTGACTGCTTGGGGAAAGTGCTTGTGTAGATACTGCGTTTGGCAGTTACGGAAAAGTAGCTTTCCAAACATTTTTTTTTTTCAAATATCTGAATATGTCATATGAACAAGGATTGCCCACTGACTATATTTATGCAAAAAAAAGTGAAAATCTACAAAAATGTCATATACTGCGTTTTTCCTTGGGGGGGGGGGGGGGCAGAGCTGCTCATGCGCTTTGCCAATATTACACGTATGCAACATGGTGAACCAGTAAGAAGTGTGTCAAAGTGTCTCTCTATTTTGTCTCAGATTTGTGTGCTGTATGCGTGCATGAACATATCAAAAAGGTTGTTGCAACAGACCACAGCATGATATTGTTTTTACCTATGAGATGGTAATGATTTGAAATGAAGACAATGTAATTATCCAACTGTGGAGAATAGCCTTTGAAGAAAAATGTCAACATTGACCAGCTATCATGGTTACACGCGTGACTAAGCATTCGTTGTTTTGATTTTCTTCTCTTTTTGGGGGGGGAAAAGAGGATGTGTTTTGTTTTTATTAGTTGTTTCTTACAATGATTCACATATTGCTTTATACAGCGAGCAATATTATCATAACTGTGATGTTTTCGTGTTTGCTTATTGAGTTTGTGGACATTTTTTAGTTATTATAGGCACTGATTCAAAAACGGATGTCAGTTAATTTTCATCTGGTCAGAAATAGATACCGGGACCATTGATAATGCTTTAAATAATTTGATGTCAAATGAAAGATATCTAGACACTTGCAAGACACATGCAAGTATGTCCATATCAATTACTTTACTATTGTTTTCTCTTTATCGCTCGTAGAATGACATCACTCGCAGCATTTATTCTACTGGCTTTCTGCGGAATTTTCGTTCAAGGTAGGAAGCAGACTATGAGTATCAGTAGCTGAGGATGTACGAACTCCAAATCTATTGGCAATATGATACTTTCATAGCCTCTGTTCGATCGTCATATGTGACCCTGCACCTCAAAACAAACAAAAAGTCGCCAGACATGAATTTTTAGTTAAGACCATATTCTGAAAGAGCAGACTTTAAGCTTTATAATGATGTATAACTCAAGTCAAATGGACTCTCCTAACCTATCTAAACATTGGAAAGAAAGCAAAAACTCAGGAAAAGTGTGAACTGAGAAAAGAGGCTCTGAAGTACAGTGTCTATTCAAGCGTTTAATCTTTACCAAACCGTGCTGGCTGTGCAATGAACGGAACAAAAAACAGGAAGTAAGCCACCAGAGCAACAATAATGAAGGGATTATCAGATTACGCTGAAATTGATCACGCCTCATTAACACATTCTGTTCATAATTAATGCCAACTTTCAAAGCTGTAGTATTATCTTTTCAAAAGTTATTAGAGTTGAAAGTGAAGTGTGTGAACAAGGTTTTTCTGAAATGAAAAAGAGATTCTAAAGACACATCTTATCACACTATTCTACCAAAAATGTTCGAGATAAATTGCTAAAAAAAACACACTTTCCTGCCCGTTTTATGATACCAAATTTTAGCATAATGTACAAGAAGACCCGCTCTTTCAGAAAGTATGAAAAAGGTCAAGTTCGGCTAGGTTGACCCATTTCACTTATTTTCAGACCTCACGCAAAATCAGTGCGTGCGACTTTATGTTCGTTTTGAGGTGCACGGTCACATATAGACAAACTAGAAATGTCGCTATGGCGACTGGTATGCCTCCGCCATAATGGATGATTCTCCTAATAGGTCTATAGTACATGAGGTCAATGTGTGATTACATTTTCACAAAACTGGCAAAATATTAACCCGTTCCTTACGGGAGCAACTGATATACGGGAACCTGGTTTACCAGGTTCCAAAAACTTGCATTCTCAGACATGTATGCTGGTGCTGTATGAATTAGAAACGGAAGCTTACAAATATTCACCATCTAACAAGACAAAAGCGAAGTGATGTCTCGTCCACGTATCGACTTTGTGATTACAGAGATTTTCAAATGGCATAGGCCTAGTTCATTGACTTTTTGACTGTTGACGTAGTCGGACTTCACCAATATTAACACTTGACAGCAATCATTAGATGATCTGAGGAGTGAATTTGGTGGTCACATAACTCAAAAGTGTGGAAAGTTATTGAAAGAACACCAGAATAGTGACACCGACAGTGTTTATCAGGTGAGATACAAACATAGAACAAGTTCCAGTGGGTTTCAGGAGGTTACTTTTCCAGCCAGGTCTATAGTCTAGCTGGTAAAATTGGGTCTTTGAGGGTATCTGGCGGCTACCCCCCCCCCCCCCCCCAACTTCTTAAAACGTCTGGTAACGGCCATGCATATACCCTGTAGGTGTAAATAACAAGTTCCAGTGGGTTTCATTAGGTGATATTTTCAGCTAGGCTAGCCTAGCTGGAAAAAGTTGGGTCTTTAAGGGCGTCTGGCGGCTACCCCCACCACTTAAAACGTCTGGCAATGGTCATGCATTTATCCTGTAAGTGTAACGAACAACTTCCAGTGGGTTTCATTAGGTTACTTTTTCAGCTAGGCTAGCCTAGCTGGAAAATTTTGGGTCTTTAAGGGCGTCTGGCGGCTACCCCCCCCCCACCACTTAAAACGTCTTGCAATGGTCATTCATTTATCCTGTAAGTGTAACGAACAAGTTCCAGTGGTTTTCATGAGGTTACTTTTTCAGCTAGGCTAGCCTAGCTGGAGTTGGGCCTTTAAGAGCGTCTGGCGGCTACCCCCCACCACTTAAAACGTCTGGCAATGGTCATTCATTTATCCTGTAAGTGTAACGAACAAGTTCCAGTTGTTTTCATGGGGTTACTTTTCCAGCTAGGCTAGCCTAATTTTGAGGGGTCCTTTTTTTTTGGCCCTCCTGGCCACACCCACCACCAATGACCAGCTAGACGTGCATTTCCATACTTAGGGGCATATGTACAAAATTGCTATATACATATAAATTGGTAACCTTTTCAGCTAGGCTGACCCCCGCTGGCTCCCGGACTATAATGCCCCCAAACGAGATTCTTTTCGCCCGTCGACAGAGAGGCACACAGGTTGGTAATACAGCTGTTTGAAGGCAGTCAAGCGGTTCATTGTGTCCCCCTTTTTACGGTCAACTACATGTGCCCGTGAACAATGGAAATATCGATCGGGTGCGAGGTATGAATAGAGCGTGCGCTGATGAGCTCTCAGAATCTTTTGTTCTACGCAAAACCAGGTACCTGAATGAGGTGACTGGGGTCAGCGAACCCGCATTTCTAAGTGATCTCAGCCTTGATCATTATGTACATGTTCGTACGAGTTTACAGCAGAACAAGCAAAACACTAAATCAGGAAAAGGTACATAATACTGTAAAACCCCCTTTTTTAAACAGCAGGAGAACAAATCTTGATAGAATAAACTCTGATCTTTTTATCAAACCCACTTTTCTGAGCATTTTAACACAAAGAAACATGTTTCCGTCATATTAATGTGCCTAACAAAAGACATAGCGAAGGAACATGCAATGTTATGCTGAGTCGAGGGGAAGGTGCATTTCAATGTCTTTTGTTAAACATTTCAGCACTTCAGCAATGATTGACAGATGATGTCATCTCAAGAATATGAATATTGATTGGTTTGGAAGGATTTTTTTTTTTTTTTTTTTTTTTTTGTGGGCGTTCCCAAGTAATCTGAAGAAAAATAAAAGAAAAAATCATTAAAAATATATGAAATGTTTCTAGGTATTCTTTTCACCGCAAAAGTGATGTTGAGGGTATTATAAATCAACACAGATTAACATGCATTTGGATTTCAGGGCCCCTTTAATCCATCGAAACTAAGTACATGCAGTATTAGTTTATAGATAACATAATATTTTTGTTGTTGCTGTGAGCTTATTCATATGAATTTTAGACATGTTTCTCATATGTTTCTGTCATATGCTTTACTGAAGAACAGCAAATGTTGAGTTTATTGGCAAGAGAGGTTGATCATTACTTTACATTTAAGTTCATGCGAAGTGCCGGAGCATAAACTTGTCTTGAAATATTAGCATCCAGAACCCTCCAAACCAAAAACGTGCAATACTAGACACGACATTAATTCCTTGTTGTTGTGAGTTATGTTTCTTAAAAACACTGATTTTTTCTGCTTTTGCAATGTACTATGTTCAAAAACACTCTTGAACAATTTTCAGATTTCGTTTCTTTCTTAAGAGAAGAAAACGGTAAGGTCATGTGAAACATGTTCCTATAAGTTTTATTTCGTTAATAATTTTTCTTTACCCATCTCCTCAACCGTAAGGTGATATGATACTTAAAAAATCATAGGCCAAAGGTGTTGAGCTTTACTTCCCCTTTTTAAAGTAAATTTAAGAGCTGGGGAATTATTTTTAAAAAGTTGGCATTTTAAGCTATGTACACCGAGGACGAGTCTTACAGAATGGATTTCTTGTTGCAGTAGATTGTATTTCTTATGAGCTTGATGGATTATTAGACAATTGTATAGTGTTTGCAAAAACTGTTAATGTATTCCCTTTTGCTAATGTCCAAAGAGTTCATTTGCCAAGTTTTGATTGTCTTTTGTTTTAATTATCAGGGGTTTGTTTTATCATGGTCATAGAGGAAAGAAACTTAATTATAAAAAAAAGCCTTCATATAAGAAGAGATACTGACAATTTCATCAAAAGTTGTGATTTTCAACATTTCCAAAATGCAATTGATGAATATTTCTCCCCAGGGCACAGAATGAAAGTAGTTTTTGGTCTTTTTTTTTCCCACGTCAGTATGTTATAATACCCGCGGGTTTACGCCCATCCCACCAATTTCCATCCGGATACTGTACCCGGCCCTGGTTTTTTTTTTTTTTTTTGTTTTTGTTTTTGTTTTTGTTTTACACTGCAAAGAAAATGAGAACACTGATGCTTGAGAAACATCCCGACATGTTTGATTGGGCAATTCTCTTTTGATGTCTATTATTCTTTCCAAATAAGTTTTTTTTTTTTTGGTTATCACTGAGGACAAATATAGATACCCTATTTCTTCTACCAAAACCACAGCACTGTATATTCTCATGTTTCTACAGTATTTCGTCTCAACACTTGCCCTATTGATATTTCAAAGCATGTTTCCCTGTGCGGTCAAGAAACTCCCCCATTAAAGGAGACCTCCGGATGATTCTCAGATTTTTACATTTGTACAACTATGAATTAGTTATACTGAGGACAGAGTTTCAGAATTTGTGATAATTGGGATGAAGCATAAGAATATTTTCAAAAAATAGAACAAATTGCAATGAACAAGGATGATGACATGGGAGAGTCACCATAAGAATGCATGAGTTGGGGCTCAAGGAAGCAGAACAAAAGAATAAGGCATGCATAGATTATAGACAGGTGAACTCGCAAGCAAGCGGTATTGTTATGGAATTACACTGCTATCATTTCTGAAATATGTGAACCTTATAGCTGGTAAAATTGGGTCTTTGAGAGCGTCTGGGGGCTACGCCCCACCACTTAAAGCGTCTGGCAACGGTTATGCATTTATCCTGTAAGTGCAAGAACAAGTTCCAGTGGGTTTCATGGGGTTACTTTCCTAATTTTCAGCAGTAGTAGCCTAGCTGGTAAGAGTTTGGTGTTTGGGGCGTCTGGCGGCTATTGTCTGGCAACAATCATTCAATTATCCTTTGAGTGTATCACAAGAACACGTTCCAGTGGGTTTCAGGAGGGTTATTTTTCCAGCTATTATATAGGCTAGTCTAGCTGGTAAAATTGGGTCTTTGAGGGCGTCTGGCGGTTAAAACGTCTGGCAACGGTCATGCATATATCCTTAAGTGTATAAAAGAACAAGTTCCAGTGGGATTCACAAGGTTACTTGTTCAGCTAGGCAAGCCTAGCATGGAAAAAGTTTGGTCTTTAAAGATGATATAAAGTTTTGGTATTACCTCAAAAGTTTCCCTGAATTTCCTTGTCTTAGTTTGTGTTTCAGGTTAAAGTACCTTTCAAATAACTAACACTGTGAGACTTACTCGCCCCAAAGTGTTCTCATGTCTTAGTAATCATTCAATAATGATTTCGTACCAGAGCCGCCGCCGTACGACGGCGGCGAGGTAGTACACGTATTGTGCGAAATAACTGCGACCAGCAGCGTGCAGCCCCATACGCATACTGTGTAGCTAACTGCGACCAGCAGCCCCATACGCATAGCTAAATGGGGCTTCGCATTGTAGCTTACAGGATCATGACAGATTTAGTATCGCGGGTAAATATCAACTTAAAATCCAAAAATTTCTTCAATTTGAAGACTTACCAGTTAAGCTAAAGTATTAAAAACAGGCTTTGGGCAACGTTTGGTTTTGCCAATAGTCCCTTTCTGTTCGAACTGATGACTGAATGTGACTCGGTCGAGAGGACCTTGGGAGAGCTACACTGAATTGACGGCCAGCGCATGCGCACACAAACATCTTATCCGTTCATGGATTTGAAATTTGTTCGCCTGTGATGTGTGCGTATGCGCTGGTCGTAGTCAAATCAGTGTATGTAGCTCTCCCAAGGTCCTCTCGACAGAGTCACATTCAGTCATCAATTCGAACAGAAAGGAACTATTGGCAGAACCAAACGTTGCCCGAAGCCTGTTTTCAAGACTTCAACTTAATTGGTAAGTCTTCAAATTGAAGAATTTTGTGGATTTTAAGTTGATATTTACCCGCGATACTAAATCTGTCATGATCCTGAATGCTACAATGCGAAGCCCCATTACGCTATGCGTATGGGACTGCTGGTCGCAGTTAATTGCATGATTACTAAGAAATGAGAGCACTTTGGGGCGAGTAAGTCTCACAGTGTTAGTTATATGATAGATACTTTAACCTGAAACACGGAAATTCAGGGAAACTTTTGAGGTACCAAAACTTTTTATTATCTTTAAGGGCGTCTGGCGGCTACCCCCCCCCCCCCACCACTTAAAACGTCTGGCAATGGTCATTCACTTATCCTGTAAGGGTAACGAACAAGTTCCAATGGCTTAACATTAGGTTACTTTTTCAGCTAGGCTAGCCTAGCTGGAAAAAATTGGGTCTTTAAGGGCGTCTGGCGGCTACCCCCCACCACTTAAAACGTCTGGCAATGGTCATTCATTTATCCTGTAAGTGTAACGAACAAGTTCCAGTGGGTTTCATGAGGTTACTTTTTCAGCTAGGCTAGCCTAGCTGGAAAATTTTGGGTCTTTAAGGGCGTCTGGCGGCTACCCACCACCACTTAAAACGTCTGGCAATGGTCATTCATTTATCCTGTAAGTGTAACGAACAAGTTCCAGTGGTTTTCATGAGGTTACTTTTTCAGCTAGGCTAGCCTAGCTGGAGTTGGGCCTTTAAGAGCGTCTGGCGGCTACCCCCCACCACTTAAAACGTCTGGCAATGGTCATTCATTTATCCTGTAAGTGTAACGAACAAGTTCCAGTTGTTTTCATGAGGTTACTTTTCCAGCTAGGCTAGCCTAATTTTGGGGGGTCCTTTTTGTGGCCCTCCTGGCCACACCCACCACCGATGACCAGCCAGACGTGCATTTCCATACTCAGGGGCATATGTACTAAATTGCTATACACATAAAAATTGGTAACCTTTTCAGCTAGGCTGACCCCCGCTGGCTCCCGGACTATTAAAGGCACTCAGAGAATTGCGGAAGGAACGGGTTAAAAATGACATGTTTGTCACAAATTTGTTGAATGTTCACCTTCCTTGACCTAGGTTTAAATGGATGAATAGGAGAGAACATATTTAGGGATTTAAGGACTTTCATAAGTTTATGTTTTTAGTAATTTTCAAGGTATGAAGAAAAAGTGCAATTTCTGTATTGAATAGTAAATTGTTGCAATTTTCATCTGGCCTTTGACCCTACAATTCATAAAAGAATTACTGTCAGGCAAAACATGCATAAATATGTACTAAGTTTCAAGATAACTTGAGCCACTTCCGAGATATAGAGGAAGAAGTAAGTTCAACACGTTGATCTTTGACGTTTTGACCTTTTACCTTTTTGGCAAAAAAAAAAAAAAAAAAAAAAACTTCCCAGAGAATCTCTATTAGGTTATACATGCATATACCAAGTTAAAAACATAATCCTGCTGGAATTGCATAAATATGAGGGCAATAGTAACATTTTGAAGTGTTGCCCTTGGTCTTTGAACCCTGACCCTTGACCCATGAACCCCAAATTCCCTAGATAATCACTGCCAGTCAGTACATGCATATATATTATGTTCCATGAAGATACCTTGAACAATTTCCAAGACACGGAGAAAAAAAGTAACATTTTAACACTTTACTTGACCTTTTGACCTTTGACCATTGACCTCATGACCTCAAACTTTCACCAGAGAATCTTGATTGGGTAATACATGTATACACTAAGTTTCAAGAAAATATCTTCAGGCATGGCATAGATATGGTGGAAATAGTGAAATGTTGAGAATTTGACCTTGACCTTTGACCTTAGACCTTGAGCAGGTGCACCCAAAAGTTGATAGGCACAACTTCACCCCCAATACGTATACATGCCAAGTTTCATTAGGATACCACAAAAGGTTTTTATGGTATAATACGCTGTCCACAAAATTCATTACGGACGGACGGACAACCCGAAAACATAATGCCTCCGGCACCACTTCTTGGAGGAGGCATAAAAACTGTTTTCTGTGCTTCCTCGTCATATAAGCGCCTGCTGTGTACATACCTTTTTAATACGTTGCTGGTCAATTTCATAATTTTGTCATTCAAGTTCATATTCCATGTATTCCGAGCATTTGTCTTCAAGTTTGCCACTCTCGCAGAACTGAATGGGTAATCAAATTCAAAATTCAGTCATTCAAATTCACTATCGAAGGAATCGTTTGTTCCGTTGCGTCATTCAAGTCTAAGATAGGAGCATGCATTTTAGAATGGAAATTTAATTGCATTTCAAGCTGGTGACGGAGTCTTGCTTGTTATTCAAATTCGTGAATAGGCAACCATGTTCCGCAGTAATATAGTTGTATTCAGTCTAAAAAAAGTGTTGCATTTAACCTAACTTAAGTCGGAGTATATGTGTCTTTTGCACACAGATTAGACTTCATGATGAAGATTAATCATATTGCCGAATAGGTCTAACTGTTATTCTAAAATCTTAACTTCACGAGGTTAAAATGGCCACTATCGCTGGCGCTATTGGGGCACATGCATATGGGAAGGAAGATTGTAGACTACATTGAAATTTATAGAACATTTTAAACACCTCTCTGGTTGTTTATTATATGTTATCGATTTCCGTTTGCGGGACTACATTATCTGAGATAATTAGTGTCGGTTTGCCTTTGAATTGATGCATTGTTTGGCTAGCGCTGGAGCGACGTTATTTTTCTTTTCTTTTCTTGTGCGTGTGGTGTCATGAAGGGATACATTTTTAATTGACGTTGTGTTGTTCAAAGTACTTCTGATTGGACTTAATCAGTTATTTTTCTTAGAAACAAAACACTAGGAATGCATATTCACAGAACAATACAGATTTTTCAAATATATATGAGCCATTCATGGTTATGTATACCAGTCTGTTTTTTGTATTTTTTTTTTTTTTTTGTATTGATAACGTGATTTTTTTCTATTGCAAATATACCCTCTGTAGAGTGTAAGAAGGCGCATATGAAGGAACATAAAGTCGCACACACTGATTTTGCGTGAGGACTGAAAATAGGTGAAATGGGTCAACCCAGCCGAACTTGACTTTTTTTATATTTTCTGAAAGAGCGGGTCTTCTTTTACATTATGCTAAAATTAGGTATCATAAAACGGACAGGAAAGTGTGTTATTTTAGCAATTTATCTCGAACATTTTGGTAGAATAGTGTGATTGGGTGTGTCTTTAGAATCTCTTTTTCATTTCTGAAAAACCTTGTCCACACTCTTCATTTTCAACTCTAATAACTTTTGAAAGGATAGTGCTACTGCTTTGAAAGTTGCCATTGATTATGGACAGAATGTGTTAATGAGGCATGCCTAATTCAAGTTAAATCTGATAATCACTTCATTGTTGTTACTCTGGTGGTTTACTTCCTGTTTTTTGTCCCATTCATCGCACAGCCTGCACGGTTTGATAAAGATTAAGCGCTTGAATAGGCACTGTACTTCAGAGCCTCTTTTCTCAGTTCAAACTTTTCCTGAGTCTGTGCTTTCTTTCCAATATTTAGATAGGTTAGGAGAGTTCATTTGATATGAGTTATACATCATTTTAAAGCTTAAAGTCTGCTCTTTCAGAATATGTCTTAACTAAAAATTCATGTCTGGCGACTTTTTGTTTGTTTTGAGGTGCATGGTCACATAACTGTCATTTCCTCTGTCAAATAACAGGATACATTGTTTTCAACCAGCACGGACAGTGCTCACTCTTCACTCTCTGGGAAGTATGCCAGTCAGTCACCATTTACAGGTGCGCACATGCTGATCATCAACATAGACATTCTCATCCTAACGGTTACCCATTTATACACAGGGTGGAGGGTAGCAATGTGGATAAAGAGCATTGCCGAACGGCAAACTTATCGGGCTTGGCATGGGTTCGAACCCTCGAGTATTCAATTTCACGCCTTCCACGCTCGTAGCACTGAATCCACTGAATTAAATTCATCATCAAGCCATTCGAATTCCCTATCGAATCAATCAATCCATTGATCATTTGAATCATTCAAATGTAAAGGCCCGGTCACACCGCCCGAACTTTGTTGGAGCGTTCCTAGAACGGTAGGGAGAGGTGGCCGAATTTCGAAAACGCTCGTCACCGCGCACAAAATGGGGGAAAAAAAATCGAAAACACGGGCGTTGTCTTAGCGGTACACCGCTGAAGCCGGCGTTGCTTTAGCTTTGGTGTAACGGTAGCGAGCGGTAGCGAGCGTTGGCTTAGCGGTGACGCAAGCGTTGATAGAGCGGCGTTCTGCGCATGCGGCATACCGCTTTTGACTTCGGAGCTGAACGGATCGCTTTGATAGAAGTTATGCCAGATTCTTGATAGAAGTCGATAGTTGAAGTTCATCATGCCACGTGGACAAAAGAAGAGGAAGGCTGGAGAAGGAAAGGCAGCAGCCTCCAAGAAGATTCTGCTGCTGGACTAGTGCACCAATCATAGCAAGTCTCTCAGCATCCATGGTAGTACAGTTTTACTGTAACTTTTAGCAATTTCGATATAAATGAGGTCTGCACTCAACGGCAGCTCGATTACAAATGGGTTCCTGGTCAATTTCTCCCCGTATTTACAGCCAAATTCTGGTCCCGCTCCGACACCTCCATACCAACGCCAAACCAAAGTTCATCACCACAATGGATCGCTACTTCAACGCCCGACACCGTTCCATCAATCCCGTGTCCGCTCGAAAACGCTTACAACCGCTCCACCAAAGTTTTTGCAACGTTTAATCACCGTCCGGGCAAAGCTGGCGAAGCAGCGGTGGTCCAGCGCTCAAGATTTCTGCGTTGGCCTAGCGGACCCAAGCGTCCACGATCTTTCGTCTAACGGTGCCAAACTTTGAATGGGCGTTGTTGGAGCGGTGGTGAACTTTGCCGGAGCGGAAATTTGCCCGCTCCTCACCGCTTGCAATATTTTGTGCAGCTCAAAACTTTCGGAGGGGTAGGAGGGACCATCAGCGGTGGCCGAGCGTATACGGCGTTGCCTTAACGGTGGTCAACTTCTGTTAAACGGTGGTGAACGGTTACGAGCGGTGATGAATCTTTTTCACCGCTCTAGGAACGATCCAGCAAAGTTCTAGCGGTGTGACCGGGCCTTTAAGAAGAGAGCAGCATCTCACATATACTGGCAAAGGGATGAACATTCAAATTCATTTAAAGGCGCCGAAAGAATCTCCTCGGTCATTCAAATTCATGATAAGGTAGCCATGTTCCAAAATAAGTGCTTCAATTTTGTATAAAAGACCATCTTGCATTTGGACCGACTATGTGATAATAGCTATGAATTATTTTGGCGTCGTGATGAAGATTATATATATATATATATATATATATATATATATATATATATATTTGTCTTTCATAGGTCTCACTCTTCGTTCTAATATTTGAGCTTCACGACAATGACGGGAGTAAAATGGCAGCCATATACATGCACATCAGGCACTCTATACAAACGAATATGGTAGAGGATGACTGACACCTTCGGAAATTGATAACATTTTAATGAAATTTAACGAACTAAAGAAACTCAATGAATTTAAATATCCCATTGGTGCTCGCCTTTGGAAATTTAATGCATATACGTGAATGTGATTTGACAGATACGAAAAATAGAGTTCCCATAAATGATAATGATCGCTCAGACTCTGAATTTAAATGTTCGAATACTTTCGCGTGGGTGCGCTGTGTGACTGTGGTTGCACATTCATGGATTGGAATGACAAATATATGAAATTGACCGGAAAAACATAAGACTTCGTGTACCCGACCGTCACTCACGAAACGCCCTCCCCGTCCAACAGTGGGCAGGGAGAACCCCACGTGAAGATTGATCGTGCCACAAAACGGTCCGTCTTCCGCGGCAACCAAGAGAGGATATATTATAGATTGCTACACCGTCGGCGGGGCAGTTACATTAGGGAAGATCGAAAATTTGAGTTTAATAGTTCGCTAATTTAAAATCACATTCAGCGTTGGCAATATGGTGATATCGGTAACCCCCCCCCCCCAAAAAAAAAAAAAAAAAAAAACAAACAACAACAACAACAACAACAACAACAAAACAACAACAACAACAACAAACAAACAAAAACTATGAAATTTAGTAATTAAATGAAAACTTTGGTGCTAAAAACTTTTGTGTGTTTCACACATAATTTTTTTCGAGATTTTGCTTCTATTTTTTTGCACATGCACACACAAACACATACAAACACTCAACCACTGGAACACATGCTGAGTATATACCCACATACACCAATACACATGCTTTGTATGAAGTGTGTGTTACTACGTGTTCTGCAATAAGTTGCGCCGAAAACTACTAACATTGAATAGATTCTGGTTTGTATAATAAATAATCACAACCAATCTAGGTAGATCTTTTCAGCTCACTGTCCTCAAACAACCGGAAAAACATGTCATAATATATGTCTATACTGTAAAACGATGGCCGAAGAAATCCACTCACTTGTATTTAGTGATGTAGACGGAATGTAATGTTGGTTAAACATTCTGATAATCATGGTCGCAGATCTGTAAGAAAAAAGAAAGAAAAAGAGCTTATAAGCCCTCCGGTAAACAAGTACGGCCAGATAAGTAGCGCAATGGCCTTTGGAAAAAAAAAAGAGGCTAATTTGTACGTCCGGGCTTTCTTTGTGTTCCGAATCAGGCCAGAACTCCATAGAATGTCAGCAGTGTCGGGACACTATACCGTCTAATCCCTCCTTTAACGAGGCACTTCCGGAGAACATACATGACATACCATGCGATGATCTGATGACAATTACCTGCTCCTCGCCAAGTGCGTGTCAGGCATTGATCCTCAAACAGAACTTCATACATGACATTGGTAAGTATTTGTTGCTATTTCATTGTGCAGGGTTTTGTAATGGTAGCAAAACTAGTGGTGATTTTATGAGAACAATGAATTCATGAGCTCGCGAGTAATTGTAGCAAGAGTAGGATGGCTAGTAAGTGTATTTGCTTTTGAGACGACAGCAGAAATATTAGTTACGTGACTCAAAGAGGTATGTTTTTAGTAATTCGAATTGAAAATATGTAACCATCATTCTGGTATATTACGAAAATGGTGATATCATCACGTCTGCAGCTGAAAAACTGAAATCTTCCATCGGGTTTGCTCCTTTTCTCCTCTCTCTGCTTTACGTTTAGTGGGCAATATCTCCATAACTCGTAGGGAGCTGGGATGCTCTGAGCTCGGACTCCCAGAAAATCATTGCTTCTCTGACGACTTCTTCGAGGTCTTGACCGCCACCCTTGCCGACACGCTTAAGGATGTCTTAGAGCTGTTTGGTACGACGTTGAGAGATGGAAGCGGCAGCTTTTGTACATGCAACACGGGAGACAATTGCAACGCCATCGCCTCCACTGCCATGATGACTGGAGCACCATCAGCAGGAGCGAGCACCGAACCTACAAATGAAAACGAGCCCATCGCGGGAGACGGCAGCGGTGATACTGGATCAACTACGCCGATCACAACAAGTGGTGGTGCTGTACTCACTGCAATGAACGTGTCGCTCATGCTCATAGCTACTTTCCTCTCTGTTGCATCAATTTATATTACCCAAAAGGACTAGTTTTCAGATTTAGCAACAAGCTTCAATCTCAACAAGGAAATCAAAATCAAACAGGGCCTCCTTCACGTAGAATAATTCAAAGTCTGAACTTATTAGAGTAATGTATGTACAATCGGTGTATTGTATTGTAATCACGTTATTCCTAACATGCGTTTAATTAACAGTTTTGCAGTTTATAGTTCATATTGCTAAAAAAAAAGTTAAAAATTTGAATATTCATTGTATCTATTCCATGATAATTTTTCTTCAATAAAAAACAATTTCATATTTACAAGCTCTTACTTCTTAACAGGTTTAATTATAAACTACAATAAATCATGAAGGTAAAGAATTGCTTATTCTACAGGGTTACCGGAATTCTAAAGGTCAGGAAATCTGAACTTCATTTATGATATTTCGCTTAAAACAGGACTTATTCACCACCTAAACCACCAAAAAAAAACCCCCAAAAAACTGTTTGTTTGTCTTTTTCTTGATGCTTCTTGATTAAAACGAAGGTTAGAGTGTGCGATTTTAACACTACAAGGCAGAAAGTTAAACAAGTAATGTTTAATGTGTTGTATTATTTAGAGGGGTAATAGTTGTAGTTCTGAAGTTTTTCAATCCGTAAACAATAGTTGTATAGTTTGTTATTCGGAAAGATTTATTCATCATCTGGATCTCAAAAATGTTTGATGTTGTTGTTTTCCGTGACGATTATTGCTAAAAACCAAGGTTATAGAATGTGCGCTTTTAACATTAAAAGGGGGCAAACAGTTTGAAACAAAGTAATATTTATTGTTGTAGTGTTTAGAGGGGTTATTTTGGAATTCCGAGTGTTCTTTAATCGGAAAATGATATATGTGACCGTGCACCTCAAAACGAACATAAAGTCGCACACACTGATTTTGCGTGAGGACTGAAAATAAGTAAAATGGGTCAACCTAGCCGAACTTGACTTTTTTATATTTTCTGAAAGAGCGGGTCTTCTTTTACATTATGCTAAAATTAGGTATCATAAAACGGACAGGAAAGTGTGTTATTTTAGCAATTTATCTCGAACATTTTGGTAGAATAGTGTGATTGGGTGTGTCTTTAGAATCTCTTTTTCATTTCTGAAAAACCTTGTCCACACTCTTCATTTTCAACTCTAATAACTTTTGAAAGGATAGTGCTACTGCTTTTAAAGTTGGCATTGATTATGGACAGAATGTGTTAATGAGGCATGCCTAATTCAAGTTTAATCTGATAATCACTTCATTGTTGTTACTCTGGTGGTTTACTTCCTGTTTTTTGTCCCATTCATCGCACAGCCAACACGGTTTGGTAAAGATTAAGCGCTTGAATAGACACTGTACTTCAGAGCCTCTTTTCTCAGTTGACACTTTTCCTGAGTTTGTGCTTTCTTTCCAATGTTTAGATAGGTTAGGAGAGTCCATTTGATTTGAGTTATACATCATTTTAAAGCTTAAAGTCTGCTCTTTCAGAATATGGTCTTAACTAAAAATTCATGTCTGGCGACTTTTTATTCCAAAGGTTGGTTATTCCGAAACATACTAAACCTTCACGAGATACTTTATAAAAAAAAAGATAAATAAAAAAAAAAATCACGATAAATGGTTCCTTAATCTGCATGTAATTTCTACTGTTCGTTATTTCCAAAGTTTGCGATTCCGGAAGTGACATAAGGTTTTATAATCAAAAGTGTTCATTAATCAGAAAATTTAATAAAGCTAGTCAGCCCTGAAAATGTAAATACGGTGCATACGAATGAACCTTTGGATTTACTAACCTTCTTTTCGGATATAAAAAAGAAGAAAAAAATGGGGAAAAAATTTCATTTCCTGGGTTAACAAACTTTTGGAATAACGAACTTTTTTTTTTTTTGATCAACAAACAATGAACTATAACGAACTTTCGGAATACCGCACTTTTGTCATTATCGAATTAAAAAAAAAAAATCCGAAACAATCTGTAATGGTTAAGAGATGTAAAATCCTTTTGTACTTTTGCATGTGTTTTTTTTTTCTCAGTAGTTTTGCACCTGTCGAATAGCAGTATGGCAGAATCTTGCAGTGTCTTTTAATCATAATTTTTATTCAATCATTTAATTAATGCAATTCTGACTTTATACCAAATTCCGGCTTGCGTACCATTTTCCATATCCCAAAATTAAACATGATCCACTTCAATGGTAACGGCAGTATATCACTCTCGCCGACATGGTATGTTTCCGTACGGTGTCAGTGGTACACGTTACATGCCAATTACTAGAATAACGGGCATACGAGTTTTATTTAAAGTGATTATAGAAATATCAACCTGGCATCCTTTTATCATTCTAATTTGAAGTAACAACTCTCAAGTAAACATTCAAAACAATTCTTAGCTGCTTGTATCTTAATTTCTCGACAATTATGACTATTCAAAGTTTCCTTAATTTCGTGATTGGACTTCGTACCGGAGGCTCATTGAGGTGTACGTAGATTTAACTTATAAACAGGTAATCACCATACACAGAGGAAAATAGAACATAAGATCATTATTATGAATATGAATGATACAGAATGATTTCAAAATCTTTGTGATATTACAAATGCATTTTTGTACTGGTTCCTTAAACCTAATGAACAAATAATTCTATTTTTTTTTTATCGCGTAGATTGACTATCTGACAGTAAACTTAAATGCTACGGCATGAAATAGAATTATCAATATTGTTGAATTTTAAACCCATAGTACTTCAACTGGATATAAGGAGTCTTAATATGAAATCAAAGAGGTTATTAAATAACATTATTTTCAATATGCATTTATCGTACGGAATATGCCCAAATTTGCTAAAAGATGGCAAAATTAACAATTATAAAAGCGATGTAAAAAAGAAACACGCTGGTAAAAATTTATCTTCCAATCTTATCTTTACCCTCAAAAGAGGTAGAAAAGATAATTTTAAAGACACTTTCAAAGACTATTTCAAAAGTGTTAGAAAAGATTGCATATAAAAGACTCATTTCAGTTTTGATAGTTAGCATAACTCACTGAAAGTGATATTGCCATTGTGCAACTATTAAATAGACAAAGATACAAAAACCTTTTACAAAAAGATTATGTCACTGCAATAGCCATGAATTCAACAAGGCTTTTGATGCCATTGACCGTAAAATTCTTTTTGACAAAGTTGCTAAGGTACACGAGGCCCAGTTTACTCTTGGTTTAACGGATATTTTGTTGATTTGCAACAATCACCAAACGTTGCATACAAGATCACCATTCATCTACGTCAACTTTCTAATGTAGAGTCCCGCAAGGCTTAATACTTGGCCCTCCATACTGTTCTCATTTGGACATGTAAATGGTATAAAAAGTTCATTAACGATTTTTATAGTTTGATCAACTTTGCGAATGACACTACTGTTTAAACGAGTCATAAGATACATCAGAACATCATTCATACATTCAAATTGATAATATTGCAGAATATTGTCAAGTGAAATCATATCAAATCGAATCAAATCAAATATGTCAAATCAAATCAAATCAAACATATCTTCTGGGTATAAATGAAATAAATCATTTCCGAATTTTGGTAAAATAAATTCTGTTTATTTTTGAAATACACACTCCAATGTTCAGTTCAGTTCAATTCAATTTAATTCAATTCATTTCAAATGAATTCAGTAGGAATTTTCTGCATTGAAAATATATACAAATGAAATACAGTCATTTCTTTTTATATTCAAGACATTAAAACATACTGTATGGACATCCGAACATAATTGAGATATACGTGTACAGATTGAAGAGAAGAACAAGGGAGCACGTCAATTGAGAACCTTTCGGGATGTGAATCAAATGATCTGACTGAATTATGGCGCTTGTATTGGGCGTGTGCGTGTGCGTCAAATTAGCATAAAGACTGAATATACGACAGCCTTAAAAGAATGGAAAAAAGTGAAAGTGGACAAAACATACATCATGTATATTTATAGAAAACAAAAGACAAGAAAAAACAGTCATTCTGGCATCAAATTACGATAACAAAAAAAAAAATGTATGGACACTATGTACAGGGAATGAGATGAGTGAGGTGAGTGCTGGTGTTATTCAGCTAATTTATCATTATACAATGATTGAGATTTGATACAGGTTAATGTATTATCATCAGAAAAATGGATATAATGCATCGTAAGTGCAATAATTGATCAAAATTTAACTTAAAGATAATATAAAGTTTTGGTATTACCTCAAAAGTTTCCCTGAATTTCCTTGTCTTAGTTTGTGTTTCAGGTTAAAGTACCTTTCATGTAACTAACACTGGGAGACTTACTCGCCCCAAAGTGCTCTCATGTCTTAGTAATCATTCAATAATGGTTTCGTACCAGAGCCGCCGCCGTAAGGCGGCGGCGAGGTAGTACACGTGTTGTGCGAGATAACTGCGACCAGCAGCGTGCAGCCCCATACGCATACTGTGTAGCTAACTGCGACCAGCAGCCCCATACGCATAGCTAAATGGGGCTTCGCATTGTAGCTTACAGGATCATGACAGATTTAGTATCGCGGGTAAATATCAACTTAAAATCCAAAAATTTCTTCAATTTGAAGACTTACCAGTTAAGTTGAAGTATTGAAAACAGGCTTTGGGCAACGTTTGGTTTTGCCAATAGTCCCTTTCTGTTCGAATTGATGACTGAATGTGACTCGGTCGAGAGGACCTTGGGAGAGCTGCACTGAATTGACGGCCAGCGCATGAGCACACAAACATCTTATCCGTTCATGGATTTGAAATTTGTTCGCATGTGATGTGTGCGTATGCGCTGGTCGTAGTCAAATCAGTGTATGTAGCTCTCCCAAGGTCCTCTCGACAGAGTCACATTCAGTCATCAATTCGAACAGAAAGGGACTATTGGCAGAACCAAACGTTGCCCAAAACCTGTTTTCAAGATTTCAAATTAATTGGTAAGTCTTCAAATTGAAGAATTTTGTGGATTTTAAGTTGATATTTACGCGCGATACTAAATCTGTCATGATCCTGAATGCTACAATGCGAAGCCCCATTACGCTATGCGTATGGGGCTGCTGGTCGCTATGCGTATGGGGCTGCTGGTCGCAGTTAATTGCATGATTACTACGAAATGAGAGCACTTTGGGGCGAGTAAGTCTCACAGTGTTAGTTATATGATAGATACTTTAACCTGAAACACGGAAATTCAGGGAAACATTTGAGGTACCAAAACTTTTTATTATCTTTAAAATTACGGTTACAGCTCGTTATTCCGAAGGTTCGTTATTCCTAAGGCTCTTCAGTCCGAAGATTCGTTATTCCGAAGGTTCGTTTTTCCGAATTTCATTTTCGGATGAACAAATCTTCGTAATAACGAACCTTCGGAATAACGCCACAAATGTTGGGATTAACGAACCCTTTTTCATTTTCGGATTAACGAACCTCTAGGTATAGGGAATTTGTGTGTTTCGGATTAACGAACCTTCGGAATAACGAACCTTCGAAATGTCGAACCTTCGGAATAACGAGCAGCACCCAAAATTACAACATATCTAATGCATCTTCTCATTTAGCAAACGGATTAGGAATACAGTGTAGGCAAAGCATCTCTTACCTCGAAAATTCTTCGTTACACGTGCTAATCCTTCATTTCTCACATCAAAGTTTTCAAATTACATAATATCAATGAAAGTTCAAGTTCAAGTTGATTTATTTCATTTCCGGCAAACAAATGATTAGGAGTACAATAAAATATTCGTATATATATATATATATATATATATATGCAGATGTCAGGAAACCAGTACAACAATGCGGTGAACATAACATGCAATAAAGATATAGGTAAATTATCAACAAAGATACAATTAAATGTTATATCATTATGATAAATGCAAAAGCACAACTGCTGGAATGGAGGGCACTGCTAAAAAACAGATCTTGTAGTATGCAGTCCTCTCATGAGAAAAAAAGTGGAAAAAAATCTAATTGCAAAAAAGAAGGAAATTTGCCTTAGTGATTAAAAAAAAAAGAGTAATACACACATACATGCACAACACGAAGACGCACATTAACAAACACAAGACAGCTCTCTTGTAAAAGAAGAAATGATGAGAGGATAGAAGTTTGTTCAAACACCTACATTTGTGTTGGTGTTTGAACACACAAACACCAATATTTGTGTGTAAGTCTAAGGGAAATTTGTTACCTAACCCTTTGAACAAATGAAGGGTTTGTTTGCAAAAACCGATAAGTCCATTTTTGAAGATTTTGAAGTGCGATCTCTGTCATAAAGTTCAAAATAATACCTTTTAAATGATATATTGGTCACTACATATAATGGTATATTTTTAAAGTTATGGTCAAAAGAAGCAAAAATTCTCTTATTATTCTCTTTATTTTTCTTGACCTTTAATCGTAAATATCTCCATTTGACAAATATGGACTTATCGGTTTTTGCAAACAAACTCTTCAAATATGTTCATAAAATGAAAACAGTAAATGCAAAATGCAACTTGTAACTGCAAGAATATTAGTTCAAATAACCAAGAATGTTGTAGGCTCACATACCCTTATGACACTTTGGACCAAATTTATGGAATGGTCTTTCTTATCATCTGAATCATTCTACATTCTTCCTTAAAAAAAGTATATATATATATATATATATATATATATATATATATATACATACATATACATATATATTACATGGGAGTGAAACCTAATGATGATACATACCCAGTGTTTCTTTTACAATGAGAGATTATAGATATGACATGTTGGGATATAATACAATCATTTACACATTAAGTTTTAAATGTTTCTGGATCAAGGAATCAGATTCTGGTCACTGTATAAGCCTTAAAGTGGAGTTATAAGATTTTGTCTAAAACTCTGAAAATTTCTTTGCTATCTGACCACCATACCATTTCACAACCTATTCTACAGGCGCTAAGATCAGAAGAGAAGGCGCCATAATTATTTGATTAGAAATTAACAGAAAAATGAATCGCATTGCTACCTTATACAGTGAGTACATCCCAGTCATACGGTCCACGAGACCGACATCAAAAATAGATCCATGAGTCATACAACCCACGAGTTATATAGCTCGATAGTCATACTTACTACGCAAACAAAGCCCTCGAGACCGACACTATTATATATGCAGTAAACGTTCGCGAGATCGACAGTACGCAAAAGAGGCTCACGAGACCGACACTAGGCAAAGAAAGCCCACGAGTACTAGGCATAGAAGGCTCACGAGACCGACAGGATGAACAGCACCATTTTCATGTCAATTACAAGTATGTACCTCTGCGGGTTTCGTCCTGTACATGGTGTTCAATGAAGGATTCAATGAGATTGTAACTACTGTAATTGAACGGCACCATGTACATATCAACGACATCAATTGTTTATTTCTACACGTATAGCTTTTTAGAGGGCAGCTCTGTCACGTTGCGAGGAAAGACAACGTTACCTATTATTTATTTTCTTTTTTTTATATAAAATTGTACTCTTCATGTGAGTCCCCCCACAAAAATGAATCAATACAAGAGGACAATAAGTATGTATAATTTAATTCTAGATCTTTGATAATGCCAAGGTGCTATTTTAATAGTCTTTCCCAATTTCCAGCTAGAAGATGGACAAGCTATTTATGTTTTTTTTTTTCATTTTCTTTCAAAATAGGCTTTATTAGATATCCTACCCGCCTGCTTAGAGTTCAATTTGTAATTTTTTATGTAAATATAATGTATGACATTCAATGGATTAAAATTTTTGATATCGCAGCGATGTACCTTTATTTGTGTCTTGTATTTGTAAAATTATTCTCCTCAAAACGGTACACTTTTCGTGAAATAGAACAGCTGTTTTCATGGATGTATCTTCTTATTCTGGAAATCTACCTTAATAGTACGTTATTTTCTGTGAATGTATACTTAATCATTACCTTCGCAGGCGACTACGCCCCTTAAGTAGATATGCACTGCAAAATTGACCATTTTGTGGAGTATTCCCTGTAAACTTTATTTCAAAGATGGATATTTTTCTAGTTTGTTTGTCTGAATGTTCACATCATTTTATTTATTTTTCGGATTAAGTGTATGAGTGTTTTGGGGAAAGGGAAACGACGGTGTTTTTTTTTTTTTTTTTAGAATAAATTGAAAAGATCTGGCGCACAATTTTACTGAATTGTGTTTATATGTTTTTTTTTTTTTTTTTTTTTTCACAAACACTCTACACGCAAACACATTTAAAGATATTGAACAATTCGGGGGGAGGGGGAGCGACTAACGGGGTAAAACCAGAGCAACTCTACTTTTCCAACTCTCATATCTTCCCAATGCCATTACATGTGGACAACCAATTATTACTTGGTCTATAATTTGCACCGTTCATCCTGTTGGTCTCGTGGGCCGTCTTTGCCTAGTGTCGGTCTCGCCAGTGGGTTTATTTTACTTGATGTCAAACTCGTGGACTTTATTTACTTAGTGTCGAACTCGTGGGCTCTATGACTCGTGGGCGTCGGTCTTATGAAGTGCACCCCTGTTTCTAGACAGCGTCGTTGGCGTTGCTTGGAGTTTCTTTTTTTTTTCCGTAGCAATTCAACGATTCTATTTCACAATAGGTTTTTATAATTCAAAGAGGTAAATTGATTACTATAAGTTATGAATATCATTCCTAAATTCTCACATGTTTGTAAATCAGTTGCTATGAAAACATTTCGACGGAAGAATTTTATGAATTTGAATAATTGCTCTGTACCCGCTGCATGCTATGATGATTAGAACCAACACTTTGCCCTACTTTGGCAAAAGCAAACGAGTGACATTTTCATGGATTTGACATTTGTTACTGATTTGGCATATTTGAGATATGCTCTATTCAACTGAAAAAAAAAATCCAAAAGTTACAATTTTGGCCCACTTCTGAGATATTCTGGTGGCAAAAGGAAGCAAGTGCAGAAAATCGCATGAAAAAATTGGCAAAAGGAAGCAAGTTACAACCTCATAATATGATTGTCATTTGCTTCCATTTGCCAAATCATTTTTTTTTTTACACACAATCTAAAATACTTTGGCAAAAGTGAGCAAGTAACATCCTTATGATATGGTAATCACTTGCTTCCTTTTGTAAATCTTTTAACGTTTGTTACAAATCTATAATACTTTGGCAAAAGGAAGCAAGTTTAACATTCTCATGGTATGGCTGTCACTTGCTTCCTTTTGCCACACTTTTCATATTTGCTAAGAATCCGAAATACTTTGGGAAAAGGAAGAAAGTTACAACCACATGAATGATTGTAACTTGCTTCTTTTTGCCAAATTATTCATATTTGCACACTCTCTTAAAAATCCCGGGTCAGAATTCTAACCATTTTTCCCAGTCAAAAATATCTCACCCTTTCCGGGTCAATGTGACCCGGAAAGGAGTCGACTGGACACAAGCTCTGGAGCTCCAGCACTTGAATAAATCTGCTATGCTTGTGACACCGTTCGTGGTCAACGCTTTGCAGACGTTCAGGAGATGCAATTTGATTGGAGGAATCTTAGTAAAGCGCGAGCCTGATTGGTCCTTTCGTTCATTGGCCTAAATCCCATCAATATTCATCATGGCGACGCTGCACGATAATGCCGTGTGTGTCAGGAGGCTGCTTGAAACCAGGGATTTGGAGAGATTTGCCTCAAATTTCGAAGGTACGTAGCTCTGATCTGACAATTTGATACTCTATTCATGTTCTGATTGACTAATCAAATCATGGAACTACAATGTAGATTGAGCTTTGGTTTTCTGCGGTAAACTTAACATGTTACTCATCATACGAAGATCAATGCGATTGGGTCAAACAGTGTATACTATATTATAAAATGGGTTCAAGAATGTAGCCAATAGGAAGCGCTGAAATGAGTCACGTGTGCTTTGGTTATTCTAGTCCCATCGCACTGCGTGTCAAATCCTATTGCCGATCGTTTCTGCGCGCGGCGGCTCCTTTGAATTGCATGCATACAGTAGGCCCTGCGCGCTGTCAATCCTGTAAACAACTTCTAGTTCGGGCTGCCGGCCGGCCGGCCTTTCTTCCCTAATTGTGCATAACATGTGTGGCGTACGTATACTCTTACGTACGTACACTTTGTACAGTAAAGTAGACTAAGCGTTGCGGGACCGGACGCGTACATGGAGTCGCTTTGAAGGGCAAATCCAACGATTTAGCTGGTTAATTCTCACGCCGTTGTCTAGTAGGCCTTTATGAGGAGTCTATATCAAGTCTATACGGTAAAGGGTGCATATTCTATGTAGAATAAGTAAGTTTTCATGCGTGAACTTAAGTGTCCGGAAACCCAACCCCACATATGGTGTACTTAGACTATACTGTACTGTATGTGCGGGATTTCCAAGTGCGACGTGCGTAAATGTTTGGGACGAACATCTTCGGACGTCTTGACCCACGAAGGTAAAAAACGCTGAAAAATGCTCTTAGTTTTCGAATTTTCGACCCATTTTATAAAACAAATGATGCACAGGATTATTTCGTGGCGTTAGTGGAGGCGTAGCTCACTCTCGGCTATTTACAATGTAGTGCATGTTTCACAATTGTAAATACCCTCGAGTGCACTATAAGCCTCCACTAACGTATCTATCCTGTGCATCATTAGTATAATGTACAATGCAGTCGGTACACCCGGGGTGGATCACCAGCGGCAGTGCACTGGATCAAATCGGGACGAACCAGAAAATCACGGGTCTTATGGTTATCATCTTTTTGGGATTGGGCTGCCACTCTCACATATTTCACAAAATTCTCACGCTCATAAGTAGATGAAATAACAGAGATATGCTCCCAAATATGCCTGATGGCTCGACTTCGATTCTAATCTCTCAAGAAAAACAAGTGCTATCGTATAGGACCTACCCTGCGCCTGGCTGTTGTGTTGTTGCCCAATTCACTGTGTAAACAGCTGCAGTGTACGCACTGTAATGCAGCAGCTACTACTCTACTGTATACTACTAGTTACGTCCGCGTCTCATTTCACAAGCGCCGACTAAATTACGTGTGTGTACGGCAGGAGATCTTCAGCCTGGAAATTAAGTATCGAAAACTGGTGATTCTAGGCAGGACCTATAGCGTCCTTCGCAGGCCTATTCAAAAGTTGTATTTTCTTACAGTAAATAGTAGGCCAAGAGGGCCTAAAGTGGTACTGTTAGAGGATAAGACTAGATCTATTTCTGTTAGTTCGCCTTGGCTTGGGCTTGGCCTAGGAATACAGTAGGATCTTAGTTAGTACCAAGTAGCCTAGGCCTAAGTTAACTGTTTAGACAATAGAATTCTAACATAGAATCTATTAGATTCTAGGTCCTACCGGTAGGTATAAAGATCTATAGTCTCTAGCTATATAGAGCTCTGACTTTAAAGTTAGATCTATCTGATTGGTTTCAGGCTATGATTAAGAACAAAGTAGGCCCTACAGTTCTAAATATAAGTCTTTTTTTTTTTCAACTAAAGACGTAAATTTAGAGGTATTGGTAGGACTAGGAGGGATAGCTAAGGGTGAGGATGCAGGCACCCCTAATGTCAGTAGAAACTCTTATGCAGATACTTATTGGCTATAATAGTTTGCTCGATCAAATTTGTTTCGTCAGTAAGGTGCAAATTAATTTCCCGAGTTTAGTCCACTCAACAGTAGAGCATATCTAACGTGGTTGCTGTCTGTCAAGCGTACGGTAGGCCTATCTATCCATGACTGGCTGCCAGTAGGCCTATATTTCACCTTTTACAAGTCTGTGGTGTAATATACATCATGTAGTACTATAGTAGTAGTAAAAGTAGTAGCAGTAGTATAGGTTTTCCAGGTCAAATATCCGCAATATTAGATCAAGCGTCACATTAGGTAATTCAAATGTCAATAGGGAAATCAAATGTCCACTTAGCAAACCAATATCCTGTAAGGTAAGTAAGATGTCCATATAAAGCCATGTCAAATATCCACACAATGTAAATTTTCGTGTCACCTCAGGTCAATGAGAGCATATCACGACATTCATAGGTGATTCAGATGCCAGGTAAGTAATTTTGACATCAGTTGCTCCAAAACACAGCAAAGAGAATTATCTTTCTCAAGAATATGAAATCCTGATGAATATTATCAGGTGCAGACAACTGCGTTTTCATTCACAGACAATCTGTCATGATTTTATTAAAACAAAGCGAGTCTCGCTCATTTTTTTTTCTTTTTCTGAAGAACACGGTTTTTATCTTTATCCAGGGAATTCAAAAGAGTGATGATACATAAATATAGAAATTTGAAACTCGAGAAGCAATTTTGCATTTGCAGTAAAATGGCAGCAAAATATCTATGAACTGCAAGAAAATGAACAAAAGAAGTTTCACATATTCATGGTGTGAAGCAAACGAGTTAAGAATCATTATCACAAAGAGTGACGTCCTATTTTTTTTTATGCTGACCAAAGAAGTAAATAGTCCGACCTTGGAAAATCATATGCTTAAAAACTAAAGATATTCGATGAAATTCCTATAATATAATAAGATTCACAAATATGACCCGCGACAACGGTTTCAAGCAAAAGTCGCAAGAGCAAATTCCCTCCTAGGCAGGGTACAAATATGTTTACCATTATTTTTTGCCGATTTAGGTTTTGTGCAGAAATCGATTCTTTGATATGTTTTCTACATCTACACTAAATTTCATAGCATAAGACTAAGTTTTTTCTATCGAAAAATGGAATTTTAAGCACCCTATGTTGGATCGCACTCGTCAGTTTCGAGCTTCTTTCGAACGCCGCGCCAATATCCCCAGCGTTGCTACGGTGCAGGGTCTCGCATGCGATTGGCTGGTGCGTCGCATATATTTACATAATTCGGCTTTCGGAGACACCTGTTGCAGCGTTTGGAGAATGCTTTGTCCACGCGTGCACGATTACATGCTCCATTGTTCTTGCTATAGTGGTTTATATAGGCTCGCTATATACGCTAATAGTGCGTGCCCTTCGTTTGGGTTTCTATCCAAACTATTCTACCGTAATGTTCGACAACGGAAGTGAAACAAATATGTAGCATGACATAATCGTGTGAAAAGAAAACTAAATATTCTCAGATTTGTCTACTTGTACATGCAGTAAAAATCATGACAGCAGACTGACTCAATGAAAGGTAGATGAGAGGAAAGGAGCGGTTACATGTGAGCAATTATATTCAAATACTACACGTCAAGATCGCACCAAACTAACGAGTCGTGTTTGTTTGTTTGTTTGTTTTAATTCAATTACCACCACCGAACAAAGCAACATATGCATGTCTTGTAAATGCAAAACAAACAGGAAGCGTGACCCTTGCCGGCAATAGCAATTTTCTGTCTTCAAAAGGGTCGCCAATGATAAAGACAAATCAATCACAATGAAAACGCGATTTGTAAATGTGTGGATTCGCCACTGCTCCTGTTACATGCACACGGTCATGGCATGTGGATGCCATTGCGTAATGCGTGAACCATACACATGTACATGTACACCATACGTGCAATTATTGTATTCGCCATCTTGAAAGACGTACTGGTAAACAAACCCGAGCGAAATGCATTGTTTTTCGGCTCCATACGCTGAGCTCCGAGGAAGGTGCCCGGGAAATTTGACTCTCTCAGTGAGCCAATCAGAAGGTGATGTGGTTGCTAGAGGCGGAGCTTAACATCGATTGGCACCATCGTACGGATGGGTGATTCTCCCTCGCATCGCCGCTCGGACATTTGTCTTTGAGAAAGAGGTGAATCTTCAAAGCCTGTTTTCTCGCAATTTTGTCAGGCTAACAATTTAAAGAGTGCATTTTATTTCTCTTTCTATGCCAATTTATGGTGCCGAGGAATACAAGTGTTTTATATCAATGCAAAGCCTAGGAAATGGGCAATGTGATTCAGTGAAAAAATGAATTTTCAAAATTCCCGACTTTTGCCTGAAACCGTTGTCGCCGGTCACAAATATATTTTCTTTTTCGGTTATTATTTGTATGTGTGCAAAGATTTCAATAAATTTCATATTTCTTTTTACCGTAGTCTGGCATTTGATGTTGTTTGCTCTGCAGGCACAAGAACATAAAATTGTAGGCTATCTGAATTAAATTCATTAGCGGAGCAAGTATGATATAGTCATTCCAATGCCATTAGGGAAATCAAATGTCCAAATAGCTTATAAGCAGTCCATAGTCAAGTCAAATGTCCACACAAAAGAAATTCTTTCGTCATCTCAGGTCAATGAGAGTATCATGTCGGTCATAGGGAATTCAAATGTTACATAGGCAATTCAAATATCCTTTGACTCGAAAACACGATGATAAGTATTGCCTATGGAGACTATGCCAACATTATGCAACACAATTAAAGTGACATCACCGAAATAACTTCGTTTCTCTTGTTGATTCTCAAACAAGAAAACAAAACTTTTTTTCAGGTAATACAAAAGCAGGACCTTCAAAACGAATGGCAAGGTATGCATTGTACTACTTTTTAACCGAAAAAAAAAGAAAAAGGGAGAGAGAAAAATGGGGAAGAGAAATGAGAGGATGGAGGGAGAAGAAAAGAGTTAGAAAAAAAAACAAGAAGATAAAAATGGTGATAAAATTAATGAACATTTGAACTGCCTATATAGGCAGTTCAAATGTCCATGTACATGTAGGTATGGAATGTCCATGTAACACATGTCAAATATCAGACTAGGCAGTTGAAATGCCGCATAGCAAAATAAGTATCCAAATGACTGGAGCAATGTCCCATAAGGGAGATCGAATGTGAAATAGTGATTTCAAATGTCCATAATCTTAAAAACTGCTTATTTAAACCATATAAATCGTAACCTTACATGCATATACGCATTCCCCAGTAATTATTCTTTCATGTACTTGCTACATACACAAACACAGGTCCATACGGTGTCAAGATAAAAACATTATTATTGAAACTTTTTAAAAAATGCATACAAACAAAATCAGTAGGGCTATACTAACATTGATCTCATGATAGCATTATTATTATTAATTTATTATTTCATACGAAAGAATGAAGATTTCTGGCATGAGACTTTTATTGTCTAAAACATAAAGGAACTCATTTTCTTCAGTGTCTTATTTCACTTTTTGGTGATATTTTGCATCATCCCATACATAGAAAGAAATAGTTCATATATATACAGAACGGCCATTCTTGTATTCCCCTAATACGATTGTGCTGTAGCTCAGATACAAATAATGTAAACCTGTCATTTTCATGTCAATTCTTAAGTTTCGGTTTTCTAAAGAACGTTTCCTCTCCGGCTTGTCGGACGGAATTTGAAAGTTGGACGGTTTCAATTGGGGCTATATATAAAACATTTCATTTGCTAAAAAATTTGGAGCTTACATTCACCTCTATACAAAGCGACTTGTTTTGCCATATTTCTAATCGATGATATCATAGTATAACTGTTACATAGAATAATAAGTCAGTACGCTACTTGATGAAGTGACGTAACCTTTTCAATTTTGATAAACTCTTTAGAACTTTCTTCTTGACATGTTTGATATGTTTGGTCCACGACAGATTTTGGTTGGTAAGAACTGCTAGATATTTGCGGACGAAGAAATTTGTTATCTTTTCGCCGTTAATGGGAATGCGACAATTTCAAATGTTTTCATATTCAATTTTGAAACGTTTGCGTGTTCCAAGAAACATTGCTTTAAATCTATTTGAATTCACCATAAGCCTAACAATCTGATAATTTCAATAGGTCTTTATTTAACTTTGTTTCGATTTCTCTTGGCTGTTTTGATGGCACAAAGTATCATCTGCATAAAATGTTAAAGCACAGGCTTTCACGCTATTTCAAAGTAAATAACAGCCCCCGGGAATAATGTTGCACTCCGCAAGTTATACTTCTTCTTTTTTTTTCTATATTTGATGTATACCCATTTTTGGAATTGATATGCCGTCTATCCTGATAATAATTCCAAAAACATGTTATTGTATTGTCATTGAGACCGCTAGTTTCTAACATTTCTACTAAAATATCATGGTCAACTGTGCCAAAAGCTTTTCGAAGATCAATCCTAACAAATCCATCATCCATCAAATTTCCAGGGTGGATTCTTCGGTTCAAATTCTGTCCAAGGGTCCGCAAAGCCAGACTACGAGTTCTTGTCACTCAAAAAATCACATATTTTCCGTACACATACACCCAATGAAATATAGTCCCCTCAAATTCCATCAGAAAATCTTTCATCTTCCAACCAAAATAGAGTTTGTATAGGGATTAATACTCAATATTTACAGCAGACTATTCCGGTTTATTTTTTAATTTAATTTTTATTTTTTTTTAGTTTATTAACTATATCGTTGATTTTTGATTAACCTTTTCTTCATTTATTTTGGTATCTTTGGTACGAATTTGTGAAGGGGTCTGGGACAGTCCATTTTATTTACAGGTGTGAGCCCTATAGTGGAGGTCATATTTGTTATTTGACTTTTTAACATCATAAATGTGTTTTTTATGATATTTGCCCCTACATCATATGAGAAATTACACATTCAAGGTTTATAGAGCTTCTGAAAGGGAGACTTTTGAAAATAAGATGAATACATAGATGCAGGCAGTTATCCTTGATTATGGGGTGTCATCATCACCTTATTGCCTACAAAGTACTTTAAAAGACTTTGTGTTGTCAAAAAGAATAGCTTTATGTATTTTGAGCTGTTTCAGTGTCGGCCAAAACAAAGAAATACATTGAAATAACATAGTAATTAAAAGGTTTGTGGTACTAATGACTGCTATACTACAAAGATCTAGTAGTAGTACAACAACAACATAATAAGAAAACAACCAATGTAGCCAAGCAGGGTTGGGGGGGGGGTAGAGGAGAGGGGTAGGGGGTGGGGGAGGGTAGGAAGATGAAGGGGGGAGGGAGGAAGAGATCTGACACAATAGATCAACATAAACCAGCAGAGCTTGTATGGGATGAATACTTCCAATAGACTTGTGTGCATTGCATGCATTTTCTATAGGGCTCACACGGGTAAATAATTCCCCATAGAGGCGTGTGTTAAAATTCAAATTTCAAAAAATTCTGTAAAATAGCTGGGAGAAGTGATCGAGGTGTTTCAGCTTCACTAACCTGGATAACTGAGTTATACCCTTTCATCCATCAAATTTCCAGGGTGGATTCTTCGGCTCAAATTCTGTCCAAGGATCCGCAAAGCCAGACTGCGAGTTCTTGTCACTCAAAAAATCACCTATTTTCCGTACACGTATCCTATGGAATATAATCCCCTCAAATTCCATCAGAAAAGCAACCAAAATGCAGTTTGTATAAGAATTCATACTCAATATTTACAGCTATTCAGTTTTTTTGCCAAACTACAACATTGATTTTTAATTAATTTTTTCTTCATTTATTTTGGTATCTTTGATACGAATTTGTGAAGGGGTCTGGGACAGTCCATTTTATTTACAGGTGTGAGCCCTAATATGGTTACAGCTCATTATTCCGAAGGTTCGTTATTCCGAAGGCTCTTTACTCCGAAGATTCGTTATTCCGAAGGTTCATTGTTCCGAATTTCATTTTCTGATGAATGAATCTTTGGAATAACGAACCTTCGGAATAACGCCACAAGTTTTCGGATTAACGAACCTTTTTTCTTTTTCGGATTAACGAACCTCTAGGTAGAGGGAATTTGCGTGCTTCGGATCAACAAACCTTCGGAATAACGAACCTTCGGAATAGCGAAACTTCGGAATAACAAACAACACCCCTTCTCTCTTGTGGTGCCACTTCCGGGATTGAAAAAAAGTTGTGGGGGTGGGGGCAAAGTGAATGCAACCTATGTCTTCCTATGTAATGTGCAAAAAGGTGGGGGCGGCCCGAGACTCCCTAGTTGGTAGATTATGTTGACTATCGAATTGGAGGGAATGGGGTCATTAAAAACAATGGCATTGTTAAATCATATTAGCTAGATCGCAATGATAGTCTTCTATCTTTGTTTTTGTTTTATTACCCAATAAAAGTGATGAGAGAAAAAATTGGAGGGTTTCGATAAGTTTGCACGACTAGAATGACGAGGGCTAGTTTATTTCGGAGGAACAGCAGTACAAAAGGATGATAATATCGCGTATTCCGTTTTATATTTGTTCTACCAGTGAGGGAGGTAACCATGCAAATTAAGCACCACAGCTGTTTCTTGGGAGCAGAGGACCACCTGTGCAAATATTGGAATACGTTAGCTCCGCGAATTTTGCTCAACTATATGTCAAGAGGTTACCGGGAAACACCGTATGACTATGCGATAAAACTCTGCCTCAGCGACTCTGCAAAGTGCAACGCATCTCCCCAGACGATGACATGCTGTAACCCATTAGAGGTACTCTAAGTGTTTACACAAACTCTATTCTATTTCATCATACTATCTTTTTTGTATATGAACATCCAAGAAGTGAATGTAGTGAAGTGACTTATAACAATTGTATTGAATTTTACGTTTATATAGACTGAACATCCTTTCGAAGTGTTTTCATGGGGGTTCTTTCTTTCAAATACAGCAAAACGGTTGATTAAATAATGACTTAGAATAGTCATTTAGAGTCAAACCTGTCCATAGGGGCTAACCAAGGGAAACAGCAAAAATGGTCGCTATAGGCAGGTGGTCGCTATAGACAGTTTGTTGGCCATTTTGAATTTGAATACCTTTCTGGAAGATAGCCTCCCCATATGTTAGGTTGTCATTGCTTATTCTAAAAGCTGGATAGGACGCCAGTTTCCATGAAGTATGAATGAGATCCAAGCTGGTACTCACTCCTAGTATTTGATATTAACTTAAACAATTTCTGCCTACTCTTTCTTGATTTTGAACTATTTTTTTTTTTTACTAATTCTATGTTTCGGTGTTTCTACAATCAGAAAACCTCGGGACAATCTAAGTCACCGGGAGAGCTGTGACGCAAGGCCGTGTACGACGAAATCTCGAAAGAAAGAACTTTATACGTGTGGTTTGAAGAGGTGTCCGGTGTGAGATACTTTTAACTTGTTTAACGACAAGTGATACCCTCTTATATCAATCGGACGAGGTCATGATCTCTGTCCATGCACCAAAACTCTCCTTTTTAAATTCAAATTCAAATTCAGAATAATAAATTCAAAGTCAAATTCAAATTCAAATGTGCTTTTATTTCCAATAACACAAGTCAATCTATGTCATGTGAATGTCTATGTGAATGTTAACCTTTTTTTTTTTCAAGATCAGTTAAATGTTCACTTGTTCGTTTGCGCCTCGTCCTGGTCAATGTAATCCTGTATTAGTATTCTCATGTCCATGAATTTCAATATTTTCGTTTGCTATTCGATATTATAGAAAAAAAAAACAAATAAACCTGATTTTAAAATGTAAAAATCGAAGAGCAATATGATTCCATACTTATTTCTAGAATGGCTTTCAACCTGAAATAACAACCTAATTTTGAACTTTGACATTTTTCAAATGAACCATAGAACGTTCTCTATGTCAGCCTTTCAAATAATTTTCAAATGAGAGAAGGTTCCAAAGTCATAATAGAGAACTAGTCAAACCCTCTGTGAATCTTAAACAATGATTCGTAGATTTATTGTGATGGTAGTATGTCGATTTTAAGCTACCCGTAGCGATTGCGGAGCAGGGACCTGAAAAATGAACAAATATTTATAACGATCCGTTCAAGAGCAGTGAAATTGTAAAGTTTTGGTATCGCCAAAATTACCAAACATGTTCAGTACGAGGTTCAAGGAGAGGGAAAGAAAGAAAAATCGACAGGAAAAATAGGAGAGGGTAACTCCACATCATGATTGTGATGCGTGTCACTTGCATTTATTCTGATGAAATAGAAACAAATGCTTGAAAATCATGTATGCTTTAAGTGTCTTGCTGACTTTCGTTGTTTGTTTTTGCTCCTAAATATCTTAAAATGATCCCCAGTAAATTTACAGACCTTCTCTTGTAATATTAAAAAAAATCCATCGTTTTTGTCAGTATACAACTTCCGTTTGTAGGTCACTGTTGTTATCAATTCGATATATTTTTATCTGAATCTTGTTTCAGTGCCCTCGGCATTCTTCCCTTTATCGAAAGGATGTATGCCCTTATTAACGGCCTCGGGCATATAGATAATGACTGTCTTCCTAACTGCGCAGTTGTTTTCTACTTAATCTATTGGTATTAGCAGTGTTGCAATCTTTTATTATGCTTACTTGAAACAAGATTATTTGTAGAGAAAATTACACGTTAAAATAAGTGTTGGATACTGTATGCAAGCAATTAGACAACAGGAGTTCAATACTAGTTAAGGAAACTATCAAAACGAAAAATGGCAAATAAACCTAAACAACATATATGTACCTGTACTCAAATAAAACTGTTACCTCTCCTCATAAAAGAAGGCCTAGAACTTCATACAAAGTAAAAGCGAATTTATTCTGCAAAGTAACTTGAATTGTAAAGGTCATGAGCTTCGAAACTGATTTACAAACTTCATTTAAACTGGATTTATTCATCGCCCAGACCACCTAAAATGTTTTGTTGCTTTTTTGTTTCCTTGATGCGGGTTGATTAAAAGAAGTCCTTGCATGGTGCGCTTTGGCATAAAGTTGTAAAACAAGTAGTGTAATGTGTTGTAGTGTACTTCCGAAGGCTCGTTAGCCCGAGAACGATGTGTTGTTCCTTACAACGAAGATTCCAAAATATACATCTTTTATGTGAAATTGAAAAAAATAATTATTCCGAACTTTTTCGTGTCTTTCCAAAAGTTAGTTTTTTTTTTCAAATGTTTGTAAATCCGAAAGTTCCTTAAGCAAAAAAAAAAAGAAAAAAAGAAATATAACTATTATATATATATATATATATATATATACACGTATATGTATATATGAGGAGTTTATTTGCAAAAGGGCTAGATCCACTTTTAGTACTTTAGAGAAATACTGGTTTGTTTGTGAGAATTTGTACACAAGTGTATGGAAAATCAAAATCTAATTTTGCTATATTCTATTCAAATGTTTGTTTGGATTTGCAATTTTCACTGTAATTAACTAAAATGAAATTCTGTGCAGTGATGCTAATAACTCAATTTTCATCAAAAAATGGATCTAACCCCTTTTGCAAATGAGCTCTTCATGTATATATATATATATATATATATATATATATATGAAGAGTTTGTTTGCAAAAACCGATAAGTCCATATTTGCCAAATGGAGATATTTGCGATTAAAGGTCAAGAAAAATAAAGAGAATAATAAGAAAATTTCTGCTTCTTTTGACCATAACTTCAAAAATAGACCTTTATATGTAATGACCAATATTATTTAGTACTTTATGACAAAGATCGTACTTTAAAATCTTCAAAAATGGAGTTATCGGTTTTTGCAAACAAACCCTTCATATTATATATATATGTAATACATATTCTTTGATCCTAGAAATGCAAATCCGTGCGTAACAACGTATCAGGTAATACTGCTGAATGACGAACCTTATTTCATTTTCGATCTGACGAACATTCAGAATAATGAATCACTTTTCATTGTACAATTTAACAACATTCAGCATAACGGACTTTCAATAATAGCGAACCTTCGTACTAACGAACTACACGCAACCGTTTAGAGATGTGAAGTACTTCTTCCACTTTCGCATGTTGTTTTGTGCAATCGTTCTTTTATCGGTCTCTGAAGACGTGTTCTGAAGTAAAAATAGAATATGAAGATGAAAAGGCAATTGACCCGTGTACAATGTGTACTTTCTACGAACAGTGACTGATTACACATCATTTCATTTTTCGTAGTAGAGTAAAGATTGGGTAAGTCAGGGCTCGACACTAACGGTGGCCCGGTGGCCCGGGGCCACCAAAAACGCACATCGGGCCACCAAAATTTCAGAAATGAAGACTTTGGTGGCCTGATCGGGCCACCAAAAAAGGACGGATGTTTGCCTTTGGGCACCAAAAATAAAAGTTAGTGTGGAGCCCTGGGTAAGTGTTCGTGTGTGTGTGTGTGTGTGTGTGTGTGTGTGTGTGTGTGTGTGTATGTGTATGTGTAAAAGAAAGAGAGAGAGAGAGACTGGTAGTGAGAAAAAAAAAAGATAGAGAGAGCACATGTGACCTCTCAGCTCAAAACCCACATAAATTATAGAGAGAAAAGAATTCCGGTTTTTGTATCAGTAGTTAGGCCTAAGCTCGAAAATAAAAATTTGCGAAGAATTGAGCATCCTAACCTTTTTTTCAACAAAATCCTTGAAATAAGATATGAGGAGGTACAATTTCATATAAAAACAAAGGGGGTGGAATTCAAAGATTATGTTCGGCCTGGACGGAGTGTGGAAAATTACCACTTGAAAAGGAAATAGTCCAAAAAAAAAAGCTGAGATCTCGATTTCAGCTTTGTTTTAAGCTGCCAAATTTTGACAGTACATAGCGAAAAGATCACCCTGTAAGGTAAGACAGATTTTTACAATTTAATTGGTCAACTCACACGACACATTAGGGAGCTTTAGATTGGGAGCTTCAGAGGGAAAAATAACTATTCTGCACATGTGCAGAATCGCGTATCAAAGTCGATCCATTTGTAGCTCGAGCACCCGAGTTTTCACTACTGAGTTTTCCATACTGAGCTATTTTAATGTCCTCTCAATTCAAGACGTAGAAACGGGAGCTGTTCATTATTCCGAAGGTTCGCTATTCCAAAGGCTCGTTAATCCGAAAATAAAAAAAAAAGGGTTTGATAATGCGAACATTTGTGGAGATATTCTTAAGGTTCGTTATTACGGAGATTCGTTAATCAGCATATATGAAAATAAAATTCGAAATAACCAACCTTCGGAATAACGAGCTGTATTCGTGGAGAGACACGGACCTATTATAGTTCTGTGCGTATGGAGCTACAAGTAACCTCATGCCCCGATCATTATGGGGGCGCCATTTTATTATCTATCATTAGCTTGTATCTCAGCGTAATCTCGAGCTACTTTTCAACACGACGCAGGTAGAAGGAAAAAATGTCCAACGCACTTGTCGTCTCAAACGTCCGCGCCGCTAGTCTAAAGCTCCCTATTCTTGTCTATTAGAGAGAATCCTAATCGGCGACATTTTGTGTGTTTCGAGCATATAGAAAGAAAGAGAAAGAGAAACTGGATGGGGGGGGGGGGGTAGAGCTGTGCATTATGTATTAATGCATTTCGGGTTTTTTTTTTTTTTTTTCAATGCAATTGTATTGTGTTGGCAGCTTTTCCTGTGTTAATATTTAACCAATCAGGAAACCACACCGGAAAGTGTACATAGCATAGCTTTATCTGTAAACGCTCTCATTTCCCGTCTGGGAGAACCTTTCCTTCCGGGTCATGGTTCATGAGGAAGTGACCTTAGACGTGCATTACATTTGTAGTTATACAAACTAAGAGTCTCGCCAGACCAGTGTTTAACGATTTGGGGAGCCTCCTACACATTACTTTGGATGAATCAATCGAATCAACACAGGCTCGACCTCACTCACGACGCTTTTAATACCAAGTTTTTATTATTGGGTCATCCACCCAGGTAAGTGTTGTTATTCGTGACTTACTTGGGGCATGAAGATAATGAAAACAGTTGTCAGAATTTTATTAGTAAACAAGCTATTATACTAATGGCAGTCTCTGCACCTTTTTCCCTTGTTTAAAGCTATATTCAACGAAAAGAGAGAGAGAAAAAAATGACAACATACATCTCTCTTTTTGACAATTAACTATAATTGTGAGGTCAGGGCACGTTCACAAACAATGTTTTGGATACAATTATGCAAAGGGGCATCGTGCTGTATATAAGAGTAATACGTGATGTCTCATTGCACTCTTCCCTTCATGAATATATCTTTGTTTTACATTGATTATTCGTCGTTGATAACAAATTTGCATGTTCTACTTACATTTCATATTCTGATGTCAGTGATTGAAAAGAAAATGATCACCATACTTTTATTTTCATGGAAATGTTTAAAAACGCAGGAATGAGCCCAAACCAATCCAGACCAAACCAAATTTTCATGGTGCTGTGTTTTTTTTTTCCTGGTACTTCTGTATCAATATAATATAATTATGTAATTCTGATCTTATGATAGCCTCGTTCGACCTCTGCACTAATCACAATCTATTTCACCGAAAGTGAATTGAATATATTATCATTCACTTACTACTGTATAATCTCATTGTTTATCATGTGATCATTTTGTCATTCATAAATGACATTAGCATTGTAAAATCTACAAATAAATACACTAAGGTGTCCGTAAACAAACGCTGAAAAATGAAAAGACAAATACGTTAATTTAGTTGGACATTCGTGATATGAAAGCTAAAGGTCCCAACTGCCGTTGTGAGAATGTTTCTGTATTTTCTATCGTAATGAAACTTTCTCTTGTTTTGCTTTCTCCAGATATGGCTGCAAAACTGGTCTTTTTTCTCACCGCCTTTACCTACCTGTTCACCAGGGGTGAGTGATACTATATACCATCTGCATTTCTGCTTTCCCCTTCCGTAATAACAACAGTGATTTAGGGTGATGATAATACATGATTATTAATTTATCTAACTTCTTAGTAATGTCAGGATCACCGTCGTTAAACATGACGAAAATTGAATGCAATTATATTCTACTTTTACTCATTTCTGAGAGAGATCCAGTGGGTCTCGTAAATTTAAAGCGTCATGTCTTTAAAAGAGACGAGATACTCGATTTTGGCAAGTTATTTGACGCTTTGTGGTATCACTTTCGTGTAGTTTGCATTTGACGGCTTAGACCGTGTTCCTATGCTATAGAAGCTGATCAGGATATGAGTCAATTCGGCAAAGCCACAACGAGATTTGCCCTCTCCGTAGGCAATATCTTTCCGAAACTTCCTGCTTTTCGCACAAAGGTACTGGTGTCATTTGAAGGTCAAAGTCCGTCTATGTACCATATGAGGGTCTGGATTGATATGTTTCATGAACATGGCATTTGTATACTTGACATCGCGGTTATAGTATGTCTCACTTTAACAACATAGGTGCAGGCTTAGTCATGGCGCCCATGCGATCGTTCCCCTCGCAAACATAGCATCGTCCAATCTGTTTACAATACTGTGTACATTAAATTATAAAGCAGTAAGTCGGTACGATTGTAAAATCCATGTTTCTCTTTGGTCTCTGATTTGTGATCATATTGTGATAAATTAGTACTGGACTTGCTTCCCGATGATAATCATCTGCCTTTGTATTACTTCTATTTTCTTCCTTTCCTTGTAAACTTGCAAGAAGAAGGTCATCCTATACTCCTCTTGACTGTTTGTCATTATATCGTGATTATCTTTGATATCATCATCAATATGAATTTTGTCATTGTCTCTCGCGTCACACACGTCGTGACAAATAGAATAAAAAAAGAATCATAATACAGAACATTACGAGCATTATGGTGCTCTGTTTGCGAAAGATTTCTACAGCTTTTCCATTCAAAATACCTACTTCATGAAAAAGAGAAATACTATGGATTTTTAGCAGCATGCTGAAAGGCACCAAAAACCATATTTTCGCTAGCCTTTAATCTCCGTGTATAATTAATTAAGCAGCTTTAAGGACGGTATTATAAGAGGTATAGAATGTACATTTATTGTATACGTAGCCATAAAAGACAATTTCTCAATGGACACAGCATTGATCTAATGATTATTTTATGTACTTTTACAACAGGATTGCTAGTGGTGTTTGTCAGTGGTCCTAACCTATCAATCTGTAACTAGTCTCCTTAATATTCAAAAACTTAATAAGTGCAATATCGTACTTCCCAAAATGTAGAATCAGGTTCTTGCTCATCGCTATGTTCTTGGCATTGCGCACAGCTCTGAATTGTTGTTGTTGTTGCTGTTGCTGTTGTTCTTGTTCTTGTTTTGGTAGAGGTCGGTTTTCCTGTCTGTTTGTTTGTTTGCAAAGTAAGTTTTAAACGGATTTGGACATATTTTTGTTATGATACTGGATGGCGCTCTTTCTTTAAGTACTCTCGGAGCCATGATTGTGATGTTGGTCGTGGAATGGTGTAAGCGATTTTTTTTTTTTTTTTTTTTTTTGCATTAAAGGTATGTCGTTGCTGGTCAAGGTATCAAATAAATCAGATACTAATGTAAAGACGATGATAAAAGATTTAAATTCGAATATGTGTGGAAACAGAGCTTATTTTCAGTGGTGTATTCTCTGAGCGCTCGCTTAGTTTATACTTCTTTTTACAAAATGTTGTATCATGATAATCTCTTCGGCATCCATAGTGGAGTCGCAGTACTGTTATTCGTGCTTCTTGGTGAACAACCGCAGTGACGCGGCCGTTGATTTTGACGCGGACTGTGGCTCGGTGGACTGTTCATCACTGGGAGGGTGCTCACGCTATCATATGAAGACAACTCATCTCACGTCGCAAGGTAAGTTCTCTTATGGTTAACCTATGTGAACATACACTTTCAAAACGAAGTCACCATAAATACCGATAAGCGGATACCCCTGCTCTACCAACGAAACACTGTTATCATGGTTATAATACCATCGTGTGGCGTAGCACATCATTATCTCAAATGATTCAAGTTAAAAAAGCAAGTAAATAAGTGGAATTTTATATCAATAATAAGTTGGAAAGGTGGCAACGAGACAGGCACTGATAGGTCAATTGGGATTTGGAAACTGTGCAATCGGGCAAGTTGCTGCTAAAGTAAGGCAGAGTAATCCATGATAACATGCCCCAAGTTCAATACCCATCAAGTGCCTACTAACTCCCTTGGACAAGATGTTGTACCCGTCATGTCCCTCTCGACCCAGCAGTAGGTGTCCCTTGAGTACCAGACAACCCAGTGTCCTATAGGGTAACATTAAGAGCAGGGTCCTCTAGACTAGTAGAGCAGTGATAGCAACAATGAAGAGGCTAACCTGAATAAAGGCCAATATTTTAATAAATATCATTATGACGTCGTTTCTTGTTTCAATATTCTTTCTTGGAATACGAAAAATCTTGGAACGTAAAATTCAGACATCTTTTATCATGTGACCATTCGTTACAAAATCAACAAAAAAGTCGCACTCCTTAATTTCCTGAAAGAGCAAACTTACTTCTTTGACTTTATCCTTGCGTTTGCGTTGTTAAAAACAAGTGGAAATAATGTTTCATCTAATAGTTTTTCTAGAACGTTTCTTGTTTTTAATATTGTGAATAGGTATATTGTAGAGTCCCCTCTTCACTACTTAGATATCCATTTCTCTCTCTCTCTCTCTCTCTCTCTCTCTCTCTCTTGGCCCATTCTTTGCAGAGGGCACAACTTGGGAATATTAAGCGCTTGACCCTTTACCAAATATCGTCTTTTCGCAATACACACTTTTAGAGTTTGTGATTTCTTTCCAATATTTAGATGAGGAGAGTCCATTTGAATTGAGTAATACATCATTCAAAGTCTGCTCTCAGCTAAAAATCCATGTCAGGCGACTTTTTGTTTGTTTTGTGATACGAGGTCCATTACAACTATAGGTGAATATTCCACCATCATGTTTGGTGACTCCTGAACATTTCTGTTTTTTCGTATTTCACCTGTGCAGGGCAGAATGAGACTCAGTTCATCAATTTCTACGACTGCGGACCGAGTTTTACCCGATGTCGGCCCGTGAATGAAGCGACCATTTCCGACAATTCGGCTCTCGCGTCCTACATCCGACAGCGGCAACTTCGCATCATGTCAGGCTTTGGGGAAGCGTGCGACTGCACCGAGAATTTATGCAATAGCGCCCCCTTACGGTTACAAAGCAACCTATTAATATGGCTTTGCGTATTGATCATGGTGGCTGTCAACATTGTTAGTTTATAGTCGTGATAGTGGATTAAACAGCATAATCATCATGACGCAACATATCGCTTTTAGTATCTCTATGAACTGACGCTCGAAATTAGTAAAATGACTGCAGAAGTAATGACGGAAATGCAAGCAAAAGAAGCAAACCGAAGTGTTACTTATTGATTAGGAAATCTTTTCTTTTCGTAGTCATCTAATTCAAGTTCAACGAAATGTCAAATCCGGAGCTGAGATGTTGATTCATGATTTGATTTCTTTTCGTTTGTATTTTTCGAATTCGATGCTTTGTAATCATCAAAAGAAATACGTCATAAAACTTCAACGATTGCGAAATTCTGCCGCCCGTTTGCTAACTTCCAATAAAAAAAAAAAAAAAAAAAAGGATTCCATAAGCATCACCAATGCTTAGTTTTTCACATTAGCTGCAGTTGAAAAAAAAAAAGAAAAAAACTCTGTCACTAGTACATCATTCAGCTCATTCTCTCTACAACGCATACCTGCGTGACTCTATTCCCAAATACAACCCGACAGATTTTTACGTTCGTCGTCAGATGCAGTAACTGTTACTTCAAACGCCGAAATAAAAACATGGGTGGGGATTGTGCTTTCTCAGTTATAGGATCAAATCAATTACCTATTCAAATACGCCAACCGCAATCTACATAAACATGCAAATCAAAACTAAAAGCGCATTTCTTTCTCTAACATATTTGAGAATTAAATACATAATATTACTGCAGGGTATCATGTTCAGGAAAATTGTATTAATCATGAGGTATGTGTTGCTTGTTATTTTTTCACTTATTGTCTTCCCTGTTGTAATGTTTTGTACATAATCTAAAGTCTACATAATTATTCTCTCTCTCACTCTCTCTTTCTCTCTCTCTCTCTGTTATATGTATATATATATATAAATTATATATAACTTTTTTTCTTTTTTTGTGGAAGCACTATTAGCACTGAAAAGTTGACCTATGCGCTACATGCAAATATCCATTAACTCTTTATGTGCCATGGTGTAAACCCCCTGTGTGCCGCGTTATTCTGAGACAGCAACCTAGTCACCCTTGGGGAAACATACTCTGCTTTTCAAATCTATTGAAGTTCAATGGATTTCTCTGGTCATGTAATAAGTAAAGTTGTACAGAAAATGCCAAGTTTCCCTTTAGTGTAAATTGCATGATAGATCTATGATCGTTTTCTTTTTAATGACCAGTAGCTACATTAATGTATAGAGCAACGGCGTAAATCCGTCCTGAGGAGTGGGGGGGATGGTCACCATCACCACGATTACAAGCCCACCGGACCGGCGCAGCCTTGGGGAGGGGGGGGGGGGGAGAGAAGCTTGGTGCCCCCCCCCCCCCCACACACACACGTTATACAGGGATCGGATGTCCCACTCTTTTGCATGAAATATAATGTGGGAGGAAAGTGGCAGCAAAAATATGAAGACGAAGTTCTTGTTGCCTTTTTTTTTTCTTGCTTATCAGATGACTTTCGGCGGAAAATCAGACCTTAAAAGTATGAAAACATTTTTTTTTTATATATATATATGTGAGAGGGAGCGGAACGACCGAACGGGGGGAGGTTGTGTATGGGGGGTGGTAGCCTTCTCCCACACGAGGAAGATTTTGCATTTTCAGCCCTGAAATTCAGCGATCTGGTGCACACTTTTGGTAAAAAATGTGTTTTCTTTTCTTTAAAAAAACAATAAGAAAATGAAATATTCACAATATATTATTGAATGACTAAATCGTGGTATTTCAGCTCTTGCTCCGCATGTGCGACATCACTATGAAGGCCTACTAAATAATGGGGCCTATAACCGGCGTAGACAGGATTTGATCTTAGGAGGAGCGGTTATGTGAGGGAGCGAAGCAAGCGGGGGGGGGGGGGGAGGGTATGGTAGGGGGAAATTTTGACATTTTACAGTCCAAAAACTGCCATTTGTAGCTATATTCTTCGCTTTGGAAATTAAGGGAGGGGCACACCGGGCGCAACTGCTGTCACTCACTGGCAGCAACATCAGGAGAATGGCATAGCGATTAAATGCGAGCGAACTTGAAAATTTTGACATTTTACAGTCTAAAAACTGCCGTTTGTAGCTATACTTTTTCGCTTTGGAAATTAAGGGGGACCGCACCTGGCGCAACTGCTGTCAATCACTGGCAGCAACATCAGGAGAATGGCATAGCGATTAAATGCGAGCGAGCTTGAAAATTTTGACATTTTACAGTCTAAAAACTGCCGTTTGTAGCTATATATACTTTTTCGCTTTGGAAATTAAGGGGGACCGCACCGGGCGCAACTGCTGTCAATCACTGGCAGCGACATCAGGACAATGGCAAAGCGGTTTAATGCGAGCGAGCGGAGCGAGCGAGCTTCAAAATTTTGACATTTTACAGTCCAAAGACTGCCGTTTGTGGCTGTATTTTTTTTTTTCGCTTTGGAAATTAAGGGGGGCACACCGGGCGCAACTGCCGGCAATTACTGGCAGCAACATCAGGAGAATGGCATAACGATTAAATGCGAGCGAGCGGAGAGAGTGAGCTTGAAAATTTTGATATTTTACAGTCCCCAAAACTGTCCTTTGTGGCTGTAATTTTTCGCTTTGGAAATTAAGGGGGGCGCATCGGGCGAAAATTGCTGGCAATTACTGGCAGCAACATCAGGAGAATGGCATAATGATTAAATGCGAGCGAGCGAAGCGAGTGAGCTTAAAATTTTTGACACTTTACATTCCCAAAAACTGTCGTTTGGGGCTTTTTTTTTTTTTTCGCTTTGGAAATTAAGGGGGCGCACAGGGCGAAAACTACTGGCAATTACTGGCAGCAGCATCAGGAGAATGGCATAATAATGAATGCGAGCGAGCGAAGCGAGCGAGCTTAAAAATTTTGACATTTTACAGTCCAAAAACTGCCGTTTGTAGCTATATTTTTCGCTTTGGAAATTAGGGGGGGGGGGCACCGGGCGAAAACTGCTGGCAATTATTGGCAGCAAAATCAATAGAATAGAATAATGATCAAATGCGAGCGAGCGAGGCGAGCGAGCTTCAAAATTTTAACATTTTACAGTCCAAAGACTGCCGTTTGTCGCTGTATTTTTTTTTTCCGCTTTGGAAATTAAGGGGGGCACACCGGGCGCAACTGCCGGCAATTACTGGCAGCAACATCAGGAGAATGAAATAATGATTTAATGCGAGCGAGCGAAGTGAGTGAACTTAAAAATTTTGACATTTTACAGTCCAAAGACTGCCTTTTGTGGCTGTATTTTTTTTTTCGCTTTGGAAATTAAGGGGGGCACACCGGGCGCAACTGCCGGCAATTACTGGCAGCAACATCAGGAGAATGGCATAACGATTAAATGCGAGCGAGCGGAGAGAGTGAGCTTGAAAATTTTGATATTTTACAGTCCCCAAAACTGTCCTTTGTGGCTGTAATTTTTCGCTTTGGAAATTAAGGGGGGCGCACCGGGCGAAAATTGCTGGCAATTACTGGCAGCAACATCAGGAGAATGGCATAATGATTAAATGCGAGCGAGCGAAGCGAGTGAGCTTAAAATTTTTGACATTTTACAGTCCCAAAAACTGTCGTTTGTGGCTTTTTTTTTTTCGCTTTGGAAATTAAGGGGGCGCACAGGGCGAAAACTACTGGCAATTACTGGCAGCAGCATCAGGAGAATGGCATAATAATGAATGCGAGCGAGCGAAGCGAGCGAGCTTCAAAATTTTGACATTTTACAGTCCAAAAACTGCCGTTTGTAGCTATATTTTTCGCTTTGGAAATTAAGGGGGGCGCACCGGGCGAAAACTGCTGGCAATTATTGGCAGCAAAATCAATAGAATAGAATAATGATCAAATGCGAGCGAGCGAGGCGAGCGAGCTTCAAAATTTTAACATTTTACAGTCCAAAGACTGCCGTTTGTCGCTGTATTTTTTTTTTCGCTTTGGAAATTAAGGGGGGCACACCGGGCGTAACTGCCGGCAATTACTGGCAGCAACATCAGGACAATGAAATAATGATTTAATGCGAGCGAGCGAAGTGAGTGAACTTAAAAATTTTGACATTTTACAGTCCAAAGACTGCCTTTTGTGGCTGTATTTTTTTTTTTTTTTTCGCTTTGGAAATTAAGGGGGGCACACCGGGCGCAACTGCCGGCAATTACTGGCAGCAACATCAGGAGAATGGCATAACGATTAAATGCGAGCGAGCGGAGAGAGTGAGCTTGAAAATTTTGATATTTTACAGTCCCCAAAACTGTCCTTTGTGGCTGTAATTTTTCGCTTTGGAAATTAAGGGGGGCGCACCGGGCGAAAACTGCTGGCAATTATTGGCAGCAAAATCAATAGAATAGAATAGTGATCAAATGCGAGCGAGCGAGGCGAGCGAGCTTCAAAATTTTAACATTTTACAGTCCAAAGACTGCCGTTTGTCGCTGTATTTTTTTTTTTTTTTCGCTTTGGAAATTAAGGGGGGCACACCGGGCGCAACTGCCGGCAATTACTGGCAGCAACATCAGGAGAATGAAATAATGATTTAATGCGAACGAGGGAAGTGAGTGAACTTCAAAATTTTGACATTTTACAGTCCAAAGACTGCCTTTTGTGGCTTTATTTTTTTTTTTTTCGCTTTGGAAATTAAGGGGGGCACACCGGGCGCAACTGCCGGCAATTACTGGCAGCAACATCAGGAATGTGTCAGGAGAATGGCATAACGATTAAATGCGAGCGAGCGGAGCGAGTGAGCTTGAAAATTTTGATATTTTACAGTCCCCAAAACTGTCCTATATGGCTATATATATATATATATATATATTTTTTTTTTTTTTTTTTTTTGCTTTGGAAATTAAGGGGGGCGCACCGGGCGAAAACTGCTGGCAATTACTGGCAGCAACATCAATAGAATTGAATAATGATCAAATGCTAAAAATTTTGACATTTTACAGTCCAAAGACTGCCGTCTGTCGCTTTTTTTTTTTTTTTTTTCGCTTTGGAAATTAAGGGGGGGGGGGGCACACCGGGCGAAAACTGCTGGCAATTACTGGCAGCAACATCAGGAGAATGGCATAATGATTAAATGCGAGCGAGCGAAGCGAGTGAACTTAAAAATTTTGACATTTTACAGTCCCCAAAACTGTCGTTTGTGGCTGTTTTTTTTTTTCCGCTTTGGAAATTAAGGGGGCGCACCGGGCGCAACTGCTGTCAGTCAGTGGCAGCAACATTAGGAGAACGGCATAGCGGTTAAATGCGAGCGAGCGGAGCGAGCGAGCTTTAAAATTTTTACATTTTACACTCAAAAAACTGCCGTTTGTAGCTATATTTTTCGCTTTTGTTTGTCCCACTTTTATGGGGGAACCACCCCCCCCCCCCATCGACGCCTCTGCATAATGAGGGTGCTTTTGTTAAGTGAAAGATCTGCTACACACCCTTTGATAAATTAGGGAAATATACGTCAATGTCAAAAGTGTACAAAGTTTATCGAAAGGGATCCTGTATAACGCAACTTTTGCATGTTTATGATTGCAATGCAACGATCTGGTGCATAGTTCTGGCGATATTTGGACAATTTTCCATTTAGAAAGTTCGAGATTTGTCCTCATCTCGGGAATTGCTTGGGGGATAAATGATTTGTCTGCTTAAACACTTCCGTAGGGGTGGGGCAAATGCCCCTTTGCCCCCCCCCCCCCCATAGACTCGACGCCAATGATCTTCCCTGGGTATGCCCATAGATGTATCCTGACTGAGTCATCAGTCACTGTCGTTTCTCAGGAATGATTCAGGAAATGGAGGGGGTTCAATTATGGCTATATAGTTTTTGTTATTGTTTTTTTTTGTTTCTTTTCGTACATATTTTGCAGATGGTCCCCAGTTACTCGCGTCATAGCATGTTTACATGTAGGCCTATACTATTTGAGGTTGTCAACGTCTGAGCCACACCTTACAGTGCATGTCGATTTTACTTTCTTCGCGAGCGAGCGAGCGCTTGAGAAAATTATACATTTTCCTACCAGATAGAATACTGTTCAGCTCTGTTACCTGTCGGAAGGCCGGCGTACAAACGTCATGCAATATGCCAAAATTGATACAATCACATTTCTGCTTCCTCCATTTTTTCCTCAAAATTCAGGGGGGGATGATTGTACAGGCCATCCCCCCCTCCTCCATTTCAGGGGGGGATATATCCCCCCCATCCCCCCCGGGATTTACGCCTATGGTATAGAGGCATGGCTTTTGCACACTAAACAGTGCCTGAAACTTACAATTTACTTGCAAATCCAGTTTAAACCACACTCAATAGCCAATCACCACATAAATTGCAAACTACATGTGACAGGAATGGAATCTCAAGAAACACTTTCATTGTACTGTGGCATTTGGCTATTTATCGATCGGTTTTGACGGCTTTTGCGTTTGAGCAGAATATGCAAAGTTGGAATGCCGTCGACTGAGTCGGGCTTGCAAACGTGGCACATAAAGAATTAATATCATCATTATTATTACACATTTACTACTAAAAATATCACTAATTTGTACTGTGATGCAGTTGTCACCTGTCAGCCACGTTACGGAAACCAATGTTATTGTTTTTAGATGAATCTATTCTATTTGGCCAGTTATTGACGTTGACGGTACGTGCTGGGTATCGCTATTACCATGCTTCCTTTGTTATACCTTTCTTTATAATGTATGACCTACATATCTATCCATCCTTCCATCGTTTTTTTTTTTTTTTTTTAGGAATATAAAAGATGTCTATGAAAATTCATCGAAAGTACCCATTCTGGTGAATGCTATCAAGCATTTGTGATAATGTTATCTGGCAGGCTTCGAACCATTACAGGAATAAATAAAGAAGACACCATTCTCATGTTTTATTGGTTTGTCTGCAGTTTTTTGTCCCCGCCGAACGAGTTCGAGCAGGGGACTATGAAACGGGCTCCGTACGTGTGTGTGTCCGTGCGTCCGTCCGTCCGTCCGTGCGTCCGTCCGTGCGTCCGTGTGTGCGTCCGTGTGTGATCAAAATGTTCAATTTGCTACTTCTCTGTCATTTATGAGCCAATTTTGATTCTGTTTGCTTTATATGATAGCACTACATGGGAGCTTTAAAACTTCTACACAGAATTTCAGTTGTGACCTTTGACCTTGACCTTTGACCTATATTGTACATTTTGCTACAAAATGCTACTCCTTCGCCATTTCAAACCCGATTTCGATTCCGTTTGCTATATGTGATGGCACTAGGTGAGGGCTTCATAAATTCTACACAGAATTTTGACCTTTGACTTCTTTGACCTTTGACCTTGATTTTGACCTATATTGTACATTTTGCTACAAAATGCTACTCCTTCGCCATTTCTTACCCGATTTCGATTCCGTTTGCTTTATATGATGGCACTAGTTGAGGGCTTCAAAACTTCTACACAGAATTTTGACCTTTGACTTCTTTGACCTTTGACCTTGATTTTTTACCTATATTGTGCATTTTGCCACAAAATGCTACTCCTTCGCCATTTCTAACCCGATTTCGATTCTGTTTGCTTTATGTGATAGCACTAGGTGAGGGCTTCAAAACTTCTACACAGAATTTTGACCTTTGTCTTCTTTGACCTTTGACCTTAATTTTTGACCTATATTGTACATTGGCTACAAAATGTTACTCCTTCGCCATTTCTAACCCAATTTCGATTCCATTTGCTTTATGTGATGGCATTAGGTGAGGGCTTCAAAACTTCTACACAAAATTTTGACCTTTGACTTCTTTGACCTTTGACCTTGATTTTTTACCTATATTGTGCATTTTGCTACAAAATGCTACTCCTTCGCCATTTCTAACCCGATTTCGATTCCGTTTGCTTTATGTGATAGCACTAGGTGAGGGCTTTAAAACTTCTACACAGAATTTTGACCTTTGTCTTCTTTGACCTTTGACCTTGATTTTTGACCTATATTGTACATTGGCTACAAAATGCTACTCCTTCGCCATTTCTAACCCAATTTCGATTCCATTTGCTTTATGTGATGGCACTAGGTGAGGGCTTCAAAACTTCTACACAGAATTTTGACCTTTGACTTCTTTGACCTTTGACCTTGATTTTTTACCTATATTGCACATTTTGTTACAAAATGTTACTTCCGGCGGGGACATATATTACGCACCGCGTAATTTCTACTTTTCCTTGTTCTTTGTTGTCGAAAGGTTGGATTTGGTAATAATTATGTACTGATAGGTGTGTACATGTATGTGTGTGTGTGTGTGTGTGTGTGTGTGATGTGAACCCCATTTCTACGTCTCACAAAGGCTACCCTTACCTTGGTTTCGTCCATAATGTTATACAACAAGATCGTTATTGTTTTCCCTGGTTCATCGTTTTCTTATCCTCTCATTCAATACTGCACGGAGAATGAAGCAATAATCGAAAAGTTGTCTTGCTTTTTCATATAAAAATTCTTTATATAATGTAAAGTTGCACGAAGCTATACTCTAGATGCTTTGACATTTTCATTATCATACACTGAGGTATAAAGAAACATTTTTTCTTAAACATCATGTGAGCCTGTCTCACACTGAATGGTTGCTAATCATAGCTATAAATATAGTAATTCTATGCGATTATATAACATTTCATTAACATACATACAAGATGCATACATATATAACATTGAGATATGCATGTCACAAGTTAGCTGTAGAAGAACACATGCAATGTAATATGCTTAAATGTTGATATTAACGTTGTCAAAAATTTTGACGTCAAAATCACTGGAGGTAATTAACAGTCAATCCACATGAGGAAGCGAGTACTCATAATATTGTTCTTCCCACAACATTTTCAACAATATGTGATAGTATAGTGTCATTTATCTTCTCCAAAGCTAATCCTGTTTTAAATTTCACGTAAACTGGCAATTTTTCTTCTGTTATGATTCCTTGCATAATTGCAAGGCGATATTTTCATTGTGCATATTAAAGAGCTTGTACCGAACACAAGGGTCTACAGGACTAAGCTCTTCCAAAAGCACAGGGATAAAAGTTTTTAAAGTGTCTTTGTCGATTGTATGCATTTTGCACATACTACATATTGTTGTTGTCCTTCGAGAAGATATAACCAAGACCCATAATCTGAAAAAAGGTCTTATTTCAAACACACTGCAAAGTGCCATGAAATTGAATCCATTAGTGTGCAAACGGTGGAATCATATTTAAAGTCATAATCACATTATCATTTCACGATGCAGCTATGAGCAGTGTAGATTTGGGTAGGAAATGATATCAAGCAAAACTCAGAACATAGAACCTTCCCTTTTACTGTTGGTTTGTTTTTAAACACAACTTTGATTAAACAAATATGCTTATAAATTCGAATCTTGTGAGTACCTGCTCTTCAGATTTGCAGTGTTTGCATTGCCTTATAACCTCAAGTGAACCTCACTGAACATAGAGTGTGGATTGAGTACTCAAAGTCTGTTTTTGCATTCCAACTCTTCATGTATACACAACATATTATGTGCAATATCTCAGGACACATATACATGGAACTTAAACTTTTGTAAAATGCATGCAAGCACACGAGAGATAATTCGTGACAATAGACCACCGTGAAATGGGGGTTGGGGACGACATTAACTAGACTGCAATGAATGCATGCATGTGAAGTGACGATAACATATAACATTTGTCTGCTACATTACTGGAAATACCGTGTACTTTGGTTACAAGGAAGAGAAAATAAAGATAAGCTATAATATGTTTTATTCCCATTTTGAATGCTCAGAAATCAGCACCTTTTTTGATAGCTGCAAAATTTGATACATAATTGAATTAATTTTTAAAATGAAAACCAGGCAGGTAGCCTCTATTTTAAGGCTCCCGCTACTGACAGGTTAGCTCAATACTATACGAGTGAAATGTTCGCTTGTATTTAAATACTTCGTCCCCAAGCTATAATCGCAATAATAGCGGACATTTAACCAAAGCAACTTCAGGGTAACGTTGTTGACTGAAAATCATATGTTTGCGTAAACTGAAATATTGGTATATAGCGTATCTACTTCGTGTATAAAATCATGAAGTTAGAAGAGTCTTTAAAGCATACGAGTATTAGATTTGAACAACAAGGTTCACTTGTTTTTTTATGACAGAATTGCGTACTTACGCTACCACAAACAAAGAGTTGCGTTCTGCGAAACGCCCAGTCAGTGTAACGTGGAAAGGGAAATTTGGTTAACATGGTATGGAAATAACTTTATACACAAATATAAAATGTTTATAATGTATTTGAAATGCAACGAAACAAAACATCTATTTCTTTCCCTTTCATGGCTAGGTCGAAAATGTAATTGCTATATTTTGAAAATACATGCACTTTATTCTCAAGTCCGAATATTGTGAAAATACAATTCAGAATATTGTGAAAATACAATTGTTATATTCTAAAAGTACAGTTGATATGTTCTGAAAATTAAACAGTTATATTCTGTAAATACAATACGAATACGATATGAAGGCGCTGAGACATAGTGGATACACTCCCGACTCCCAATCGGAGTTCGATTCCCGCCCAGTGCTTACGTCCTTGGACAGATGTTTTTACCCACAATGTCCCTCTCGACCCAGGTGTGTACCTGTCAGCACTAGGGTAATAATAGTGACAGGGCACTCTCATAGAGCAGTGGCAACATTGAAGATACCATTGCTGTATTCAAAAACACAATTGTTTTTTTTTTTTGAAAAAAACAATTGCTATGTTTTGAAAATATAATTGTTATATTCCGAAAATACAATTTTTATATTCTCGAAATGCAAATTACTATATTCTGAAAGTGCAATTGTTATATTCTGAAGATACAATTGTATATTTTCTTATATGAAAATACAATACTTATTGTCAAAGGTGTCCATCTGCAAAATACACATTTCTAGAACATTCACTTTGAAGTTTTAGTTTGTGCTTTTGGTACTTTTGATAGATAGTTCAAGGTATGATTGAAATTGTCCTTTCGGAGAACTTTTATGACATGTAATTCATACTTTTCTTCGAGATAATCACTTTCGTGTATAAGATGTATGAGATGCAGTCCATTTATGTTTAACAAATGTATCTGCAAACTATATTATTTGTTTTTTTTTTTTTTTTTTAGGGTCAATCATGGCAAATAATCTATCTGCAGATACGTCGAACAGTTTTAATGTTTGTTTGGTTGTTGTTTTTTTTTTTTTTTGGGGGGGGGGAAATGATTTGGAATACTACAAATGGTCGAAATTTATCAATGATCTGATTTCAATAAAATTTCTTTTTTTATATAAAATCACTAAATTATTTCAATTTGATTCAGTTTACAACTATGTGTATGTGTCTGTCTGGTTTGTGAGACTGGTCTACAGAAGAAAAAAAAAAAATCATCATTATTTAGCCACTCACCATTGCCTGTTAGCTAGCACTGAGGAAGACAAACATCTACTTTGAAAAAGAAATACGGAAGATAAACAATTGTCAGATACACCCTTTTGCGCTTACGGCCGAGATGCTCACAAATACATTTTTTCCTTTATTATTATTATTATTATTATATTTTTTTAGCATTGCGTTTTCTTATTCTAGATAGGAGAGGACGGAAGAAGAGCGTCCTTTACTCAAGCACTTCAATGAAGGAGCTTGATGAATGGTAGGACGTCTTATTTACAGGTCATCAACAATACAAGACTCAAACGTATTATACGGAAATACTGATACTGTTTCAACAATTCATCATATAGTACCGGATAACAGAAATCTCGATCATTTCCCGCGGTAGAAAATACAGTTTCATAATAACATGACGAGTTGCTTGTCATTTTTGTTGAAACACAGGAGTGTTTCACACAATCAGCATAAATACTGAAATAAAATGACATTTGAAAATAGGATATTATAATGATATAAAAATGAAATTAAATTAAATACCTGTGCTACATAGTTCTTTCTTGATTTGTATTTACATGTTTGTGTTATATCTAGTGTGTGTGCGAGTGTGTTACGATGGGGTGTGTGCTCTATCTACTGACTACGATTTTACAGCCTATGAAGAAGTTACCGACATACCGTGAAATGATATTAGCACACACAAAAAGAGAATTGTATACGGAATAAGGCTAGCTCCACCATTTCCGGCGCCGTTGCAGTAATCCCCCGTACAGAAGCAGACGTATCCCTTGAGACCGTTGAACGTCCCATTCTCGACTTCCTCGCTGATCTCCGACCGGTAGCTTGTGATGTACGGTTCAAGAGCCTTCTCGTCGAGGCAACGGTCGATGGCGTAACCGCACGTTCTGAGGAAGAAGGTAGCTTCCACGTCGCCATCTGTGGTTGATAAAGAAAATTATACACATTGCGATGAATGCATGGGAAGAACATGCGTGGGTGTGTTTGCGCGGGTTTGTCTATGTGTGAAGGCCCTACCGATATGATAGTAGGTAAATATTGAGATGTATATCAACAATTTACCTCATGGATGAAACACCTATTCAAGGCACCAGGGCGGAATAAAGTGGATTGCATTGTTTTACTCCGTGGGATAAGGTCATTTCTAGTGCATAATCATCTTTTAACATAAGCATAACTAAATCACTTCTTTTTCTCCCTTGTGTGGTACAATGCGTCTTGTTGATGCCGTCTACTGACTATTGCTAGTCAGTCCCCTGGGGCGAAAAGCGGGGGGGGGGGGTGGTTGCCATCATTTCTCCGTTTTCTTCTATAGCGAAGTGTGGGGTGAAACCCTTCTCACGAAATGTTGGCTGCTGAAGACTGCTTGTTTAGAAATAAACCTTCGCTTATTATTTCATATAGATGTCTAATTTTATATTCATTATGTTCAATCAAATATTTTTAGCAGTTCAGACATGTGCATCGAATGGCTTGTGTTCATATACTTGTGCATGCAATATACCTATAATAGCTTTAGATCTGCGACGCGAACACTATTAAACGACGACGCTAATTAGGCAAAAATAGCGTTGTGCACATGAACGATGCAACTGTTTCCATTGTCCCACCCGGGATCCTGAGCTGTCTTAGCGTTCGCGCAGCAGACATATAGCTCCCTAATGATAGATTGTTGCTTACTCACACATGTCGAACGTGTACTTGAAAGTAGCATTGAGGACAGTGCAGCCTCCCTGCGTGCAGGACGCCACGTTCGTCGCGTTTGGTGGATCGTCGAGATTCTCACAGGCCGGGTTCGGCTGCTCAGTAGGGTTCAACACGTGGTTATCACTCGTTGTCACGCTCATGCAGGAAAAACAATTCTGAGAAAGCACTGAAAGGAAGAAGAAGATGTCAGTCCACACACCGACACAACAACAGGTGCACCTAATAGGATTCATGTGTTTATTCAAAGCAAAGAGCCCGTAGAAAATCATGTTGCATTAAATAGATTATTATAGACAGAGTGAGACAAACAGACGGAGTAACAGAGAAATAAAAAAAAGACATAGATTATAGAGAAGCAGCTAGATCTATAAATGAACAACAAGCATGTAGAAAGATACGCAGACAGTAAGACACGGAGAAATACAGATAGATAGACAGATAGATAAGAAAAACAAAGATAGATAGATAGAGACGGATATAAACGTTGATAGACAGAAATGAAATAATGCAGGCATATAGGTAGATAGATAGGGAATGGACGTTGATAAACAGATATTATATTATATTAAATATTTACAGATAAAGACTAATTACTCTCATACATTGCATGTCAGTATGAAAGCATCGTGGTATATACAGGGATACGATTTTGAACACTTCAACAGGAGATCGTGGATTCGAGTCCTATCAGGTGCACAGACATTCCGTTTGCATGTCTGTTCATGTATCATCATTGCTTTAACACACCACCCCACTTGAGAAAGGAATACGGAATATGCAATACAATGTTAAAGTGTAAACACTTAACTGGCTATATTGCGTTACTATAGAAACAGAAATATAATCATTATTACAGTATCTATTACTTACGAAAAGAATATGCAGTGACATATTATAAAAGGGCGCAGTTTAGTCCAGAAATCTATAGTAAATGCGAGAGAAAATGGTTAGCAGCAAATTAAGGTGCAAAGGGAAATAAACATATTTACCTGAGTGGATGGTGGAAAATAATAAGACAACGGCATTTGCCAGGAACCGCCAATCTGTTGACATAAAAGAAAGATAAAATAATATATATGAGGTCGGGTTATTTCTTCTTTACTGCAAAATGCGAAATAAGTAAGAATATATCACCCATTAACACAACTATTACCACCGTTTTTACCACTACGCTCAGATTTGTTATTTTCCAACTTATGTTGCACAAAATTCCTCACTGAAACTATTTCGTTAATGAGTTGATCATCAAGTTTTAGCCCCAGCATTCAATATCGAAAGTAGAGAAACGGGCAGTGTGAGTCGTAACATCTGAATGATGGCATGGTTAAGTGTTTTCTAAGAAGCAGTGACATAACGTTATATCATGCCGACATAAAATATGTCAAACAATGCTTTCTTAATCACTACATGAGGGGTATCTAATTACATACTTATATTTCACAAACATTATCAAAATGACGTATCATGACAGCCTACCCAAGTTGTATTCATGTTCGGTAATATTTGAAGGGGTCGGTGCAATATAGTGCTAACCCACACTTTTGTAAAAATTGAGTTAAATGCATTTTCATAATCCTTATCCTTCACTCTAACATCCGTGAAAATATCATATTAGAATTCAACCAATAAGATTGTAAAAATGCATGCATTCATGTTTTATTAATGTACAATGTATGGACTTTCCAAACATTCAACAGCGATTATCTCAAAATGACTATTGTGTGGGTTAGCACTATATTGCACCGACCCCTTCATTTGTTAAATTAGGTCCCTAATCTCATTAACATTTTTTTCAACCAATTCCCTGTTTCATTGACTACTGTATACATATGTCTTATACAATTTTGCCAAAAACAGACTCAACAACAGCAACAAAAGAATAACAACAACGGGGGAATTACAGCTTAACTAAGGGGCCAACGACAGAAACTGGAACAATTTCTGCCCTCCCGTGGAATGTGCCTCTTTGCTATTTCAAGTGATTGGGGTAATCTGTCAAGCCTAGGCGGTGAATTAAAGTCTTAACTTGTTTAGGGTGTCCTTAAAGAATAATCTCCTCTGAAAGATCATTCCATCATTGAGATTCTGTTCACCAAACTCTCCCAACAACACTCTCTATTTCACTATTCGATTGAACCGAACGATGAATTCCCGTCGGTGCACCTGCGGGGGTTTTTCCTTTAGAATTTATACGTGGAGATACCTTGTAGGATCTTGCTTTCAACATAAATAAAACATAGATAAATGACATGTCACATGTGGAGAATTCTTTCCAACGACATGTCAATTACTGTGCAATTTCATGTCTACCTCTTGCTTGGATCAACATGACTTCAAATACAAGATTTGATTTTGCAATATCAGTTTTTGCTGTTGTAAAGGAGAATGAAACCCCAATGTATGTGTGCATTGAAGAAATGCGGCACAGTAGTAGAACATACTGATATATTAGAAAGATTTGAAGAAAATCATACCATCTGCTAAAAAAAAATACATATACATTTTTTTTCTTTATCCCGGTGCCGCCTTGAAGGGATAAATGAGACTACAACGCTTCTTTCTAATTCAATATGATGTTCAACATAGTGCTTGTAATGCTTCGAGTGTATCTGCTTCGTTCTCTACACTGTCTCCCTTTGGCTCATCTGTGCTTCAACAGGAGAGGTGAAAATATGAAGCAACATGTCTAACATTCTACTAGTAGTATTATTATGGCGCTCTCATGATCACATGATAATTCTTAATAGGTGTAAATATATATCTCTCTCTCTCTCTCGTTCTCTTTGTATATTATGTATGTATACTCTATCTATACTATACTGTTGGTGAATACAGCATGAACTTTGTTCCAGTTTTGCTTTTGATCTTAATATCACGCCAACACGTGGACAACCTATTCAATATATATACTGTACATAATATAGATTAATGATCTAGGATCAGGAATGGGGGAAAATGGAGTGAATAGATGAAGATATCATTCATATCCCGACAATCCTCTCGAAAGGTCTCCCACCATCAGTCAGCTCGGAAATCTCGAGATGACGTGTAATCGTAGTTGGAGTGCTTTTGACATCAATCACTTCTGTCGCTTGATCCTTCTTGGACATGCGGTGGACATTGCAACCCAATATCGACCCATGGTCCTCATTAGGACATCGGTATTGATGATCACGTATCACCCATGCACCCCTCCCTCCTTCCAAGATGGACACCATTCTGACATTCTGGCGAGTTCACCCATCATATATGGCATTCAACATTCCAACTTTTCATCAATAAATGAATATACACTTTATAGTTGTCCTACAGTTGTCATATAGTAGTTCTATCTCTATGTTACAAAATATATCATATCTTGACTTTTCTTTCTTTCCCTATATGTTTCCTGTCTAATACTGCAAGTTTCTGTCTTTCTGCATTTTTTCTCTTCTGTGAGTTCTTTCTAATGGAATTTCTACACACTAGAATTTTATTTCATGTTCGCATTATGCTACCGGAGAGTCATGGGAAAATAGTATCCATTACGTATAGCTTAATACTCCAAGTCAACAACTCTTCTCTCTGCATCTTTTCTCACAAATGCGAAGGAAATGCAAATCATTGCTTTACTCAATTTCCCATGCTGGCTGAATTATGTGCCGTGCAGAAATGAAGGCATGAATTGAAATTACATTAAATGAAAGAATTGAAATGGGATTACGATTGGAACGAATGCACTGAGGTAAAGTAGAATTGATAAAATTCATTTCATTCCATCATTTTGATCATATGAACTGAAATGAAATGCATTTTAAATTGCAGTGCAAGTACAACAGCGTAACTATGCATTTTTGTCTTTGGCGGCATGAATTTGTAAACTCCCATTGAAAAATGACGCATATGAACTGAACATACCCATGCAGAAACCAAGACAAGTATCACGCTAGAGAACGCAGAGACAAAGGTCAAAGGTCATATGCCAGGGTCAAGTGGCAAGGCCACAGATCCTCAAGTCGGGTCAAAACCAAAAACGCCTGATTCAGTTCATATGAAACAGAACAAACAACTATCCAATTGTCAACTGTTACTACAGAAATACCGCTACCACAGCGTTCGGTTTAAATATTTTTCACTATACCTTCACTATTATACCTATAATGACAAGAGCGACGCTTTATGCAAGTGCGTTGTTCGTAAACGCGGAATTTAGACAAAGGGATGGTATAAAAACTGAACTCAAAATGGTGTACACACGAAAGATGTACATTTAACTGTGCAGAATATGTCGTTGGTTCTTGAAAGTCTTTAAAGACATTTAAAGAAATACATATCAAGAGAAAGAGAAAGTATGTGCACATCAAAGCCCCAACGTTCATAGCTTGTCATGACTTAATTAAACCCGCGGTGACAGCAGCAAATGGACCATCCTCGTATCTCCTCGAGTAATCGAATCCTTGACGAGAATATTTCTTTCTTTTGTTTTGTTGTTGTTGTTTCATTAAGGAGCAAATGATGGGTTATCTTGAGTGCTTTTTTTACTCAGAATGAGTCTTAAATTGCTGCTTTGTTACACCATTGTTTGCACTAACGACACGGTTGTTTCTCACTCGAAATTTGTGCAGTCGCGCCTACGTGGGCGTAATACGATACTTTGATGTAGCTGAATGCCTTTGGGCAAGTACAAATTTCCTGCCATCTTTCGCTGCAATGTAATTCAAAAGTGAAGAGCAGAAGCAGAAAATGCATTGCATGGCTGATTCAAGACAGAAATGACTGATATTTGTTTCTTGTAATCTATTACATCATATAGTTGATATGATATTTCTTTGTTATCATCTGGTATTTTTTATCTCTTGATTAGTAGATTCAAGATACCTTTGCAATAACGTATTTTGAGCTCTGTAGGCTTTGAGAGTTATTCTCATCTTGTACATGGTCTATGAGAAGAGATGTCGACATCAATGATCATGTTTTCCCCTCAATATTGTAATTCAGGAAAATAAGTCCAGCCTAGTCCAGATATCATTGTTGTCATTCCGATTACACCAGAGACACTACGAACGCAACGTGAGAAGAAACAAAAACACGTCAGAAGATTTAAAAGTGAAATTTAAAGAAAAATTAGATTAAGAAGCAAATATTGATGTGAATAGCTTATTTATTATTTAGAAGTGCTCTCCACAGCGTTTGTTAATTTCATCCCCCATACACATTTTCCATTTGATCAAGAGTGACACTTCGGGTAAAACACCTTTACATAGCGTATAGTATGCAACTCGAGAAGCAGAAATTGTCTGATTTTTTTTTTCAGAAATATTGACACAATTGCATTATTAACCCCATGAACTCCTTCAGACAGTATAACATGAAATCAAATATGCTTATGACGTAAGCATGCTGATACGGCCTGTAACGCTCAAGCAACATTGGGAATTGGCTTCATTTCGTTTTTGTTCCCATAAAGTTTGTTTATCTTTTCAAATACTAGGAGATCGAAAATATTGTGTTTCTAAAGAGCGTTAGAATAAACCAAATGACAACAACACATCTACCGTTTATAAGCTTTGGTATTACTGACCAGATGCTAGAAACCAAAAGCTGAATGCAATTCACCCAAAATTCATCCATATTTAATGCTCCTTGAGGTGGACAAGCGTTCGGGACGGACTTGAGAGAATCTTTGTAGAGAAAGGCTCCAGGCATCGATTTTTCTATGGTCAAGGCGGGGTATGTCCGCCAGATTGTTGTTGCAGGTGTCTTCTTTTTTCTGCCCACAAAACCCACTCCAGCTTTATAGCTCTGTGGCTCACACAAACATATCTACCCTCAAAATATGTCAAGTGAGCACGCTGCTGTAGTGGTACTCTTTGAAACTATCCACATTTTGAAATATAATAGCTTAGAGTGTATCAAGCACCTCATCACTTTTCGTTTTATTTCTCCACTTGTATGAGAAAGAAAAAAAATGATAATAATAATGATAATAATAAAAAGAAAATCATAAAATAGGAGATTTGTGTCAGACACGCTCTGTGGCTCACACAAACATATCTGCCCTCAAAATACGTCAAGTGAGCACGCTGCTGTAGTGGTACTCTTTGAAACTATCCATATTTTGAAATATAAGAGCTTAGAGTGTATCAAGCACCTTATCACTTTTCGTTTTATTTCTCCACTTGTATGAGAAAGAAAAAAATGATAATAATAATGATAATAATAAAAAGAAAACCATAAAATAGGAGATTTGTGTCAGACACGCTCTGTGGCTCACACAAACATATCTGCCCTCAAAATACGTCAAGTGAGCACACTGCTGTAGTGGTACTCTTTGAAACTATCCACATTTTGAAATATAATAGCTTAGAGTGTAATAGCTTAGAGTGTATCAAGCACCTCATCACTTTTCGTTTTATTTCTCCACTTCTATCAATCCCTGAGGTTTCCATTTTGTCTCCATTACTGAACCACTTTCTTGTTTGTATTTTGTATATATTCATATAGTAGTCTTTTTGATGTTTCTCTAGCTTCTATTGTGTAATCATGTACGGTTACGCTGCTTTCTATTACATATTCTGTATTCATCCACTGTTCTTTTACTTGGTAGCTAGTGTTGTGTGTGTGTTGATGCTGGTGTTTGTGTGTGTGTGTGTCAAGGCTCCTCCTCGACGATTTTACTTGTTCATTAAGTCTTGTTTGTCTTTTACCTGCATGTATGTTCTCTTTATAATTTGGAACTCTATCCTTTTGTTGTACTTAGATGTTTACTATCCAAACCCAAAATTTTCTCATGGATAATGACTTTCAAGATTACATTGATCTTGTAGTTAGTGACTGTAAGTATATGAACTGTAGTGATTTTCAATGTAATAATATAAATGAACTTTCTATCATGCATATTAATTCAAGGAGTTTTCCAAAGAATTATGAAGATTTTGTGGTTTTCTTGTCGTGCATAAAACATAATTTTTCTGTGATTGGGATTTCAGAAACTTGGTTCAAGCCAACAACAGATATGCGTATGATTGCCATTCCTGGGTATTCTCTTTTGCAAGTTTGTAGATCCAATAAAAGAGGTGGTGGGGTATTATTACACATTCGGGATGGTATTGATTATAATTATGTTGCGTATACTGATTTATCAGGCGAGCATGGTAGTTTTGACTCTATTTTTGTAGAAATAGCGATTGATAATGCGAAGTCCATTTTTGGTTGCGTATATAGAGCACCTGATAATGATATTCCTTCTTTCATTCAATCTTTTGACGATTACATGCAAATTATTGGCCAGGAAAAGAAAGATGTGTATCGTATGGGTGACTTTAATGTAAATTTAATCAATTATGATTCTGATGGTAAAGTTAAGGATTTTGTTGATTACTTAACATCTTATAAATTCTGCTCTGATTACTAAACCGACTCGTATTACTTTTTCTTCTTCAACATTAACTCTTTATGTGCCATGTTCGCACGTCCGACTCAGTCCACGGCGTGCCAACTTCGCAGATTCTGCTCAAACGCACTAATCCGCCTAATCCGACCGATAAATCGCCAAATGCCGCGGTACAATGTAAGCGTTTCTCGCGCTTCCGTTCCTCCCATATATAGCTTGCATTTCATGTGGTGATTGACTATCAAGAGGTGTTCTCTACTGGATTTGAGATTAATTTCTAAGTTTCTGCCACTGTTTTGGGTGCAAAAGTCATGCCTTTGCAGTAATGTAGCTACTGGTCATGTGAAAGAAAAACAATCATAGATTTGTGATACAATAATGTATCAAAGCAAAGCTTGGTATTTTCTCTACAACTTTACTCGCTATTTGCCCCAGCTCAACAGAAATCTTAAGCAGTTACATAGACTTGAAAATATAATTTTTTCTCAAAGCATTAAACCGTTACTGTCTAAGAATAATGTGGCATAAAGGGGGTTTCCACCATGGCACATGAAGAACATGTGTTCAAGATGATTTTGAATGTGGCAGTTCTTGCTCTGATTTATCTGATCATATGCCAATTTTTAGCATCAATAAAGGCAAGTCACTCACAAATAACAAGAAGAATGATACAGTGTTTAGGCGTGTGTTCAAAATTTTAAGCAAAATGTTCTTGTAATTGACTGGTCTTTTCTTTTGATAGTCTTACTAGTGCAGATGATAGTTACAATTATTTCTTGAGTGTTTTCTCTGATTTGTATGAATTTCATTTTCCTCTTGTTCAGATGAGCTTGAAAAAGAAGTGTAAAAAACCTTGGATCACCTAGGGTCTTCTGAAGTCTATAAATTACAAAAATAAACTTTATTGTATATACATTAAACATAGAAATGAGGCAAATAGAAAGAAGTACGTAGACTATAAAAACGTATTTACTACTTTAGTCCGTACAAATAAGAACAATTATTATGATGATGTCTTCAAAAATACTGAGAGAGATATTCGGAAGACTTGGTCTCACATAAATGAGTTACTTGGGAGGGGAAAAAGAGATCCCATACCAGATGAAATGTTCCATGGAGACACACACTTCAAATCAGACTTAGCTTAAGCAGAGTATTTTAATAAGTATTTCATTAATTTACCTGCAAGAATAAGCAGAGAAATTCCACCTGTGCAGACATCATTTGAAGAGTTTGTTCGCAAAAACCGATAAGTCCATTTTTGAAGATTCTGAAGTACGGACTCAGTCATAAAGTACAAAATAATACCTTTTAAATGATATATTGGTCACTACATATAAAGGTATTTTTTTGAAGTTATGGTCAAAAGAAGCAAAAATTTTCTTATTATTCTCTTTATTTTTCTTGGCCTTTAATCGCAAATATCTCAATTCGGCAAATATGGACTTATCGGTTTTTGCGAACAAACACTTCATTTGTAAATTATTTGTTAAATCAGGATAACTCGTCCTCTTTATTTTTCAGACCAACATCTGTGCATGAGATTGTGAAGTTTGCTTTGGCCTTAAAACCATCCAAGTCATCCGGCTCAGATGATATTTCTCCTAGAATTGTAAAAGATTGTATTCATGTTATTGCAGATCCGCTTTGTGACAGATTCAATAAGTCAATGTCTCAAGATTTGGTTCCTAACAAGTTAAAGATAGCAAAAGTAGTTCCAGTGTACAAAAAGAATGATCGTAAATGCATTGAGAATTATAGACCCATTGCCTTGTTACCAATATTCTCAAAGATTCTGGAGAAAATAGTTTATAAAAGATTGAATGACTTTTTGCTTCTTAATAATATTTTGATCCCCCAGCAATTTGGCTTTCGTAAAAAATTGTTCCACTAGTATGGGTGTTTTAAATTTAGTAAATACAATCATTAGTGCAATTGATGATGGGAAGTACTGCCTTGGTGTATTTTTAGATTTGTCAAAGGCATTTGACACTATTGACCACAATAATACTCTTAAGCAAACTTGAACGCTATGGTGTTCGAGGAGTAGCTTTGAATTGGTTTAAAAGTTACTTGGAAGAAAGATTACAATTTGTTGTTGTTAATGATGCCAAATCACAATCCAGTAATGTAACTTATGGTGTACCACAGGGATCTGTTCGTGGTCCGTTACTGTTTTTGATCTATATAAATGATATCATTAATTCGTCTCAATTATTTACTTATTCTCATTTTGCTGATGATACATGCTTATCATATTCTCACAGGAATTTTCACACTCTAATGCAGTGAGTTAATTCTGAAATTTGTAAACTCTCTGCATGGTTTTGCTGTAACAAACTGTTATTAAATACTGGTAAAACTAAATGTGTATTATTTAGATCTAGAGGAAAGAAAATCCCTGAAAATGTTATTCCCTTTAGATGTTGGTGGTCACCAGATCAACCGCAGTCAACATGAGCAATTCCTTGGGATTACAGTTGATGAATTTTTATCTTGGAAAGAACAACTTAATAACGTATGTACTAAAGTGTCTCGCAGTGTTGGTGTAATATCCAAATTTCGTTTCTTCCCTCCCCAGTATACCCTAGTTACTTTATATTGTAACAATGCAATTGTTATGCCTCATTTGATGTATTGCAATATTGCTTGGGGACACACATTTAAGACTCATGTACATAAGTTGTATGTTCTTCAAAAGAAAGCTGTCAGGTATATAACAAATTCAAAATATAGATCACCTAGTACTCCTTTTTTTTTTTTTTTGCAGCTACTTATTTTGCCGTTTGATGAAATGGTTTCTCTTCAATGCTTAATATTTATGTTTAAATGTCGATCTCTTTAAAGGTACTAGCCCACATTTGCAAACCCACGAAAATCAAAACTGCATAAAACAGGTCCAATATGACTTCAAGTACAAGTTATAACAGTAACATACCTCACCTGTCGCTCTTTGTCTATACCATTCGATAAAAGAGAGAAAATCATCGTTTTAAAATCAATTTCCAAACCGGGTCAACCCGACCCAAAATCGAATTACGAGCGCGGGCTATAGCTACGTACATTGTACATGTAACACGTACGTGGACCGGAGCTAGCGAACGTTATACGCATGCATACGGATTACGGTGCATTTTTATTTGTTTTTATGAAAGTAATGGACTAATTGGAACGAAATTTTGCACAGGTGTTACTACAATCATACCCAAACTCCATGCTAACTATGAGACCAATTGCTGCAGGTTTACAAATGTGGGCTAATACCTTTAATATTTATTTTTGTATGATGTGTTTGTGGAAAATTCTTCAATCCATCGTTGTTATACTCGCCAGAGTAACTTCATCCATCAGCCATATGCAAGAACACAAACTACATTAAATTCATTCAGAATAGTCTGTGTTAAAGAGTGGAATAAGTTGCCCCGTAATATAATTGATTCCACTACACTGTCTCGATTCAAAATTTTGTGTAAAAGACACCTTTTCGACAGACTGAAATTAGGTACATGAATGTAGAAAATGAGATGAGGTAGCAATTTGTGTCAAGTGTGCATGCATGTGTGTATGCGTGTGTGTGTGTGTGTGTGTGTGCGTGTGTGTGTGTGTGTGTGTGTGTGTGTGTGTGTGTGTGTGTGTTGTGTATGGGGGAGGTGGTATACGTGTACTTGTCTGCATTTATTATGTTGTATATTTGTTATATTCCATGTAAATATGTTACACCTTGCCATATACTGCAGCGTATTGTGTAAAGGGGCCCCGACCACAAGCTGTGCTTCACAGGGGTCCCAAACCTGTCATTCTAAATTTTTATAGTTATGTCTTGTATTTTTGTCATGTTTGATTTGGTTTGAATAAACTGAACTGAACTGAACTGAACTTGTATGAGAAAGAAAAAAATGATAATAGCAATGATAATAATAAAAAGAAAACCATAAAATAGGAGATTTATTCTCACTTGACTTATTAAGAAACACTTGACAGACACACGGAATTGTACTATTTACAGCAGATGGGAAGAGGAAGAGAGGGAGAGAAAAGGAGGGAAAGATTCACAGATAAAAAGATGATAGAGAATGAATAGTATAAATACCACACAGAAAAAAAAGAAGGACAGACATGTAGGAATGGATAGGGATGGATAGATCAGTAGATGGGGACAGTTGAATTTCTACGACCGGTCGTAGGCTTTCAGCCATTCACAATGCAGTAAAATGCAAGCGCACGCAGTGCACACTGCGCGCGCTTTACAGTCGTAAGCCTACTCGTAAGGTTCGGTCGTATAGTGTGCGGTGTCCGGTCGTACGCCACGACTGGTCTTACGACCCAGCTTGGCTTAAGACTTTGAGACCAGTTTGATCGTGTAGTGTGCGGTGGTCTTAACAGTAACTATAGATTTACGACCACTACGCACTTTCTGCGGAATTATAAAAGAAATCTAGAAACAAACGCAAACCCCTATATCTCACCCTCCTACATCCTCCCTCCTCCCAAAAAACAAACAAAACAAAACAAAAAACCCCAAACAAACAAAACAAAACATAACCCCCCTCACACGCACACACACACACACACACACACATACACACACACAGAAAAAGAACATATTTTCTTCTGTGGGCAACCATAAGCTGTTATGTATTGAAATTCTGTCACCAGCGCTTTTACTTTACAGAAGAGATAATCTAGAAATGTATTGCAAAATAACCATTATAACACATTCCCTCCCACACCCTCAAGGGACTTTCTCCATGGGGGCTGCTCTCATCTCTCTCTCTCTCTCTCTCTCTTTGCCACCATTGTAATTGCAAAGGGATCACATGCCACTTTGTCGCCATACATGATCGAAACTGCTCAAGATTCAATTAAAGGCTTGCGACGAACCATGCACTGGCTGATTTTGCCTCCTCATTCGGATCATAGCTCGTGGTAGTGCTAGGCGATTTCAGTCGACATTCACAATGATAGAAAACACGACCTCCAGAGGAACTCCAGCGAAACCTTGGGGGGAGGGGGAGGGGGACACGCCACCGGGCATTGATTTAAACTATGTAAGTGCAGTTTTCCCTTTTTCCAGCTTTGCTTTGGTTCGGTTCGTTAACATTTGACTTTTCTTCATAAAAAGACAGTTGTGTTGATTCTCCAGGCAGGCCGGAACTCCAAATCACCAGAATATCAATACAACCACCACTAAGCTCCCTTGATGGATATTTTACCCATCCGGACTAAATGGATTTCCACCGGAACACTGCGGCAGTGTAGCGCGGTTTCAGCATTAGCTTTGATCCCACTGTTCACAGTCAATTGATGCCTCTTTCTGTATAATTTCATTTCAATCTCTTGGTTTAAAACAACACGAAACGAACTCACAAAAGAAAAGAAAACACAAATAATCGCTCCTTCTTGACTTTCGGAAGCGTATCCTGGACGAGGATTAGAAATCATTGCTGAGGATTCTCCAGTAAAGGTGATAGCCCATAGTTCCTGCAGATTCAAGGTTGTCGATACACACAACCAAACCACAAGGATAATAGGAATGGTGGAGAGAGTATATTACTAAAACTAGATGGATGTAAGTTCGGTTAAGACAAAATAAAACTGTGAAATTACGAAACGAAAATAAAAGGGTAAAGAGCAGCAACAACAACAAGAAGAAGAAGAAAACGAGTGACACTTCCAGCTCCCAGAGATCAGAGTGACAATCCATACTGGTTTGCGGAAAACAAACAAACAAACAAACAAACAAACCCGAGGGAGAAGTCTACACATCGCCCAGCATTATTAAAGGGACATTCCAGATTAGTTCCATAATTTCACATCGCGTAGAACATAAATCGACAGCTCCATGTATAGATTTGTAGAAATCATTGCGGTTTTTGGGCAGAGAAACCAATACTCTGAAAAATCTTAAACAAATTACACTGAACAGTTTTGAGGACATAGGAGCCTCACGTATTTCAGAAATGTAGCAGTGTAATTCTATTACAATACCGCTTGATTGACAAGTTCATTTGTGTAGAATGTATGCATACCTTCTTCTTCCGTTCCGTTTCCTTGAGCCCCAACTCATGCATTCTTATGGTGAAGCTGACATGTCATCATCCCTGTTCATTGCAATTTGTTATCAATTTTATTACACATATCCAAATCACTATAAATTCTGAAACTCTGTACTCAGTATAAGCAATTTCTCACTGTTCAAATGTAAAAATCCGAAAATCATTCGGATGTCTTCTTTAAGGAGTGCGGGATTCTTTATGCTCGAATAAAGATGTTATGTAGACATACAGTATGCATTGATATGTATACACTGTTTTCTTCTTCTTTCCTCTGTTTACGGGCAAGCTTTAACCACATGTCTTGTCGTTCAAGTGACAAAGTAATCTGTAGCTAACAATGGCTTACGTGAACGACGCCAGATAAATCTTCGGCAACCACATCTAAATTCCAGCTAAAAGTATAACAACGAGATGAAATTATGAAAGTGATTATTATGCAAATTTTCGATTGTTTTGAAATTGCTGTTCTCGTTGCTGTGGTTGTAGTTATTGTTGTTGTTGGTGTTTGCTTGTTTGGTTTTTTGTTCCTTTATTACCTTCAATACACAAGTATACTCGGTATGTATAAATGTATGTGAAGAACGAATGAAAGCGAGGCACCAGAGCTACCAAGAGGTTCATTCTTGTTCAGACAGGGTGTGTGTGTGTGGGGGGGGGGGGGGGGGGCTTTAAAAATTCCATTGATATTCCCCCACTCTGATAATGCATTTTACAGGACTTTCTTTCCTGGAACAGCTAACAGGAAATTATTATAATTTTTTTTTTTGGGGGGGGGGGGGTGGGTGCATTTAGACTACGAATGATTTAGACAAATATCCTCAGTTACTCCAACCACTCAGAATGTCAATTTTGTTTTTGTATGGATCAAGAGACAAAGCATTACCGAGACTTTTTTTTTTGATATAGTTTAGATGCTAAAGCTTAACAAGCAAGTTATCTCGACGTCAGCGTTGGAATACCTGACGATCTATTTTATGTGAAAGGAACATGCGATGACTGCGAGACGCATATGTCGTGGTGTCCATGATGAGGCAAAGTCGGTCCTTAATGAGCGCCGAAACAGATATAAAGCCTCATCTAATCAGGATTAGTCTTCTTCCATTGAGCGCAGGTGGGCTTCAGTACCGGCGGAGAGAGAAGGATTAAATTGCAGGATCGTTTGGGTTTCTTTTCGCCATTGCTGAAGCAGTTTGATTTTTTTTTTCTTATCTTATGCTGAATGAAATCAATACTGCAGATTTCACAGCAGCAAGATACCATGAAATCAATATTCGCGTTTGTAGAAAGTCATATTTTTCTTCAAGATAACTTTAAGAGCGAGGTAACAGATAAGCAAACTAAAAAACATATAATAAACATAATAAATAACTAAAAATCTTTTAGAATGGTAGTTTCTATAAGTATCACAACACAAAATGATGAATAGTTATTATAAGCATTTGACATTTTTTTTTTGTTGCAAAGTGTGACATAAAAAACAAACTAGTAATACATTATCAAAATATTATTACACACTCTTCTTAAGCTGGACTTGAAAGAAGAGGGTAAAATGCAAGAAAAAGGCGAATACCAAAAGTAATGGGATATTGGGAATGGGATATCTGAAACAGAGGGTGCAAGACGCGATATGCGTTTAAGATGCTGACGCGATGGCATTATACCGAAGAAAGCACTTCTATCAAACTGAAACTTGCCGTTCTCTTGAAATAGCCTTCAGATTGATGATTTTATAGTTGCTTAAAGGATCAGCCAGGATCCACTTGACTAGGATATGACGCCTGTCTAGGAATCAGGAGGTCGGGGGTTCAAATCCCACCCGAGTATATATGCCCTTCCCCCCCCCCAAAAAAAAAAAGAAGTAAAATGACAGCTTTACTTTTGACAGTAAAAATATAAGTGGTTCATATTTGACTTTCTCCTTTTGATATAAGTGATCTGTTTTCACTGCAGACTATGAGTTTTCAACAATGAGTTGTCACAACCAATCACTACTGCCTATAATGAGAGAAAACAAAAATGGTCACTGAACAACTGTTTAATGATTTCTTTTTTTTTATAGGAATGTAAATTTTACACGTAATTTCACTTGCTATTCAAACAAACCAGCAGACACGATCAGAAATACGAGACAACCTGCCCACCACCCCCCCCCCGTTTCGAGAAAACAGGTCCGAGATAATACAATGTGATAAGTCTATACATCATACCAGCAGCCCTCCCACATGTTCTAGTATTGAGGAGTCTTTAGATTTCACACAAATCTTTGAAGAGCTATACAGGCATTATATCATTGTTGAGTCATTTTGAACGAATATGAAAATTTCTTTATTTCTAACAGGTATCCATTTTTTTTTCTTGTGGCTGAAACAATCGTATGGGTATTACATGATAGTATCACAAATCGGTACAAAATTAATGGAAATATATCATCCATCAAATTATATAGTCCAAAAAAATCTTCCGTAGCCGATGATACCAAAAAAAAAGGAAAAAAGATATAAATGATATTAGTGACAGTAATAACATTATGCTTTAGTTCAAATTTGCTTTTTTTGTGTGTTGATTTTTTTTTTTTTTTTTGTTCTGGTGGTCCGATATTTACCCCTTTTCTTTTGCAGGTTGTCGGATTTGAAACTGGACTATAAATTTACTGTATCACACTACTGTATCCGGTAGAAGAGGGGTATTCCTAAATCTGCGAAATACGAGAACGATAATGACGGGATCTTCCTAAATAACGTATCACCAATGATGAGAAATGAGAACTACTCAATTATTACGTAGACAATCGAATGCTAGACGTCGTCGCCACCTTGACAGTTCTGCCGATGTGCGTCACACCCTTTGGCCCGTTGAGTGTGAGAATGTAGAACGTGACCCCCTCTTAGATTGAACACTTCATTCTTGATTATGACGTAATTCAAACATTCGAATGCCAGCGGAATATAATACTGCATTAGTTTGTGTCAAAGGAAGACATCCGCTCACTTGTGTTTTCCCTGGAGTTATTCCTAGCAGGTCACGAGATGGTGAGTTATGTCAGGGTCACACTGTCAGGAAACTGAGGAAAGATGAACACACCATAAAGGAAATGATCAAATTCTGTTCTCATCGTACAAACATTGAGCCATTCACGACTGAAGGTCGTCTTGAGCCATCTTAAAATGAGAGCCGATAGTTCTGTTCTCAGGTCCCACTTGCAAATCCTCCGTGTAGCCAGTGCAGTTTTCTTCGTGTGTGGTTCGGGCGCCATCGTGTGACCTTCGGTTGACATCGTACTAGCTTCGGTTGTCGATTGCCTTCAGACCATGTTCGGCGCTAACTTCGCACGAAAGTGAAACCTCCGTATTCGCATCGCCATCTCGTGTCAATTTCGGGGCAGTGTGACGTCATACTTAGGGCAGTAGGTAACGCGAGGTTATGAACGACTTCTTGCTCAAACAACCAAAGACCAAAGAAGTCTTGATATTCAAGTGACATGACTGTCACGAAACTACTTGGGCTACTGAATAGTGACCTTTGGAGTCTTAAGACACGTTAGTTTAATGATATCACATGACTGCAGAGTCTGGCAGGTGGAAAACTTCTCCTATGGCACTTCGTGCTGGGATTGATGCACTGTCTGCTATCAAACTGTCGCAAGTCACCGGGGGCGGGACCGCGAAGGGTCGGGATCTTTCTGATGTGTATATGGCAGAGGGTGCGTGTGTGTGTGTGTGTGTGTGTGTGTGTGTGTGTGTGTGTACATGGTCGTGCTTTGGTGGATCACGCCACAGGGCTGGTAGCTTGATATTGGCAGAAAGTGAATTGCGATCTTGCAATGGGGTGCGACTCTGACACACAATGGATATTCATTATAGGTCCTGTCCTGTGGCATCTCACTTTGCCTCTACTTCAAAGGCAATAATACGCGAGGCTCACTGTGACTGCTCAACAATTCTCATTGGACTGCAGTTTATTCCCCAGAATTTGCAAGGCTTTAGATAGTATTTTCGGTGAACTCTTATGACTTGGGTTTTTCAGCAGATTACTTGTTTGTTTGTTTTTTAATCAAAAAAAAAAAAATAACCGTAGTGCACGCCGTGTTTATTCATTTTTGTGACCCATATTCTTTTGTATCGTGTTTGTTGTTTGTTTGTTTGTTTGTATGTCCATCCTAAAAGATATGATAATACGCTCATGAAAACTATTTCTCGACGTTATCATAAAAGTGGCAAGCAACAGTAAGGTTGATACTGTGGCAAGGCAGGAATAATTTGTTATACTTTATGCGACACTTTTTACGAACAAATGCATAGGCTTTCATTGAATCAGTTAAAACCATTTGTTGAATGGAAATGATTTCATTCACATTGATATTACAATTGTAAATCCTTTGTGACCAATTGTTAACCCTTTTCGAGCAACCCCATAAATATTTCAGTTGTGTGCCACATTATTTTGACACATCCACAACGCATGGATCTCTCTCTCTCTCTCTCTCTCTTTTTTAATAGAATCGTTTGTACTAAAAGTACAGAACAGTTAAGACTTATTTTGCATTATGCTTCTCTGTGAGATCTATGACATGGCTACAGCTAGGATGCTTCAATGTACTTTGGCATACTGCGTATTGGTTTGTGTGCGGCTATGCGTTTGAGAGGAAGGACGCGTAGACTCATACAAAGAGACCTTCATGTTATTATGTGATTATGCGTGTGTGTACGTGGGTGTACGTGGGTGTGAGTGTGTGTGCGTGCGTGAGTGTGCATGAGCCATTGCAAAGGTCCTCCTAAAATGTGTTTTGCCTGACTCAGTGCATACATACAGAAGTAGTACAAAAAAAAAAAAAAAACAAATACAACGCGAAACCAAGAGTACTGCGTTCCAATAACCTGGTTTGTTATGTCCACATACTGTGATCCATAGATTGAATAAATTGTCGCCACCGCCAGGGAATTGACGCTCCACCATAAGTAATAGTTGACCAAACCTTTTCGCTGAGGGGAAGTTCGTCGTACACCGAAGCTGAATCTCGGGGGAGTTTGTCTTCCATCGATGACAATTAAGAATCCTTACATTCCCCTCCCCTCCTCACATATAGGTTAGCCTTATAAAGGTGGTGACTGCCAAGGAAATGTACAAAATAGTCTTTCCGAAGCGTTTTGGGATGCTGTTGAGGGAGGTTATATTTCTGAGACGAAGGTAAGGCACCTACTTATTGGTATCATCCTCAAAGCAACAAATGAACCTTCAGCGTTAAAAGGATGGTATAGTATTGGTTGAGGTGAGAATTTAAATTTTTTACTTTTTGCGAGATACTTAGAAATCACTTAATGAAAGAGCCTAGAATTCTAAAAAAAAAAAAAAACCCTTAAGTTTATTTTAATGAAAATCACTATTTTCCAAGCAAAAGAAGGCTTTTAACTTCAAAATGTATGCATAGCCTCCAAGCAGCGTAAACGTTTATTACATAGAATTATTATAAACACATATCAATTATAATATTATTCTTGCCTAATGCGCGCTAAGTTGCATTGACACTTTTAGCAAATATAGTGCTGCAGCTACTATAGATCACATTACAGTACTCATCAGGGGCCCGTTTCATAAAACTTAATATCAGTGGCAACTGCCACATTTCTATGACAAATTTGCTCTCAGCCAATCAGCTGTAAGGATTTCAGTAGCTCGTCACATCTATGACAACTTGTCACTGATGACAAGTTTTATGAAACAGGTACCGGGTCTCAAATTAGAAATCAAAAGGAAACGAAATAAGCACTGAAAGTAGCATCAATTCTATCGATTGCCCTATAGACATTTTTGCCTTCTTGATGGGCTTAACGTACCATCCTTGTAACTGTTAAGACTAATAATGTAAAATCTTGTAGACATTGTAAATGAATAAAGAGAGAAATGTTGACCAAGGGACTGGAGGAGTTGAGAAAGCAACCTAAAACATCACATTGTTTGTTTCTACATCTTGCTCAGGAAAATGTGTCAAAATCAGAATACATGTGTATGCCTTTGATTGAAAGCTAAGATTAAGTGTTTTACTTTTTAACCCGTACCGCGCGCTCTTCTACCATTGCTATATCGTATGTCTATACTGTCGACCACATTCCAACAAATGAAATGAAATGTCACTTCATAAGGAAATGACATTTTTTTTTTCTAGTCCTTACTGTTTGAAAACAACCTGAAATTCCCTTTGCTTTGGACTCAAGTGTCGTTCCAAATTTTACACTACATTTTTTTGTCTGAATAATTGGAACAGTTTGATTGCAAAACGGGTAAAGCGTGATGCTTATGCATTTTAAAGTGATAAAGTCCATCATCAGATAGAGCTAAATAAAACCTTTCCAGGGTTATCTCACTAGTAACGTGGTAAGACACAATCTTGAAGCTGTAATAGAAAACATCCCACATTGCACACTTATCATACACATTGCGTGGGATACAATGAGAGAAAAAACTTGTTCGATGAATGCCACTTTCCTACGCTAGGTGATCTAAGTGGCAATACGCTACAGGGCAAACATGAATTCGTTTTCTTGAGGTTTGTCATATATATGTTACCAGACTAAAAGCGATTTTTACTCCTCCAGTTTATTGGCACTTCCATCTGCTCCGAAATAGAGACAGAGGTACAGAGAGATGTGGGGGGGGGGGGGTGGAGCGACGGAGTAAAAGCAAGATAAACATTTAAAGCAAGGTTGCCTATTTCTCTTTTATTGGTTCAATCCATAAACGGTCATTCAAACGATGAGTGTAAATAATATTGTGATTTATGAATGAGACACTGCCTCTCACCTTTGTATTCCAGATTTAGAATATCCGCAATCTCCTCTTTTAGTTTGCTTTTGATGAATCTAATTTCAGATTAGCTGATAATAACCAAACGTAAGGATATTCTGAACGTTCAGTCTGTGTTATTACATCTGACTTTCTAGCAGTTATGAGAATTTTAGAGCGATTTATCTTCTTCTGTTTCCCTTATGCTCCATTTCTATGTTCAATGGCTGAGACTCATAAAATGAGGTACGAAAGTGTTCTCATATCATACTAGCTGAAATATTTCATATTGCAAGAAAGAGAGAGAAACAGAAAAAGACAGAGCATTATTTCACCTTTAAGAATAAATCACTTTTGATACAGCAATAAACCGCAAAACGAAGAAATAGAAAATGCTTAGATTTCAGCACGAGTAAAATGATACGCACTGATAATCTAATATTGATACAGGCACGGGGGACATTCTATCCCGACCACCCTATTGTATGGTTAAACGAATGGAAAGTATCTGTGTGTGTTTGGCTCTCCGATATCAAATCAGCGATACTCGAGCCAATGTACTCCGACGCAGAGGTAAGAGCGACGTGCCATTTTGGCGATATTATTCGATTTTAAGTTGTATTGAGTGCAATTCTCCCGACGGATCGTGGGAAATGACCGATACAATCCTTTATTCTTCCATTTTTTTCCTCTTCTGCAGTCTGCAATAGCTATGTATAAAAAGAAAATCCATAGTCATATCTTGTCTGTAATCAGGAGGGATAACTGTTTAAGGCACGGCTTACATTTTTATTACTTTCAAAAAAATTGACCACATGTCTATCTGACTGCCTTCTTGAATAATATCAGGTGCCTTATGCAGGTTCTCAGTCAAACGTTTATCGATGTGCGAAAAGCTGGAAACTGGTTCTAGAAAGCACACAACTTAGTTTGATCAAATTTGAATTGATTTCGTGCCGTCATTCAAAACAAATTTGATGCCATTGGACGTACTCATATAATAATCTGAAACAGAGTTCTATTTTGACTTGCGTAAACAGAGATGAAACAATTTCAGATGTTGTAAGAGAACAAGGTTATTTTGGAATCTCTTGTGTCGTGAATAATGTAACGGTTATCCCCGCCGCATATCGTATAACAACAGACCGTCTGGAAAGACTGTCATCTTTTACCGCATTCCCTTGTAAAGAGTGTATAAACTTCATTTTGTAAACACTTGTCTAAGCTTCTTATTCAGCTTTAAGCACGAATTAATCTATCATTGCCATACCGGAAAGTTAAATGATTAAATGAATGAATACTATACGCATTGCACATTTGTGTCAGGTAATTAAGCAGCGGTAAGCATCTAGTCTTTTTATCTATTCTATCAAAACCCCGTTTATTATTATCATCGTCACCAGAAAAAAAAAGTCGCAATCGACTGCATTTCATATTCAGAAGGGAAAGGAACATGTTTATCAATTTTTACTACACTTTAGAAATATCTGTATTTTCTACTCGAAAATATATTCTGATCTATCTGCTTAAATTGAAAGCAGCAATTCTGATGTGATTTTTTACATTTAGCCCGTAAAAATACTTCATTCTAAACTATGAAACTCGGTAAAATGAAAAACTTGTGAATTTAAGGGGAAATGGGGTTATTTTATACAGGTTACGTGTAATTTTTAACTAAGTGTACTTTTAGAGATTTCTTTTTTTTCCCCAAAAAACAACTTCTCAGATTAAATGATATAATAGACTTACCTATAGGCGTAAAATAACATAACATAACATAACATAACATAACATAACATAAATGCAGAAACTGACATTATTTTACCAGACTCTCGTGTTTATATGTCGTTTTGATTGAATAAGTCGCATGAGTCGATAAAGCTTTTTATATACATTATGTCACACATATATATCATTATATAAATATATATATATATATATATATATATATATATACATATATGTGTGTGTGTGTGTGTGTGTGTGTGTGTGTGCACGAATGAGTCTCTCTCTCTCTCTCTCTCTCTCTCTCTCTCTCTCTCTTGAATACGACAAGTAATGTGTCTACCCCTGGATTGGTACAGGTCTCCTAGTAACTCTGCCATGATGTGATATTAAATAAACTGATAAACAATAAATCGCCCTAAACAAATTAAAATAATGATGACCAAAGTTCTATAATAAAACATGTGCTCTGTAGGTGGAAAACAACTGCGTCCGGAATGAAGAGGGCCTACTGTTCCATTCGAAGGTCTTAGACATTCTTCTTTCACTTTCTCCTCTTATCTCTTTATTTTTTTCTTCTTCTTCGTCAGCGCCATCGAGAGCACTGCCTTCGGGGCAAAATCTCGCCTGAGTTCCCGCGGGAAAAAAAGAGGAAGGAAATCACGTGCGATCTCAGGAGTGTCCGTCAAATCTTGAGAATCAGACAGAGGCGTATTTGCCTGAGATCGGAGAGGAAGGCGTGTGGATGAGAATAAAGGATACGGAAAGCTTAGAAGTCACAGGTTGACGATACGAAGGGGGAAAAAAGAGTAGACAAAGTTAAATAACAAAGGGCCTGTTATCTTGGAGACGGAAGAAGGGAAATACGAACGAAGTAGAGAGAGAGAGAGAGGGGGGGGGGGTGAGAGAGGGTAGAAAGAGAGAGAGAGAGGGAATTGCCGCTTACGTGAGCATCGGGTACAATTAACCACATGAGACCCACAAAACTGCCTTGGTCGAGCAAAATTCAGGTCAAACAGCTTAACCTGATTTTACTAAAGCCCGCTCCCCCTCCCCTTTTTGCAGGGGGGGGGGGGTGGGGGATGATACACAATGTCAACAAAAATGATCTCATAACAAACAAGAAATGCGGAGTTGAAAATGTAAGGGTTTGTAATTTTGCTTTTTGTCTTTCTGTACAACTGAGCATGACATCGTATTTGTACCAGAGACATTTGTAATTATGAGAAACCACCGGTCTTTTATTTTTCAAATCGGAAAGTAAAGTATCAAAAACGAACTACATATCTGTAGTATCTAATGTAATATAGCGATATCATGAATACCAATCATCGACTGAGTGGCACTTCAACATCCTTTATCATATCAACAAGCAATACAAGGTGAAAGCCTGGGTTGCCTCCTGGATTAAGCAGAAGATACAAGAATAATAAATAAAAAAAAAACGTTACACACTCAAAGCATCAACAAATTATGTTACAGAATAACATGTAAACATATCACTGTTATCATTATCATTACGCTTTGTCTTTATTTTCACTATTATCGTATTTAATGCTAATTTTTATGGTAAGTCTACTTTGAATATATAGTAGTTCATTCTGCTTGAAATACAATCAGAACGTCTTTTCTTTCTCTCTCATTCATCAACACCCTTGTTAGTCATTACCTGCTGTGCAATAGTTATTAACTGGAGTATGTAAGTCAGTAACTTCTATGTCAGTAGCTAAGTGCTATGTTAGTCGTCATTGTTATGGTTAATTACTGAGTTATATATGTGAGTCTGTTGCCTACTATATACTGGCTTTTACAAGCAATAGTATACTATAGACCCTATTTAATCATCTGGTTTCTGTCATAACATCTTATGATCACTATCGACTGCTATGATGGTCCTTTATACTTTAATGCCGACCATCATCTCCTGTTTTAATTTCCTGCTTTGCTAGTCACCTGCTCTCATAGTCATTCTGCTATATTTCTTGTATGGCAGTCATTACCTGTTATATTAATTGTTACTTGCTAAGGTACATTGTAGTTTGAATCAGTTAAAAATAAATCACGTACTATGTTAACTATTACCTGCTATGTTAGTCATTACCTGGTAGTTTAGACAGTGCAGACTGTACTTGCCATACCAGTCATTTCCTGCTATGTTAATCATTACCTGCTATCGTTGCGTACTATGTTAGTTATAACCTGCATTCACTGGCATTATTTCAAGTTTGCCTGTGTTTAACTTGCATCGCGTTTCATTTGGAGAAGAAAAAGCAAAAACTACTGAATATCATAAAATATGAAGCGTAAGGGGACGTCCCTTCTTCTGTTGTTCCAAAGACAGAGCTGCAGGATGAATTGATATCCTGCTAATTCCCAGTCCTCTCATCGTATGACGAGCTGAGCGGTAAAGAGCGAATGTTCACTGGTCAATGCCTGTCGGAGAGAAAACACGTGGGGCTATCCTGGCGAGATGTAAACAGGAATTATTAAACACGCAGGCTCTACTGAATTGAATCCTCGCTCTATTATGGAGCAATCAAAATAAACAGCAAAAACAAAACAAAACAAACAAACGAACAAACAGTACAAAAAACAACCCAACCCCCCGTCCTCCCCCCCCCAAAAAAAAAAAAAAAAAATCCGAAATAGGAAAAATAACGACTCAGGAGATAATTAAAGCACACACAAACAAAAACAACGACGACAACAACAACAACAGTAACATCAGCAGCAAACTAAAACACATCTGTCAACAGATATCAAGAAATGAAATGAAATTGAAATCTTCTTTCTCCATGTCGAGCTGGTGAGCCTTGTGAAGCTTGCACGATCTTAAAGTTGATAAGTAATAATTTCAATCCATCTTTTGTTCCAGTATTTCCACCAACTTAGTTAGTGGAAATACTGGAACACAAGGTTGGGTTTTTACCTTTAATTTACGGTAACCGCGGTAGCATCGATAAAAGCCATTTTAATATAGGGCATACATTGTTCGTTTACGTGTTTCAAATTTCACAACGTATATCTAAAGATAAAATTTTTATGCTGAGCCGATTCTTATTCAAATAGGAAAGGTGAAAGAATCCCAATTGTGAATCTGCTCTATCTCTTATTCCCCATTAACTGTGAAAGTAAAGGTAAATCATGTATGACGCACTGTCATTGTAAGTGGCTTGGTAAACACAAACGGTCATATATAACATTCGATAGTTAAAGGTTTAAAAGGAGAAGAAAAATTTATATTATTTCTTTTCTTGTCCGAGGTATTTGTTGAGGAAAAAAGAATGTAACGAGGTGATATCGATGATTTGAACATCTGTTTTTAAATCTTAATGATGTATTTTGCCGCTTTGTTTAGTTTTTATCAATTTGTTTTCTAAAACTTCAATAATACTCTTTAGTCTTGAATTTGCAAACATTGAAGTTAATGGAAATACTGGAACTGAATTTGTAGACCCATTTTTTCACTCTCTCCCACTTTTTCATTGCACGTTACCAGGAACATTGAGTTTAAGGCTTTGTATCGATACGTATATACTTACATACATAGAAATGGATATATAATATCACATTTGGATTGGGCTTTGCTGGTTTAACTATACAAGGTCTTGCTCATGCATGAGATAACTGTGCAGAATAACTTCAGAGGAATAATTATATAAATTGAATTACGTGGAAGAAGGAATTTCGTATCTTGAAATCATGAACAAATCGTGATGCGGCGTACAACCGCCTAATCTGCTGAAAATAGAAGATGAAAAGGTTTATTGGCGTGGAGTCGTTACCGTGCAAAGCCACCCAAAGGATGGCTAATCATCGGGAGACAAGCAGCACTAGTGACCGCCATCCGCTGGTAGCATTACAGTCATCTCCAGCGAATTACATGGAAAGCGGAAAGATTGGGAAGTGGATGTCACGGGAGAGGAAATTTACAGACATGATTGTTGAAGAAAAAGGTAAGACCAACAAGAAACAAACAAAAAAAAAAAAACAGAGAGAGAGAAAAAAAAATAAGAGAAGGTACTGCAGGGAAAGATACCTAACCTATGTACTTGCAACTAGGTAAAACGTAAAGGTTAATATCAACAGATATGAAAAGAAAAAAAAAACTGAGTAAAAGGGGAAGAAAATCTTTGATTTGTGGTGATGATCAGGAGTAGATGTGAAATGATTGAATGAAAATGCACGATGCAGTGGCGGATCCAGGGGGAGGGGGGGGGGGGGGGCGGGGGCCACCGGACTCGCGCCCCCTCTTTATTATTCGTTAAAACAAAGGAAATAAAAAGAAAAAGAAATGGGGGGCATGCGCCCCCACCCCTTTGATTATGTAAAGGCGCCTCCCCTTTACGGAATAATATTCCTTGATCCACCCCGTGATGAATGCGTTCGCATTTGATAATGAAGTCCTTCGGGAAAAAAAAATAGCATACGAAATTAATGCCGGCTGAACATTCTATAGTACTATAATGCCCACAAGTACATCAATACAAACTCTAAACGTAAAGAGACATTCTACAACGACACACACACCCATACACGCACACTCTTTCGAGCGCACACGCATATAAAACAGAAGCTTTTCGACTTTGGACGATTTTGGTAACATAAAACTGTACGTTTGTCTCCCAGGCTGAAGCTGGACTTTTCTCTCATGTCTCTTTTTTTTCCCCTTTATTTTTCTGCTTTCTTCTTCTTTACATATTCGTTCGCAGTTGTTCATTGTGCTCTGGCTGCAATACTGCCATTGCTAACGTAGCGTGAAAATTACAAACAACATTCTTTTTTTAATAAGTCTGCTTTTAAAATGATATTGGTGACTCAAAGCGATTCATGGCTATCAGAAAATTAATCGTGAAGTGATATATCTTTATCTCTACGAGGCAACTACAAAATAAGAAATTCATTTTTTCAAAGACCTTTTTTCAAGGGCCTTTATATAACAAGAAGAACAATGAAGATCGACTTTGTGGTATGTACACGTGGAAGACTTCATCTTGAGGAAGAGGTGCAGTAGAAATCAGTACACATCTACATTACTGAAGAAAAGGTAAAAACAACTGGATAATGTCATGATTGACACGACGTAATGACCGTACTAAGCAAACAACATTTCTCCCCTCCGACCTACTACTATATAAATTTCGGGTGCAATGTAAAATGTAGTTGCCCCCCCCCCCCCCCCCCCCATCATGAACAATTCCAACAGTTTGTTTTTTGCTCGTAGAAATTGTTTCATAATCAAAAGAGAAAAAAAGTAAATGACATTCATGAACAAAATCCGTTTATTGTAGTGTGGATATGAAAACAACGAGAAAGAGGGTACATGGAGATTTGATTCGGATCAGTTAGTGCAACAGCATGGAACAATGATGTTTGTAAATTCCAAGGGGATGATGCTTCATTATATCATTCCTGTTTGTGTTTTTTTTTTCTTTTCTTTTAAATCAACCGAGTTTCATGTTTGTCTTAGGAAATTGAAGAGTGTGTCATCAAATAAAATTCATATCAAATTACATCCTCAAAAATTGATGAATACTGACATCAGGTGCTCGATATTGTGCAAAGCCATTACATTGATATCGATGGAAAACAATTAGCGATGAACCCCGAGTGAAACTGTGCTCGAGCTGCATTTTCGAGGTTTGAGTTCCTCGCTTTAATGAAATTTGTGACCGAATTGTCAGACATTAAGTTATCTTTGCTACATCGGATCGATGACAAAGAGCGACGGAAGTGAACGCAAGCAGCACACAGAGTGACCGACTGATCGACAAGCTCCAGGCTTCCTGTCATAAATGAAGGTGAAAATACCAACAACAATAACAACAGTTGTTATAATGGCACCTGTTTGAAACCATGATCGTACGTGGCTATAACAACTGGCAGTTCCCAAACACTTCAAGATGTGAAGTGATGCTCATAGACTGAGGTAACATTAATATCTACATTTAAAAAGTGAAGTGGAAAGATACAGTAAA